>NC_092391.1:53291428-53892284 GCF_030028105.1 Mobula birostris
TTATATTTGGAGATATATATGTAGTTGACAATCAATTTCCTCTGAACTTTGAGTGGCCACGTGCTTCTACCCTGTGCCTTCAGAACCAGACCCACCCCACCCACCAGGCTGCAGGAAGGTGGGGGTGAAGCTGGACTTTGGCGGCTATCTGACAGGGCTACTGACCTCAGCAGCCAATCCTCACCTGGGCAAACCATGTGAGGGGAGGCGGTGGGCTGGGACTCTGCAGCCCAGAGGAAGAGCGGAGATCTCCTTAAGAGGCTGAGAGTGGACGTGGTGAGGAGGTTTCCAATCGAGGACCAGAGCCTCAGATTAGAAGGATGTCCCTTTAGAACAGAGATGAGGAGGAGGACAGAGATTAGCCAGAGGGCGGTGAATCTATATAATTCGTTGTCACAGACAGCAAGTCATCGGGTATATTTAAAGCGGAGGTTGATCTGTCCTTGATTAGATGGGGTGTCAAAGATTACAGGGAGAAGGCAGAAGGACGAAAATAGATCAGCCATGATCGAATGTCAGAGCAGACTACATGGACTGAATGGTCTCGTTCTGCTCCTATGTCTTATAGCTTTATGAAATGTTATGGCTCAGTGTTCCTCTGTTCCGGAGCTCACGGCTGCAGTGTAAGGGAGAGGCTGCTGAAGACTGGGATAAGGTAGTGAATCCATGTGGTGACCTACCCCAGCAGATATGGTTTGCCGGAGGGTCAGACACTGAAACAGAGCGGTGGATGCTGAGGGAGTTGGCGGGCACGATGTCGGGGAAGGGAAACGAGCCTGAGGTGGATGGGGTGGTCCTGGAGAGCTGCTTGGCAGGCTGCAGGGTTTAGTCAGAACAGTGCAGACACCCACCTCTCCCTTAACCTTCACCACTGAATCAGCCTGGAAGCCTGAACCACGGGCACAACGTGCCAGAGAGGAGACAAGTCAGAGGCCAAGGTAACGTCTCCAGTTCAGAAGCCTCGGTCGACCATGATGTTTGTATCAGGTACTGGAGGCCTTCAGCCCAGGGAGGCGAGCTCCTTTGCCCCAGCCCTGAGAGCCGAGCATGTCCACGGACCCACAAATCAGCTGCACACCGCATTATGGAACAGGCTGGATGAGACCCACCAGCCCATCGAACCTGTAACTCTCTGTTCCTCCCCCTCTCTCCCTCCTTTCGTCACTCTTTCCCTCCTCCCTCCCTCTCCTCTCCCCCCTCTCCTCTCTTCCATCTCTCTTTCTCTCTCCCCCCTCTTTCTCCCTCCTCACATTGCCTTTTTCCTCTCTACCCCCTCTCTTGCCCTCCCTCTCTCTCCAGCCCCATTGTTTCCCTTCTCCTGCGATTTTTCCCACCTGTCTCTCCTCTCCCTTTCCGACACAGTGAAACCTCTCCTGTCCTCACTCTCTGACGGGACAGAATTCCTGCCACTGACAGGCCTTTGGGAACTTGCACACCTCCGTCAAAGCTGCTGGATTGTAGATTCTCCTACGGCACCGCCCTCCCCCCAATGCCCACAGTATCTGTGTCCGCAAGTATTGATCTGCTGATTCAAACAGTCCCTGAAGCCAGCCATTCGATACTCCAGCAGTGACCAGCCCTTCCACGAGCATTAGGGATAGCTAACTGACAGGAGCGGGAACTGGGAATCTGGATGGCCAGAGACTTTGTGTGTGGGGAGGGACAAGGACCGGGACAGTAGCTGGGACAGACAGACATAAAACCAGTTGAAATTTCATCACTTCCCAATCTTATGAACTCTATCCTAACAAATACATGTTAACACTTCGGGCCATGGAGGTGGCGTGATTCGTACGTTAGGACAGAGAGCACAGCCTCAGAATAGATAGACGTCGATTCAGAACAGAGATGAGAAAGAACGTCCTTTGTGGCTGTCTGCGGTAGGGCAAATCTCAAGAGTTGTATTCTACATACATACTTAAGTTAATAACTGTACTTTCAAATTCTTTAGCCATGGTGAATCTGTGGAATTCATTGCCACGTTTGACTGTGGAGGCCAAGTCATTGGGTATATTTAAAGGGGAGGTTGATAGGTTCTTGATTAGTTAGGATGTGAAATGCAGGAGAGTGGGGTTGGGAAGGATAATAAACCAGCCATGATGGAAGTATGGAGCAGAATCAAAGGGCTGAATGGCCTAATTCTGCTCCTATATCTTATGGTCTTATAAGTTGGTGGATGACGCTAAGATTAGTGGCGTGGTGGGCATTGAGGAAGGATAAGAAGCTCTTAGAGAGCCACTTTGACAATAGAAAAATAGAAAGCTATTTGAGAGGGAAGGGTTAGATTGATCTTGGGGTAGGTTACAGTGTCAGCACAATATTGTGGGCTGAGTGGCCTGTACTGTACAGTAGTGTGTGAATGTTCTTCATTCTTGTGAAGTAATATGAGAGGGGATATAATTTGTAGGAACGTGTGTGTGTGTGTGTGGGGGGGGGGGCGGGGGAGGGGGCGGATGTTATATATGCAGTCTGTGGTGGGTACGTGTGGAACGCCCTGCCAGGGGTGGCGGTACAGACAGCTACATTAGGGAGATTTAAGAGACTCTTAGATGGGTACATGAATGAAAGAAAAATGGAGAGTTATATAAGAGAGAAGGGTGGTGGGTGGAGATACGTCTCTACCAAAGGAGGAGGAAGGCGCTTCTTCCCTCCGCTAGTCTGAAGGTCACCCTTGGGCAAGGTGTAGCACCTGCTTAGCCCTTTCCCCACCCCACCCCCCCGATCAGGGTCACGTGAAGCCATGGGAGCAGGTGGTGACGGTCGTTTGAGCAGCTGGTGCAGATCACAAGTCCTGGTCATGTGACCACTGACACCAGGCAGACAATCTCTGAAGAGTATTGATAATGGCTGGGGTCACTCGTCTTGTAAAGACACTGCCCAGAAGAAGGTAATGGCAAACCACTTCCGTAGAAAAATTTGCCAAGAACAATCATGGTCATGGAAAGACTATAATTGCCCGTGTCATACAACACTGCACATAATGATGATTCTAATGTAGGAAGGAATGGTTAGATCAATCTAACAGGTCAACACAACATCATGGACTGAAGGGTCTGTATTTTGATGTAATGTTCTACGTTCTACCACACTGTGGGCTGAACACAAATGTTCTGTGATCAACCAGCCCGTGATCCGTTTCTCCAGCGTGGAGAACACTGGAACTGAAGGAGTGTGAGAGAATGGCCGCCTCACTTGGAAGGACTGTTTGGTGAGATGGTTGAGAGGTGAAGGGATGAGGTGTGGGATCGCGGCTCCAGACAAAGAGCCATGTGGGTCGGATGGGTGGTGGGACAGAAGCAGGGACCAGGGAGTCATGAAGGGACAGGGGGAGGGAGAGGACCAGATGTCTGATAAAACCATAAGACATTGGAGCAGAATCAGGCCATTTGGCTCATTAAATCTGCTCCACCATTCCATCATGGCTGACTTATTATCCCTCTCAACCCATTCTCCTCCAACCTTTCGCAGCCCAACTAATCAGGAACCTGTCAACCTCCACTTTAAAGATACCCAATGGCTCAGCCTCCACAGCTGTCAGTGACAATGAATTCCACAGATT
This sequence comes from Mobula birostris, assembly GCF_030028105.1. Lineage (NCBI taxonomy): Eukaryota > Metazoa > Chordata > Chondrichthyes > Myliobatiformes > Myliobatidae > Mobula > Mobula birostris. Next base: position 53,294,988 of record NC_092391.1, read on the forward strand.
CACCACCCTCTGGCAAAAGAAATTCCTTCTCATCGCTGTTCTAAATGGACATCTTTCTATTCTGAGGCTGTGCCCTCTGGTCTTAGAACGCCCCACCATAGGAAACATCCTCTCCACATCCACTTTATCTGGGCTTTTGAATATTTGTAAGGTTTCAATGCGATCCCCCCCCTCGTTCTTCTAAACTCCAGTGAATACAGGCCCAGAGCCCTCAAGTGCTCCTACGTTATCCCCTCTCATTCCCAGAATTGTTCTCATCAACCTCCTCTGGACCCTCTCCAATGTCAGCACATCTCTTCTTGAGAAAAGGGGCCCAGATCTCCTCAGGAGGCTCCGACTGCGGTCTGACCAATGCTTTATAAAGCATCATATCCTTGCTCTTACATTCTCATTCTCTCCACATTGAAGACACTTCCCTCAGCGCCCCGTCCCACACCTGCAGCCTGGCCTGCTGAGTATTTTCAGCACTGCATTTATATTTGACATTTCCAGTGTCGGCAGTATTTTGATTTTCAGTTACCCTTTCAAGAAGGGGGAGGGGAACTACTGTCGGGGAACCTAGAATTTGCTAAAAATAATTTTGAAGGCTTTCTGCAAACAAAAAGTGCCTTCAGTTGAGAACGTCTGAAGCTTCTGTGTGGTGGGGCTGTGGTGCAGGATTCCCGAGACCCAGGTCTGTGGAATTTCAGGTCCCAACTGCATGTCCAGGTTGAAAGTGATGAGATTCCAAAAGGGTCTATGTCCAGTTCTGGAGCATGGTGGGGTGGAGTGTCAGTGTATCCAGTCAGACAGTGTTCCTACATCAGAACTTGACCCAACTGTTCCATGCTGACCAACATGCCTCTTCCGAGCTAGTCTCATTTGATCCATAATCTCATAAACCCGTAACCTACGATGCTGACATTAGACAGGGTTCAAAGGAGATTTATGGAAGTGATTTCGGGACTGAAAGGCTTGCCGTACAAGGAGTGTTCGATGGCTCTGGGCCTGTGTTCATTGATATTCAGAATAATGATGGGGGAGCTCATTGAAACCTATTGAATGTTGAAGGGCTTTGATAAAGTGGATGTGGAGAAGATGTTTCCTATCATGGGATAGTCTAAGACTAGAGGACACAGCCTAGAATAGAGGGGCATCCATTTAGAACAGAGATGAGGAGTAATTTCTTTAGCCAGAGAGTGGTGAATCTGTGGAATTCATTGCCACAGACAGCTGTGGAGGCCGAGTCATTGGGTATATTTGAGGCAGATAGATTCTTGATTAGTCAGGGTGTGAAAGGTTACAGGGAGAAGATTGGAGCTGAGAGGGAAATGGATCAGCCTTGATGAAATGGCGGAGCAAATTCAATGGGCCAAATGGCCTAATTTTGCTCCCATATCTTATGGTCTTATGATCTTAAACCTTTTCTATCCATGTACCCATCCAATTGTCTTTGAAATGTTTTTATTGTACCTGTCTCCCTGACTGAGTTAGGATGTCTAACTCAGATCTTCGCAATCCAATCCTTCACTCCCAGTTCAAAGTAAGTCAGCGAGCCCTTGGTGGGCAAAGGAAATGCTTCATAGATAATATTGAAAGGACTAGGTAAGGTGGATGTGGAGAGGATGTTTCCTCTGGCCGGGGTATCCAGAACTAGAGGGCACAGCCTCAAAACTGAGGGGTGACCTTTTAGAACAGAAGTAAGGTGGAATTCTTTTAGCCAAACAGTGATGAATCTGTGGAATACTCTGCCACAGACTACTGTGGGTTTACTTAAAGCGGAAGCTGATAGTTTCCTGATTGGTTGGGCCAACAAGGGATACGGTGAGAGGGCCGGTGTATGGGGTTGAATTGAATTTGAGATCTGCCATGATGAGATAGCAGAGCGGACTCGACGGGTTGAATAGCCTAATTTTGGTCCCATGTCTTATGGTCTTGTAATGTCAAGATCAGCTGGAAGAAATTCAACATTAAATCTAAAATCTGGGAAGACTTTGCACTCAGTAGGTAGAAATGAAGGAAATCTGTTCAAGAGGGAGGTGTGCGACATGAGACCGACCTCTGCTGTATCGTGGAGAACAAGCGGCAGCGACTAAAGGAGAAAGTGAATGAGGAAAAGGTTCAACCACTAACCACAGCCACCACTCCCTCACGAGCACACTGCACCTGGATACATGGATCTTGGATCTGCCTCTACGGCCACCTGAGAACCCATCGATAGACAACCTCTCTGGGGAACGTACATGATACTCGGCTTGAGTGACCACACTACCTGCCTCAACCATGTCCTCTGGCAACTCATTCCACACACCTACCACCCGTTGTGTAAAAAAGTTACCCTTCAAGATCCTCTTAAATCCTTTCCCTCTCACCCTACACCAAGAACCCTCAAGTTGTTGTATCCCCAGTCCTGGGGTAAAGGCTGTATGCACTCACCCTGTCTGTACCCCTCATGATATCAGACACCACTGACACCCAAACCCAGGATATTCCGGAATTGGATGTAGACCTTCTCGGAATTTCACCACGTTCTGTATCATGGTGAGCATTCTAACTGGTTGCATCGCTGTCTGGTATGGAGATTTCTGTACCTCCTTCCTGATGGTAGCAATGAGAAGAAGGCATGTTCTGGGAGATGGGGTCCTTGGTGATGGATTTCATCTTTCTGAGGCACTGCTCCTTGAAGATGTCCTGGATACAACAGAGGCCAGTGCCCATAATGGAGCTGATTAATTTTACAACTCCCTGCAGCTTATTTCGGTCTTGTGCAGTAGCAACCCCGCCCCCCCCGCCACTCCCCTCTCGTACCAGACGGTGATGCAATCAGAACGCTCTTCACGGGACATCTGTAGAAATCTGCGAGTGTTTTAGGTGATAGACCAAATCTTCTCAAACCCCTTCAGTGTGACATGGATCAAGAAGTGGGGCCGCACGGCAGAGGGAGTTGCCTGTGACTCCACCCTGAGTCTAAAATGTTTTTAAACTCTCCATGGTCTTGCCCCTCCCCATCTCCGTGACGTCTTCCACCGTCCACATCATTAAGGACCCCCCCCCCCCCCCCGCCATCACCTGGGACATGCCCTCTTCTCATTGCTACCATCAGGGAGGAGGTACAGGAGCCTGAAGACTCACATTCAGCGATTCAGGAACAGATTTCTGAATGGACGGTGAACCACGGACACTACCTCAAGACTTTTACCTCTCTTTTTGCATTACTCATTTAAATTAATTTAATACACTGCTTTGCAATTTACAGCTTTACTCATTGCAATGGTGAGGGAACACATACCAATCCTCACTGAGGGACCGGAAGTGGGGAGAGAGAGCTATGTCAAGTTCCTGGCTGTCAATATCTCTGAGGATCTAACCTGGACCCAGCATATCGATGCAGCTACAAAGAAGGCACGACAGCGACCGTATTCCATTAGGAGTTTGAAAAGATTTTGTGTGTCACCGAAGACAAGCAAATTTCTACAGATGTACCATGGAGGGCATTCTAACTGGCTGCATCACCGTCTGGTTATCGGGGTGGGGTGGGGGGAGATTGCACAGGGCTGGAATAAGCTGCAGAGAGCTGTCAGCTCCATCATGGGCACCAGCCTCCCCAGTATCCAGGACATCTTCACAGAGCGATGCCTCAAAAAGGCAGCATCCATCATGAAGAACCACCCCCACCCCCTGTCGACCCAGGATGTGCCCTCTTTGCATTGTTTCCATCAGGGAGGAGGTACAGGAGCCTTAAGCCTCAATGATTCAGAAACAGCTTCTTCCCCTCTGCTGTCCGATCTCTGAACCCATGAACACTACCTATCTGTGTCCTCTCTTTTTGCACCACATATTTAATTTAATTTTCTGACAGTTACTTATAATAATCTGTAGTTCAAATATTATGTATTGCAATGTACCGTGGCTGCATAGTAAATTTCACAACATTCGCCAGTGATATTAAACCTGATTCTGACTCTGTCTCGAGTACCCATTACAAGGGGGTACACTGGTGATTCATTGGTGACATTCTGCACGTTGCAGAGAATTGTTTCATTCAGAATCACTCCAGCAGAATGTCTCCATTTACAAAAAGTTCAAAGTAAATGTATTATCAAAGTACAAATATGTCACCATATACAACCCTGACATTCATTTTCCTCTGTGCATCCAGGGTACAGACAACACAATACGTAAAATCAATGAAAGACCGCACCCAACAGCACGGACAATGTGCAAGAGACAACAAACTATGCAAACACAAAACAAAAAGTCCTTGAAAGCGAGCTTGGGCAGAGACAGCTTCAGTGTGCTGACAGGGCCAGGCTGGGTAGCGGTTAGCGTCATGTTACTGCAGCTCAGGATGTTGGAGTTCAGAGTTCAATTGTGGCTACCTCCGTAAGCAGTCAGTACATCCTCCATTTTCTTCCCACAATCTACTAACCGGTACAATTGGTCATTGTAAATCGTCCCATAATGAGCCGAGGGTTAAATCGGTGGGTTGCTAGGCAGTTTGGATCGAAGGGCCGGAAGGGCCTCTTCCGCGCTGTATCTCAATAAATAACTACGCTAGCAAGAGGACGCAGACAGTGCATTGAGAAGACTGGGCACGGGACGTGTCCCCACTGCAGGTGTGGGACTGCTGGAGGGGACATGGGGAAACACCAACAGCCCCACCGTGAAAGAGCAGTGGGCGGCTGCAGACCGCTGCGGGACAGGGCAAACGGACCGGGTCAGCAAACAGCAGGTAACTGAGGGGGAAAGCAATGTGGGCGATACCCCATCAAATCTGGGACCACAGCAAGAACGGGTAAGATTCACATCCCAGGGATGGAGTTCACCGATCATTCCGCGGTGACCTTCCCAAACACAGAAAATTCTGCAGGGTTCAGTGTGTTGACTATAGGGAGGATTTTTGGGAACGTGGTGGAGAGTGAGGCAGAGCGAGATTGGGGAGGGGGAGAAGGGGGAAGAGTGGGGAAAGGAGAGTGTGATAGTGGGAGTACAGAGAGAGAGCGGGTATAAAAAGAGAATGGGGATAGAGAGAGTGACAGTGGGGATAGAGAGAGCGAGAGAGACAATAGGAATAGAGAGGGAGTCAGACAGTAGGGATAGAGAGAGTGGGAATAGAGAGAGAGTGGGGATAGAGAGAATGATTGTCAGTGGGGTTAGAGACAGAGAATGGGAGGGAGGGAAGAGACAGAGAGAGAAAGAGTGATAGTGGGGATAGATAGAGGGGGGGCAGACAGTGGAGATTTAGAGAGAGAGAGAGGCAGTGGGGATAGAGAGAGAGACAGTGGGGGGAGAGAGGGAGACACACACACAGAGGGACAGAGGGGACAGAGAGAGACAGTGGGGGTAGAGAGAGAGAGTTTGGATAGAGAGTGAGGACAGAGGGAGAGACAATGGAGAAAGAGTGTGGGAATAGAGAGAGGGAGAGAGTGAGGACAGAGAAAGTGATAGTTGGGATAGAGAGAGAGTGACAGCTGGAACAGAGAAAGATATAGAGAGAGACAGTGGGAATGGAGAGAGGAGGCGAGAGTGGGGAGTGCCACTGAGTTACAGTGTGGATAGGTATAGAGAGAGACAGTGAGCATGGAGATAGGTAACGACAGTTGTGATAGAGATAGAGAAAGATGGGGGATAGAGAGAGTGAGGGAATGAGGGAGAGAAAGGGATACAAATAGCTAGGGAGAGATACACTTTGGAGATAGAGGGACAGTGAGGGTAGAGAGGGATAGAGTGTGACAGTGGAGATAGAGGTAGAGAATAACAGTGGGGAAAGAGAAAAGAAAGAGGCAAAGGGGATAGAGAGAGAGACGGTGGGAAGAGAGAGAGAGACAAACAGTGGAGGTAGAGAGAGAAGCTGTAGGGATAGAGATAGGGGGTTGTGAGACAGTGGGGATAGAGGGGGGAAAAGAGTGAGAGACAGACGGAGAGGGGATAGAGTTAGATGGAGGGAGAAAGATAATGTGGATAAAGAGAGTGACTGACAGTGGGGAGAGAGATAAGAGAGTGACAGAGCGAGAGACAGTGGGGAGAGAGGGGGGAGGGGAGGGGAGGGGAGGGGAGGGGGAGGGGGAGGGGGGAGGGGGAGGGGGAGGGGGAGGGGGAGGGGGGGGAGGGGAGGGGAGCAGGAGGAAGAGAAGGGGAGGGGAGGAGAGTGGGAGAAAGGGGAGGGGAGGGGGACGGGGTTGGGGAAGACAGAGGGAGAGAGATATAAATCTGGTGGTGGAGGTATGGAGTGTGTGAATGGAGCGGGAAGGCGGGGGTTAAACTGGCAGCGGTCGAGGGTCGAGGGCCGAGGGCCGAGAGCGGTTTAACAGCCTAGATGTTTCCAGCAGGAAATCTGAAGTGACAACCTGTCATTGTTACCCCTCTCAATCACCCCCCCACCCCCACACACACCTCGTCTGCCCCCTCCACCCGGTCTCATCCCCGATTTCACACTCCCGGCACTGTTTCCCTACACACACACACACCGGGCAGTCGTTGCCTCTTCCTCCCCCGCTGTTTGACCGGGAGCGCCGGCACCGGGAACTGGTGAGCCACAGCAGCCCGATCCCGGGGACCGGAGAGAGTGGCAGAGATCCCGGGAGGGGGCAGAAAGGGATACCGGGAGAAGTGGTTCCGGATACCGAGGGAGAAGGTTCCCGGTTACCGGAGGTTCCTGATACGGGGACGGGGTGGAAGGGGGGCGTGGGATACGGGTACCGGGAAAAGCGGCACCCCCGGCCCTAGGGTACCGGGGGAAGCGTGTGTCTCATTACCAGTGGAAGAGAGTGCCCGGTTACCGGAAATTCCTGATACCGGTAGAAGCGGCACCCGGGTCCTGGGATACCGAGGTAAGCGGGTATCTCATTGCCGGGAGAAGAGGGTGCCCGGTTACCGGAGGTTACTGATACACAGGTGAGCGCAGTGTCCATCCCCGGTGGATCCGGACACCGGGAGAAGAGGATCCGGATACCGGGAGTTCCGGGAGAAGCTTTTCCTCCCGGTACTCCGATACCGTGGGAAGTGGGTGTCTCTTTACCGGGGTTTTCAGATACCAGGAGGGTGCGGCGTGTCCGATTACCGGTGGTTCCGGATACCGGTGGAGAGCGGCGTGTCCGATTACCACAGGTTCCGGATACCGGGCGGCGGCGGCGGCTGCGGCGGCGGGGGCGGGGGGGTTGCAGGGTATACGGTTACCAGGGTTTTGGACACCGGGCTGGGGGGGCGGGGTGTCCGATTACCGAAGGGACTGAAGGGGGGGAGGGCAGGGGATCCGGTTACCGGGAATTTTGAAGACGGGGAGGGGGAGGGTGCGGGATGTCCGATTACTGAATGTTCCGGATACCGGGGTGCGGGGTGTCTAATTACCGGGGTGTTGGATATCGGCGGAACGGGATGTCCGATTACCGGAGGTTCCATACCGGGAATGCGAGGGATCCGGTGTCCGGCGAGTACGGCCGGTGCGCGGGCCCACCGACCGCTCCAACCTCCTGGCCTGTTCGCTGCGCGTTGCCGAATGTGTGGAACCGCAGCCCGGCTGCTCCGCGAACGCGCTCGGTGATTTCCCGGGGGCGCGGTGCCGATCCGCGCTCCCGAACGGTGCCGCGCCGGCAGATGTGTCCGCGTCCTCCCGCCGCCGCCGCACCGTCACCCACAGCCGGACCGGCAACGCCGCTCCTGGAACCTCGACCGCTTCTCACGGCGGAACCTCGGCGAGACAGTACTGAGAACCGGCACCTCCCCCACAGCACCCCCTGTTCGACACCCCCTCCCCCGCCCGACACCACACCATCCGGACACCCCCTCCCTCCCGTCCGACACCACCCCCCGGACACCCCCTCCCCCTCCGTCCGACACTACCCCCCCCACCGGACACCCGGCCACCCCCTCCCCGCCATCTGACACCACCCCCCTAACACCACCTATCCCCAGCTGATATCATACCCCCTGGACACCCCCTCCCCTCACCCCCCTGGACACCACCATCCCCCCTCCGCCCCCCGGACACCGCCCCCCCCCCCCGGACGCCACCATTCCCCCCCCCGGACACCGCCATCTCCCCCCCCCCCCAGACACCACCATCGCCCCTCCCGGACATCACCATCCCCCCCTCCAGATACCCCATCATCCCTGGACACCGCCAGCCCCCCCTGGACACCCCCCATCACCCCCGGACACTGCCACTCCCCCCCCCGACACCCCCATCTCCTCCCCCCAGACGCCCCCATACCCCCCTCTGGACATCCCATCTCCCCCGGTCACCCCCATCCGACACTCCCTGTCCGACACCCCCCCCGGACACCCCCATCCCCTATCAGACGCCCCTCTCACCCAGGACACCCCCATCACCCCCCAATACCCCCATCCTCCCTCCAGATACCTCCATCCCCCCCAGGACACCCCCCCTCACCCTGGACACCCCCATCCCCGCTCTGGACACCCCGATCCCCCCTCCGGATACCCCCCATCCCCCCCCAGACGCCACCATCTCCCCTCTGGACATCCCATCCCCCGGTCATCCCCATCCAACTCTCCCCATCTGACACCCCCCCCGGACACCGCCATCCCCCCGGACACCCCTATCACCCCCGATACCCCCATTCCCCCTCCAGATACCCCCATCCACCCCAGGACACCCCCCCCTCACCCCAGACACCCCATCCCCCCTCTGGACACCCTGATCCCCTCTCTGGATACCCTTATCCCCCCAGACACCCCTCCACCTGTCCGACACCCATTCCCCAATTTCTCCCTGTTCCACCCTCTGTCTCTGCCCCTTTCTTCCCCTTCCACCATCTCTCCCGTTCCCCTCCCTCCGTCTTCCCCCCTCCATCTCTCCTCCTGCTCCCCCACGCATCTGCCCCTTCTACCCCCTCTGTCTCTGCTCTTTCTTTTCTCCCTCTGTCTCACTCCCTTTACCCACCACCGGCTTTCCCCTCCTACCCTCCTGCCCTCCTACATCTCTCCCCCCACCTTCTCTCCCCATCTTTCACCTCCCTGTCATCCCTCTTCCCCTCCTTCTGTCCCTCTATCCTCCCCCATCCTTGCCCCCTCACCCTCGCCTCACCTCCCCTCATCCTCGCCCCCCTCATCCTCACCCCTCTACATCCTCACCCCCATCCTCACTCCCCTCCTCAGCACCTCCATCATCCACTCCCATCCACTCCCACGTGCCCTCCTGCCCCCCATCCTCACGCTCCGTCTTCTGCTCACCTGTCTCCCTCTTCCCGCTCCCCTACCCACTGCTTCTCCTCAACCCCCTTCCTCCCTCTCCCCTTCCCCCTCCTCCCTCTCCCCAACCCCCTTCCACCCTCTCCCCTTCCCCCTTCCCCCTCCTCCCTCGCCCCCACACCCCTCCACCCTCTCCCCTTCCCCCTCCCCCTCCCCCTCCCCCTCCCCTCCTCCCTCTCCCCAACCCCCTTCCCCCTCCTCCCTCTCCCCAACCCCCTTCCCCCTCCTCCCTTGCCCCCACACCCCTCCACCCTCTCCCCTTCCTCTCCCCCTCCCCTCCTCCCCTCCCCTCCTCCCCTCCCCTCCTCCCCTCCCCTCCTCCCCTCCCCCTCTCCCCTTCCCCTCCCTCCTCCCCTTCCCCTCTACCACCCCCTCCTCCCCTTCCCCTCCCTCTCTCCTTCCACTCTACCACCCCTCCTTTTCCCCTACTCTCTTCTCCCCCACCCCTCCCCCTCTCCATCACTCTCATCTTCCCCTCCCACCATCCCACATACCCCCTGCTCTCCAACCACATTTCCTCACTCCTCACCTCCAACCACGCTAGCCGAGGTCACCGTGGTGGAGTAGCGGTTAGCGTGACACGATTACAGTTTGGGCCATTCTGCAGTTCAGGGTTCAATCCCAGCGTCGGCTGTAAAGAGTCTCTGTACGTCCTCCCTGTGAACCACATGGGGTTCCTTCCACAGTCCAAAAAATACAAACCAGTATGGCTCATTGGTCATTGTAAATTGTTCTGGGATTAGGCTTAGGGTTGCTGGGTATTGTGGTTCACTGAGATGCTCAGGCCTGTGTCTCAAAATCAAATTAACACTTAAGACACTGGAGCAGGATTAGGACACTCAGGCCATTGAGACTGCTCTGCAATTCCATCATGGTTGATTTATTATCCCACTCAACCCCATTCTCTTGCCTTCTCTGAATAACTGTTGATGCTCTGACTATTCAAGGACCTATCAACCGCTGCTTTAAATATACTCAATGACTTGGCCTCCACGTCAGCCTGTAGCATTCCTTGCCCTCTGGCTAAAGAAATTCCTTCTCATCTCTGTTCTAAAGAGTTGCCCCTCTATTCTGAGGCTGTGCCCTCTGGTCCGAGATCCCCCACTATAGGAAGCATCCTCTCCAAATCCACTCTGTCCGAGCATTTTCAATATTTGATATGTTTCAATGAGATTCCCCCACCCTCACCATTCTTCTGAACTCCAGCGAGTACAGGCCCAGATCCATCAAACATTAACCTTTATATTCCTTGAATCATTCATGTGAACCTCCTCTGGACCCTATCGAATCCCAGACACATCTTATTAGATAAGGGGCCCAAAACTGCTCACAATACTCCAACTGAGGCCTCACCAGTGCCTTATAAAGCCTCAGCATTAGATCCTCGCATTTATATTCTAGTCCTCTCGAAGTGAATGCCAACATTGCATTTCCCTTCCTCACCACCAACTCAACCTTTTAGGGAATCCTGCACAAGGTCCTCTGAGTCCCTTTGCACCTTAGATATGTGAAATTTCTCCTTGTTTAGAAAATAGTCTCTGCTTCTATTTCTTCTCCCAAAGTGTGTGACCGTACACTTCCCTGCACCATATTCCATCTGACACTTCTTTGCCTGTTCTTCCAAGATGACTAATTCCTTCTGCAGGCTCCCTGCTTCCTCAACACTACCTGTCCCTCCACCAACCCACCTATCATCTGTAAACTTGTCCACACAGCCGTCCGCCATCCAAATCATTGACATATAACGTAAAGAGAATTGGTCCCAGCACAGACCCCTGTAGAACACCACTAGTCACCGGCAGCCAACCGAAAAAGGCTCCCTTTATTCCCACTCTTTGCCTCCTGCCAATCAGCCAATCTTCTATCCATGCTTTCCTGTATACCATGGGCTCTAAACAGCCTCATGTGCAGTACCTTGTCAAAGGTCTTCTGAAAATCAAAGTACGCGACAAACACCGATTGTCCTTTGTCTATCCTGTTTGCTATTTCAGAATCAGAATCAGGTTTAATATCACTGGCATGTGTTGTGAAATACATTGTTATGCAGCAGCAAGTACATTGCAATAGATAATAGAAACTGTAAATTACAGTAAGAAGTACGGATACTTTTTAAAATAGTTAAATAAATTCAAGAACAGCTTCTTCCCTTCTGCCATTCGATTCCTAAATGGACATTGAACCCAACTTCACTTTTATTATTTCTGTTTTGCACTATTTTTAATTTAAACTATTTACTATGCATATCTACTGTAATTGATTTATTTTTTCTATATTATCATGTATTGCATTGTACTGCTGTCACTAAGTTAACAATTTTCATGACATACGCCAGTGACATTAAACCAGATTCTAATTCTGAAAAAGTACAAAAAGAGAAAAAATATCAGTGAGGTAGTGTTCATGGGTTCAATGTCCATTCAGAAATCGGATGACAGAGGGGAAGAAGCTGGTCCTGAATCACTGAATGTGTGTCTTCAGGCTCCTGTATCTCCTCCCTGATGGTAACAATGAAAAGATGGCATGTCCTGGGTGATGGGGGTCCTCAATGATGGATGACTCCCTTTTGAGGCATCGCTCCTTGAAGATGTCCTAGATGCTACGAAGGCTAATGTCCATGATGGAGCTGACTAAGTTTACAACTCTCTGTAGCTTACCTTGATCCTGTGCAGTCCCCCCCCCCCACCACGCCATCGGAGCCAGTACATCTGTAGAGTGTCTTTGGTGACATACCAAATCTCCTCAGACTCCTAATGAAATATAATCACTGCATGACTGCTTTGTAACTGCATCAATATGCTGGGTCCAGGTTAGGTCCTCAGAGATGTTCACACCCAGGAATCTGCAACTATTCACCCTTTCCACCATTGATCCCTCAATGAGACAGGCACCTGTTCCCTTGTCTTACCCTTCCTGAAGTCCACAGTCAGTTCTTTGGTCTTACTGATGTTGAGTGCAAGGTTATTGCTGCAGCACCACTCAACCGGCTGATCTTGTCAGGTAAGATTAAGGAGACCATGCTGACATTGGCCTACTTTATCATGTGACTCCAAGTACCTCGAAACCTCATCCTTAACAATCAACTCCAACATCTTCCCAACCACTGAAGTCAAGCCAGCTGGCTCATAATTTCCTTTCTTCTGCCTCTCTCCTTTCTTGAAGAGTTGCAATTTTCTAGTCATCAGTAACCATTTCATACTCTAGTGATTCTTGAATGATCATTAATAATGTCTCCACACTCTTCAGCAACTCTTTCAGAACCTTGGGGTGTAGTCCATCTGGTCCAGGTGACTTTATCTACCTTCAGACCTTTCAACTTCCCAAGGAACTTCTCCTGAGTAAAAGCCACAACATTCACTTCTGCTGCCTGACACTATCAAATTTCTGGCATACTGCTAGTGACTTCTACAGTGAAGAGTGATGCAAAATACTTATTAAGTTCATCTGCCAGTTCTTTGTCTACCATTGCCATCTCCAGCTTCATTTTCCAGCGGTCCAATATCCACTCTCACCTCTCTTTTTCTCTTTATATATCTGAAAAAAACCTTTTAGTATCCTCTTTGATATTATTGGCAAGCTTCCCTTTGTCGTTCATCTTTTCTCTTTTTATGGCTTTTTTTAGTTGCCTTCTGTTGGTTTTTAAAGGCTTCCAATCCTCTAACTTCATACTATTTTTTGCTCTTTTATATGCTGTCTTTTGCTTTTACGCTCTCGTTGACTTCCCTTGTCATCCATGGTTACATCATGCTGTCTTTAGAATACTTCTTCATCTTTGAGATGAATGTATCCTGCGCCTTCCGAATTGCTCCCAGAAACTCCAGCTATTGCTGTTCTGCCATCATCCCTGCTAGTGTCCCCTTCCAATCTACTTTGGCCAGCTCCTCTCTCATTCCTCTGTAATTCCCTTTGCTCCACTGTAATACTGACACATTTGACTTTAGCTTCTCCCTTTCAAATTACAGGGTAAATTATATCTTATGATCACTGTCTCCCAAGGGTTCCTTTACCTTAAGCTCCCTGATCAAATCTGGTTCATTACACAGCACCCAGTCTGGAATAGCTGATCCTCTCGTGGGCTCATGCACAAACTGCTCTAGAAAGCCATCTCGTAGCATTCTAGAAACTTCCCCTCTTGGAATCCAGCACCGACCTGATTTTCCAAATCTACCTGCATACTGAAATCCCCTGTGACTATCGTAACATTGCTCTTTTTACATGCGTTCATCCTGGCTACTGTTGGGAGACCGGCATATAACTCCCGTCAGGGGTTTTTTACCCTTGCAGATTCTTAACTCTACGCATGAGGATTCTATATCTTCTTATCGTATATCACCTCTTCCTAAGGATTTGATGTCATTTTTTGCCAAGAGCCTATCTTTCATCACAATATGTATCCTTGAATTTTAAACTTCCGATTATAATCTTCTTTTGGCCATGACTCCGAGATGCCTACAACATCATACATGCCAATCTCTAATTGTGCTGCAAGATCATCTGCCTTATTCCATGTACTGTGTGCATTCCAATACAACACCTTCAATCCCGTATTCATCACCCTTTTTGATTTTGACCGCATTATACTTCAACCCACACCGCTGACTGCAATTTTGCCTTATCATCTGCCTGTCCTTCCTGACAGTCTCACTACACACTGCCTCTGTTTATACGCTAACTGCCCCCTCCACAGCGCGATCACTCCAGTACCCACCCCCCCCGCCAAATTAATTTAACCTCTCCAACAACAGCTCTAGCAAACCTGCCTACAAGGATATTCGTCTTCCTCGAGTTTAGGCGTAACCATTCAGGTGTAACGTTGCTGTAGAAAAGCAGCGTTCTTCATCAACCATCTCCCACCATCCACGTCATGCTGCCGTCAGGTAGAAGGTACAGGAGCCTCAGGTCTCGCACCACCAGGTTCAAAACCAGTTACTACCCCTCAACCATCAGGCTCTTGAACAAAAGGAGATAACTACGCTCATTTTATTTCTGGTGCTCCCAGAACCAATCGTCTCACTTTAAGGACTCTTTATCTTGTTATTTTACGTTCTTGTTTTTTATTGCTGCTTACCTATATCTGCATTTTCACAGTTTGCTGTCCGTTGATCCTGTTTACAGTTACCATTCTATAGATTTGCCAAGTATGCCTGCAGGAACAAGAATCCCAGGGCTGTATGTGGCGACACGCATGTACTCTGATAATAATTTTACTTTGAACTTTTCGTACGGGTCATACCTTCCCCAAGAGAGAATTCAGAAATCTGAAACCCTGCTCCCTGCACCAGTTCCTCAGCCACGCATTCATCCATCCTATAATCCTATTCGTGCCCTGACTGGCGTGTGGTACTGAAAGTCATCCAGAGATTACTAGCTTGAAGTCATGTTGTAAGTGTATAAAGTTTTGTTTAGGGCACAGTTGAGTCTTGTGTGGAGGACCTGTTCCCGTGTTGTGTTGATTTGCACCTTATGCCTGTATCTCCATGACTTTCACTTCCACTTGCACCAACACTCACTAATCTTCTTACAGATTGTCCCCGTGGAAACACAGGATGACTCCCACCCTTTTATCTCCCCCCCCCCAACTCTCTATGGGCCTATGACTCGATCCAAGTGAAGCAACAAGTCACTGGCTCTTAGTCCAAGTCCAGTTGTTCCGTGCTGTGATCTCCTCTACTTTATTTGTTTATTTATTAAGATTAAGTTAGTCATAAACTAACTCCTCAGTTTGCCATAAAGCAGAGAAACAGGCCCTTTGGCCCATCAAGTCCATGCCAACCCATAGGCTGATTTTTATTTTAATTTAGGGATATGGTGTGGAACAGGCTCTTCTGCCCCACTGAGCAGCATTGCCAGCAATCCCACCAATTTAACCCGAGCCTATTCACAGGGCAATTTACAAGGACCAATTTAAGCCACCAACCAGTATGTTTTTGGACTGTGGGAGGAAACTGGAGCACCTGGAGGAAAGCCACGCATTTGTGGGGAATCTCCTCACAGATAACAGTGAACTCCAACACTCCAGGCTGTAGTGACACCCCGCTAACTACTGCACTACCATTCTTCCAACGTCCTGAGTTTGTGAGAGTGCGTTGTCTGTTTTACTCAAATTCTAAAGCACCATTCACAACCTGGACCTAACATGTAAACTGGTAAATTGGTTAATTATTGTGACGTATACCACGATACAGTGAAACAATTGTCTTGCATACTGTTCATACAGATCAAATATTTATTTATTGAGATACAGCAAGAAAGAGTCCCTTCTGCTGCCCAGTAAGCCTCCAGTGTAATTCTAGCATAATCATGGGGCAATTTACAATGACCAGCTGGAACTTCTTTGGAGAAACCAAACACAGATTGGATGACCTCCTTGCAGAAACACCCTCAATCAGTTACCAAGGACGACCTTGAGTTACTGCTTGTCCGTCACTTTAATTCAACTCATCTGCACTCTGACCTCTTAGAGGACGAGAATAGAAAATCAAGGATGTAATGCTGAGGTTTTATAAGCATTGGTCAGACCACGTTTGGATTATTGTGAACACAAGAGATTCTGCGATGCTGGGAATCCAGAACAACACACACAAAACACTGGAGGAACTCAGCAAGTCAGACAGCATCCATGGAGGGGAATAAATAGTAGCATTTCAGGCCGCCCCCCCCCCCACCCTCATCAGGACAAGAAACATCAGTTATTTGTTCTGCTCCATAGACACTGCCTGACTTGGAGAGCTTCTCCTTCCCGATGGTAGAAGTGAGAAGAGAGTGTGAGTAGTGAGGAATGTTCTGAACACATGGAGACTGTGTAGTGTGATCACTTACAGAGCAGCTGACCCAGTCCCTAAAGAGTTAATGGTGATTGAACGAATGAGATTGCAATGATACGAGGAGGAAATGCACAACTAGAGCTGAGGTGATGGTCTAACCTCACGTGGCCATGTCTCTTTGATGGTATGTGGAAAGTGAGATGAGAGAGGAGTTTGTGTGTGTGTGTAAGCACAGGTACCAGTGACTCCTGTAGACTCCGGACTCTGTCCGACCCTAGTCTGCAGTGATTAGCTTTACTGGCCACAGGTACATGGTAACACAGTGAAATGCATCGCCTCTGGCAGGGACGTGCTGGGGGCAGCCTGTGAGTGTCACCACACCTCCAGCACCAACACAGCACGGCCGCAATGTACGAACACTAACTCGTACATCTTTGGAATGTGGGAGGGAACCAGAGCACCCGGAGGAAACCCACATGGTCACGGGGAGAGTGGACAAACTCCTTATGGATAACGGTGGGAATCAAACCTCAAATGGTGATCACTGGTGCTGTAAAGTGATTGAGACACTGTGTTCCCTCCAGTGTGTGTCAGTGTTCAGAGGACCAGCTCAGCCAGTGTGTCTGTGTTCAGAGAACCAGCTCAGCCAGTGTGTGTCCCAGTGTTCAGAGAACCAGCTCAGCCAGTGTGTGTCAGTGTTCAGAGGACCAGCTCAGCCAGTGTGTCTCAGTGTTCAGAGAACCAGCTCAGCCAGTGTGTCTCAGTGTTCAGAGAACCAGTTCAGCCAGTGTGTGTCCCAGTGTTCAGAGAACCAGCTCAGCCAGTGTGTGTCCCAGTGTTCAGAGAACCAGCTCAGCCAGTGTGTGTCCCAGTGTTCAGAGAACCAGCTCAGCCAGTGTGTGTCTCAGTTGAGCCCGGTGACAGTCAGCAGCCTGTAGCCCACCCCTCCCCCCAATCTCCCTGTGCACAAACCAGCAAACACTGCAGAAATGGTCTATTCCACTTTATGTTTAAATCACAGTGAAACTTTGAAACAATATTGTAGGCGATGCTTTCTGTGACCGGTCTCTCTCTGTGTGGGCACAGAGCCTGGTCTCGATGGTCACCAGTCCTGTCCCTCGACCAGCAGTGCCACTGCAGTGACCCCGACCAGTGCCGGGCTGAGCCTGGAGCTGGAGCAGGAAACGTTCCTGTCGCCGATGCGGGAACACGGAGACTGGACATGAGGATCCCACCCGGGGAAAGGGCCCATTGTCGAATTTCACCAAGAGACTATCAGCTTCAAGCAGAACTGGTCAGGATGACAAGTAGCCATCGGCACACAGAAATGGCAACTTTTAAATGTAGAGGTGGAAGGGTGAAGTCTCAGACCCCAGGATGGAGGAGATGGAAATGGTCCTGAGGCGAGAGAGGTGTCTTCACGCCATTCTCATGATTCAGTTAATTTTTGGACAGGAATGTTAACGGCTGTCGAGTTCACACCAGGGTGAGGATGGGACTCAGATGAACCTGAAGGAGCACCGTTCGATTGCAGTTGGGATCTGCTGTCTCAGGATTGCATCGTGGACTGGTCAATCCCATCTTCGTCACGGGCTCATACGCTGAAAGCCTCCATTTCCCTGTGCTCAACCAGATGCCACAGTTTCCAGCAGTCATGTCCCTCTGGGGGAAGAAAGAGCAGGTGTAGGTTCACCGGCTTTCAGCTAGACAATAACAGGGCCATTTACACTTAGAGTCACAGATTTACACAGCATGGGAACCCGTCCAAACACCTTCTTCACCCCACTGTCTACCTGTGAAGGCTCTTTCAGGGAACTCTGTACCTGTACCCCTCGGTCTCTCCGTTCTACAACTCTCCCAGGGCTCTGTCATTCACTCTGTGTGTTCTGCTCTGGTCCAACTTCCCAAATCGATCACCTCACACTTGTCCCACCGGCCATTCCTTGGCCCATTTCCCATCTGGTGTCCATCCCATTGTAACCTGAGACAACCCTCACTTTCAGCACTCGGCAATTTCAGTGTCATCTACAAAACTAATTATACCACACCCACATCCTCCTCCAAGTCATTAACAGGTGACAAACAGCAGACTGTTTACACTTATAGATTCAGACGGGGAGCGAATCACTGTCTGAGTATTAAATGTGACAGGTTCCCTGGTCTGTGGTTTGACAATGGGCACCGTCTGACATCACTGAAAGACCTTTGACATCACCCCTGGTTGGATGATCTGGGAGTATCTCCTTAGCAATGGTCAGGAACAACAAGGACAGTGGGTCGTTGCTAAGGAACTGCTCCCAGCTCATGGGTAATTACTTCTCCAAGCAGTAATTACTCACGTTTAGCCCAAGCGGATCCCCAAAACTCAACAACTAATCTATGTTCCTCCCAGACAACCACTCTAATTATTGTCCCCTGAAGGAAAGGAAGGAATCAGTACTTTGTCTCACTGTTACAGGAGTTCTCTCCCTCTCTCGGGGAGTCTTTCCATCTTGTGCAGGGTTCTTCCTTCCCCTTCAGACATCTCCACCTATTCTCCAAGTCCGGCTCTCCTCTTCAGAGTTTCGATGCTAAAGATTTTGTTCAGGAAGGTTGGTTGAGTTTGGGATGACGTCCCACCAGGGACCAGGATCCTGAGTCTCAGGAAGAGGTCTTTTGACCCATCGCGGTGTTCCCGCAATCTGAACGTCACCATCGCGGGGATCAGTGAAATCTGCAGCCCAGAAGGAGACGTTTGAACACGTCATGTCTACAGCAGCCACCAGATCAGCAAACTGTCCTCCAGCAGTGGTGAATCTCTGGTCTCCACGTGACCAGAGTCTGAATCTGGTCAGGATGCTGCATCTCATTGTGATGTGTCCCACTGGTGTCAAGTGACCTTGTGATGTCAGAGTTTGACCTCTCCCTGAGGGTCACCTATCCATACTTAGCAAAAGCCTTGGTCATTGGCTGGGTTACAATGATGTGCTGAGGGTGATAGGAGTAACTGGTTTCCATGGTGACCCTGGGTCTGTGACCTTGGGAATGGTAGAGGTGGGATTGTTCATTCTCTCTGACCCCTTGTTCATGCTAAGGGACATTCGGTGCTAAAATGGTGCTTGGGAACAAGGAATGTCTGAGACATTGCACAAAATATTCTAAATTAATCCCAGATTAAATTAACCTCAAAGAATTGAGAAATAAAGTTGAATATTGTATGGAAAATATAAATTAATAATGAAAATGATGTTTTTGGGGGCTTCTTGTGAACACTGTCCCACTGTCAGTAGTCCGTAGGAAAACACAGTGAAGTTACTGATGAACTTCTGTGAACACGAACCCTCTCCCTGCTGACACCCTGAATACATTCTTACACTTGGGACCCCTTGTGAGCACAGTCACACTTCCGTGAGCTTCCTGTGACCTCCATCCCAATCCTGGGATCCTGCCCTGAACACTCCGACGGTCCCACGAGGTGAACACGTCTGTCTTTAGTAAACGTTTACAGTGAAGGTCCAGACAGCTGGTTTCCATGATTCCCCTGTTGATCTCTTGTATCTTGCTTCCGAAAGGACTCCATCTATTCTCCCAAAACATCCCTGACTAAAGGTCACCTTTGACCTTCTGCCTTCGTCATGGATACCTCCTCCCTCGGTGACAGGGATCAGGCTGTTCCATTTTCCACAGGGATGGGAGAAGAGCAGCAGAACAAACTGATGGACTGACGGTGAATCCGTCAGCAATGGAAGAGTTACGGTATACAGTGCAGACACAGGCCATTCGGCCCAACTGGTCTATGCTACCCAAGATGCCCCTCCTACATTTATATGAACACCAGGAATTCTGCAGATGCTGGAAATTCAAGCAACACACATCAAAGTTGCTGGTGAAAGCAGCAGGACAAATCTTGGTTGTGGAAGGTCGAAGGGTCGCAGACCAAAACGTCGACTGTACCTCTTCCTAGAGATGCTGCCTGTCCTGTTGCGTTCACCAGCAACTTTGATGTGTGTTGCTCCCCTCTTACATTGTTCCCTTTGCCAACGTTTGGCCCATAACCCTGTAAACCTTTCCAATCCATGTACCGGTCCAACTGTATCTCACCAACAGGCACCAAGACCTCGCCTGGCTGGCGGTGAGAGGGGTCCTCCCAGTCAGAGCCCTCCTGTACGCCCGGAACGTCGTCTCCGCACACCACTGCCCACAGGAGGACTGCAGTGAGGAGGAGTCTGTGGCCCACCTCTTTGCACACTGCCAGTTCGCAAAGAGAATGTGGAGGAGGATGTACGGGCTAGTGTCACGTTTCATCCCCAGCAGCTGCGTAACAGAGGACTCTCTGATCTACGGGCTGTTCCCGGGGACGCACACGGAGACCAACATCCGGTGCTGCTGGCAGATCATCAACTCGGTGAAAGACGCTCTTTGGTCGGCTCGAAACTTGATGATCTACCAGCACATGGAGATGTCCGTGGGAGAATGCTGCCGACTGGCACATTCTCGGCTGCAGGAGTACGTGCTGAGGGACGCACTGAAACTCGGTGCAGCCACCGCAAGGGCCCGGTGGGGAAGGACCACAGTATAGGTTTCTCCACCCGTGGGAGCGGGAGGGGTCGGGGGCGGGGAGTATACCCCTCAACAATGATATGGTAAACTGAACTACTGTAGTGCCACGTGGGTGGCTATAAATATGGATATGTACTGACTATAATGGAAACGTATCTAAAAGGATGAAAAGTTATTGAATGGTTTATTGTATATATTTATTTTTGAATAAAGTATATTTTGAAATTAAAAAAAACTGTACTCCCGGATTGTCGTCTCCGCACCCCGTTGCCCACGGGAGGAATGTGATGGGGGGGAGTCGGTAACTCACCTCTTTGCACACTGTGGGTTCGCAAAGAAGGTGTGGAGGAGAATGGAAGGGACAGTGTTAAGATTCATGCCCAGCAGCTGCGTTACCGAGGACTCCGTGATTTGCGGGCTGTTCCCGGGGACACACACGGAGACAAACATCCGCTGCTACTGGCAGATCATCAATTCGGTGAAAGACGCGCTTTGGTCTGCCCGAAACTTGGTGGTCTGCCAGCACATGGAGATGTCCGTGACTGGATGCTGCCGACTGGCTCACTCTCGCCTGCAGGAGTACGTGCTGAGGGATGCACTCAAGCTCGGTGCGGCCACCGCGAAGGCCCGGTGGGGAAGGACCACAGTTTAAGGTTCATCACCCGTGGGAGTGTGAGAGGTTGGGTGGGGAGGAGAATACCTCTCATCAGCGGTGTGGACAGATGAATCAACATGGTGCCCCAGGAGTGGCTGGAATTGTTAATTTGGAAAAGGAATTAGAGCCAACGCCTGCCTTTATTGTTGATAATTTTATTGTAAATAAGTCTTAACTCTTGACCAAGGATTGAGAGTAAATGAACGATTTATTGTAAACATCTTTCATTTGTATATGAACAGAGAGTCAACGCATAATTTAATTGTAAGTAACTTTATTTATTGAATAAGGACCCAGGGTCAACGAATGTTTTTTTTATATGTATATAACTTTGTTTTGTAATACCTCTGAATAAAGTATTTTTGGAAAAAACAACCTGTCTTTTAAAAGTTGATACTGTACCTGCCTCAACCATTTCCTCTGGCAGCTCATTCCACGTACGTACCACCCTGTATAAAATATTGACCCTCCAGTTTATATTAAATCATTCCCCTCACCTTAAGCTTATGTCCTCTAGTTCTTTATCCCCCCAACCCTGGGGTAAATACCATGTCTATGCCCTGTATGATTTTATGTATTTCTCTAGGACCACATCTCATCCTGGAATCAAGCCCCAGTCTGGCCCACCTTTCCCGGTAACTCGATCCATTGTGTCCGAGGAACATTGTGGAAGAACTGGAACTCTGACATTGCAAAGCTGTCGCCTGACACACTGACTGTATCCAGCATGTTGTGCCACAGCGATCGGTGCCAGTTATCATCGATATCATCTCAACCAGGAAACTTGCAGATGTCAACAAGATTGGGGGTGTAGTGGACAGTGAGGGGATCTATCAAAGCTTGCAGTGGGATCTGGACCAGAAAGAAGAATTGACTGAAGAATGGCAGATGGGATATAACGCAGATAGGTGTGAGGTGTTGCACTTTGACCAAGAGACATAGAAACAGAGTGAGGTCATTTGGCCCATCGTGTCTGCTCTGCCATTCCATCAAGGCTGATTTATTATCCCTCTCAACCCTGTTCTCCTGCCTTCTCCCCGTAACCTTTGACACCATGACTAATCTAGAACCTATCAACCTCCGCTTTAAATATACCCAATGTCTTGGCCTCCACAGCCAAGATTTACCACTCTCTGGCTAAAGAAATTCCTCCTTAACTCTGTTTTAAAGTAACATCCTTCTTTTCTGAGGCTGTGCCCTCTGGTCCAAGTCTCCCCCATTATCTGCTCACTTCTCACTGCTGCCATCAGGAAGGAGGTTCAGGAACAGTTATTACCCTCAGCCATCAGGAAGCAGGTACAGGAGCCTCAGGACCCACACCACCAGGTTCAGGAACAGTTATTACCCCTCAACCATCAGGTAGCAGGTACAGGAGACTCAGGACCAACACCACCAGGTTCAGGAACAGTTATTACCCCTCAGCCATCAAGAAGGAGGTACAGGAGACTCAGGACTCACACCACCAGGTTCAGGAACAGGTCTTGAACCAAAGGTGATAACTTCACTCAACTTCATTTGCTCCATCACTGAAATGTTTCCATGACCAATGGACTCACTTTCAAAGACTCGCAATCTTATGTTCTTGATATTTATTGCTTATTTAGTGACCATTATTATTTCTTTTTTTTTTTCTTTTTGTATTTGCAGTTTGTTGTCTTTTGCACACTGGTTCCATCCTGCTGGTGTGGTCTTTCAATTGATTCTGTTATGGTTTTTGGATTTATTGAGAAAATGAATCTCAGGGTTGTATATGGAGACATTGATAATAAATTTACTCTGAGCTTTGAGTGTCTGTACATTGACAGGAAATGATAAAGTAGTGGTGGTTGGGGTTGTGGTGGAGTGGGTGATTGGGTGGAGGTGATGATCAGCCTTACTGCCTGGGGAGGTGTAGAGTATCACCTGGATGGGTGTTTACAGGATTTCCCAGCGGATACGGTGTGATGGGGGTAGGAGAAGAGGAGAATTGTTGATCTGGGATGGAAGCAGATTGAACAGAGAAATATCCGCAGGGGCCTGGGGAGAGCACAAGGACTGGGTCTGATTAAACAACTCTTTCACAGGTTTTTTGGGCATAACAATCTCTTGGGCTGGGAAACTCTGTGAACTTCAGCCAGAAATGGTATTTGGTTTTACCAAGCAGAGGGAATCAGGAACGATGGAAGTCTGTTGTCCACGTGATGTATGATGAACATTGGCCCTGTAGACACATCCCCTATTCTCTCAAGAGTTAGATAAGAAAACAAGAAGTACGGAGAGAACTTACTTGCTGACCTTGCTCCCGCCTGTTCTTACCACCTGGCCCTGTTGAGCCAAAGCCTTACAACTCTGACTCAGACCACTCCGATGATGACCACTCCACTAGACGGGACCTGTCTTTTATGGAGACTGAGTTTTTAAAGCTTTTTGCCACACTTGCATGGAAACGCTTCTGCTGCATCTTTGCATTAATCCAATAACGACTCGCGCTGAGAAAACCTGCTTTTCAAAGCTCTTCGCCTCGTCCCTCACCATTTCAGAATATTATTTATTTTATTTTATTGAGAGATAGAGCACAGAACAGGCCCGTTCGGCCCACCCAGGAGTCCACTGATTTAACCCGAACTTAACTGTGGTAAGGTTTAAAAAATACAATTAACCTACTAACCAGTCTGCCTTTGGAGAGAGGGACTGTGTACATGGGAAGGACGTACAAAGTTACTTACAGAGAATGCTACAATGGAATTCCGAACTCTGACACTATGAACTGTAATAGTGTCAGACTAACTGCTATGCTATCGCGGTGACAATAAATAAGTCCCAGTGCCGAAACCCGGGATTGAACCAAGGACCTTTAGATCTTCAGTCTAACGCTCTCCCAACTGAGCTGTTTCATCTGATATGCCTGCATTTTTGTGGTTCACCTCTATCTTGTACCTCAGCATTGCTGTATCTGCAGTATTGTAGTTCTCCTCTCCCTCGTCCCTCACCATTACAGAATATTATTTATTTTGTTTTATTGAGACATAGAGCACAGAACAGGCCTCTCCAGCCCACCCAGCTGTTCCACCCAGGAATTCACCGATTTAACCCTAACATAATTATGGGATGGTTTAAAATAACAGATTAACCGAGTAAGCAGTACATGTTTGGTCTGTGGGAGGAAACCAGAGCACCCAGAGGAAACCCATGAGCACATACAAACTTACTTATAGAGTGCACTGCAACTGAACTCTGAAGCCTTGAGGGCTTATAGCGTCACAATAATCGCTAAGCTGCCATGGTGCCCAATAAATAAGTCCCAGTACCGAAACCCAGGATTGAACCAGGGACCTTCAGATCTTCAGTCTAACGCTCTCCCAACTGAGCTTTTTCTGCTGATACAGCTGCAGTATTGTTGTTCTCCACTCTCGTGTACCTCACCATTGCAGCATCTGCACTGTTGTATTTCTATGTGCTTTGTAACTCACCAGTCCATCATCTGCAGTATTGTAGTTCAACTGTTCTTTAAAACTCTCTATTCTTGTGTATGCGGTATTTTATTTATCCTCTGCCTTGTACCTCACAGCTCCAGCACCAGTGGTATTGTATTCCCCGTGCTTCGTACCTCACCTTTCCGGACTCTGCAGTATTGTATTTCTCCTGTGCTCTGAGCCTCAACATTCCAGTAAATGTGGAATTGTGGTTCTCCTCTGCGTTAACCTCACCATTCCTGTATCTGCAGAATTGTATACTCCTCTGCCTTGTACCTCACCATTGCAGTATCTGCAGAATTGTACTACTTCTGTGCTTTGTAACTCACTGTTGCTGTATCTGCGGTATTGTAGTTCTCCTCTGATGGTTCCTCACTGTTCCAGCATCTGTAGTATTGCTCCTCTCCGGATTGTACCTCACCGTTGCTGTGTCCGTGTTATTGTGAATCACTGCTTCCTCGTCCCTCACCACTACAAAATATTACTTACTTTATTTTATTGAGAGATACAATTCACGAAGCTGTGACAACCAGGAACCCTCTGATTTAACCCTCATGTATTTATACTTCATACTTTATTGTCACCAAACAATTGGTACTAGAACGTACAATCATCACAGCGATATTTGAGTCGGTGCTTCCCGCTCCGTGGATTACAAATATTAAATATTAAAAATAGTAAAACTTAGTAAATATTAAAAATTTAAATTATAAATCATAAACAGAAAATAGAAAAATGGAAAGTAAGGTAAAGCTAAAATCTGAGAGGCAGGTCTGGATATTTGGAGGGTACGGCTCAGATCTGGGTCAGGATCCATTCAGCAGTCTTATCACAGTTGGAAAGAAGCTGTTCCCAAATCTGGCCATACGAGTCTTCAAGCTCCTGAGCCTTCTCCCGGAGGGAAGAGGGATGAAAAGTGTGTTAGCTGGGTGGGTCATGTCCTTGATTTTCCTGGCAGCACTGCTCCAACAGCGTGTGGTTTAAAGTGAGTCCAAGGACAGTGTTATGGTGATACGGTGTAAAATAACCAATTAACCTTTTAACCAGTACGCCTTCGGACGGTGGGAGGAAACAGGAGCACCCAGAGGAAACTCATGTGCACATGGAAAGTACTTAGAAATCTACAGAGGATGCCGGAATTGAACTCTTAATTCCAAGACCTCGAGCTGTAATAGAGATGCACCAAGCACCACGCTACCGCGGTGCCAATTAACGAGTCTCAGTGCTGAAACCCGGGATTGAACCAGGGACCTTTAGATCTTCAGTCTAACGCTCTCCCAACTGAGCTATTTCAGCTGACATATCTGCACCGTTCTGCGCATTCAACATTCCAACATCTGCAGTATAGTATTTCCCTCTGCATGGTAACTCACCATTCCAGCATCTGCAGTACAGTATTGCATTTCCCCTGATTTTCACTTCGCCATTCCAGCATCTGCAGAATTGTATTTCCCCTGATTTGCACCTCATCATTCCAGCATCTGCAGAATTGTATTTCCCCTGATTTGCTCCTTACCATTCCAGCACCTGCAGTATTCTTTCCATGTGCTTTGTACCTCACAGTTCCTGTGTCTGCAGTATTGTATACTCCTCTGACTTGTACCTGACTATTTAACTATCTGCAGTAGTTTGCTCCTGCAGTGTCTTGTCTCTGTCTGCACTATTGTACCTTTCCTGTGCCTTCCACCTCAACATTACTGTATCTGCGGAATTGTATTTCTCCCGTGCTTTATAACACAGTGTTGCTGTATCTGCAGAATAATAGTTCTCCTCTCCCTCGTCCCTCACCATTACAGAATATTATTAAGAAATAAAGTAGATGGGCTTGAGGCACAGTTGGAAATTGGTAAGTATGATGTTGTCGAATAACAGAGACATGGCTTCAAGTGGACAGGGCTTGGGAAATGAATATTCAAGGGTATATGTCCTATCGAAAGGACAGACTGATGGGCAGAGGGGGTAGGGTGGCTCTGTTGGTGAGGAATGATATTCAGTCCCTTGCGAGGGGGGACATAGAATCAGGAGATATAGAGTCAGTATGGATAGAACTGAGAAATTCTAAGGGTAGATAGACCCTAATGGGAGTTATCTACAGGCCCCCAAACCGTAGTCTGGATGTAGGGTGTATCTTGAATCAAGAGTTAAAATTGGCATGTCTCAAAGGTAATGCTACAATTGTTATGGGGGATTTCAACATGCAGGTAGGCTGGAGGAATCAGGTTGGTACTGGACCCCAAGAAAGGGAGTTTGTGGAGTCCCTCCGAGATGGATTCTTAGAACAGCTTTTACTGGGGCCTACCAGAGAGAACGCAATTCTAGATTTAGTGTTGTGCAATGATCCGGATTTGATCAGGGACCTCGAGGTAACGGAGCCATAAGGAGGTAGTGACCATAATATGATGAGTTTTAATCTACAATTTGAGAGGGAGAAGGGAAACTCAGAAGTGTCAGTATAACAGTTGAACAAAGGGAACTATGGAGCTATGAGGGAGGAGCTGGCCAAAGTTCAATTGAACAATACCCTAGCAGGGATGACAGTGGAACAGCAATGGCAAGTGTTTCTGGGAATAATGCGGAAGGTGCAGGATCAATTCATTCCAAAGAGGAAGAAAGATCCTAAGGGGAGTAAGGGGAGGCCGTGGCTGACAAAGGAAGTAATGGACAGTATAAAAATAAAAGAGAAGAAGTATAACATAGCAAAGACGAGTGGGAAGCCGGAGGATTGGGAAACTTTGAAAGAGCAACAGAAGGTAACTAAAAAGGCAATACGCGGATAAAAAATAAGGTACGAAGGTAAACTAGCCAAGAATATAAAGGAGGATAGGAAAAGCTCCTTTAGGTATGTGAAAAGGAAAAAAATAGTTAAGACCAAAATTGGGCCCTTGAAGAAAGAAACGGGTGAATTTATTATGGGGAACAAGGAAATGGCGGACGAGTTGAACAGGTACTTTGGATCTGTCTTCACTAGGGAAGACACAAACAATCTCCCAGATGTAATAGTGGCCAAAGGACCTAGGGTAATGGATGAACTGAACTAAATTAATATTAGGCAGGAAATGGTGTTGGATAGACTGTTGTGTCTGAAGGCTGATAAGTCCCCGGGACCTGATGGCCTGCATCCCAGGGTACTTAAGGAAGTGGCTTTAGAAATCGTGGACGCATTGGTAATCATTTTCCAATGTTCTATAGATTCCGGATCAGTTCCTGTGGATTGGAGGGTGGCTAATGTTGTCCCTCTCTTCAAGAAGGGAGGAAGAGAGAAAACAGGGAATTATAGACCGGTTAGCCTGATGTCGGTGGTGGGAAAGATGCTGGAGTCAATTATAAAAGATGAAATTACGACACATCTGGATAGCAGTAACAGGATTGGTCCGAGTCAGCATGGATTTACGAAGGGGAAATCGTGCTTGACTAATCTTCTGAAATTTTTTGAAGATGTAACTATGAAAATGGACAAGGGAGAGCCGGTGAATGTAGTGTACCTGGACTTTCAGAAAGCCTTTGATAAAGTCCCACATAGGAGATTAGTGGACAAAATTAGGGCACATGGTATTGGGGGCAGAGTACTGACATGGATTGAAAATTGGCTGGCTGACAGAAAACAAAGAGTAGCGATTAATGAGTCCCTTTCGGAATGGCAGGCGGTGACCAGTGGGGTACCGCAGGGTAGCGTGTGTGTCTCAGTGTTCAGAGAACCAACCCAGCCAGTGTGTGTCTCAGTTGGGCCCGGTGACAGTCAGGAGCTGTAGCACCCCTCCCCCCAATCTCCCTGTGCACAAATCAGCAAACACTCCAGAAATGGTCAATTCCAGTTTATTTTTAAATTACAGTGAAACTTTGAAACTATATTGTGGGTGTTGCTTTCTGTGACCACTCTCTCTGTGTGAGCTCAGAGACTGGTCCCGATGGTCTCCAGTCCTGTCCCTCGACCAGCAGTGGACAGAACCCCAATGGCCATCGACGGCCCCAAACCCTCCCCCATCCTATCCCACCGTGCTAAGGATGACAGCTGCTGATTGGCTGAGAGCTGATGCCATTCCTTTAGGGTGGGCTGTGCTGATTGGACCGGAGCTCTAGAGCCAGCAGTGATTGGATGAAATGTCTGCTCCCAATGATTGGTGGGTGGGACGATGGGGGAAGGGAAGCGGAAGGGAAAATGTCTCCAGGCATGAGCTCCATGTGAAGGTGTATTTTGGACCCTTTTCCTTTAGAGGCCACACCATGATGCTTTTCTCCTCCCTCCCTGGCTCCTGGGCTGGGGAAACTGTGAGTACACTCCAGAACTCAGATTGTTGACACTCAAAGACCACCCAGAAGGAGGAACAAAACAGCCCAATCACCCCCCTCAAAACCTAAAGGGACGACCAGGTGGGGGAAAACGTCCGGTCGCTGGATGAATGAAGAGGAGCTGACGAGGGAACAGCGAGCAAAGGACCAGCTTTCAAGGGAGCTGAACGTCACCCCTGGTATCCTCGACACACTGCTGGCGACTCACCAAGCAGCCCAGAGGATGAGGAGGGAGGAGGGGCCTGGCTGGGAAGAGAGGCTTAAAGTGTCCTGGACCGACACAATGAAAGTGAGCATTCTTCATGAACGCCCTGCGGCTGGGATTCCTGAATCCGATGAGTATCCTGTCTTAAAACAGCCAAAGTCCGTCGGAAGCTGAGTGTCCAGGTTCATGTCCTGACCGTTCAGCTCCTGTTGGGTCTGGTGATGGCGTTCCAGAATAACCTTCACTTTGATCAGTTTGCCCCAGGAGCCAGATTCTGTTCCCCCGCAGGGTCTGTCCTCCTCACCCTGAGGTCCAGTTGGGCAGTGTCCAGCAGTGTGTGGTCATGTTGGAATGAAGGTAGGCTTGTCTTTAAAGGTCAGATGACTTGGCATTCTCCTGGGGCTCCCGAACCAGCCCAACAGTGGATGGTGGTCCAGGTTAACCCTTTCCTGGCCTCACAAACCGTACGCAAACTCCTTTATGTTTCACTACTGTCGGGCCGGCTCTCTCGTCACTCTTGTCCCAGTTAAGTTCCACCTGCCATTCCTTGACCATTTCCCACCTGGTCTCCATCCCATTGTAACCTTAGACAACCCTCACTTTCACCGCTCTCCAATTTCAGTGTCATCCACAAACTAACTATATCGCCTACATTCTCCTCTGAAATATGAACACAAGACATACAGCAGATTAAAACAGGACGACTACAAGACCGTTTACACTTATAGATTCAGACAGGGAGCGAATCACTGCCTGAATATTAAATGTAACAGGTTCCCTGGTCTGTGGTTTGACAATGGGCACCGTCTGACATCACTGAAAGACCTTTGACATCACCTTTGACCTTGGGAATGGTAGAGGTGGGATTGTTCATTCTCTCTGACCCCTTGTTCATGCTAAGGGACATTCGGTGCTAAAATGGTGCTTGGGAACAAGGAATGTCTGAGACATTGCACAAAATATTCTAAATTAATCCCAGATTAAATCAACCTCAAAGAATTGAGAAATAAAGTTGAATATTGTATGGAAAATATAAATTAATAATGAAAATGATGTTTTTGGGGGCTTCTTGTGAACACTGTCCCACTGTCAGTAGTCCCCAGGAAAACACAGTGAAGTTACTGATGAACTTCTGTGAACACGGACCCTCTCCCTGCTGACACCCTGAATACATTCTTACACTTGGGACCCCTTGTAAGCACAGTCACACTTCCGTGAGCTTCCTGTGACCTCCATCCCACTCCTGGGATCCTGCCCTGAACACTCCGATGGTCCCACGAGGTGAACAGGTCTGTCTTTAGTAAACGTTTACAGTGAAGGTCCAGTCAGCTGGTTTCCATGATTCCCCTGTTGATCTCTTGTATCTTGCTTCCTAAAGGACTCCAGCTATTCTCCCAAAACATCCCTGACTAAAGGTCACTTTTGACCTTCTGCCTTCGTCATGGATACCTCCTCCCTTGGTGACAGGGATCAGGCTGTTCCATTTTCCACAGGGATGGGAGAAGAGCAGCAGAGCAAACTGATGGTCTGATGGTGAATCCGTCAGCAATCAAAGAGTTACTGTATACAGTGCAGACACAGGCCATTTGGCCCAACTGGTCTATGCTACCCAAGATGCCCCTCCTACATTTATATTAACACGAGGAATTCTGCAGATGCTGGAAATTCAAGCAACACACGTCAAAGTTGCTGGTGAACGCAGCAGGCCAAATCTTGGTTGTGGAAGGTCGAAGGGTCTCAGCCCAAAACGTCGACCGTACCTCTTCCTAGAGATGCTGCCTGTCCTGTTGCGTTCACCAGCAACTTATATGTGTGTTGCTCCCCTCTTACATTGTCCCCTTTGCCAACATTTGGCCCATAACCCTGTAAACGTTTCCAATCCATGTACCGGCCTTTTGGCTAAGATCAAGTGTAGTATCTGTTCTTATCAGACCAGAAGGCGCAGGAGGAGAGTTCGCGCTGACGCAGGGGTGGATCCTAATGCTGATTGGCCTCCAATCTAACACCCCATACCAGCGACGACAGCAGTGAGTTAGAAGATGGCAGCAGCGAGCAGTACATCAGCTCGAGGCCAGGGTATCAAGAACACTGTCAGGCTGACAGTGCGAGACCGGAACGGGGGCACCGGCTTCACCCGAGAGACCTTCATCCGGAAGGTCTTGCTGGATGGCTGCGGATTTACGCCCGATGACATCTACTGCGTCCAGGACTTCGCAGGTTTCTTCGATGTCACTTTCCGGCAGTCTGCAGGGTGGCAGAAGCTGTACCAGCAGCTTCAGCTGAAGGCGACAGAGGCGCCGCTGTCGCTACTGAAAGCACAGCCCCTCTTTGCAACGGCTACGCAACAGGAAAGGACAATCACGGTGCACATGTTCAACCCGCACGTGCCAGTGGTAGATGTCCTTACATTCCTCGCTCGGTATGTGGAGAGCGTAGGAACACCAGCAGACGTGAAGGACGGACTGGGAATCTGGACCAGCAAACGGCAGGTGAAGGTGAAGCTGAGGTTGGATACCAACGGCGGCATCATCCACCCCCCCTCCGTCTTCGCCATCGGAGGGAACCGAGGGTACATGGTGTACGCGGGACAACCCAGGGTGTGCCGAAACTGCGGCAAGGAAGGGCACATCGCAGCCCAGTGCAGGGTGGTGATGTGCAAGAACTGTAAAATGGAAGGCCACCTGACCAAAGACTGCACGCAGGCCAAGGCCTGCAACCTCTGCGGACAGGCCGGCCACCTGTACAGAGCCTGCCCGAAGCGTGGGGGCACCTACGCACAGGCGACCAGGGGAGGTGCTGGCCCTGAAAGGGCCCAGGCTGATGCGGACGTACCCGCCAGCGCTGCAGATGAGGCACCCGACAGGACGGAGGACGAGACCAGGGAGGAAGGTGCAAGCACCCCAAGACCTGCCACCCCACTGCAGACCCTCCAGGACCAGGCAAACGACGAGCAGGAGTCCATGGAGGAGGGGAGAGCTGAGGCGGAAACCGAATGGAAGGTCGTGAAACGAAAAAAGACCCAAAAGGCGGCGGCCAAGCGACAGAAGGCGGAGCAACGCCAGAAAAGGGCAGGGAACCACGCAGCCCCTGGTACCCTGTCCTCTTCAGAGGAGGAAGGAGTTGGGGGAGGCCAGCAGCCCCGGCGGAAGAAGCGGCTGGCAGAACAGGTGGAGAGGAGGAGAGAGAGGGGAGAAAGTCTGCTGGCCACCCCCCAAGTACAGGAGGCGGAGAGCAGCAGACGCACAGAGCTCCGGGAACCCGGGAGCAGAGCCACGGCTGGCACCCAGCAGCCGGAAGGGGAAGCAGCCCAGGAAGTCAGCAACCCCCCGGGCCCAGACCCAGAACCAGAACGGCCACACACGGAGGAGTACTACCAGCAGTACCTGAGCCCACAGGAGGTGGAAAACTTCACAAAGGCGGTGGGGATGAAGGCTCAGGATGGCAAGAGTGAGGACGGAGAGCAGCCAAAATAAAAGACTTAACGATGGCAGACCTTAAATTGGCGTGCTTGAATGTGCGAAGTTTGAAGAGTACTGGGCGATGCGTCAGCACGCTCCAGTACCTGGACACTGTAAAGGCCGATGTGACCTTCCTCCAGGAGTGTGGACTACCACATCTCCGTAACTACCGGAGGTGGTCACGGTGGTGGAAAAAAGGTTTGTCGGTGTGGTCGGGGGGCAACGATTGTCGCGCTTCCGGCCTGGGGATTCTGCTGCGGGGAGGCAACTTCTCAATCACCCAAGTTAAAGAGGTGGTTGCGGGGCGCCTCCTGGTAGCAGACGTCAAATACCGGGGCACTCCGCTCCGGCTGATCAACATGTACGCCTCCCCCGTGCGGAGCGAGCGGCTGGCCGTCTTCGAGCAGCTCCCACAGCTGCTGGTGACGACCCAGCCGGTCGTTCTGGCCGGAGACTTCAATTGCACCATTGATGCGGCTGGAGGACCCGGCAGTGCCGACGGCAGGCTAGACAGTACCTCTAGACTCCTGAGGGAAATGGTGAAGACAGCCAAGCTGCGCGACGCCTTTGGCACCCCCACAGGTGGAGCACAGCCGCAAGCCACCTGGACACGATCGGACGGCTCAGCCCGCTCCCGGATCGACTTCCTCTTCCTGTCTGAGTCCCTCACGGTCAGGTCCACCGACGTCACGCCGGTGTTCTTCTCTGACCACTGCCTTCTGAGAGCCACCTGTCACTTACGGGAGGACCAGAAGGCAGGCAGGGGGACGTGGAAGCTGAACGTAAAGCTGCTGACCCCAGAGAACATCGAGGAACTAGAGAGGGAGTACACAGGTTGGAGAACCTTGAAAGCCTTCTTTGATTCCCCGGTTCACTGGTGGGAAGCCACCAAGGAGAACATTAAGAGGTTCTTCATCCGCAAGGGTATTCAGAAGGCAAGGCAGGAGCAGAGGGAACTGCGTAAACTCCAGACAGAGTTGCAGCAACTTCTCCTTCTGCAGTCGAAGGGGGTGGATGTCAGGGAGGAACTGCGAGAGGTGAGGGGCCGGCAAGCCCAGCACCTCGCCGCCGAATCCTCCAAGATCATCTTCCGATCAAGGGTCCAAACCGTGGAGCAGGACGAGACGTGCTCACGCTTCTTCTTCCAAAAGGTGCACAGGGGGAGCTCTGTGATCCACAACCTTAAGGAAGAGGACGGCTCAGTCGCGTCCTCGCAGACCGACATACTGAGGATCTGCAAGTCCTTCTATGCCGGTCTGTACGAGGAAAAGGCCACAGAATCCACAGCCTCCCGCAACTTCCTGTCGTCTATCACGCAGGTCTTAGACGACGGCAAGCGGGAGAGTCTGGATCGGCCACTGACCCTGGACGAGCTGACAGGCTCCATCCGTTCCTTCGGGTCGGGTAAGACTCCCGGAAGCGACGGCTTACCGGCCGAGTTGTACTCGGCTCTGTGGAACTGGATGGGCCCAGACCTGCTGGAAGTGTACAACGCTATGCTTCTGGCCGGCAGTATGTCTGAGTCCATGAGGAAGGGCATCATCACCCTCATCTACAAGCAGAAGGGGGAAAGGGAGGACATTAGGAATTGGAGACCCATCTCTCTCCTGAATGTGGACTACAAGATCCTGTCCAAGGCTATCGCCAACAGGGTCAAGTCTGCTCTGGGACAGGTGATCCACCCGGACCAAACCTGTGCTGTACCGGGCAGGAAGATCTCAGACAGCCTCGCGCTGCTGAGGGACACCATCGCCTACGTGCAGGACAGGGGGGTGGACGCCTGCCTGGTCAGCTTGGACCAGGAGAAAGCCTTCGACAGGATATCGCACACGTACATGGCGGACGTGCTCTCCAAAATGGGATTTGGGGAGGGAATCCGGAATTGGATCAGACTGCTCTACACAGACATCCGTAGTGCAGTCCAGGTCAACGGGTGGGAAACAGACAGCTTCCCCATCAGGTCTGGAGTCAGGCAGGGCTGCCCCCTCTCCCCTGTCTTGTTTGTCTGCTGCATAGAACCCTTTGTGGAAGCCATCAGGAGGGATGAGGGCATAAGAGGGGTGACGCTGCCAGGCAGTGGAGGGACCCAAGTGAAAACCTCCCTGTACATGGACGACGTCACCGTCTTCTGCTCTGATCCGAGGTCAGTTCGCAGGTTGATTGGCACCTGCGAACAGTTCGAGCTAGCGTCGGGGGCCAGGGTCAACCGCACGAAGAGCGAAGCCATGCTCTTTGGCAACTGGCCCGACCGATCCAGCGTCCCCTTCACCATCAGGTCTGACCACGTGAAGGTGTTGGGGATCTGGTTCGGAGGGGCTGAGGCGTGCAACAAGAACTGGCAGGAGCGGACTGCCAAGGTGAAACAGAAACTGGGACTGTGGGGAGGGCGCTCCCTGTCGATAACGGGCAAGAACCTGGTCATCAGGTGTGAGGTGCTCTCAGGGCTGCTGTACTTGGCGCAGGTCTGGCCCGTCCCCCGCTCCTACAGCTCGGAAATCACCCGGGCTGTCTTCAGATTCGTCTGGGGATCCAAGATGGAGCGGGTGAGACGGACCGCCATGCACAAGTCCCTGGACAACGGGGGCAAGAACGTCCCCAATGTCGCCCTCACCCTGATGGCCAGCTTCGTATGTGGCTGCATCAGGTTGTGTGTAGAGCCCAGGTATGTGGGCACCAAGTACCACTATGTGCCCAGGTTCTACTTGTCGCCCTGGCTGCGAAGGATGGGTCTGGCCCCACTCCCGCGCAACGCCCCAGTCAGCTGGTCGTTGCCGGCATACCTATCCCACGTAGCAAAGTTCTTCCAGGAGAACGCCTTTGACCACAAGGCCATCAGGCAGTGGTCGGCACGAAGTGTCCTGCAGGCACTGCAGGAGAAGGACGTGACGGACACAGTGGGGTGGTTCCCTGAGCAGACTGTCCAGTTCATCTGGCAAAATGCCTCATCGCCAGATCTCACCAACAGGCACCAAGACCTCGCCTGGCTGGCGGTAAGAGGGGCCCTCCCAGTCAGAGCCCTCCTGTACGCCCGGAACGTCGTCTCCGCACCCCACTGCCCACGGGAGGACTGCAGTGAGGAGGAGTCTGTGACCCACCTCTTTGCACACTGCCAGTTCGCAAAGAGGGTGTGGAGGAGGATGGACGGGCTAGTGTCACGTTTCATCCCCAGCAGCTGCGTGACAGAGGACTCTCTGATCTACGGGCTGTTCCCGGGGACGCACACGGAGACCAACATCCGGTGCTGCTGGCAGATCATCAACTCGGTGAAAGACGCTCTTTGGTCAGCCCGAAACTTGATCATCTACCAGCACATGGAGATGTCCGTGGGAGAATGCTGCCGACTGGCACACTCTCGGCTGCAGGAGTACGTGCTGAGGGACGCACTGAAACTTGGTGCAGCCACCGCAAGGGCCCGGTGGGGAAGGACCACAGTATAGGTTTCTCCACCCGTGGGAGTGGGAGGGGTCGGTGGGCGAGGAGTATACCCCTCAACAATGAGATGCTAAGCTGAACTACTGGAGTGCCACGTGGGTGGCTATAAACACGGGTATTTTACTGAGTATAATGGAAACGTATGTAAAGGATGAAAAGTTATTGAATGGTTTATTGTATATATTTATTTTTGAATAAAGTATATTTTGAAATAAAAAAAAAAAAAAAAAACTGTATCTCACCACTTCTCGGCCTTTTGGCTAAGATCAAGTGTAGTATCTGTTCTTATCAGACCAGAAGGCGGAGGAGGAGAGTTCGCGCTGACGCAGGGGTGGATCCTAATGCTGATTGGCCTCCAATCTAACACCCCATACCAGCGACGACAGCAGTGAGGAAGAAGATGGCAGCAGCGAGCAGTACATCAGCTCGAGGCCAGGGTATCAAGAACACTGTCAGGCTGACAGTGCGAGACCGGAACGGGGGCACCGGCTTCACCCGAGAGACCTTCATCCGGAAGGTCTTGCTGGAATGCTGCGGATTTACGCCCGATGACATCTACTGCGTCCAGGACTTCGCAGGTTTCTTCGATGTCACTTTCCGGCAGGCTGCAGGGTGGCAGAAGCTGTACCAGCAGCTTCAGCTGAAGGGGACAGAGGCACCGCTGTCGCTGCTGAAAGCACAGCCCCTCTTTGCAACGGCTACGCAACAGGAAAGGACAATCACGGTGCACATGTTCAACCCGCACGTGCCAGTGGTAGATGTCCTTACGTTCCTCGCTCGGTATGTGGAGAGCGTAGGAACACCAGCGGACGTGAAGGACGGACTGGGAATCTGGACCAGCAAACGGCAGGTGAAGGTGAAGCTGAGGTTGGATTCCAACGGCGGCATCATCCACCCCCCCCCCCTCCGTCTTCGCCATCGGAGGGAACCGAGGGTACATGGTGTACGCGGGACAACCCAGGGTGTGCCGAAACTGCGGCAAGGAAGGGCACATCGCAGCCCAGTGCAGGGTGGTGATGTGCAAGAACTGTAAAATCGAAGGCCACCTGACCAAAGACTGCACGCAGGCCAAGGCCTGCAACCTCTGCGGACAGGCTGGCCACCTGTACAGAGCCTGCCCGAAGCGTGGGGGCACCTACGCACAGGCGACCAGGGGAGGTGCTGGCCCTGAAAGGGCCCAGGCAGATGCGGACGTACCCGCCAGCGCTGCAGATGAGGCACCCGACAGGACGGATGACGAGACCAGGGAGGAAGGTGCAAGCACCCCAAGACCTGCCACCCCACTGCAGACCCTCCAGGACCAGGCAAACGACGAGCAGGAGTCCATGGAGGAGGGGAGAGCTGAGGTGGAAACCGAATGGAAGGTCGTCAAACGCAAAAAGACCCAAAAGGCGGCGGCCAAGCGACAGAAGGCGGAGCAACGCCAGAAAAGGGCAGGGAACCACACAGCCCCTGGTACCCTGTCCTCTTCAGAGGAGGAAGGAGTTGGGGGAGGCCAGCAGCCCCGGCGGAAGAAGCGGCTGGCAGAACAGGTGGAGAGGAGGAGAGAGAGGGGAGAAAGTCTGCTGGCCACCCCCCAAGTACAGGAGGCGGAGAGCAGCAGACACACAGAGCTCTGGGAATCCGGGAGCAGAGCCACGGCTGGCACCCAGCAGCCGGAAGGGGAAGCAGCCCAGGAAGTCAGCAACCCCCCGGGCCCAGACCCAGAACCAGAACGGCCACACACGGAGGAGTACTACCAGCAGTACCTGAGCCCACAGGAGGTGGAAAACTTCACAAAGGCGGTGGGAATGAAGGCTCAGGATGGCAAGGGTGAGGACGGAGAGCAGCCAAAATAAAAGACTTACAACGATGGCAGACCTTAAATTGGCGTGCTTGAATGTGAGAAGTTTGAAGAGTACTGGGCGATGCGTCAGCACGCTCCAGTACCTGGACACTGTAAAGGCCGATGTGACCTTCCTCCAGGAGTGTGGACTACCACATCTCCGTAACTACCGGAGGTGGTCACGGTGGTGGAAAAAAGGTTTGTCGGTGTGTTCGGGGGGCAACGATTGTCGCGCTTCCGGCCTGGGGATTCTGCTGCGGGGAGGCAACTTCTCAATCACCCAAGTTAAAGAGGTGGTTGCGGGGCGCCTCCTGGTAGCAGACGTCAAATACCGGGGCACTCCGCTCCGGCTGATCAATGTGTACGCCTCCCCCGTGCGGAGCGAGCGGCTGGCCGTCTTCGAGCAGCTCCCACAGATGCTGGTGACGCTCCAGCCGGTCGTTCTGGCCGGAGACTTCAACTGCACCATTGATGCGGCTGGAGGACCCGGCAGCGCTGACGGCAGGCTGGACAGTACCTCTGGACTCCTGAGGGTAACGGTGAAGACAGCCAAGCTGCGCGACGCCTTTGGCACCCCCACAGGTGGAGCACAGCCGCAAGCCACCTGGACACGATCGGACGGCTCAGCCCGCTCCTGGATTGACTTCCTCTTCCTGTCTGAGTCCCTCATGGTCAGGTCCACCGACGTCACGCCGGTGTTCTTCTCTGACCACTGCCTTCTGAGAGCCACCTGTCACTTACGGGAGGACCAGAAGGCAGGCAGGGGGACGTGGAAGCTGAACGTAAAGCTGCTGACCCCAGAGAACATCGAGGAACTAGAGAGGGAGTACACAGGTTGGAGAACCTTGAAAGCCTTCTTTGATTCCCCGGTTCACTGGTGGGAAGCCACCAAGGAGAACATTAAGAGGTTCTTCATCCGCAAGGGTATTCAGAAGGCAAGGCAGGAGCAGAGGGAACTGCGTAAACTCCAGACAGAGTTGCAGCAACTTCTCCTTCTGCAGTCGAAGGGGGTGGATGTCAGGGAGGAATTGCGAGAGGTGAAGGGCCAGCAAGCCCAGCACCTCGCCGCTGAATCCTCCAAGATCATCTTCCGATCAAGGGTCCAAACCGTGGAGCAGGACGAGACGTGCTCACGCTCTTCTTCCAAAAGGTGCACAGGGGGAGCTCTGTGATCCACAGCCTTAAGGAAGAGGACGGCTCAGTCGCGTCCTCGCAGACCGACATACTGAGGATCTGCAAGTCCTTCTATGCCGGTCTGTACGAGGAAAAGGCCACAGAATCCACAGCCTCCCGCAACTTCCTGTCGCCTATCACGCAGGTCTTAGACGACGGCAAGCGGGAGAGTCTGGATCAGCCACTGACCCTGGACGAGCTGACAGGCTCCATCCGTTCCTTTGGGTCGGGTAAGACTCCCGGAAGCGATGGCTTACCGGCTGAGTTGTACTCGGCTCTGTGGAACTGGATGGGCCCAGACCTGCTGGAAGTGTACAACGCTATGCTTCTGGCCGGCAGTATGTCTGAGTCCATGAGGAAGGGCATCATCACCCTCATCTACAAGCAGAAGGGGGAAAGGGAGGACATTAGGAATTGGAGACCCATCTCTCTCCTGAATGTGGACTACAAGATCCTGTCCAAGGCTATCGCCAACAGGGTCAAGTCTGCTCTGGGACAGGTGATCCACCCGGACCAAACCTGTGCTGTACCGGGCAGGAAGATCTAAGACAGCCTCGCGCTGCTGAGGGACACCATCGCCTACGTGCAGGACAGGGGGGTGGATGCCTGCCTGGTCAGCTTGGACCAGGAGAAAGCCTTCGACAGGATACCGCACACGTACATGGCGGACGTGCTCTCCAAAATGGGATTTGGGGAGGGAATCCGGAATTGGATCAGACTGCTCTACACAGACATCCGTAGTGCAGTCCAGGTCAACGGGTGGGAAACAGACAGCTTCCCCATCAGGTCTGGAGTCAGGCAGGGCTGCCCCCTCTCCCCTGCCTTGTTTGTCTGCTGCATAGAACCCTTTGTGGAAGCCATCAGGAGGGATGAGGGCATAAGAGGGGTGACGCTGCCAGGCAGTGGAGGGACCCAAGTGAAAACCTCCCTGTACATGGACGACGTCACCGTCTTCTGCTCTGATCCGAGGTCAGTTCGCAGGTTGATTGGCACCTGCGAACAGTTCGAGCTAGCGTCGGGGGCCAGGGTCAACCGCACAAAGAGCGAAGCCATGCTCTTTGGCAACTGGCCCGACCGATCCAGCGTCCCCTTCACCATCAGGTCTGACCACGTGAAGGTGTTGGGGATCTGGTTCGGAGGGGCTGAGGCGTGCAACAAGAACTGGCAGGAGCGGACTGCCAAGGTGAAACAGAAACTGGGACTGTGGGGAGGGCGCTCCCTGTCGATAACGGGCAAGAACCTGGTCATCAGGTGTGAGGTGCTCTCAGGGCTGCTGTACTTGGCGCAGGTCTGGCCCGTCCCCCGCTCCTACAGCTCGGAAATCACCCGGGCTGTCTTCAGATTCGTCTGGGGATCCAAGATGGAGCGGGTGAGACGGACCGCCATGCACAAGTCCCTGGACAACAGGGGCAAGAACGTCCCCAATGTCGCCCTCACCCTGATGGCCAGCTTCGTGTGTGGCTGCATCAGGTTGTGTGTAGAGCCCAGGTATGTGGGCACCAAGTACCACTATGTGCCCAGGTTCTACCTGTCGCCCTGGCTACGAAGGATGGGTCTGGCCCCACTCCCGCGCAACGCCCCAGTCAGCTGGTCGTTGCCGGCATACCTGTCCTACATCGCAAAGTTCTTCCAGGAGAACGCCTTTGACCACAGGGCCATCAGGCACTGGTCGGCACGAAGTGTCCTGCAGGCACTGCAGGAGAAGGACGTGATGGACACAGTGGGGTGGTTCCCTGAGCAGACTGTCCAGTTCATCTGGCAAAATGCCTCATCGCCAGATCTCACCAACAGGCACCAAGACCTCGCCTGGCTGGCGGTGAGAGGGGTCCTCCCAGTCAGAGCCCTCCTGTACGCCCGGAACGACGTCTCCGCACCCCACTGCCCACGGGAGGACTGCAGTGAGGAGGAGTCTGTGACCCACCTCTTTGCACACTGCCAGTTCGCAAAGAGGGTGTGGAGGAGGATGGACGGGCTAGTGTCACGTTTCATCCCCAGCAGCTGCGTAACAGAGGACTCTCTGATCTACGGGCTGTTCCCGGGGACGCACACGGAGACCAACATCCGGTGCTGCTGGCAGATCATCAACTCGGTGAAAGACGCTCTTTGGTCAGCCCGAAACTTGATGATCTACCAGCACATGGAGATGTCCGTGGGAGAATGCTGCCGACTGGCACATTCTCGGCTGCAGGAGTACGTGCTGAGGGACGCACTGAAACTCGGTGCAGCCACCGCAAGGGCCCGGTGGGGAAGGACCACAGTATAGGTTTCTCCACCCGTGGGAGCGGGAGGGGTCGGGGGCGGGGAGTATACCCCTCAACAATGATATGGTAAGCTGAACTACTGGAGTGCCACGTGGGTGGCTATAAATACGGATATGTACTGAGTATAATGGAAACGTATGTAAAGGATGAAAAGGTATTGAATGGTTTATTGTATATATTTATTTTTGAATAAAGTATATTTTGAAATTAAAAAAAAACTGTACTCCCGGATTGTCGTCTCCGCACGCCGTTGCCCACGGGAGGAATGTGATGGGGGGGAGTCGGTAACTCACCTCTTTGCACATTGTGGGTTCGCAAAGAAGGTGTGGAGGAGAATGGAAGGGACAGTGTTAAGATTCAGGCCCAGCAGCTGCGTTACCGAGGACTCCGTGATCTATGGGCTGTTCCCGGGGACACACACGGAGACAAACATCCGGTGCTACTGGCAGATCATCAATTCGGTGAAAGACGCGCTTTGGTCTGCCCGAAACTTGGTGGTCTGCCAGCACATGGAGATGTCCGTGACTGGATGCTGCCGACTGGCTCACTCTCACCTGCAGGAGTACGTGCTGAGGGATGCACTCAAGCTCGGTGCGGCCACCGCGAAGGCCCGCTGGGGAAGGACCACAGTTTAAGGTTCATCACCCGTGGGAGTGTGAGAGGTTGGGTGGGGAGGAGAATACCTCTCATCAGCGGTGTGGACAGATGAATCAACATGGTGCCCCAGGAGTGGCTGGAATTGTTAATTTGGAAAAGGAATTAGAGCCAACGCCTGCCTTTATTGTTGATAATTTTATTGTAAATAAGTCTTAACTCTTGACCAAGGGTTGAGAGTAAATGAACGATTTATTGTAAACATTTTTCATTTGTATATGAACAGAGAGTCAACGCATAATTTAATTGTAAGTAACTTTATTTATTGAATAAGGACCCAGGGTCAACGAATGTTTTTTTTATATGTATAT
Source organism: Mobula birostris (assembly GCF_030028105.1). NCBI lineage: Eukaryota > Metazoa > Chordata > Chondrichthyes > Myliobatiformes > Myliobatidae > Mobula > Mobula birostris. Next base: position 53,337,190 of record NC_092391.1, read on the forward strand.
AACTTTGTTTTGTAATACCTCTGAATAAAGTATTTTTGGAAAAAACAACCTGTCTTTTAAAAGTTGATACTGTACCTGCCTCAACCATTTCCTCTGGCAGCTCATTCCACGTACGTACCACCCTGTATAAAATATTGACCCTCCAGTTTATATTAAATCATTCCCCTCACCTTAAGCTTATGCCCTCCAGTTCTTTATCCCCCCAACCCTGGGGTAAATACCATGTCTATGCCCTGTATGATTTTATGTATTTCTCTAGGACCACATCTCATTCTGGAATCAAGCCCCAGTCTGGCCCACCTTTCCCGGTAACTCGATCCATTGAGTCCGAGGAACATTGTGGAGGAGCTGGAACTCTGACATTGCAAAGCTGTCGCCTGACACACTGACTGTATCCAGCATGTTGTGCCACAGCGATCGGTGCCAGTTATCATCGATATCATCTCAACCAGGAAACTTGCAGATGTCAACAAGATTGGGGGTGTAGTGGACAGTGAGAGGATCTATCAAAGCTTGCAGTGGGATCTGGACCAGAAAGAAGAATTGACTGAAGAATGGCAGATGGGATATAACGCAGATAGGTGTGAGGTGTTGCACTTTGACCAAGAGACATAGAAACAGAGTGAGGTCATTTGGCCCATCGTGTCTGCTCTGCCATTCCATCAAGGCTGATTTATTATCCCTCTCAACCCTGTTCTCCTGCCTTCTCCCCGTAACCTTTGACACCATGACTAATCTAGAACCTATCAACCTCCGCTTTAAATATACCCAATGTCTTGGCCTCCACAGCCAAGATTTACCACTCTCTGGCTAAAGAAATTCCTCCTTAACTCTGTTTTAAAGTAACATCCTTCTTTTCTGAGGCTGTGCCCTCTGGTCCAAGTCTCCCCCATTATCTGCTCACTTCTCACTGCTGCCATCAGGAAGGAGGTTCAGGAACAGTTATTACCCTCAGCCATCAGGAAGCAGGTACAGGAGCCTCAGGACCCACACCACCAGGTTCAGGAACAGTTATTACCCCTCAACCATCAGGTAGCAGGTACAGGAGACTCAGGACCAACACCACCAGGTTCAGGAACAGTTATTACCCCTCAGCCATCAAGAAGGAGGTACAGGAGACTCAGGACTCACACCACCAGGTTCAGGAACAGGTCTTGAACCAAAGGTGATAACTTCACTCAACTTCATTTGCTCCATCACTGAAATGTTTCCATGACCAATGGACTCACTTTCAAAGACTCGCAATCTTATGTTCTTGATATTTATTGCTTATTTAGTGACCATTATTATTTCTTTTTTTTTTTCTTTTTGTATTTGCAGTTTGTTGTCTTTTGCACACTGGTTCCATCCTGCTGGTGTGGTCTTTCAATTGATTCTGTTATGGTTTTTGGATTTATTGAGAAAATGAATCTCAGGGTTGTATATGGAGACATTGATAATAAATTTACTCTGAGCTTTGAGTGTCTGTACATTGACAGGAAATGATAAAGTAGTGGTGGTTGGGGTTGTGGTGGAGTGGGTGATTGGGTGGAGGTGATGATCAGCCTTACTGCCTGGGGAGGTGTAGAGTATCACCTGGATGGGTGTTTACAGGATTTCCCAGCGGATACGGTGTGATGGGGGTAGGAGAAGAGGAGAATTGTTGATCTGGGATGGAAGCAGATTTAACAGAGAAATATCTGCAGGGGCCTGGGGAGAGCACAAGGACTGGATCTGATTAAACAACTCTTTCACAGGTTTTTTGGGCATAACAATCTCTTGGGCTGGGAAACTCTGTGAACTTCAGCCAGAAATGGTATTTGGTTTTACCAAGCAGAGGGAATCAGGAACGATGGAAGTCTGTTGTCCACGTGATGTATGATGAACATTGGCCCTGTAGACACATCCCCTATTCTCTCAAGAGTTAGATAAGAAAACAAGAAGTACGGAGAGAACTTACTTGCTGACCTTGCTCCCGCCTGTTCTTACCACCTGGCCCTGTTGAGCCAAAGCCTTACAACTCTGACTCAGACCACTCCGATGATGACCACTCCACTAGACGGGACCTGTCTTTTATGGAGACTGAGTTTTTAAAGCTTTTTGCCACACTTGCATGGAAACGCTTCTGCTGCATCTTTGCATTAATCCAATAACGACTCGCGCTGAGAAAACCTGCTTTTCAAAGCTCTTCGCCTCGTCCCTCACCATTTCAGAATATTATTTATTTTATTTTATTGAGAGATAGAGCACAGAACAGGCCCGTTCGGCCCACCCAGGAGTCCACTGATTTAACCCGAACTTAACTGTGGTAAGGTTTAAAAAATACAATTAACCTACTAACCAGTCTGCCTTTGGAGAGAGGGACTGTGTACATGGGAAGGACGTACAAAGTTACTTACAGAGAATGCTACAATGGAATTCCGAACTCTGACACTATGAACTGTAATAGTGTCAGACTAACTGCTATGCTATCGCGGTGACAATAAATAAGTCCCAGTGCCGAAACCCGGGATTGAACCAAGGACCTTTAGATCTTCAGTCTAACGCTCTCCCAACTGAGCTGTTTCATCTGATATGCCTGCATTTTTGTGGTTCACCTCTATCTTGTACCTCAGCATTGCTGTATCTGCAGTATTGTAGTTCTCCTCTCCCTCGTCCCTCACCATTACAGAATATTATTTATTTTGTTTTATTGAGACATAGAGCACAGAACAGGCCTCTCCAGCCCACCCAGCTGTTCCACCCAGGAATTCACCGATTTAACCCTAACATAATTATGGGATGGTTTAAAATAACAGATTAACCGAGTAAGCAGTACATGTTTGGTCTGTGGGAGGAAACCAGAGCACCCAGAGGAAACCCATGAGCACATACAAACTTACTTATAGAGTGCACTGCAACTGAACTCTGAAGCCTTGAGGGCTTATAGCGTCACAATAATCGCTAAGCTGCCATGGTGCCCAATAAATAAGTCCCAGTACCGAAACCCAGGATTGAACCAGGGACCTTCAGATCTTCAGTCTAACGCTCTCCCAACTGAGCTTTTTCTGCTGATACAGCTGCAGTATTGTTGTTCTCCACTCTCGTGTACCTCACCATTGCAGCATCTGCACTGTTGTATTTCTATGTGCTTTGTAACTCACCAGTCCATCATCTGCAGTATTGTAGTTCAACTGTTCTTTAAAACTCTCTATTCTTGTGTATGCGGTATTTTATTTATCCTCTGCCTTGTACCTCACAGCTCCAGCACCAGTGGTATTGTATTCCCCGTGCTTCGTACCTCACCTTTCCGGACTCTGCAGTATTGTATTTCTCCTGTGCTCTGAGCCTCAACATTCCAGTAAATGTGGAATTGTGGTTCTCCTCTGCGTTAACCTCACCATTCCTGTATCTGCAGAATTGTATACTCCTCTGCCTTGTACCTCACCATTGCAGTATCTGCAGAATTGTACTACTTCTGTGCTTTGTAACTCACTGTTGCTGTATCTGCGGTATTGTAGTTCTCCTCTGATGGTTCCTCACTGTTCCAGCATCTGTAGTATTGCTCCTCTCCGGATTGTACCTCACCGTTGCTGTGTCTGTGTTATTGTGAATCACTGCTTCCTCGTCCCTCACCACTACAAAATATTACTTACTTTATTTTATTGAGAGATACAATTCACGAAGCTGTGACAACCAGGAACCCTCTGATTTAACCCTCATGTATTTATACTTCATACTTTATTGTCACCAAACAATTGGTACTAGAACGTACAATCATCACAGCGATATTTGAGTCGGTGCTTCCCGCTCCGTGGATTACAAATATTAAATATTAAAAATAGTAAAACTTAGTAAATATTAAAAATTTAAATTATAAATCATAAACAGAAAATAGAAAAATGGAAAGTAAGGTAAAGCTAAAATCTGAGAGGCAGGTCTGGATATTTGGAGGGTACGGCTCAGATCTGGGTCAGGATCCATTCAGCAGTCTTATCACAGTTGGAAAGAAGCTGTTCCCAAATCTGGCCATACGAGTCTTCAAGCTCCTGAGCCTTCTCCCGGAGGGAAGAGGGATGAAAAGTGTGTTAGCTGGGTGGGTCATGTCCTTGATTTTCCTGGCAGCACTGCTCCAACAGCGTGTGGTTTAAAGTGAGTCCAAGGACAGTGTTATGGTGATACGGTGTAAAATAACCAATTAACCTTTTAACCAGTACGCCTTCGGACGGTGGGAGGAAACAGGAGCACCCAGAGGAAACTCATGTGCACATGGAAAGTACTTAGAAATCTACAGAGGATGCCGGAATTGAACTCTTAATTCCAAGACCTCGAGCTGTAATAGAGATGCACCAAGCACCACGCTACCGCGGTGCCAATTAACGAGTCTCAGTGCTGAAACCCGGGATTGAACCAGGGACCTTTAGATCTTCAGTCTAACGCTCTCCCAACTGAGCTATTTCAGCTGACATATCTGCACCGTTCTGCGCATTCAACATTCCAACATCTGCAGTATAGTATTTCCCTCTGCATGGTAACTCACCATTCCAGCATCTGCAGTACAGTATTGCATTTCCCCTGATTTTCACTTCGCCATTCCAGCATCTGCAGAATTGTATTTCCCCTGATTTGCACCTCATCATTCCAGCATCTGCAGAATTGTATTTCCCCTGATTTGCTCCTTACCATTCCAGCACCTGCAGTATTCTTTCCATGTGCTTTGTACCTCACAGTTCCTGTGTCTGCAGTATTGTATACTCCTCTGACTTGTACCTGACTATTTAACTATCTGCAGTAGTTTGCTCCTGCAGTGTCTTGTCTCTGTCTGCACTATTGTACCTTTCCTGTGCCTTCCACCTCAACATTACTGTATCTGCGGAATTGTATTTCTCCCGTGCTTTATAACACAGTGTTGCTGTATCTGCAGAATAATAGTTCTCCTCTCCCTCGTCCCTCACCATTACAGAATATTATTAAGAAATAAAGTAGATGGGCTTGAGGCACAGTTGGAAATTGGTAAGTATGATGTTGTCGAATAACAGAGACATGGCTTCAAGTGGACAGGGCTTGGGAAATGAATATTCAAGGGTATATGTCCTATCGAAAGGACAGACTGATGGGCAGAGGGGGTAGGGTGGCTCTGTTGGTGAGGAATGATATTCAGTCCCTTGCGAGGGGGGACATAGAATCAGGAGATATAGAGTCAGTATGGATAGAACTGAGAAATTCTAAGGGTAGATAGACCCTAATGGGAGTTATCTACAGGCCCCCAAACCGTAGTCTGGATGTAGGGTGTATCTTGAATCAAGAGTTAAAATTGGCATGTCTCAAAGGTAATGCTACAATTGTTATGGGGGATTTCAACATGCAGGTAGGCTGGAGGAATCAGGTTGGTACTGGACCCCAAGAAAGGGAGTTTGTGGAGTCCCTCCGAGATGGATTCTTAGAACAGCTTTTACTGGGGCCTACCAGAGAGAACGCAATTCTAGATTTAGTGTTGTGCAATGATCCGGATTTGATCAGGGACCTCGAGGTAACGGAGCCATAAGGAGGTAGTGACCATAATATGATGAGTTTTAATCTACAATTTGAGAGGGAGAAGGGAAACTCAGAAGTGTCAGTATAACAGTTGAACAAAGGGAACTATGGAGCTATGAGGGAGGAGCTGGCCAAAGTTCAATTGAACAATACCCTAGCAGGGATGACAGTGGAACAGCAATGGCAAGTGTTTCTGGGAATAATGCGGAAGGTGCAGGATCAATTCATTCCAAAGAGGAAGAAAGATCCTAAGGGGAGTAAGGGGAGGCCGTGGCTGACAAAGGAAGTAATGGACAGTATAAAAATAAAAGAGAAGAAGTATAACATAGCAAAGACGAGTGGGAAGCCGGAGGATTGGGAAACTTTGAAAGAGCAACAGAAGGTAACTAAAAAGGCAATACGCGGATAAAAAATAAGGTACGAAGGTAAACTAGCCAAGAATATAAAGGAGGATAGGAAAAGCTCCTTTAGGTATGTGAAAAGGAAAAAAATAGTTAAGACCAAAATTGGGCCCTTGAAGAAAGAAACGGGTGAATTTATTATGGGGAACAAGGAAATGGCGGACGAGTTGAACAGGTACTTTGGATCTGTCTTCACTTGGGAAGACACAAACAATCTCCCAGATGTAATAGTGGCCAAAGGACCTAGGGTAATGGATGAACTGAACTAAATTAATATTAGGCAGGAAATGGTGTTGGATAGACTGTTGTGTCTGAAGGCTGATAAGTCCCCGGGACCTGATGGCCTGCATCCCAGGGTACTTAAGGAAGTGGCTTTAGAAATCGTGGACGCATTGGTAATCATTTTCCAATGTTCTATAGATTCCGGATCAGTTCCTGTGGATTGGAGGGTGGCTAATGTTGTCCCTCTCTTCAAGAAGGGAGGAAGAGAGAAAACAGGGAATTATAGACCGGTTAGCCTGATGTCGGTGGTGGGAAAGATGCTGGAGTCAATTATAAAAGATGAAATTACGACACATCTGGATAGCAGTAACAGGATTGGTCCGAGTCAGCATGGATTTACGAAGGGGAAATCGTGCTTGACTAATCTTCTGAAATTTTTTGAAGATGTAACTATGAAAATGGACAAGGGAGAGCCGGTGAATGTAGTGTACCTGGACTTTCAGAAAGCCTTTGATAAAGTCCCACATAGGAGATTAGTGGACAAAATTAGGGCACATGGTATTGGGGGCAGAGTACTGACATGGATTGAAAATTGGCTGGCTGACAGAAAACAAAGAGTAGCGATTAATGAGTCCCTTTCGGAATGGCAGGCGGTGACCAGTGGGGTACCGCAGGGTAGCGTGTGTGTCTCAGTGTTCAGAGAACCAACCCAGCCAGTGTGTGTCTCAGTTGGGCCCGGTGACAGTCAGGAGCTGTAGCACCCCTCCCCCCAATCTCCCTGTGCACAAATCAGCAAACACTCCAGAAATGGTCAATTCCAGTTTATTTTTAAATTACAGTGAAACTTTGAAACTATATTGTGGGTGTTGCTTTCTGTGACCACTCTCTCTGTGTGAGCTCAGAGACTGGTCCCGATGGTCTCCAGTCCTGTCCCTCGACCAGCAGTGGACAGAACCCCAATGGCCATCGACGGCCCCAAACCCTCCCCCATCCTATCCCACCGTGCTAAGGATGACAGCTGCTGATTGGCTGAGAGCTGATGCCATTCCTTTAGGGTGGGCTGTGCTGATTGGACCGGAGCTCTAGAGCCAGCAGTGATTGGATGAAATGTCTGCTCCCAATGATTGGTGGGTGGGACGATGGGGGAAGGGAAGCGGAAGGGAAAATGTCTCCAGGCATGAGCTCCATGTGAAGGTGTATTTTGGACCCTTTTCCTTTAGAGGCCACACCATGATGCTTTTCTCCTCCCTCCCTGGCTCCTGGGCTGGGGAAACTGTGAGTACACTCCAGAACTCAGATTGTTGACACTCAAAGACCACCCGGAAGGAGGAACAAAACAGCCCAATCACCCCCCTCAAAACCTAAAGGGACGACCAGGTGGGGGAAAACGTCCGGTCGCTGGATGAATGAAGAGGAGCTGACGAGGGAACAGCGAGCAAAGGACCAGCTTTCAAGGGAGCTGAACGTCACCCCTGGTATCCTCGACACACTGCTGGCGACTCACCAAGCAGCCCAGAGGATGAGGAGGGAGGAGGGGCCTGGCTGGGAAGAGAGGCTTAAAGTGTCCTGGACCGACACAATGAAAGTGAGCATTCTTCATGAACGCCCTGCGGCTGGGATTCCTGAATCCGATGAGTATCCTGTCTTAAAACAGCCAAAGTCCGTCGGAAGCTGAGTGTCCAGGTTCATGTCCTGACCGTTCAGCTCCTGTTGGGTCTGGTGATGGCGTTCCAGAATAACCTTCACTTTGATCAGTTTGCCCCAGGAGCCAGATTCTGTTCCCCCGCAGGGTCTGTCCTCCTCACCCTGAGGTCCAGTTGGGCAGTGTCCAGCAGTGTGTGGTCATGTTGGAATGAAGGTAGGCTTGTCTTTAAAGGTCAGATGACTTGGCATTCTCCTGGGGCTCCCGAACCAGCCCAACAGTGGATGGTGGTCCAGGTTAACCCTTTCCTGGCCTCACAAACCGTACGCAAACTCCTTTATGTTTCACTACTGTCGGGCCGGCTCTCTCGTCACTCTTGTCCCAGTTAAGTTCCACCTGCCATTCCTTGACCATTTCCCACCTGGTCTCCATCCCATTGTAACCTTAGACAACCCTCACTTTCACCGCTCTCCAATTTCAGTGTCATCCACAAACTAACTATATCGCCTACATTCTCCTCTGAAATATGAACACAAGACATACAGCAGATTAAAACAGGACGACTACAAGACCGTTTACACTTATAGATTCAGACAGGGAGCGAATCACTGCCTGAATATTAAATGTAACAGGTTCCCTGGTCTGTGGTTTGACAATGGGCACCGTCTGACATCACTGAAAGACCTTTGACATCACCTTTGACCTTGGGAATGGTAGAGGTGGGATTGTTCATTCTCTCTGACCCCTTGTTCATGCTAAGGGACATTCGGTGCTAAAATGGTGCTTGGGAACAAGGAATGTCTGAGACATTGCACAAAATATTCTAAATTAATCCCAGATTAAATCAACCTCAAAGAATTGAGAAATAAAGTTGAATATTGTATGGAAAATATAAATTAATAATGAAAATGATGTTTTTGGGGGCTTCTTGTGAACACTGTCCCACTGTCAGTAGTCCCCAGGAAAACACAGTGAAGTTACTGATGAACTTCTGTGAACACGGACCCTCTCCCTGCTGACACCCTGAATACATTCTTACACTTGGGACCCCTTGTAAGCACAGTCACACTTCCGTGAGCTTCCTGTGACCTCCATCCCACTCCTGGGATCCTGCCCTGAACACTCCGATGGTCCCACGAGGTGAACAGGTCTGTCTTTAGTAAACGTTTACAGTGAAGGTCCAGTCAGCTGGTTTCCATGATTCCCCTGTTGATCTCTTGTATCTTGCTTCCTAAAGGACTCCAGCTATTCTCCCAAAACATCCCTGACTAAAGGTCACTTTTGACCTTCTGCCTTCGTCATGGATACCTCCTCCCTTGGTGACAGGGATCAGGCTGTTCCATTTTCCACAGGGATGGGAGAAGAGCAGCAGAGCAAACTGATGGTCTGATGGTGAATCCGTCAGCAATCAAAGAGTTACTGTATACAGTGCAGACACAGGCCATTTGGCCCAACTGGTCTATGCTACCCAAGATGCCCCTCCTACATTTATATTAACACGAGGAATTCTGCAGATGCTGGAAATTCAAGCAACACACGTCAAAGTTGCTGGTGAACGCAGCAGGCCAAATCTTGGTTGTGGAAGGTCGAAGGGTCTCAGCCCAAAACGTCGACCGTACCTCTTCCTAGAGATGCTGCCTGTCCTGTTGCGTTCACCAGCAACTTATATGTGTGTTGCTCCCCTCTTACATTGTCCCCTTTGCCAACATTTGGCCCATAACCCTGTAAACGTTTCCAATCCATGTACCGGACCAACTGTATCTCACCACTTCTCGGCCTTTTGGCTAAGATCAAGTGTAGTATCTGTTCTTATCAGACCAGAAGGCGGAGGAGGAGAGTTCGCGCTGACGCAGGGGTGGATCCTAATGCTGATTGGCCTCCAATCTAACACCCCATACCAGCGACGACAGCAGTGAGGAAGAAGATGGCAGCAGCGAGCAGTACATCAGCTCGAGGCCAGGGTATCAAGAACACTGTCAGGCTGACAGTGCGAGACCGGAACGGGGGCACCGGCTTCACCCGAGAGACCTTCATCCGGAAGGTCTTGCTGGAATGCTGCGGATTTACGCCCGATGACATCTACTGCGTCCAGGACTTCGCAGGTTTCTTCGATGTCACTTTCCGGCAGGCTGCAGGGTGGCAGAAGCTGTACCAGCAGCTTCAGCTGAAGGGGACAGAGGCGCCGCTGTCGCTGCTGAAAGCACAGCCCCTCTTTGCAACGGCTACGCAACAGGAAAGGACAATCACGGTGCACATGTTCAACCCGCACGTGCCAGTGGTAGATGTCCTTACGTTCCTCGCTCGGTATGTGGAGAGCGTAGGAACACCAGCGGACGTGAAGGACGGACTGGGAATCTGGACCAGCAAACGGCAGGTGAAGGTGAAGCTGAGGTTGGATTCCAACGGCGGCATCATCCACCCCCCCCCCTCCGTCTTCGCCATCGGAGGGAACCGAGGGTACATGGTGTACGCGGGACAACCCAGGGTGTGCCGAAACTGCGGCAAGGAAGGGCACATCGCAGCCCAGTGCAGGGTGGTGATGTGCAAGAACTGTAAAATCGAAGGCCACCTGACCAAAGACTGCACGCAGGCCAAGGCCTGCAACCTCTGCGGACAGGCTGGCCACCTGTACAGAGCCTGCCCGAAGCGTGGGGGCACCTACGCACAGGCGACCAGGGGAGGTGCTGGCCCTGAAAGGGCCCAGGCAGATGCGGACGTACCCGCCAGCGCTGCAGATGAGGCACCCGACAGGACGGATGACGAGACCAGGGAGGAAGGTGCAAGCACCCCAAGACCTGCCACCCCACTGCAGACCCTCCAGGACCAGGCAAACGACGAGCAGGAGTCCATGGAGGAGGGGAGAGCTGAGGTGGAAACCGAATGGAAGGTCGTCAAACGCAAAAAGACCCAAAAGGCGGCGGCCAAGCGACAGAAGGCGGAGCAACGCCAGAAAAGGGCAGGGAACCACACAGCCCCTGGTACCCTGTCCTCTTCAGAGGAGGAAGGAGTTGGGGGAGGCCAGCAGCCCCGGCGGAAGAAGCGGCTGGCAGAACAGGTGGAGAGGAGGAGAGAGAGGGGAGAAAGTCTGCTGGCCACCCCCCAAGTACAGGAGGCGGAGAGCAGCAGACACACAGAGCTCTGGGAATCCGGGAGCAGAGCCACGGCTGGCACCCAGCAGCCGGAAGGGGAAGCAGCCCAGGAAGTCAGCAACCCCCCGGGCCCAGACCCAGAACCAGAACGGCCACACACGGAGGAGTACTACCAGCAGTACCTGAGCCCACAGGAGGTGGAAAACTTCACAAAGGCGGTGGGAATGAAGGCTCAGGATGGCAAGGGTGAGGACGGAGAGCAGCCAAAATAAAAGACTTACAACGATGGCAGACCTTAAATTGGCGTGCTTGAATGTGAGAAGTTTGAAGAGTACTGGGCGATGCGTCAGCACGCTCCAGTACCTGGACACTGTAAAGGCCGATGTGACCTTCCTCCAGGAGTGTGGACTACCACATCTCCGTAACTACCGGAGGTGGTCACGGTGGTGGAAAAAAGGTTTGTCGGTGTGTTCGGGGGGCAACGATTGTCGCGCTTCCGGCCTGGGGATTCTGCTGCGGGGAGGCAACTTCTCAATCACCCAAGTTAAAGAGGTGGTTGCGGGGCGCCTCCTGGTAGCAGACGTCAAATACCGGGGCACTCCGCTCCGGCTGATCAATGTGTACGCCTCCCCCGTGCGGAGCGAGCGGCTGGCCGTCTTCGAGCAGCTCCCACAGATGCTGGTGACGCTCCAGCCGGTCGTTCTGGCCGGAGACTTCAACTGCACCATTGATGCGGCTGGAGGACCCGGCAGCGCTGACGGCAGGCTGGACAGTACCTCTGGACTCCTGAGGGTAACGGTGAAGACAGCCAAGCTGCGCGACGCCTTTGGCACCCCCACAGGTGGAGCACAGCCGCAAGCCACCTGGACACGATCGGACGGCTCAGCCCGCTCCTGGATTGACTTCCTCTTCCTGTCTGAGTCCCTCATGGTCAGGTCCACCGACGTCACGCCGGTGTTCTTCTCTGACCACTGCCTTCTGAGAGCCACCTGTCACTTACGGGAGGACCAGAAGGCAGGCAGGGGGACGTGGAAGCTGAACGTAAAGCTGCTGACCCCAGAGAACATCGAGGAACTAGAGAGGGAGTACACAGGTTGGAGAACCTTGAAAGCCTTCTTTGATTCCCCGGTTCACTGGTGGGAAGCCACCAAGGAGAACATTAAGAGGTTCTTCATCCGCAAGGGTATTCAGAAGGCAAGGCAGGAGCAGAGGGAACTGCGTAAACTCCAGACAGAGTTGCAGCAACTTCTCCTTCTGCAGTCGAAGGGGGTGGATGTCAGGGAGGAATTGCGAGAGGTGAAGGGCCAGCAAGCCCAGCACCTCGCCGCTGAATCCTCCAAGATCATCTTCCGATCAAGGGTCCAAACCGTGGAGCAGGACGAGACGTGCTCACGCTCTTCTTCCAAAAGGTGCACAGGGGGAGCTCTGTGATCCACAGCCTTAAGGAAGAGGACGGCTCAGTCGCGTCCTCGCAGACCGACATACTGAGGATCTGCAAGTCCTTCTATGCCGGTCTGTACGAGGAAAAGGCCACAGAATCCACAGCCTCCCGCAACTTCCTGTCGCCTATCACGCAGGTCTTAGACGACGGCAAGCGGGAGAGTCTGGATCAGCCACTGACCCTGGACGAGCTGACAGGCTCCATCCGTTCCTTTGGGTCGGGTAAGACTCCCGGAAGCGATGGCTTACCGGCTGAGTTGTACTCGGCTCTGTGGAACTGGATGGGCCCAGACCTGCTGGAAGTGTACAACGCTATGCTTCTGGCCGGCAGTATGTCTGAGTCCATGAGGAAGGGCATCATCACCCTCATCTACAAGCAGAAGGGGGAAAGGGAGGACATTAGGAATTGGAGACCCATCTCTCTCCTGAATGTGGACTACAAGATCCTGTCCAAGGCTATCGCCAACAGGGTCAAGTCTGCTCTGGGACAGGTGATCCACCCGGACCAAACCTGTGCTGTACCGGGCAGGAAGATCTAAGACAGCCTCGCGCTGCTGAGGGACACCATCGCCTACGTGCAGGACAGGGGGGTGGATGCCTGCCTGGTCAGCTTGGACCAGGAGAAAGCCTTCGACAGGATACCGCACACGTACATGGCGGACGTGCTCTCCAAAATGGGATTTGGGGAGGGAATCCGGAATTGGATCAGACTGCTCTACACAGACATCCGTAGTGCAGTCCAGGTCAACGGGTGGGAAACAGACAGCTTCCCCATCAGGTCTGGAGTCAGGCAGGGCTGCCCCCTCTCCCCTGCCTTGTTTGTCTGCTGCATAGAACCCTTTGTGGAAGCCATCAGGAGGGATGAGGGCATAAGAGGGGTGACGCTGCCAGGCAGTGGAGGGACCCAAGTGAAAACCTCCCTGTACATGGACGACGTCACCGTCTTCTGCTCTGATCCGAGGTCAGTTCGCAGGTTGATTGGCACCTGCGAACAGTTCGAGCTAGCGTCGGGGGCCAGGGTCAACCGCACAAAGAGCGAAGCCATGCTCTTTGGCAACTGGCCCGACCGATCCAGCGTCCCCTTCACCATCAGGTCTGACCACGTGAAGGTGTTGGGGATCTGGTTCGGAGGGGCTGAGGCGTGCAACAAGAACTGGCAGGAGCGGACTGCCAAGGTGAAACAAACTGGGACTGTGGGGAGGGCGCTCCCTGTCGATAACGGGCAAGAACCTGGTCATCAGGTGTGAGGTGCTCTCAGGGCTGCTGTACTTGGCGCAGGTCTGGCCCGTCCCCCGCTCCTACAGCTCGGAAATCACCCGGGCTGTCTTCAGATTCGTCTGGGGATCCAAGATGGAGCGGGTGAGACGGACCGCCATGCACAAGTCCCTGGACAACAGGGGCAAGAACGTCCCCAATGTCGCCCTCACCCTGATGGCCAGCTTCGTGTGTGGCTGCATCAGGTTGTGTGTAGAGCCCAGGTATGTGGGCACCAAGTACCACTATGTGCCCAGGTTCTACCTGTCGCCCTGGCTACGAAGGATGGGTCTGGCCCCACTCCCGCGCAACGCCCCAGTCAGCTGGTCGTTGCCGGCATACCTGTCCTACATCGCAAAGTTCTTCCAGGAGAACGCCTTTGACCACAGGGCCATCAGGCACTGGTCGGCACGAAGTGTCCTGCAGGCACTGCAGGAGAAGGACGTGATGGACACAGTGGGGTGGTTCCCTGAGCAGACTGTCCAGTTCATCTGGCAAAATGCCTCATCGCCAGATCTCACCAACAGGCACCAAGACCTCGCCTGGCTGGCGGTGAGAGGGGTCCTCCCAGTCAGAGCCCTCCTGTACGCCCGGAACGACGTCTCCGCACCCCACTGCCCACGGGAGGACTGCAGTGAGGAGGAGTCTGTGACCCACCTCTTTGCACACTGCCAGTTCGCAAAGAGGGTGTGGAGGAGGATGGACGGGCTAGTGTCACGTTTCATCCCCAGCAGCTGCGTAACAGAGGACTCTCTGATCTACGGGCTGTTCCCGGGGACGCACACGGAGACCAACATCCGGTGCTGCTGGCAGATCATCAACTCGGTGAAAGACGCCCTTTGGTCAGCCCGAAACTTGATGATCTACCAGCACATGGAGATGTCCGTGGGAGAATGCTGCCGACTGGCACACTCTCGGCTGCAGGAGTACGTGCTGAGGGACGCACTGAAACTCGGTGCAGCCACCGCAAGGGCCCGGTGGGGAAGGACCACAGTATAGGTTTCTCCACCCGTGGGAGCGGGAGGGGTCGGGGGCGGGGAGTATACCCCTCAACAATGATATGGTAAGCTGAACTACTGGAGTGCCACGTGGGTGGCTATAAATACGGATATGTACTGAGTATAATGGAAACGTATGTAAAGGATGAAAAGGTATTGAATGGTTTATTGTATATATTTATTTTTGAATAAAGTATATTTTGAAATTAAAAAAAAACTGTACTCCCGGATTGTCGTCTCCGCACCCCGTTGCCCACGGGAGGAATGTGATGGGGGGGAGTCGGTAACTCACCTCTTTGCACATTGTGGGTTCGCAAAGAAGGTGTGGAGGAGAATGGAAGGGACAGTGTTAAGATTCAGGCCCAGCAGCTGCGTTACCGAGGACTCCGTGATCTATGGGCTGTTCCCGGGGACACACACGGAGACAAACATCCGCTGCTACTGGCAGATCATCAATTCGGTGAAAGACGCGCTTTGGTCTGCCCGAAACTTGGTGGTCTGCCAGCACATGGAGATGTCCGTGACTGGATGCTGCCGACTGGCTCACTCTCGCCTGCAGGAGTACGTGCTGAGGGATGCACTCAAGCTCGGTGCGGCCACCGCGAAGGCCCGCTGGGGAAGGACCACAGTTTAAGGTTCATCACCCGTGGGAGTGTGAGAGGTTGGGTGGGGAGGAGAATACCTCTCATCAGCGGTGTGGACAGATGAATCAACATGGTGCCCCAGGAGTGGCTGGAATTGTTAATTTGGAAAAGGAATTAGAGCCAACGCCTGCCTTTATTGTTGATAATTTTATTGTAAATAAGTCTTAACTCTTGACCAAGGGTTGAGAGTAAATGAACGATTTATTGTAAACATCTTTCATTTGTATATGAACAGAGAGTCAACGCATAATTTAATTGTAAGTAACTTTATTTATTGAATAAGGACCCAGGGTCAACGAATGTTTTTTTTATATGTATATAACTTTGTTTTGTAATACCTCTGAATAAAGTATTTTTGGAAAAAACAACCTGTCTTTTAAAAGTTGATATTGTACCTGCCTCAACCATTTCCTCTGGCAGCTCATTCCACGTACGTACCACCCTGTATAAAATATTGACCCTCCAGTTTATATTAAATCATTCCCCTCACCTTAAGCTTATGCCCTCCAGTTCTTTATCCCCCCAACCCTGGGGTAAATACCATGTCTATGCCCTGTATGATTTTATGTATTTCTCTAGGACCACATCTCATTCTGGAATCAAGCCCCAGTCTGGCCCACCTTTCCCGGTAACTCGATCCATTGTGTCCGAGGAACATTGTGGAAGAGCTGGAACTCTGACATTGCAAAGCTGTCGCCTGACACACTGACTGTATCCAGCATGTTGTGCCACAGCGATCGGTGCCAGTTATCACCGATATCATCTCAACCAGGAAATTTGCAGATGTCACCAAGATTGGGAGCGTAGTGGACAGTGAGGGGATCTATCAAAGCTTGCAGTGGGATCTGGACCAGAATGAAGAATTGACTGAAGAATGGCAGATGGGATATAATGAGATAGGTGTGAGGTGTTGCACTTTGACCAAGAGACATAGAAACAGAGTGAGGCCATTTGGCCCATCGTGTCTGCTCTGCCATTCCATTAGGGCTGATTTATTATCCTTCTCAGCCCTGCTCTCCTGCCTTCTCCCTGTAACCTTTGACACCATGACTAATCTTGAACCTATCAACCTCCGCTTTAAATATACCCAATGTCTTGGCCTCAACAGCCAAGATTTACCACTCTCTGGCTAAAGAAATTCCTCCTGAACTCTGTTTTAAAGTAACATCCTTCTTGTCTGAGGCTGTGCCCTCTGGTCCTAGTCTCCCCCATTATCTGCTCACTTCTTACTGCTGCCATCAGGAAGGAGGTTTAGGAACAGTTATTACACCTGAAACATCAGGAAGGAGGTACAGGAGCCTCAGGACCCACACCAGCAGGTTCAGGAACAGTTATTACACCTCAGCCATCAGGAAGGAGGTACAGGAGCCTCAGGACCCACACCACCAGGTTCAGGAACAGTTATTACCCCTCAGCCATCAGGTAGCAGGTACAGGAGCCTCAGGACCCACAGCAGCAGGTTCAGGAACAGTTATTACCCCTCAGCCATCAGGTAGCAGGTGCTGGAGCCTCAGGACCCACACCACCAGATTCAGGAACAGTTATTACCCCTCAGCCATCAGATAGCAGGTACAGGAGACTCAGGACTCACACCACAAGGTTCAGGAACAGTTATAACCCCTCAACCATCAGGAAGGAGGTTCAGGAGCCTGAGGACTCACACCACCAGATTCAGGAACAGTTATTACCCTCAACCATCAGGAAGGAGGTACAGGAGCCTCAGCAACACACCACCAGGTTCAGGAACAGTTATTACCCCTCAACCATCAGGAAGGAGGTACAGGAGCCTCGGGACCCACACCACCAAGTTCAGGAACAGTCATTACCCCTCAGCCATCAGGAAAGAGGTACAGGATCCTCAGGACCCACACCACCAGGTTCAGGAACAGTTATTACCCCTCAGCTATCAGGTAGCAGGTACAGGAGCCTCAGGACCCACACCACCAGGTTCATGAACAGTTATTACCCCTCAGCCATCAGGTAGGAGGTACAGGAGCCTCAGGACCCACACCACCACGTTCAGGAACAGTTATTACCCCTCAGCCATCAGGTAGCAGGTACAGGAGCCTCAGAAACACACCACTAGGTTCAGAAACAGTTATTACCCCTCAGCCATCAGGAAGGAGGTACAGGAGCCTCAGGACTCACAACACCAGGTTCAGGAACAGTTATTGCCCTGAGCCATCAGGAAGGAGGTACAGGAGACTCAGAAACACACCACCAGGTTCAGGAACACTTATTACCCTCAACCATCAGGAGGGAGATACAGGAACCTCAGGACTCACACCACCAGATTCAGGAACAGTTATTACCCCTCAACCATCAGGAAGGAGGTACAGGAGCCTCAGGACCCACACCACCACGTTCAGGAACAGTTATTACTCCTCAGCCATCAGGTAGCAGGTACAGGAGCCTCAGCACTCACACCACCAGGTTCAGAAACAGTTATTACCCCTCAGCCATCAGGTAGCAGGTACAGGAGCCTCAGGACCAACACCACCAGGTTCAGAAACAGTTATTACCCCTCAACCATCAGGAAGGAGGTACAGGAGCCTCTGGACTCACACCACCAGATTCAGGAACAGTTATTACCCCTCAACCAGCAGGAAGGAGGTACAGGAACCTCAGAAACACACCACCAGATTCAGGAACACTTATTACCCTCAACCATCAGGAGGGAGATACAGGAGCCTAAGGACTCAGACCACCAGATTCAGGAACAGTTATTACCCCTCAACCATCAGGAAGGAGGTACAGGAGCCTCAGAAACACACCACCAGGTTCAGGAACGTTATTACCCCTCAACCATCAGGAAGGAGGTACAGGAGCCTTGGGACTCACACCACCAGATTCAGGAACAGTTATTACCCTTCAGCCATCTGGAAGGAGGTACAGGAGCCTCAGGACCCACACCACCAGGTTCAGGAACAGTTATTACCCCTCAACCATCAGGTAGGAGGTACAGGATCCTCAGCACTCACACCACCAGGTTCAGGAACAGTTATTACCCCTCAGCCATCAGGAAGGAGGTACAGGAGCCTCATGACCCACACCACCAGATTCAGGAACAAATAATTACCCCTCAGCCATCAGGTAGCAGGTGCTGGAGCCTCAGGACCCACACCACCAGATTCAGGAACAGTTATTACCCCTCAGCCATCAGGAAGGAGGTACAGGAGCCTCAGCAACACACCACCAGGTTCAGGAACAGTTATTACCCTCAATTATCAGGAGGGAGGTACAGGAGCCACAGGACTTACACCACCAGATTCAGGAACAGTTATTACCCCTCAACCATCAGGAAGGAGGTACAGGAGCCTCAGGACCCAGACCACCAGGTTCGGGAACAGTTATCACCCCTCAGCCATCAGGTAGCAGGTACAGGAGCCTCAGGACCCACACCACCAGGTTCAGGAACAGTTATTACCCCTCAACCATCAGGAAGGAGGTACAGGAGCCTCAGAAACACCACCAGGTTCAGGAACAATTATTACCCCTCAACCATCAGGAAGGAGGTACAAGAGCCTCAAGACTCACACCACCAGTTTCAGGAATAGTTATTAGCCTCAACCATTAGGAGGGAGGTACAGGAGCCTCAGGACACACACCACCAGATTCAGGAACAGTTATTACCCCTCAACCATCAGGAAGCAGGTACAGGAGCCTCAGCACTCACACAACCAGATTCAGGAACAGTTATTACCCCTCAGCCATCTGGAAGAAGGTACAGGAGCCTCAGCACTCACACAACCAGATTCAGGAACAGTTATTACTCTCAGCCATCAGGAAGGAGGTACAGTAGCCTCGGGACCCACACCTCCAGATTCAGGAACAGTTATTAATCCTCAACCATCAGGAAAGAGGTACAGGAGCCTCGGCAGCGACACCTCCAAGTTCAGGAACAGTTATTACCCCTCAGCCATCAGGAAGGAGGTACAGGAGCCTCAGAAACACACCAACAGGTTCAGGAACAGTTATTACCCTCAACCATCAGGAGGGAGATACAGGAGCCTCAAGACTCACACCACCAGATTCAGGAACAGTTATTACGCCTCAACCATCAAGAAGGAGGCACAGGAGCCTCAGAAACACACCACCAGATTCAGGAAGAGTTATTACCCCTCAGCCATCAGGTAGGAGGTACAGGAGCCTCAGGACCCACACCGCCAGATTCAGGAACAGTTATTACCCCTCAGCCATCAGGAAGGAGGTACAGGAGCCTCAGGACCCACACCGCCAGATTCAGGAACAGTTATTACCCCTCAGCCATCAGGTAAGAGGTACAGGAGCCTCAGGAATCACATCACCAGATTCAAGAACAGTTCTTACCCCTCAGCCATCAGGAAGGAGGCACAGGAGCCTCAGAAACACACCACCAGGTTCAGGAACGTTATTACCCGTCAACCATCAGGAAGGAGGTACAGGAGCCTCAGGACTTATACCACCAGGTTCAGGAACAGTTATTACCCCTCAGCCATCAGGAAGGAGGTACAGGAGCCTCAGGAATCACATCACCAGATTCAAGAACAGTTCTTACCCCTCAGCCATCAGGAAGGAGGCACAGGAGCCTCAGAAACACACCACCAGGTTCAGGAACGTTATTACCCGTCAACCATCAGGAAGGAGGTACAGGAGCCTCAGCACTCACACCACCAGGTTCAGGAACAGTTATTACCCCTCAGCCATCAGGTAGGAGGTACAGGAGCCTCAGGACCCACACCACCAGGTTCAGGAACAGTTATTACCCCTCAGCCATCAGGTAGGAGGTACAGGAGCCTCAGCACTCACACCACCAGGTTCAGGAACAGTCATTACCCCTCAGCCATCAGGAAGGAGGTACAGGAGCCTCAGAAACACCACCAGGTTCCGGAACAGTCATTACACCTCAGCCATCAGGAAGGAGGTACAGGAGACTCAGGACTCACACCACCAGTTTCAGGAACAGTTATTAGCCTCAACCATTAGGAGGGAGGTACAGGAGCCTCAGGACACACACCACCAGATTCAGGAACAGTTATTACCCCTCAGCCATCTGGAAGGAGGTACAGGAGCCTCAGGACCCACACCACCAGGTTCAGGAACAGTAATTACAACTCAGCCATCAGGAAGGAGGTACAGGAGCCTCAGGACCCTCACCACCAGGTTCAGGAACAGTCATTACACCTCAGCCATCAGGTAGCAGGTGCTGGAGCCTCAGGACCCACACCACCAGATTCAGGAACAGTTATTACCCCTCAGCCATCAGGAAGGAGGTACAGGAGCCTCAGCAACACACCACCAGGTTCAGGAACAGTTATTACCCTCAATTATCAGGAGGGAGGTACAGGAGCCTCATGACCCACACCACCAGGTTCAGGAACAGTTATTACCCCTCAGCCATCAGGAAGGAGGTACATGAGCCTCAGGACCCAGACCACCAGGTTCAGGAACAGTTATTAACCCTCAGCCATCAGGTAGCAGGTACAGGAGCCTCAGGACCCACACCACCAGGTTCAGGAACAGTTATTACCCCTCAGCCATCAGGTAGTAGGTACAGGAGCCTCAGAAACACACCATCAGGTTCAGAAACAGTCATTACCCCTCAACCATCAGGAAGGAGGTACAGGAGCCTCAGAAACACCACCAGGTTCAGGAACAATTATTACCCCTCAACCATCAGGAAGGAGGTACAAGAGCCTCAAGACTCACACCACCAGTTTCAGGAACAGTTATTAGCCTCAACCATTAGGAGGGAGGTACAGGAGCCTCAGGACACACACCACCAGAATCAGGAACAGTTATTACCCCTCAACCATCAGGAAGGAGGTACAGGAGCCTCAGGACTCACACCAGCAGATTCGGAAACAGTTATTACTCTCAGCCATCAGGAAGGAGGTACAGTAGCCTCGGGACCCACACCTCCAGATTCAGGAACAGTTATTAATCCTCAACCATCAGGAAAGAGGTACAGGAGCCTCGGGAGCGACACCTCCAAGTTCAGGAACAGTTATTACCCCTCAGCCATCAGGAAGGAGGTACAGGAGCCTCAGCAACACACCACCAGGTTCAGGAACAGTTATTACCCTCAATTATCAGGAGGGAGGTACAGGAGCCTCATGACCCACACCACCAGGTTCAGGAACAGTTATTACCCCTCAGCCATCAGGAAGGAGGTACATGAGCCTCAGGACCCAGACCACCAGGTTCAGGAACAGTTATTAACCCTCAGCCATCAGGTAGCAGGTACAGGAGCCTCAGGACCCACACCACCAGGTTCAGGAACAGTTATTACCCCTCAGCCATCAGGTAGTAGGTACAGGAGCCTCAGAAACACACCATCAGGTTCAGAAACAGTCATTACCCCTCAACCATCAGGAAGGAGGTACAGGAGCCTCAGAAACACCACCAGGTTCAGGAACAATTATTACCCCTCAACCATCAGGAAGGAGGTACAAGAGCCTCAAGACTCACACCACCAGTTTCAGGAACAGTTATTAGCCTCAACCATTAGGAGGGAGGTACAGGAGCCTCAGGACACACACCACCAGAATCAGGAACAGTTATTACCCCTCAACCATCAGGAAGGAGGTACAGGAGCCTCAGGACTCACACCAGCAGATTCGGAAACAGTTATTACTCTCAGCCATCAGGAAGGAGGTACAGTAGCCTCGGGACCCACACCTCCAGATTCAGGAACAGTTATTAATCCTCAACCATCAGGAAAGAGGTACAGGAGCCTCGGGAGCGACACCTCCAAGTTCAGGAACAGTTATTACCCCTCAGCCATCAGGAAGGAGGTACAGGAGCCTCAGAAACACACCAACAGGTTCAGGAACAGTTATTACCCTCAACCATCAGGAGGGAGATACAGGAGCCTCAAGACTCACACCACCAGATTCAGGAACAGTTATTACGCCTCAACCATCAGGAAGGAGGCACAGGAGCCTCAGAAACACACCACCAGGTTCAGGAAAGTTATTACCCCTCAACCATCTGGAAGGAGGTACAGGAGCCTCAGGACCCACACCACCAGGTTCAGGAACAGTTATTACCCCTCAGCCATCAGGTAGGAGGTACAGGAGCCTCAGCACTCACACCACCAGGTTCAGGAACAGTTACTACCCCTCGGCCATCAGGAAGGAGGTACAGGAGCCTCAGGACCCACACCACGAGGTTCAGGAACAGATCTCAACCCTCAGCCATCAGGAAGGAGGTTCAGGAGCCTGAGGACTCACACCACCAGATTCAGGAACAGCTATTACCCTCAACCATCAGGAAGGAGGTACAGGAGCCTCAGGAATCACATCACCAGATTCAAGAACAGTTCTTACCCCTCAGCCATCAGGAAGGAGGCACAGGAGCCTCAGAAACACACCACCAGGTTCAGGAACGTTATTACCCGTCAACCATCAGGAAGGAGGTACAGGAGCCTTGGGACTCACACCACCAGATTCAGGAACAGTTATTACCCCTCAGCCATCTGGAAGGAGGTACAGGAGCCTCAGGACCCACACCACCAGGTTCAGGAACAGTTATTACCCCTCAGCCATCAGGTAGGAGGTACAGGAGCCTCAGCACTCACACCACCAGGTTCAGGAACAGTTATTACCCCTCAGCCATCATGAAGGAGGTACAGGAGCCTCAGAAACACCACCAGGTTCCGGAACAGTCATTACACCTCAGCCATCAGGAAGGAGGTACAGGAGACTCAGGACTCACACCACCAGTTTCAGGAACAGTTATTACCCCTCAGCCATCAGGAAGGAGGTACAGGAGGCTCAGAAACACACCACCAGGTTCAGGAACGTTATTACCCGTCAACCATCAGGAAGGAGGTACAGGAGCCTTGGGACTCACACCACCAGATTCAGGAACAGTTATTACCCCTCAGCCATCAGGTAGGAGGTACAGGAGCCTCAGCACTCACACCACCAGGTTCAGGAACAGTTATTACACCTCAGCCATCAGGAAGGAGGTACAGGAGCCTCAGGACCCTCACCACCAGGTTCAGGAACAGTTATTACCCCTCAGCCATCAGGAAGGAGGTACAGGAGCCTCAGCAACACACCACCAGGTTCAGGAACAGTTATTACCCTCAATTATCAGGAGGGAGATACAGGAGCCTCGAGACCCACTCCACGAGATTCAGGAACAGTTATTACCCCTCAACCATCAGGAAGGAGGTACAGGAGCCTCGGGACCCACACCACCAAGTTCAGGAACAGTTATTACCCCTCAGCCATCAGGTAGGAGGTACAGGAGCCTCAGTACTCACACCACCAGGTTCAGGAACAGTTATTACCCCTCAGCCATCAGGTAGCAGGCACAGGAGCCTCAGGACCCACACCACCAGGCTCAGGAACAGTTATTACTCCTCAGCAATCAGGAAGGAGGTACAGGAGCCTCGGGACCCAAACCACCAAGTTCAGGAACAGTTATTACCCTCAACCATCAGGATGGAGATACAGGAGTCTCAGAAAACACCACCAGTTTCAGGAACAGTTATTACCCCTCAACCATCAGGAAGGAGGTACAGGAGCCTCAGCACTCACACCACCAGATTCAGGAACAGTTATTACTCTCAGCCATCAGGAAGGTGGTACAGGAGCCTAGGGACCCACACCTCCAAGTTCAGGAACAGTTATTAGCCCTCAGCCATCAGGAAGGAGGTACAGGAGCCTCAGAAACACACCACCAGGTTCAGGAACAGTTATTACCCTCAACCATCAGGAGGGAGATACAGGAGCCTCAAGACTCACACCACCAGATTCAGGAACAGTTATTACGCCTCAACCATCAAGAAGGAGGCACAGGAGCCTCAGAAACACACCACCAGATTCAGGAAGAGTTATTACCCCTCAGCCATCAGGTAGGAGGTACAGGAGCCTCAGCACTCACACCACCAGGTTCAGGAACAGTTATTACCCTCAGCCGTCAGGTAGCAAGTGCTGGAGCCTCAGGACCCACACCACCAGATTCAGGAACAGTTATTACCCTCAACCATCAGGATGGAGATACAGGAGCCTCAGAAACACACCACCAGGTTCAGGAACAGTTATTACCCTCAACCATCAGGAGGGAGATACAGGAGCCTCAGCACTCACACCACCAGATTCAGGAACAGTTATTACCCCTCAGCCATCAGGAAGGAGGTACAGGAGCCTCAGAAACACACCACCAGGTTTAGGAACAGTTATTACCCTCAACCATCAGGAGGGAGGTACAAGAGCCTCAAGACTCACACCACCAGATTCAGGAACAGTTATTACGCCTGAACCATCAGGAAGGAGGCACAGGAGTCTCAGAAACACACCACCAGGTTCAGGAACGTTATTACCCCTCAACCATCAGGAAGGAGGTACAGGAGCCTCAGGACCCACACCAGCAGGTTCAGGAACAGTTATTACCCCTCAGCCATCAGGTAGCAGGTACAGGAGCCTCAGGACCCATACCACCAGGTTCAGGAACAGTTATTACCCCTCAGCCATCAGGTAGCAGGTACAGGAGCCTCAGGACCCATACCACCAGGTTCAGGAACAGTTATTACCCCTCAGCCATCTGGTAGGAGGTGCAGGAGCCTCAGAAACACACCACCAGGTTCAGGAACAGTTATTACCCCTCAGCCATCAGGAAGGAGGTAAAGGAGCCTTGGGACCCACACCTCCAAGTTCAGGAACAGTTATTTCCCCTCAGCCATCAGGAAGGAGGTACAGGAGCCTCAGAAACACACCACCAGGTTCAGAAACAGTCATTACCCCTCAACCATCAGGAAGGAGGTACAGGAGCCTCAGAAACACCACCAGGTTCAGGAACAATTATTACCCCTCAACCATCAGGAAGGAGGTACAAGAGCCTCAAGACTCACACCACCAGTTTCAGGAACAGTTATTAGCCTCAATTATTAGGAGGGAGGTACAGGAGCCTCAGGACACGCACCACCAGATTCAGGAACAGTTATTACCCCTCAGCCATCTGGAAGGAGGTACAGGAGCCTCAGGACCCACACCACCAGGTTCAGGAACAGTTATTACACCTCAGCCATCAGGAAGGAGGTACAGGAGCCTCTGGACCCTCACCACCAGGTTCAGGAACAGTCATTACACCTAGCCATCAGGTAGCAGGTGCTGGAGCCTCAGGACCCACACCACCAGATTCAGGAACAGTTATTACCCCTCAGCCATCAGGAAGGAGGTACAGGAGCCTCATGACCCACACCACCAGATTCGGGAACAGTTATTACCCCTCAGCCATCAGGTAGCAGGTGCTGGAGCCTCAGGACCCACACCACCAGATTCAGGAACAGTTATTACCCCTCAGCCATCAGGAAGGAGGTACAGGAGCCTCAGCAACACACCACCAGGTTCAGGAACAGTTATTACCCTCAATTATCAGGAGGGAGGTACAGGAGCCACAGGACTTACACCACCAGATTCAGGAACAGTTATTACCCCTCAACCATCAGGAAGGAGTTACAGGAGCCTCAGGACCCAGACCACCAGGTTCAGGAACAGTTATTACCCCTCAGCCATCAGGTAGCAGGTACAGGAGCCTCAGGACCCACACCACCAGGTTCAGGAACAGTTATTACCCCTCAGCCATCAGGAAGGAGGTACAGTAGCCTCGGGACCCACACCTCCAGATTCAGGAACAGTTATTAATCCTCAACCATCAGGAAGGAGGTACAGGAGCCTCGGGAGCGACACCTCCAAGTTCAGGAACAGTTATTACCCCTCAGCCATCAGGAAGGAGGTACAGGAGCCTCAGAAACACACCAACAGGTTCAGGAACAGTTATTACCCTCAACCATCAGGAGGGAGATACAGGAGCCTCAAGACTCACACCACCAGATTCAGGAACAGTTATTACGCCTCAACCATCAGGAAGGAGGCACAGGAGCCTCAGAAACACACCACCAGATTCAGGAAGAGTTATTACCCCTCAGCCATCTGGAAGGAGGTACAGGATCCTCAGGACCCACACCACCAGATTCAGGAACAGTTATTACCCGTCAACCATCAGGAAGGAGGTACAGGAGCCTCAGGACTTATACCACCAGATTCAGGAACAGTTATTACCTCTCAACCGTCAGGTAGGAGGTACAGGAGCCTCGGGACCCACACCTCCAAGTTCAGGAACAGTTATTAGCCCTCAGCCATCAGGAAGGAGGTACAGGAGCCTCAGGAACCACACCTGCAAGTTCAGGAACAGTTATTACCCCTCAGCCATCAGGAAGGAGGTACAGGAGCCTCAGAAACACACCACCAGGTTCAGGAACAGTTATTACCCCTCAGCCATCAGGAAGGAGGTACAGGAGCCTCAGAAACACACCACCAGGTTTAGGAACAGTTATTACCCTCAACCATCAGGAGGGACGTACAAGAGCCTCAAGACTCACACCACCAGATTCAGGAACAGTTATTACGCCTGAACCATCAGGAAGGAGGCACAGGAGTCTCAGAAACACACCACCAGGTTCAGGAATGTTATTACCCCTCAACCATCAGGAAGGAGGTACAGGAGCCTTGGGACTCACACCACCAGATTCAGGAACAGTTATTACCCCTCAGCAATCTGGAAGGAGGTACAAAAGCCTCAGGACCCACACCACCAGGTTCCGGAACAGTTATTACCCCTCAGCCATCGGGTAGGAAGTACAGGAGCCTCAGCAATCACACCACCAGGTTCAGGAACAGTTATTACCCCTCAGCCATCAGGAAGGAGGTACAGGAGCCTCAGGACCCACACCAGCAGGTTCAGGAACAGTTATTACCCCTCAGCCATCAGGTAGCAGGTACAGGAGCCTCAGGACCCATACCACCAGGTTCAGGAACAGTTATTACCCCTCAGCCGTCAGGTAGCAGGTACAGGAGCCTGAGGACCCACTCTACCAGGTTCAGGAAAAGTTATTACCCCTCAACCATCAGGAAGGAGGTAAAGGAGCCTCGGGACTCACACCTCCAAGTTCAGGAACAGTTATTTCCCCTCAGCCATCAGGAAGGAGGTACAGGAGCCTCAGAAACACACCACCAGGTTCAGAAACAGTCATTACCCCTCAACCATCAGGAAGGAGGTACAGGAGCCTCAGAAACACCACCAGGTTCAGGAACAATTATTACCCCTCAACCATCAGGAAGGAGGTACAAGAGCCTCAAGACTCACACCACCAGTTTCAGGAACAGTTATTAGCCTCAATTATTAGGAGGGAGGTACAGGAGCCTCAGGACACGCACCACCAGATTCAGGAACAGTTATTACCCCTCAGCCATCTGGAAGGAGGTACAGGAGCCTCAGGACCCACACCACCAGGTTCAGGAACAGTTATTACACCTCAGCCATCAGGAAGGAGGTACAGGAGCCTCTGGACCCTCACCACAAGGTTCAGGAACAGTTATTACCCCTCAGCCATCAGGAAGGAGGTACAGGAGCCTCATGACCCACACCACCAGATTCGGGAGCAGTTATTACCCCTCAGCCATCAGGTAGCAGGTGCTGGAGCCTCAGGACCCACACCACCAGATTCAGGAACAGTTATTACCCCTCAGCCATCAGGAAGGAGGTACAGGAGCCTCAGCAACACACCACCAGGTTCAGGAACAGTTATTACCCTCAATTATCAGGAGGGAGGTACAGGAGCCACAGGACTTACACCACCAGATTCAGGAACAGTTATTACCCCTCAACCATCAGGAAGGAGGTACAGGAGCCTCAGGACCCAGACCACCAGGTTCAGGAACAGTTATTACCCCTCAGCCATCAGGTAGCAGGTACAGGAGCCTCAGGACCCACACCACCAGGTTCAGGAACAGTTATTACCCCTCAGCCATCAGGAAGGAGGTACAGGAGCCTCAGAAACACACCACCAGGTTCAGAAACAGTCATTACCCCTCAACCATCAGGAAGGAGGTACAGGAGCCTCAGAAACACCACCAGGTTCAGGAACAATTATTACCCCTCAACCATCAGGAAGGAGGTACAAGAGCCTCAAGACTCACACCATCAGTTTCAGGAACAGTTATTAGCCTCAACCATTAGGAGGGAGGTACAGGAGCCTCAGGACACACACCACCAGAATCAGGAACAGTTATTACCCCTCAACCATCAGGAAGGAGGTACAGTAGCCTCGGGACCCACACCTCCAGATTCAGGAACAGTTATTAATCCTCAACCATCAGGAAGGAGGTACAGGAGCCTCGGGAGCGACACCTCCAAGTTCAGGAACAGTTATTACCCCTCAGCCATCAGGAAGGAGGTACAGGAGCCTCAGAAACACACCAACAGGTTCAGGAACAGTTATTACCCTCAACCATCAGGAGGGAGATACAGGAGCCTCAAGACGCACACCACCAGATTCAGGAACAGTTATTACGCCTCAACCATCAGGAAGGAGGCACAGGAGCCTCAGAAACACACCACCAGATTCAGGAAGAGTTATTACCCCTCAGCCATCTGGAAGGAGGTACAGGATCCTCAGGACCCACACCACCAGGTTCAGGAACAGTTATTACCCCTCAGCCATCAGGTAGGAGGTACAGGAGCCTCAGCACTCACACCACCAGGTTCAGGAACAGTTACTACCCCTCAGCCATCAGGAAGGAGGTACAGGAGCCTCAGGACCCACACCACCAGGTTCAGGAACAGTTATTACCCCTCAGCCATCAGGTAGCAGGTGCTGGAGGCTCAGGACCCACACCACCAGATTCAGGAACAGTTATTACCCCTCAGCCATCAGGTCGCAGTTACAGGAGCCTCAGGACCCACACCACCATGTTCAGGAACAGTTATTACCCCTCAGCCATCAGGAAGGAGGTTCAGGAGCCTGAGGACTCACACCACCAGATTCAGGAACAGTTATTACCCTCAACCATCAGGAAGGAGGTACAGGAGCCTCAGGACTCACATCACCAGATTCAAGAACAGTTCTTACCCCTCAGCCATCAGGAAGGAGGCACAGGAGCCTCAGAAACACACCACCAGGTTCAGGAACAGTTATTACCCCTCAACCATCAGGAAGGAGGTACAGGTGCCTCAGAAACACACCACCAGGTTCAGGAACAGTTATTACCCTCAACAATCAGGAGGGAGATACAGGAGCCTCAGAAACACACCACCAGGTTCAGGAACGTTATTACCCGTCAACCATCAGGAAGGAGGTACAGGAGCCTCAGCACTCACACCACCAGGTTCAGGAACAGTTATTACCCCTCAGCCATCAGGTAGGAGGTACAGGAGCCTCAGCACTCACACCACCAGGTTCAGGAAAA
Source organism: Mobula birostris (assembly GCF_030028105.1). Classification (NCBI taxonomy): domain Eukaryota; kingdom Metazoa; phylum Chordata; class Chondrichthyes; order Myliobatiformes; family Myliobatidae; genus Mobula; species Mobula birostris. The sequence goes on from NC_092391.1 coordinate 53,366,613, forward strand.
GTTATTACCCCTCAACCATCAGGAAGGAGGTACATGAGCCTAAGGACCGACAACACCAGGTTCAGGAACAGTTATTACCGCTCAGCCATCAGGTAGCAGGCACAGGAGCCTCAGGACCCACACCACCAGGCTCAGGAACAGTTATTACCCCTCAGCCATCAGGAAGGAGGTACAGGAGCCTCAGAAACACACCACCAGGTTTAGGAACAGTTATTACCCTCAACCATCAGGAGGGAGGTACAAGAGCCTCAAGACTCACACCACCAGATTCAGGAACAGTTATTACGCCTGAACCATCAGGAAGGAGGCACAGGAGTCTCAGAAACACACCACCAGGTTCAGGAACGTTATTACCCCTCAACCATCAGGAAGGAGGTACAGGAGCCTCAGAAACACACCACCAGGTTCAGGAACAGTTATTACCCCTCAGCAATCTGGAAGGAGGTACAAAAGCCTCAGGACCCACACCACCAGGTTCCGGAACAGTTATTACCCCTCAGCCATCGGGTAGGAAGTACAGGAGCCTCAGCAATCACACCACCAGGTTCAGGAACAGTTATTACCCCTCAACCATCAGGAAGGAGGTACAGGAGCCTCAGGACTCACACCACCAGGTTCAGAAACAGTTATTACCCTCAACCATTAGTAGGGAGGTACAGGAGCCTCAGAAACACAGCACTAGGTTCAGAAACAGTTATCACCCCTCAACCATCAGGAAGGAGGTACAGGAGCCTCGGGACCCACACCTCCAAGTTCAGGAACAGTTATTACCCCTCAGCCATCAGGAAGGAGGTAAAGGAGCCTTGGGACCCACACCTCCAAGTCCAGAAACAGTTATTACCCCTCAGCCATCAGGAAGCAGGTACAGGAGCCTCAGGACTTATACCACCAGATTCAGGAACAGTTATTACCTCTCAGCCATCAGGAAGGAGGTACAGGAGCCTCAGCACTCACACCAGCAGGTTCGGAAACAGTTATTACCCCTCAGCCATCAGGTAGCAGGTACAGGAGCCTCAGAAACACACCACCAGGTTTAGGAACAGTTATTACCCCTCAACCATCAGGAGGGAGGTACAAGAGCCTCAAGACTCACACCACCAGATTCAGGAACAGTTATTACGCCTGAACCATCAGGAAGGAGGCACAGGAGTCTCAGAAACACACCACCAGGTTCAGGAACGTTATTACCCCTCAACCATCAGGAAGGAGGTACAGGAGCCTTGGGACTCACACCACCAGATTCAGGAACAGTTATTACCCCTCAGCAATCTGGAAGGAGGTACAAAAGCGTCAGGACCCACACCACCAGGTTCCGGAACAGTTATTACCCCTCAGCCATCGGGTAGGAAGTACAGGAGCCTCAGCAATCACACCACCAGGTTCGGGAACAGTTATTACCCCTCAGCCATCAGGAAGGAGGTACAGGAGCCTCAGGACCCACACCAGCAGGTTCAGGAACAGTTATTACCCCTCAGCCATCAGGTAGCAGGTACAGGAGCGTCAGGACCCATACCACCAGGTTCAGGAACAGTTATTACCCCTCAGCCGTCAGGTAGCAGGTACAGGAGCCTGAGGACCCACTCTACCAGGTTCAGGAAAAGTTATTACCCCTCAGCCATCAGGTAGCAGGTACAGGACCCTCAGGACCCACACCACCAGATTCAGGAACAGTTATTACCTCTCAACCATCAGGAAGGAGGTACAGGAGCCTCGGGACCCACACCTCCAAGTTCAGGAACAGTTATTACCCCTCAGCCATCAGGAAGGAGGTAAAGGAGCCTTGGGACCCACACCTCCAAGTTCAGGAACAGTTATTTCCCCTCAGCCATCAGGAAGGAGGTACAGGAGCCTCAGAAACACACCACCAGGTTCAGAAACAGTCATTACCCCTCAACCATCAGGAAGGAGGTACAGGAGCCTCAGAAACACCACCAGGTTCAGGAACAATTATTACCCCTCAACCATCAGGAAGGAGGTACAAGAGCCTCAAGACTCACACCACCAGTTTCAGGAACAGTTATTACCCTCAACCATCAGGAGGAGCCACAGGACTCACACCACCAGTTTCAGGAACAGTTATTACCCCTCAACCATCAGGAAGGAGGTACAGGAGACTCGGGACTCACACCACCCGGTTCAGGAACAGTTATTACCCTCAGCCATCAGGAAGGAGATACAGGAGCCTCTGGACTCACACCACCAGGTTCAGGAACAGTTATTACCCTCAACCATCAGGAGGGAGCTACAGGAGCCTCAGAAACACACCACCAGATTCAGGAACAGTTATTACCCCTCAACCATCAGGAAGGAGGTACAGGAGCCTCAGAAACACACCACCAGGTTCAGGAACGTTATTACGCCTCAACCATCGGGAAGGAGGTATAGGAGCCTCAGCACTCACACCACCAGGTTCAGGAACAGTTATTACCCGTCAACCATCAGGAAGGAGGTACAGGAGCCTCAGAAACACACCACCAGGTTCAGGAACAGTTATTACCCCTCAACCATCAGGAAGGAGGTACAGGAGCCTCGGGTCTCATACCACCAGTTTCAGGAACAGTTATTACCCTCAGCCATCAGGAAGGAGGTACAGGAGCCTCAGAAATGCACCACCAGGTTCAGGAACAGTTATTACCCTCAACCATCAGGAGGGAGATACAGGAGCCTCAGGACTCACACCACCAGATTCAGGAACATTATTACCCCTCAACCATCAGGAAGGAGGTACAGGAGCCTCAGAAACACACCACCAGGTTCAGGAACGTTATTACGCCTCAACCATCGGGAAGGAAGTATAGGAGCCTCAGCACTCACACCAGCAGGTTCAGGAACAGTTATTACCCCTCAGCCATCAGGAAGGAGGTACAGGAGACTCAGGACTCACACCACCAGATTCAGGAACAGTTATTACCCCTCAACCATCAGGAAGGAGGTACAGGCGCCTCGGGACCCACACCTCCAAGTTCAGGAACAGTTATTACCCCTCAGCTATCAGGAAGGAGGTACAGGAGCCTCAGAAACACACCACCAGGTTCAGAAACAGTTATTACCCCTCAACCATCAGGAGAAGATACAGGAGCCTCAGAAAACACCACCAGTTTCAGGAACAGTTATTACCCCTCAACCATCAGGAAGGAGGTACAGGAGCCTCAGGACACACACCACCAGGTTCAGGAACAGTTATTACCCCTCAGCCATCAGGAAGGAGGTACAGGAGACTCAGGACTCACACCACCAGATTCAGGAACAGTTATTACCCCTCAACCATCAGGAAGGAGGTACAGGAGCCTCCGGACCCACACCTCCAAGTTCAGGAACAATTATTACCCCTCAGCCATCAGGAAGGAGGTACAGGAGCCTCAGAAACACACCACCAGTTTCAGGAACAGTCATTACCCTCAGCCATCAGGATGGAGATACAGGAGCCTCAGGACCCACACCACCAGATTCAGGAACAGTTATTACCCCTCATCCATCAGGAAGGAGGTACAGGAGCCTCAGAAACACACCACCAGGTTCAGGAACGTTATTACCACTCAACCATCCGGAAGGAGGTACAGGAGCCTTGCGACTCACACCACCAGATTCAGGAACAGTTATTACCCTTCAGCCATCTGGAAGGAGGTACAGGAGCCTCAGGACCCACACCACCAGGTTCAGGAACAGTTATTACACCTCATCCATCAGGTAGCAGGTACAGGATCCTCAGGAAGCACACTACCAGGTTCAGGAACAGTTATTACCCCTCAGCCATCAGGTAGCAGGTGCTGGAGCCTCAGGACCCACACCACCATGTTCAGGAACAGTTATTACCCCTCAGCCATCAGGAAGGAGGTACAGGAGCCTCAGAAAAACACCACCAGGTTCAGGAACAGTTATTACCCCTCAGCCATCAGGAAGGAGGTACAGGAGCCTCAGAAACACACCACCAGGTTCAGGAACAGTTGTTACCCTCCACCATCAGGAAGGAGGTACAGGAGTCACAGGACTCACACCACCGGATTCAGGAACAGTTATTACCCTCAGCCATCAGGAAGGAGGTACAGGAGCCTCGGGACCCACAGCTCCAAGTTCAGGAACAGTTATTACCCCTCAGCCATCAGGAAGGAGGCACAGGAGCCTCAGAAACACACCACCAGGTTCAGGAACGTTATTACCCCTCAACCATCAGGAAGGAGGTACAGGAGCCTCAGCACTCACACCACCAGGTTCAGGAACAGTTATTACCCCTCACCCATCAGGAAGGAGGTACAGGAGCCTCTGGACTCACACCACCAGGTTCAGGAACAGTTATTACCCTCAACGATTAGGAGGAGCCACAGGACTCACACTACCAGATTCAGGAACATTTATTACCCCTCAACCATCAGGAAGGAGGTACAGGAGCCTCAGCACTCACACCACCAGGTTCAGAAACAGTTATTACCCTCAGCCTTCAGGAAGGAGGTACAGGAGCCTCAGAAACACACCACCAGGTTCAGGAACGTTATTACCCCTCAACCATCGGGAAGGAGGTACAGGAGCCTCAGCACACACACCACCAGGTTCAGGAACAGTTATTACCCCTCAGCCATCAGGTAGCAGGTGCTGGAGCCTCAGGACCCACACCACCATGTTCAGGAACAGTTATTACCCCTCAACCATCAGGAAGGAGGTACAGGAGCCTCGGGACTCACACCACCAGATTCAGGAACGTTATTACCACTCAAGCATCCGGAAGGAGGTACAGGAGCCTTGCGACTCACACCACCAGATTCAGGAACAGTTATTACCCTTCAGCCATCTGGAAGGAGGTACAGGAGCCTCAGGACCCACACCACCAGGTTCAGGAACAGTTATTACACCTCATCCATCAGGTAGCAGGTACAGGATCCTCAGGAAGCACACTACCAGGTTCAGGAACAGTTATTACCCCTCAGCCATCAGGAAGGAGGTACAGGAGACTCAGGACTCACACCACCAGATTCAGGAACAGTTATTACCCCTCAAACATCAGGAAGGAGGTACAGGAGCCTCAGAAACACACCACCAGGTTCAGGAACGTTATTACCACTCAACCATCCGGAAGGAGGTACAGGAGCCTTGCGACTCACACCACCAGATTCAGGAACAGTTATTACCCTTCAGCCATCTGGAAGGAGGTACAGGAGCCTCAGGACTTATACCACCAGGTTCAGGAACAGTTATTACCCCTCAGCCATCAGGACGGAGGTACAGGAGCCCAGGGACCCACACCTCCAAGTTCAGGAACAGTTATTACCCCTCAACCATCAGAAAGGAGGTACAGGAGCCTCAGAAACACACCACCAGGTTCAGGAATGTTATTACCCCTCAACCATCAGGAAGGAGGTACAGGAGCCTCAGCACTCACACCACCAGGTTCAGGAACAGTTATTACCCCTCAGCCATCAGGAAGGAGGTACAGGAGACTCAGGACTCACACCACCAGATTCAGGAACAGTTATTACCCCTCATCCATCAGGAAGGAGGTACAGGAGCCTCAGAAACACACCACCAGGTTCAGGAACGTTATTACCACTCAACCATCCGGAAGGAGGTACAGGAGCCTTGCGACTCACACCACCAGATTCAGGAACAGTTATTACCCTTCAGCCATCTGGAAGGAGGTACAGGAGCCTCAGGACCCACACCACCAGGTTCAGGAACAGTTATTACACCTCATCCATCAGGTAGCAGGTACAGGATCCTCAGGACCCACACTACCAGGTTCAGGAACAGTTATTACCCCTCAGCCATCAGATAGCAGGTGCTGGAGCCTCAGGACCCACACCACCATGTTCAGGAACAGTTATTACCCCTTAGCCATCAGGTAGCAGGTACAGGAGCCTCAGGACCCACACCACAAGGTTCAGGAACAGTTATCACCCCTCAACCATCAGGAAGGAGGTACAGGAGCCTCAGGACTTATACCACCAGATTCAGGAACAGTTATTACCCCTCAACCATCAGGAAGGAGGTACAGGAGCCTCAGAAACACACCACCAGGTTCAGGAACGTTATTACCCCTCAACCATCAGGAAGGAGGTACAGGAGCCTCAGCACTCAGACCACCAGGTTCAGGAACAGTTATTAACCCTCAACCATCAGGAAGGAGGTACAGGAGCCTCGGGACCCACACCACCAGGTTCAGGAACAGTTATTACCCCTCAGCCATCAGGAAGGAGGTACAGGAGCCTCAGAAACACACCACCAGGTTCAGGAACGTTATTACCCCTCAACCATCGGGAAGGAGGTACAGGAGCCTCAGCACACACACCACCAGGTTCAGGAAAGTTATTACCCCTCAGCCATCAGGAAGGAGGTACAGGAGACTCAGGACTCACACCACCAGATTCAGGAACAGTTATTACCCCTCAACCATCAGGAAGGAGGTACAGGAGCCTCGGGACCCACACCTCCAAGTTCAGGAACAGTCATTACCCCTCAGCCATCAGGAAGGAGGTACAGGAGCCTCAGAAACACACCACCAGGTTCAGGAATAGTTATTACCCTCAACCATCAGGATGGAGATACAGGAGCCTCAGAAACACACCACCAGGTTCAGGAACAGTTATTACCCCTCAGCCATCAGGAAGGAGGTACAGGCGCCTCGGGAGCCACACCTCCAAGTTCAGGAACAGTTATTACCCATCAACCATCAGGAAGGAGATACAGGAGCCTCAGAAACACACCACCAGTTTCAGGAACAGTTATTACCCCTCAACCATCAGGAAGGAGGTACAGGAGCCTCAGAAACATACCACCAGGTTCAGGAACAGTTATTACCCTCAACCATCAGGAGGGAGATACAGGAGCCTCAGGACTCACACGACCAGATTCAGGAACAGTTATTACCCCTCAACCATCAGGAAGGAGGTACAGGAGCCTCAGGACCCACACCTCCAAGTTCAGGAACAGTCATTACCCCTCAGCCATCAGGAAGGAGGTACAGGAGCCTCAGAAACACACCACCAGGTTTATGAACAGTTATTACCCTCAACCATCAGGATGGAGATACAGGAGCCTCAGAAACATACCACCAGGTTCAGGAACAGTTATTACCCCTCAACCATCAGGAAACTGTTCAGGAGCCTCAAGACTCAAACCACCAGTTTCAGGAACAGTTATTACCCTCAACCATCAGGAGGGAGGTAGAGGAGCCTCAGGACTCACACCACCAGGTTCAGGAACAGTTATTACCCCTCAGCCATCGGGAAGGAGGTACAGGAGTCTCAAAAACACACCACCAGGTTCAGGAACAGTTATTACCCCTCAACCATCAGGAGGGAGGTAGAGGAGCCTCAGGACTCACACCACCAGGTTCAGAAACAGTTATTACCCTCAGCCATCAGGAAGGAGGTAAAGGAGCCTCAGGACTCACACCACCAGTTTCAGGAACAGTTATTACCCCTTAGCCATCAGGAAGGAGATACCGGAGCCTCAGGTCTCACACCACCACTGTCAGGAACAGATCTTGAACCAAAGGTGATAACTTCACTCAACTTCATTTGCTCCATCACTGAAATGTTTCCATGACCAATGGACTCACTTTCAAAGATTTGCAATCTTACGTTCTTGATATTTATTGCTTATTTAGTGACCATTATTATTTCTTTTTTTTTCTTTTTGTATCTGCAGTTTGTTGTCTTTTGCACACTGGTTGTCCATCCTGCTGGTGTGGTCTTTCAATTGATTCTGTTATAGTTTTTGGATTTATTGAGAAAATGAATCTCAGGGTTTTATATGGAGACATTGATAATACATTTACTCTAAGCTTTGAGTGTCTGTACATTGACAGGAAATGATAAAGTAGTGGTGGTTGGCGTTGTGGTGGAGTGGGTGATTGGGTGGAGGTGATGATCAGCCTTACTGCCTGGGGAGGTGTAGAGTATCACCTGGATGGGTGTTTACAGGATTTCCCAGCGGATACGGTGTGACGGGGGTAGGGGAAGAGGAGAATTGTTGATCTGGGATGGAAGCAGATTGAACAGAGAAATATCCGCAGGGGCCTGGGGAGAGCACAAGGACTGGGTCTGATTAAACAACTCTTTCACAGGTTTTTTGGGCATAACAATCTGTTGGGCTGGGAAACTCTGTGAACTTCAGCCAGAAACGGTATTTGGTTTTACCAAGCAGAGGGAATCAGGAACGATGGAAGTCTGTTCTCCACGTGATGTATGATAAAAATTGGCCCTGTAGACACACCCCCTATTCTCTCAAGAGTTAGATAAGAAAACAAGAAGTACGGAGAGAACTTACTTACTGACTTTGCTCATGCCTGTTCTTACCACCTGGCCCTGTTGAGCCAAGGCCTTACCACTCTGACTCAGACCACTCCGATGATGACCACTCCACTAGGCGGGACCTGTCTTTTATAGAGACTGGGTTTTAAAGCTTTTTGCCACACTTGCATGGAAACGCTTCTCCTGCGTGTTTGCATTAATCCAATCACGACTCGCACTGAGAAAACCTGCTTTTCAAAGCTCTTCGCCTCGTCCCTCACCATTTCAGAATATTATTTATTTTATTTTATTGAGAGATAGAGCACAGAACAGGCCCGTCCGGCCCACCCACGAATCCACTGATTTAACCCGAACCTAACCGTGGTAAGGTTTAAAAAATACAATTAACCTACTAACCAGTCTGCCTTTGGAGAGAGGGACTGTGTACATGGGAAGGACGTACAAAGTTACTTACAGAGAATGCTACAATGGAATTCCGAACTCTGACACTATGAGCTGTATAGTGTCAGTCTAACTGCTATGCTATCGCGGTGACAATAAATAAGTCCCAGTGCTGAAACCCGGGATTGAACCAGGGACCTTTAGATCTTCAGTCTAATGCTCTCCCAACTGAGCTATTTCAGCTGATATGCCTGCATTTTTGTGGTTCACCTCTGACTTGTACCTCAGCATTGCTGTATCTGCAGTATTGTAGTTCTCCTCTCCCTCGTCCCTCACCATTACAGAATATTATTTATTTTGTTTTATTGAGACATAGAGCACAGAACAGGCCTCTCCAGCCCACCCAGCTGTTCCACCTAGGAATCCACCGATTTAACCCTAACATAATTATGGGATGGTTTAAAATAACAGACTAACCGAGTAAGCAGTACATGTTTGGTCTGTGGGAAGAAACCAGAGCACCCAGAGGAAACCCATGAACACGTACAAACTTATTTATAGAGTGCATTGCAACTGAACTCTGAAGCCTTGAGGGCTTATAGTGTCACAATAATCGCTAAGCTACCATGGTGCCCAATAAATAAGTCCCAGTGCCGAAACCCGGGATTGAACCAGGGACCTTCAGATTTTCAGTGTAACGCTCTCCCAACTGAGCTTTTTCTGCTGATACAGCTGCAGTATTGTTGTTCTCCACTCTCGTGTACCTCACCATTGCAGCATCTGCACTGTTGTATTTCCATGTGCTTTGTAACTCACCGGTGCATCATCTGCAGTATTGTAGTTCGACTGTTCTTTAAAACTCTCTATTCTTGTGTATGCGGTATTTTATTTCTCCTCTGCCTTGTACCTCATAGCTCCAGCATCAGTGGTATTGTATTCCCCATGCTTCGTACCTCACCCCTCCAGACTCTGCAGTATTGTATTTCTCCTGTGCTCTGAGCCTCAACATTCCAGTAAATGTGGAATTGTGGTTCTCCTCTGCATTAACCTCACCATTCCTGAATCTGCAGAATTGTATACTCCTCTGCCTTGTACCTCACCATTGCAGTATCTGCAGAATTGTACTACTTCTGTGCTTTGTAACTCACTGTTGCTGTATCTGTGGTATTGTAGTTCTCCTTTGATGGTTCCTCACTGTTCCAGTGTCTGTAGTATTGCTCCTCTCTGGCTTGTACCTCACCGTTGCTGTGTCCGTGTTATTGTGAATCACTGCTTCCTCGTCCCTCACCATTACAAAATATTACTTACTTTATTTTATTGAGAGATACAGTCCACCAAGCTGTGACAACCAGGAACCCTCTGATTTAACGCTCATGTATTTATACTTTATACTTTATTGTCACCAAACAATTGGTACTAGAATGTACAATCATCACAGCGATATTTGATTCTGCGCTTCCCGCTCCCTGGATTACAAAATATTAAATATTAAAAGTAGTAAAACTTAGTAAATATTAAAAATATAAATTATAAATCATAAACAGAAAATAGAAAAATGGAAAGTAAGGTAGTGCAAAAATCTGAGAGGCAGTTCTGGATATTTGGAGGGTATGGCCCACATCTGGATCAGGATCCGTTCAGCAGTCTTATCACAGTTGGAAAGAAGCTGTTCCCAAATTTGGCCATACGCTTCTTCAAGCTCCTGAGCCTTCTCCCGGAGGGAAGAGGGATGAAAAGTGTGTTAGCTGGGTGGGTCATGTCCTTGATTTTCCTGGCAGCACTGCTCTGGCAGCGTGTGGTGTAAAGTGAGTCCAAGGACAGTGTTATGGTGATACGGTGTAAAATAACCAATTAACCTTTTAACCAGTACGCCTTCGGACTGTGGGAGGAAACAGGAGCACCCAGAGGAAACTCATGTGCACATGGAAAGTACTTAGAAATCTACAGAGGATGCCGGAATTGCACTCTTAATTCCAAGACCTCGAGCTGTAATAGAGATGCACCAAGCACCACGCTACCGCGGTGCCAATTAACGAGTCTCAGTGCTGAAACCCGGGATTGAACCAGGGACCTTTAGATCTTCAGTCTAACGCTCTCCCAACTGAGCTATTTCAGCTGACATATTTGCACCGTTCTGCGTATTCAACATTCCAACATCTGCAGTATAGTATTTCCCTCTGCATGGTAACTCACCATTCCAGCATCTGCAGTACAGTATTGCATTTCCCCTGATTTTCACTTCACCATTCCAGCATCTGCAGAATTGTATTTCCCCTGATTTGCACCTCATCATTCCAGCATCTGCAGAATTCTATTTCCCCTGATTTGCACCTCACCATTCCAGCATCTGCAGAATTGTATTTCCTCTGATTTGCTCCTCACCATTCCAGCACCTGCAGTATTCTTTCCATGTGCTTTGTACCTCACAGTTCCTGTGTCTGCGGTATTGTATACTCCTCTGACTTGTACCTGACTATTTAACTATCTGCAGTAGTTTGCTCCTGCAGTGTCTTGTACCTCATCATTGCTCTGTCTGCACTATTGTACCTTTCCTGTGCCTTCCACCTCAACATTACTGTATCTGCGGAATTGTATTTCTCCCGTGCTTTATAACACAGTGTTGTTGTATCTGCAGAATAATAGTTCTCCTCTCCCTCATCCCTCACCATTACAGAATATTATTAAGAAATAAAGTAGATGTGCTTGAGATGTGCTTGAGGGTGTAACTTGAATCAAGAGTTAAAATTGGCATGTTGCAAAGGTAATGCTACAGTTGTTATGGGGGATTTCAACATGCAGGTAGACTGGAGCAATCAGGTTGGTACTGGACCCCAAGAAAGGGAGTTTGTGGAGTCCCTCCGAGATGGATTCTTAGAACAGCTTGTACTGGGGCCTACCAGAGAGAACGCAATTCTGGATTTAGTGTTGTGCAATGAACCGGATTTGATCAGGGACCTCGAGGTAAAGGAACAATTAGGAGGTAGTGACCATAATATGATAAGTTTTAATCTACAATTTGAGACGGAGAAGGGAAACTCGGAAGTGTCAGTATTACAGTTGAACAAAGGGAACTATGGTGCTATGAGGGAGGAGCTGGCCAAAGTTCAATGGAACAATACCCTAGCAGGGATGACAGTGGAACAGCAATGGCAAGTGTTTCTGGGAATAATGTGGAAGGTGCAGGATCAGTTCGTTCCAAAGAGGAAGAAAGATCCTAAGGGGATTAAGGGGAGGCCGTGGGTGACAAGGGAAGTAATGGACAGTATAAAAATAAAAGAGATGAAATATAACATAGCAAAGACGAGTGGGAAGCCGGAGGATTGGGAAACTTTGAAAGAGCAACAGAAGGTAACTAAATAGGCAATATGCGGAGAAAAAATGAGGTACGAAGGTAAACTAGCCAAGAATATAAAGGAGGATAGTGAAAGCTCCTTTAGGTATGTGAAAAGGAAAAAAGTAGTTAAGACCAAAATTGGGCCCTTGAAGACAGGGACGGGTGAATTTATTATGGGGAACAAGGAAATGGCAGACGAGTTGAACAGGTACTTTGGATCTGTCTTCACTAGGGAAGACACAAACAATCTCCCAGATGTAATAGTGGCCAAAGGACCTAGGGTAATGGATGAACTGAACTAAATTTATATTAGGCAGGAAATGGTGTTGGATAGACTGTTGTGTCTGAAGGCTGATAAGTCCCCGGGACCTGATGGTCTGCATCCCAGGGTACTTAAGGAAGTGGCTTTAGAAATCATGGACGCATTGGTAATCATTTTCCAATGTTCTATAGATTCAGGATCAGTTCCTGTGGATTGGAGGGTGGCTAATGTTGTCCCTCTCTTCAGGAAGGGAGGAAGAGAGAAAACAGGGAATTATAGACCAGTTAGCCTGACGTCGGTGGTGGGAAAGATGCTGGAGTCAATTATAAAAGATGAAATTACGACACATCTGGATAGCAGTAACAGGATTGGTACGCGTCAGCATGGATTTACGAAGGGGAAATTGTGCTTGACTAATCTTCTGGAATTTTTTGAAGATGTAACTATGAAAATGGACAAGGGAGAGCCAGTGGATGTAGTGTACCTGGACTTTCAGAAAACCTTTGATAAAGTCCCACATAGGAGATTAGTGGACAAAATTAGGGCACATGGTATTGGGGGCAGAGTACTGACATGGATTGAAAATTGGCTGGCTGACAGAAAACAAAGAGTAGTGATTAATGGGTCTCTTTCGGAATGGCAGGCGGTGACCAGTGGGGTACCGCAGGGTACCGTGTGTGTCTCAGTGTTCAGAGAACCAACCCAGCCAGTGTGTGTCTCAGTTGGGCCCGGTGACAGTCAGCAGCCTGTAGCGCCCCTCCCCCCAATCTCCCTGTGCACAAATCAGCAAACACTCCAGAAATGGTCAATTCCACTTTATTTTTAAATCACAGTGAAACTTTGAAACTATATTGACGGTGTTGCTTTCTGTGACCACTCTCTCTGTGTGAGCTCAGAGACTGGTCCCGATGGTCTCCAGTCCTGTCCCTCGACCAGCAGTGGACAGAACCCCAATGGCCATCGACGGCCCCAAACCCTCCCCCATCCTATCCCACCGTGCTAAGGATGACAGCTGCTGATTGGCTGAGAGCTGATACCATTCCTTTAGGGTGGGCTGTGCTGATTGGACCGGAGCTCTAGAGCCAGCAGTGATTGGATGAAATGTCAGCTCCCAGTGATTGGTGGGTGGGACGATGGGGGAAGGGAAGCGTCAGCACAGTTTGGGGAAAATGTCTCCAGGCATGAGCTCCATGTGAAGGCGTTTTTTGGACCCTTTTCCTTTAGAAGCCACACCATGATGCTTTTCTCCTCCCTCCCTGGCTCCTGGGCTGGGGAAACTGTGAGTACACTCCAGAACTCAGATTGTTGTCACTCAAAGATCACCCAGAAGGAGGAACAAAACAGTCCAATCACCCCCCTCAAAACCCAAAGGGACGACCAGGTGGGGGAAAATGTCCGGTCGCTGGATGAATGAAGAGGAGCTGACGAGGGAACAGCGAGCAAAGGACCAGCTTTCAAGGGAGCTGAACGTCACCCCTGGTATCCTCCACACACTGCTGGCGACCCACCAAGCAGCCCAGAGGATGAGGAGGGAGGAGGGGCCTGGCTGGGAAGAGAGGCTTAAAGTGTCCTGGACCGACACGATGAAAGTGATCATTCTTCATGAACGCCCTGCGGCTGGGATTCCTGATACCGATGAGTATCCTGTCTTAAAACAGCCAAAGTCCGTCCGAAGCTGAGTGTCCAGGTTCATGTCCTGACCGTTCAGCTCCTGTTGGGTCTGGTGATGGCGTTCCAGAATAACCCTCACTTTGATCAGTTTGCCCCAGGAGCCAGATTCTGTTCCCTCGCAGGGTCTGTCCTCCTCACCCTGAGGTCCAGTTGGGCAGTGTCCAGCAGTGTGTGGAGCTTGTTGGAATGAAGGTAGGCTTGTCTTTAAAGGTCAGATGACTTGGCATTCTCCTGGGGCTCCTGAACCAGCCCAACAGTGGATGGTGGTCCAGGTTAACCCTTTCCTGGCCTCACAAACCGTACGCAAACACCTTTATGTTTCACTACTGTCGGGCCGGCTATCTCGTCACTCTTGTCCCAGTTAAGTTCCACCTGCCATTCCTTGACCATTTCCCATCTGGTCTCCATCCCATTGTAACCTTAGACAACCATCACTTTCACCGCTCTCCAATTTCAGTGTCATCTACAAACTAACCATATCGCCTACATTCTCCTCTGAAATATGAACACAAGACAGACAGCAGATTAAAACAAGACAACGACAAGACCGTTTACACTTATACATTCAGACGGAGAGCGAATCACTGTCTGAGTATTAAATGTGACAGGTTCCCTGCTCTGTGGTTTGACAATGGGCACCGTCTGACATCACTGAAAGACCTTTGACATCACCTCTGGTTGGATGATCTGGGAGCATCTCCTTAGCAACGGTCAGGAACAACAAGGACAGTGGGTCGTTGCTAAGGAACTGCTCCCAGCTTATGGGTAATTACTTCTCCAAACAGTAATTGCTCACATTTACCCCAGGCGGATCCCCAAAATTCAACAACTAAATCTATGTTCCTCCCAAAGACAACCACTCTAATCATTGTCCCCTGAAGGAATGGAAGGAATCAGTACTTTGTCTCACTGTTACTGGAGTTCTCTCTCTCTCGGGGAGACTCTCCATCTTGTGCAGGGTTCTTCCTTCCCCTTCAGACATCTCCACCTATTCTCCAAGTCCGTCGCTCCTCTTCAGAGTTTCGATGCTGAGGATTTTGTTCAGGAAGGTGGGTTGAGTTTGCGATGAAGTCCCACCAGGCACCAGGATCCTGAGTCTCAGGAAGAGGTCTTTTGTCCCATCGCGGTGTTCCTGCAGTCTGAACGTCACCATCGCGGGGATCAGTGAAATCTGCAGCCCAGAAGGAGACGTTTGAACACGTCATGTCTACAGCAGCCACCAGATCAGCAAACTGTCCTCCAGCAGTGGTGAATCTCTGGTCTCCACGTGACCAGAGTCTGAATCTGGTCAGGATGCTGCATCTCATTGTGATGTGTCCCACTGGTGTCAAGTGACCTTGTGATGTCAGGGTTTGACCTCTCCCTGAGGGTCACCTATCCATACTTAGCAAAAGCCTTGGTCATTGGCTGGGTTACAATGATGTGCTGAGGGTGATAGGAGTAACTGGTTTCCATGGTGACCCTGGGTCTTTGACCTTGGGAATGGTAGAGGTGGGATTGTTCATTCTCCCTGACCCCTTGTTCATTCTAAGGGACATTCGGTGCTAAAATGGTGCTTGGGAACAAGGAATGTCTGAGACATTGCACAAAATATTCTAAATTATTCCCAGACTAAATTAACCTCAAACAATTGAGAAATAAAGTTGAATATTGTATGGAAAATATAAATTAATAATGAAAATGATGCTTTTGGGGGCTTCTTCTGAACACTTTCCCACTGTCAGTAGTCCCCAGGAAAACAGAGTGAAGTTACTGATGAACTCCTGTGAACACGAACCCTCTCCTTGCTGACACCCTGAATACATTCTTACACTTGGGACCCCTTGTGAGCACAGTCACACTTCCGTGAGCTTCCTGTGACCTCCATCCCAATCCTGGGATCCTGCCCTGAACACTCCGACTGTCACATGAGGTGAACACGTCTGTCTTTAGTAAACGTTTACAGTGAAGGTCCAGTCAGCTGGTTTCCATGATTCCCCTGTTGATCTCTTGTAACTTCCTTACTAAAGGACTCCATCTTTTCTCCCAAAACATCCCTGACTAAAGGTCACCTTTGACCTTCTGCGTTCGTTATGGATACCTCCTCCCTCGGTGACAGGGATCAGGCTGTTCCATTTTCCACAGGGATGGGAGAAGAGCAGCAGAGCAAACTGATGGTCTGATGGTGAATCCGTCAGCAATCAAAGAGTTGCTGTATACAGTGCAGACACAGGCCATTCGGCCCAACTGGTCTATGCTACCCAAGATGCCCCTCCTATATTTATATTAACACGAGGAATTCTGCAGATGCTGGAAATTCAAGCAACACACATCAAAGTTGCTGGTGAACGCAGCAGGCCAAATCTTGGTTGTGGAAGGTCGAAGGGTTTCAGCCCAAAACGTCGACTGTACCTCTTCCTAGAGATGCTGCCTGTCCTGTTGCGTTCACCAGCAACTTTGATGTGTGTTGCTCCCCTCTTACATTGTTCCCTTTGCCAACGTTTGGCCCATAACCCTGTAAACCCTTTCCAATCCATGTACCGGTCCAACTGTATCTCACCAACAGGCACCAAGACCTCGCCTGGCTGGTGGTGAGAGGGGCCCTCCCAGTCAGAGCCCTCCTGTACGCCTGGAACGTCGTCTCCGCACCCCACTGCACACAGGAGGACTGCAGTAAGGAGGAGTCTGTGACCCACCTCTTTGCACACTGCCAGTTCGCAAAGAGAGTGTGGAGGAGGATGGACGGGCTAGTGTCACGTTTTATCCCCAGCAGCTGCGTAACAGAGGACTCTCTGATCTACGGGCTGTTCCCGGGGACGCACACGGAGACCAACATCCGGTGCTGCTGGCAGATCATCAACTTGGTGAAAGACGCTCTTTGGTCGGCTCGAAACTTGATGATCTACCAGCACATGGAGATGTCCGTGGGAGAATGCTGCCGACTGGCACATTCTCGGCTGCAGGAGTACGTGCTGAGGGACGCACTGAAACTCGGTGCAGCCACCGCAAGGACCCGGTGGGGAAGGACCACAGTATAGGTTTCTCCACCCGTGGGAGCGGGAGGGGTCGGGGGCGGGGAGTATACCCCTCAACAATGATATGGTAAGCTGAACTACTGGAGTGCCACGTGGGTGGCTATAAATACGGATATGTACTGACTATAATGGAAACGTATGTAAAGGATGAGAAGTTATTGAATGGTTTATTGTATATATTTATTTTTGAATAAAGTATATTTTGAAATTAAAAAAAACTGTACTCCCGGATTGTCGTCTCCGCACCCCGTTGCCCACGGGAGGAATGTGATGGGGGGGAGTCGGTAACTCACCTCTTTGCACACTGTGGGTTCGCAAAGAAGGTGTGGAGGAGAATGGAAGGGACAGTGTTAAGATTCATGCCCAGCAGCTGCGTTACCGAGGACTCCGTGATCTATGGGCTGTTCCCGGGGACACACACGGAGACAAACATCCGCTGCTACTGGCAGATCATCAATTCGGTGAAAGACGCGCTTTGGTCTGCCCGAAACTTGGTGGTCTGCCAGCACATGGAGATGTCCGTGACTGGATGCTGCCGACTGGCTCACTCTCGCCTGCAGGAGTACGTGCTGAGGGATGCACTCAAGCTCGGTGCGGCCACCGCGAAGGCCCGGTGGGGAAGGACCACAGTTTAAGGTTCATCACCCGTGGGAGTGTGAGAGGTTGGGTGGGGAGGAGAATACCTCTCATCAGCGGTGTGGACAGATGAATCAACATGGTGCCCCAGGAGTGGCTGGAATTGTTAATTTGGAAAAGGAATTAGAGCCAACGCCTGCCTTTATTGTTGATAATTTTATTGTAAATAAGTCTGAACTCTTGACCAAGGATTGAGAGTAAATGAACGATTTATTGTAAACATCTTTCATTTGTATATGAACAGAGAGTCAACGCATAATTTAATTGTAAGTAACTTTATTTATTGAATAAGGACCCAGGGTCAACGAATGTTTTTTTTATATGTATATAATTTTGTTTTGTAATACCTCTGAATAAAGTATTTTTGGAAAAAAAAACAAACTGTCTTTTATAAGTTGATATTGTACCTGCCTCAACCATTTCCTCTGGCAGCTCATTCCACGTACGTACCACCCTGTATAAAATATTGACCCTCCAGTTTATATTAAATCATTCCCCTCACCTTAAGCTTATG
The DNA here is from genome assembly GCF_030028105.1 of Mobula birostris. NCBI lineage: Eukaryota > Metazoa > Chordata > Chondrichthyes > Myliobatiformes > Myliobatidae > Mobula > Mobula birostris. The sequence continues at coordinate 53,384,668 of NC_092391.1, forward strand.
TCCTCTCGTCCTTTATCCCCCCAACCCTGGAGTAAATACCATGTCTATGCCCTGTATGATTTTATGTATTTCTCTAGGACCACATCTCATTCTGGAATCAAGCCCCAGTCTGGCCCACCTTTCCCGGTAACTCGATCCATTGTGTCCGAGGAACATTGTGGAAGAGCTGGAACTCTGACATTGCAAAGCTGTCGCCTGACACACTGACTGTATCCAGCATGTTGCGCCACAGCGATCGGTGCCAGTTATCATCGATATCATCTCAACCAGGAAATTTGCAGATGTCACCAAGATTGGGGGCGTAGTGGACAGTGAGGGGATCTATCAAAGCCTGCAGTGGGATCTGGACCAGCAAGAAGAATTGACTGAAGAATGGCAGATGGGATATAATGCAGATAGGTGTGAGGTGTTGCACTTTGACCAAGAGACATAGAAACAGAGTGAGGCCATTTGGCCCATCGTGTCTGCTCTGCCATTCCATTAAGGCTGATTTACTATCCCTCTCAATCCTGCTCTCCTGCCTTCTCCCTGTAACCTTTGACACCATGACTAATCTAGAACCTATCAATCTCCGCTTTAAATATACCCAATGTCTTGGCCTCCACAGCCAAGATTTACCACTCTCTGGCTAAAGAAATTCCTCCTTAACTCTGTTTTAAAGTAACATCCTTCTTTTCTGATGCTGTGCCCTCTGGTCCTAGTCTCCCCCATTATCTGCTCATTTTTTGCTGCTGCCATCAGGAAGGAGGTTCAGGAACAGTTATTGCACCTTAAACATCAGGAAGGAGGCACGGGAGCCTTGAGACCAACACTACCAGGTTCAGGAACAGTTATTACCCTCCGCCATCAAGAAGCAGGTATAGGAGCCTCAGGACCCACACCACCAGGTTCAGGAACAGTTATTACCCTCCGCCATCAGGAAGGAGGTACAGGAGCCTCAGGACCCACACCACCAGGTTCAGAAACAGTTATTACCCCACAGCCATCAGGAAGGAGGTACAGGAGCCCCAGGACTCACACCACCAGGTTCAGAAACAGATCTTGAACCAAAGACGATAACTTCACTCAACTTTGCTTGCTCCATCACTGAATTGTTTCCATGACCTATGGACTCACTTTCAAAGACTTGCAATCTTATGTTCTTGATATTTATTGATTATTTAATGACCATTATTATTTCTTTTTTTTTTCTTTTTGTATTTGCAGTTTGTTGTCTTTTGCACACTGGTTGTCCATCCTGCTGGTGTGGTCTTTCAATTGATTCTGTTATGGTTTTTGGATTTATTGAGAAAATGAATCTCAGGGTTGTATATGGAGACATTGATAATAAATTTACTCTGAGCTTTGAATGTCTGTACATTGACAGGAAATGATAAAGTAGTGGTGGTTGGGGTTGTGGTGGAGTGGGTGATTGGGTGGAGGTGATGATCAGCCTTACTGCCTGGGGAGGTGTAGAGTATCACCTGGATGGGTGTTTACAGGATTTCCCAGCAGATACGGAGTGATGGGAGTAGGGGAAGAGGAGAATTGTTGATCTCGGATGGAAGCAGATTGAACAGAGAAATATCTGCAGGGGCCTGGGGACAGCACAAGGACTTGATCTGATTAAACAACTCTTTCACAGGTTTGTTGGGCTGGGAAACTCTGTGAACTTCAGCCAGAAATGGTATTTGGTTTTACCAAGCAGAGGGAATCAGGAACGATGGAAGTCTGTTCTCCACGTGATGTATGATAAAAATTGGCCCTGTAGACACACCACCTATTCTCTCAAGAGTTAATTAAGAAAAAAAGAAGTACGGAGAGAACTTACTTACTGACCTTGCTCCCACCTGTTCTTACCACATGGCCCCATTGAGCCAAGGACTTACCACTCTGACTCAGACCACTCTGACGATGACCGCTCCACTAGATGGGACCCCTCTTTTATGGAGACTGGGTTTTTAAAGCTTTTTGCCACACTTGCGTGGGAACACTTCTCCTGCGTCTTTGCATTAATCCAATCACGACTCGCGCTGAGAAAACCTGCTTTTTAATGCTCTTCCCCTCGTCCCTCACCATTACAGAATATTATTTATTTCCTTTTATTGAGAGATAGAGCACAGAACAGGCCCGTCCGGCCCACCCAGGAATCCACCGATTTAACCCGAACCTAATTGTGGTACGGTTTAAAAAATATAATTAACCTACTAACCAGTCTGGCTATGGACAGATGGACTGTGTACAAGGGAAGGATGTACAAACTTACTTACAGAGAATGCTACAATGGAATTCCGAACTCTGACACTACGAGCTGTAATAGTGTCAGACTAACTGCTATGCCATCGCGGTGACAATAAATATGTCCCAGTGCCGAAACCCGGGATTGAACCAGGGACCTTTAGATCTTCAGTCTAACGCTCTCCCAACTGAGCTATTTCAGCTGATATATCTGCAGTATTGTTCAATTCTGTCTTGTACCTCAGCATTGCTGTATCTGCAGTATTGTAGTTCTCCTCTCCCTCGTCCCTCACCATTACAGAATATTATTTATTTTATTTTATTGAGAGATAGAGCCCACCCAGCTGTTCCACCCAGGAATCAACGATTTAACCCTAACCTAATTATGAGATGGTTTAAAATAACAGATTAACCAACTAAGAAGTACATGTTTGGTCTGTGGGAGGAAACCAGAGCACCCAGGGGAAACCCATGAGCACGTACAAACTTATTTATAGAGTGCACTACAACTGAACTCTGAAGCCTCGAGGGCTTATAATGTCACAATAATCGCTAAGCTACCATGGTGCCTAATAGATAAGTCCCAGTGCCGAAACCCGGGATTGAACCAGGGACCTTTAGATCTTCAGTCTAACGCTCTCCCAACTGAGCTATTTCAGCTGACATGGCTGCAGTATTGTTCTTCCCTCTCGTGTACCTCACCATTGCAGCATCTGCAGTATTTTACGTCTCTTGTACATTGTATCTCACAATTCCAGCATCTGCACTGTTGTATTTCCATGAGCTTTGTAACTCACCGGTCCATCATCTGCAGTATTGTAGTTCGACTGTGCTTTAAAACTCTCTATTCTTGTGTATGCGGTATTTTATTTCCCCTCTACCTTGTACCTCACGGCTGCAGCACCAGTGGTATTGTATTCCCCGTGCTTCGTACCTCACCTTTCAGGACTCTGCAGTATTGTATTTCTCCTGTGCTCTGAGCCTCAACATTCCAGTAAATGTGGAATTGTGGTTCTCCTCTGCATTAACCTCACCATTCCTGTATCTGCGGAATTGTATTACTTCTGTGCTTTGTAACTCACTGTTGCTGTATCTGCGGTATTGTAGCTCTCCTCTGATGGTTCCTCACTGTTCCAGCATCTGTAGTATTGCTCCTCTCCGGATTGTACCTCACTATTGCTGTGTCCGTGTTATTGTGAATCACTGCTTCCTCGTCCCTTACCATTACAAAATATTACTTATTTTATTTTATTGAGAGATACAGTCCACCAAGCTGTGACAACCAGGGACCCTCTGATTTAACCCTCATGTATTTGTGGTACGGTGTAAAATAACCAATTAACCTCTTAACCAGTACGCCTTTGGACTGTGGGAGGAAACAGGAGCACCCAGAGGAAACTCATGTGCACATGGAAAGTACTTAGAAACCTACAGAAGATGCCGGAATTGAACTCTTAATTCTCAGACCTTGAGCTGTAATAGAGATGCACCAACCACCACGCTACCGCCGTGCCAATAAACGAGTCTCAGTGCTGAAACCCGGGATTGAACCAGGGACCTTTAGATCTTCAGTCTAACGCTCTCCCAACTGAGCTATTTCAGCTGACATATCTGCACCGTTCTGCGTATTCAACATTCCAACATCTACAGTATAGTATTTCCCTCTGCATGGTAACTCACCATTCCAGCATCTGCAGTACAGTATTGCATTTCCCCTGATTTTCACTTTGCCATTCCAGCATCTGCAGAATTGTATTTCCCCTGATTTTCATTTCGCCATTCCAACATCTGCAGAATTGCATTTCCGCTGATTTGCACCTCAGCATTCCAGCACCTGCAGTATTCTTTCCATATACTTTGTACCTCACAGTTTCTGTATCAACGGGATTGTATACTCCTCTGACTTGTACCTGATTATTTAACTAACTGCAGTAGTTTGCTCCTGCAGTGTCTTGTACCTCACCATTGCTCTATCTGCACTATTGTACCTTTCCTGTGCCTTGCACCTCAGCATTACTGTATCTGCGGAATTGTATTTCTCCCGTGCTTCATAAGACACTGTTGCTGTATCTGCAGAACAATAGTTCTCCTCTCCCTCGTCCCTCACCATTACCATTACAGAATATTATTTTATTTTATTTAGAGATGCAGTGTGAAATAGGCCCCTCTGGCCTTTCGAGCTGGGCTGCCCTACAATCCCCGGATTTAATCCTAGCCTGATCATGGGACAATTTACAATGACCAGTTAACCTACCAACCAGTGGGTCTTTGGAAAACCCAAACACCGAATGGATGACCTCTTTGCAGAACACCTTCATTCTGGTCACCAAGGACAACACTGAGCTACCAATTGCCCATCACATTAATTCACCCCATTCCCACTCTGCTCTGACTGTCTTTGTCCTCTGATAATCGTGCACACAGGGGATTCTGCAGATGCTAGAAATCCAGAGCAACACACACAGAATGCTGGAGGAACTCAGCAGGTCCAGCACAATCTATGGAAGTTAATAAACAGTCAACGTTTTGGGCCAAGACGCTCCATCAGGATATGAAATGTCGACTGTTTATTCATTTCTACAGATGCTACCTGACCTGCTGAGTTTATCCAGCACTTAGTATGTGTTGCTCTAGATTTCCAGCATCTACAGAATCTCTTGTGTTTATCCTTTATATAGCCGTCCTTTTTCATTGAGGGTTAATAATGTGAACGTCGAACACTCCCAAATCACATTGTGAATGTCCAATCAATCTGTGTGTATAAGCTGCAGTACTGTGCAAAAGTCACAGGCACCCCAGAGATTTTATATCGTTTCCGATGGTATTGCCTTCACAGAGCCCTGATCTCAACATCATCGAGGCTGTCTGGAATTAGCTGGAGAGACAGAAGCAAGTGAGACAGTCAAAGTCTGGGAAAGAACTATGCAAGTTCTCCAAGATGCATTTAACACCCACCAACTGATTTTCTTATAAAAATGCATGACAGTGTACCTGAGAGAATTGATGCAGTTTTACAGGCAAAGGGTGTTCACACCAAATATTGCTTTGATTTCGTTTTTTACAATTTACTGCTCTTTATGGTAAACTTTTGATAGGTAGAAACTTTCCATTTCAAAATTTTTGCTTTACAGAATTTTTTACATGTTCCTAAGACTTTTGTAGAGTACAACCAAATGAGACAATGCTCCTGCAAATCACACAACATGCATCACACACAGCACACAAAACAATAATATTATACTATGAATAAGTTAGTACAATAATTTAAGCACATAATATTAAAATCTATGAGAAAGTACACTTAACTGGTCAGTTTGGCCACAAGTGACAGGAAGCAAATCCATTTAATAATTGTGCAGATTATTGAGGGATGTCTAGTGGATTTGCATGTGCAAATGTAATCATTTTGATTCAAGATTGTTCAATGTCATTTCCAGTACACACGTGTAAAAGAGAATGAAATAATTGTTATTCTGGATCCGATGTGTCACAAAAATCTACAATGTAAGAAACACAATAGATATAAATTGGTAAGATACTGTACTGTGTGTATGTGTGTAAGCACGGATACCAGTGACTCCTGTAGACTCCGGACTCTGTCCTACCTGAGCCTGCAGAGATTAGCTTTACTGGCCACAGGTAGATGATAACACAGTGAAACGCATCGCCTCTGGCAGGGACGTGCTGGGGGCAGCCTGTGAGTGTCACCACACCTCCAGCACCAACACAGCACGGCCACAATGTACGAACACTCACCCGTACGTCTTTGGAATGTGGGAGGGAACCAGAGCACCCGGAGGAAACCCACGTGGTCACGGGGAGAGTGGACAAACTCCTTATGGATAACGGTGGGAATCAAACCTCAAATGGTGATCAGTGGTGCTGCAAAGTGATTGAGACACAGTGTTCCCTCCAGTGTGTGTCAGTGTTCAGAGGACCAGCTCAGCCAGTGTGTCTCTGTGTTCAGAGAACCAGCTCAGCCAGTGTGTGTCAGTGTTCAGAGAACCAGCTCAGCCAGTGTGTCCCAGTGTTCAGAGAACCAGCTCAGCCAGTGTGTCTCAGTGTTCAGAGAACCAGCTCAGCCAGTGTGTGTCTCAGTGTTCAGAGAACCAGCTCAGCCAGTGTGTCCCAGTGTTCAGAGAACCAGCTCAGCCAGTGTGTCTCAGTGTTCAGAGAACCAGCTCAGCCAGTGTGTCAGTGTTCAGAGAACCAGCTCAGCCAGTGTGTCCCAGTGTTCAGAGAACCAGCTCAGCCAGTGTGTCTCAGTGTTCAGAGAACCAGCTCAGCCAGTGTGTCTCTGTGTTCAGAGAACCAGCTCAGCCAGTGTGTGTCCCAGTGTTCAGAGAACCAGCTCAGCCAGTGTGTGTCCCAGTGTTCAGAGAACCAGCTCAGCCAGTGTGTGTCTCAGTTGAGCCTGGTGACAGTCAGCAGCCTGTAGCCCCTCCGCCCACCGCCCTCCCCCAATCCCCCTGAGCACAAATCAGCAAACACTGCAGAAATGGTCTATTCCACTTTATGTTTAAATCACAGTGAGACTTTGAAACAATATTGCAGGCGATGCTTTCTGTGACCGTTCTCTCTCTGTGTGGGCACAGAGCCTGGTCTCGGTGGTCGCCAGTCCTGTCCCTCGACCAGCAGTGCCACTGCAGTGACTCCGACCAGTGCCGGGCTGAGCCTGGAGCTGGAGCAGGAAACGTTCCTGTCGCCGATGCGGGAACACGGAGACTGGACGTGAGGAACCCATTGTCAAATTTCACCAAGAGACTATCAGCTTCAAGCAGAACTGGTCAGGATGACAAGTACCCATCGGCACACAGAAATGGCAACTTTTAAATGTGGAGGTGGAAGGGTGAAGTCTCAGACCCCAGGATGGAGGAGATGGAAATGGTCCTGAGGCGAGAGAGGTGTTTTCACGCCATTCTCATGATTCAGTTAATTTTTGGACAGGAATGTTGGTGGTTGTCGAGTTCGCACCAGGGTGAGGATGGGACTCAGATGAACCTGAAGGAGCACCGTTCAATTGCAGTTGGGATCTGCTGTCTCAGGATTGCATCGTGGACTGGTCATCCCATCTTCGTCACGGGCTTGTACGCTGAAAGCCTCCATTTCCCTGTGCTCAACCAGATGCCACAGTTTCCAGCAGCCATGTCCCTCTGGGAGGAGAAAGAGCAGGTGTAGGTTCACCGGCTTTCAGCTAGACAATCACAGGGCCAGTTACACTTAGAGTCACAGATTTACACAGCATGGGAACCCGTCCACCCCTTCTTCACCCCACTGTCTACCTGTGCAGGCTCTTTCAGGGAACTCTGTATCTGTACCCCTTGGTCTCTCCGTTCTACAACTCTCCCAGGGCTCTGTCAATCACTCTGTGTGTTCTGCTCTGGTTCAACTTCCCAAATCGATCACCTCACACTTGTCCCACCTGCCATTCCTTGGCCCATTTCCCATCTGGTGTCCATCCCATTGTAACCTGAGACAACCCTCACTTTCAGCACTCAGCAATTTCAGTGTCATCTACAAAACTAATTATACCACACCCACATCCTCCTCCAAGTCATTAACAGGTGACAAACAGCAGACTGTTTACACTTATAGATTCAGACGGAGAGCGAATCACTGTCTGAATATTAAATGTGACAGGTTCCCTGGTCTGTGGTTTGACAATGGGCACCGTCTGACATCACTGAAAGACCTTTGACATCACCTCTGGTTGGATGATCTGGGAGCATCTCCTTAGCAACGGTGAGGAACAACAAGGACAGTGGGTCGTTGTTAAGGAACTGCTCCCAGCTTATGGGCAATTACTTCTCCAAGCAGTAATTACCCACATTTAAACTCAACAACTGATCTATGTTCCTCCCAAAGACAACCACTCTAATCATTGTCCCCTGAAGGAAAGGAAGGAATCAGTACTTTGTCTCACTGTTACAGGAGTTCTCTCTCTCTCGGGGAGACTCTCCATCTTGTGCGGGTTTCTTCCTTCCCCTTCAGACATCTCCACCTATTCTCCAAGTCCGTCGCTCCTCTTCAGAGCTTCGATGCTGAAGATTTTGTTCAGGAAGGTTGGTTGAGTTCGGGATGACGTCCCACCAGGGACCAGGATCCTGAGTCTCAGGAAGAGGTCTTTTGTCCCATCGCGGTCTTTCTGCAATCTGAACGTCACCATCGCGGGGATCAGTGAAATCTGCAGCCCAGAAGGAGACGTTTGAACACGTCATGTCTACAGCAGCCACCAGATCAGGAAACTGTCCTCCAGCAGTGGTGAATCTCTGGTCTCCACGTGACCAGAGTCTGAATCTGGTCAGGATGCTGCATCTCATTGTGATGTGTCCCACTGGTGTCAAGTGACCTTGTGATGTCAGGGTTTGACCTCTCCCTGAGGGTCACCTATCCATACTTAGCAAAAGCCTTGGTCATTGGCTGGGTTACAATGATGTGCTGAGTATGATGTGATAGGAGTAACTGGTTTCCATGGTGACCCTGGGTCTGTGACCTTGGGAATGGTAGAGGTGGGATTGTTCATTCTCCCTGACCCCTTGTTCATGCTAAGGGACATTCGGTGCTAAAATGGTGCTTGGGAACAAGGAATGTCTGAGACATTGCACAAAATATTCTAAATTATTCCCAGATTAAATCAACCTCAAAGAATTGAGAAATAAAGTTGAATATTGTATGGAAAATATAAATTAATAATGAAAATGATGCTTTTGGGGGCTTCTTGTGAACACTGTCCCACTGTCAGTCGTCCCCAGAAAACACAGTGAAGTTACTGATGAACTTCTGTGAACACGAACCCTCTCCCTGCTGACACCCTGAATACATTCTTGCACTTGGGACTCCTTGTGAGCACAGTCACACTTCCGTGAGCTTCCTGTGACCTCCATCCCAATCCTGGGATCCTGCCCTGAACACTCCGACTGTCACATGAGGTGAACACGTCTGTCTTTCGTAAACGTTTACAGTGAAGGTCCAGTCAGCTGGTTTCCATGATTCCCCTGTTGATCTCTTGTATCTTGCTTCCTAAAGGACTCCATCTATTCTCCCAAAACATTCCTGACTAAAGGTCACCTTTGACCTTCTGCCTTCGTCATGGATACCTCCTCCCTTGGCGACAGGGATCAGGCTGTTCCATTTTCCACAGGGATGGGAGAAGAGCAGCAGAGCAAACTGATGGTCTGATGGTGAATCCGTCAGCAATCAAAGAGTTACTGTATACAGTGCAAACACAGGCCATTCAGCCCAACTGGTCTATGCTATCCAAGATGCTCCTCCTACATTGTCCCCTTCGCCAACATTTGGCCCATAACCTTGTAAACCTTTCCAATCCATGTACCGGTCCAACTGTCTTTTAAAAGTTGATATTGTACCTGCCTCAACCATTTCCTCTGGCAGCTCATTCCACGTACGTACCACCCTGTATAAAATATTGACCCTCCAGTTTATATTAAATCATTCCCCTCACCTTAAGCTTATGTCCTCTCGTTCTTTATCCCCTCAACCCTGGGGTAAATACCATGTCTATGCCCTGTATGATTTTATGTATTTCTCTAGGACCACATCTCATTCTGGAATCAAGCCCCAGTCTGGCCCACCTTTCCCGGTAACTCGATCCATTGTGTCCGAGGAACATTGTGGAAGAACTGGAACTCTGACATTGCAAAGCTGTCGCCTGACACACTGACTGTATCCAGCATGTTGTGCCACAGCGATCGGTGCCAGTTATCATCGATATCATCTCAACCAGGAAATTTGCAGATGTCACCAAGATTGGGGGAGTAGTGGACAGTGAGGGGATCTATCAAAGCTTGCAGTGGGATCTGGACCAGCAAGAAGAATTGACTGAAGAATGGCAGATGGGATATAACGCAGACAGGTGTGAGGTGTTGCACTTTGACAAGAGACATAGAAACAGAGTGAGGCCATTTGGCCCATCGTGTCTGCTCTGCCATTCCATCAAGGCTGATTTATTATCCCTCTCAACCCTGCTCTCCTGCCTTCTCCCCGTAACCTTTGACACCATGACTAATCTAGAACCTATCAACCTCTGCTTTAAATATACCCAATGTCTTGGCCTCCACAGCCAAGATTTACCACTCTCTGGCTAAAGAAATTCGTCCTTAACTCTGTTTTAAAGTAACATCCTTCTTTTCTGATGCTGTGCCCTCTGGTCCTAGTCTCCCCAATTATCTGCTCATCTCTTGCTGCTGCCATCAGGAAGGAGGTTCAGGAACAGTTATTACACCTTAAACATCAGGAAGGAGGTACAGGAGCCTTGAGGCCAACACTACCAGGTTCAGGAACAGTTATTACCCTCCGCCATCAGGAAGCAGGTACAGGAGCCTCAGGACCCACATCACCAGGTTCAGGAACAGTTATTACCCCTCAACCATCAGGAAGGAGGTACAGGAGCCTCAGGATTCACACCACCAGGTTCAGGAACAGTTATTACCCCTCAACCATCAGGAAGGAGGTACAGGAGCCTCACGACTCACACCACCAGGTTCAGGAACAGTTATTACCCCTCAGCCATCAGGAAGGAGGTACAGGAGCCTCAGGACCCACACCACCAGGTTCAGGAACAGATCTTGAACCAAAGGTGATAACTTCACTCAACTTCACTTGCTCCATCACTGAAATGTTTCCATGACCTATGGACTCACTTTCAAAGACTTGCAATCTTATGTTCTTGATACTTATTGCTTATTCAGTGACCATTATTATTTCTTTTTTTTTTCTTTTTGTATCTACAGTTTGTTGTCTTTTGCACACTGGTTGTCCATCCTGCTGGTGTGGTCTTTCAATTGATTCTGTTATGGTTTTTGGATTTATTGAGAAAATGAATCTCAGAGTTGTATATGGAGAAATTGATAATAAATTTACTCTGAGCTTTGAGTGTCTGTACATTGACAGGAAATGATAAAGTAGTGGTGGTTGGGGTTGTGGTGGAGTGGGTGATTGGGTGGAGGTGATGATCAGCCTTACTGCCTGGGGAGGTGTAGAGTATCACCTGGATGGGTGTTTACAGGATTTCCCAGCGGATACGGTGTGACGGGGGTAGGGGAAGAGGAGAATTGTTGATCTGGGATGGAAGCAGATTGAACAGAGAAATATCTGCAGGGGCCTGGGGAGAGCACAAGGACTGGGTCTGATTAAACAACTCTTTCACAGGTTTGTTGGGCATAACAATCTGTTGGGCTGGGAAATTCTGTGAACTTCAGCCAGAAACGGTATTTGATTTTATCAAACAGAGGGAATCAGGAACAATGGAAGTCTGTTCTCCAGATGATGTATGATAAACATTGGCCCTGTAGACACACCCACTATTCTCTCAAGAGTTAGATAAAAAAACAAGAAGTACGGAGAGAACTTACTTACTGACTTGTTCCCGCCTGTTCTTACCACCTGGCCCTGTTGAGCCAAGGACTTACCACTCTGACTCAGACCACTCCGATGATGACCGCTCCACTAGACAGGATCCTTCTTTTATGGAGACTGGGTTTTTAAAGCTTTTTGCCACACTTGCGTGGGAACGCTTCTATTGCGCCTTTGCATTAATCCAATCACGACTCGCGCTGAGAAAACCTGCTTTTTAAAGCTCTTCGACTCATCCCTCACCATTACAGAATATTAGTTATTTCTTTTTGTTGAGAGATAGAGTACAGAACAAGCCCGTCCGGCCCACCCAGGAATCCACCGATTTAACCCGAACCTAATTGTGGTACGGTTTAAAAAATACAATAACCTACTAACCAGTCTGGCTATGGACAGAGGGACTGTGTACATGAGAAGGACGTACAAACTTACTTACAGAGAATGCTACAATGGAATTCCAAATTCTGACACTACGAGCTGTAACAGTGTCAGACTAACTGCTATGCCATCGCGGTGACAATAAATATGTCCCAGTGCCAAAACCCGGGATTGAACCAGGGACCTTTAGATCTTCAGTCTAACGCTCTCCCAACTGAGCTATTCCAGCTGATATGTCTGCAGTATTGTTCAATTCTGTCTTGTACCTCAGCATTGCTGTATCTGCAGTATTGTAGTTCTCCTCTCCCTTGTCCCTTCACCATTACAGAATATTATTTATTTTATGTTATTGAGGGATAGAGCCCACCCAGCTGTTCCACCCAGGAATCCATCCATTTACCCCTAACCTAATTATGGGATGGTTTAAAATAACAGATTAACCTAGTAAGCAGTACGTGTTTGGTCTGTGGGAGGAAACCAGAGCACCCAGAGGAAACCCATGAGCACGAACAAACTTATTTATAGAGTGCACTGCAACTGAACTCTGAAGTCTCGAGGGCTTATAGTGTCACAATAATCGCTAAGCTACCATGGTGCCCAATAAATAAGTCCCAATGATGAAACCCGGGATTGAACCAGGGACCTTTAGATCTTCAGTATAACACTCTCCCAACTGAGCTATTCCAGCTGACATGGCTGCAGTATTGTTCTTCCCTCTCGTGTACCTCACCATTGCAGCATCTGCAGTATTGTACGTCTCTTGTACATTGTATCTCACAATTCCAGCATCTGCATAGTTGTATTTCCATGTGCTTTGTACCTCACCGGTCCATCATCTGCAGTCTTGTAGTTCGACTGTGCTTTAAAACTCTCTATTCCTGTATCTGCAGAATTGTATACTCCTCTGCCTTGTCCCTCACCATTGCAGTATCTGCGGAATTGTATTACTTCTGTGCTTTGTAACTCACTGTTGCTGTATCTGCGGTATTGTAGTTCTCCTCTGATGGTTTCTCATTGTTCCAGTGTCTGTGGTATTGTTCCTTCTCCAGCTTGTACCTCACCGTTGCTGTGTCCACGTTATTGTGAATCCCTGCTTCCTCGTCCCTTACCATTACAAAATTTTACTTATTTTATCTTATTGAGAGATACAGTCCATCAAGCTGTGACAACCAGGGACCCTCTGATTTAACCCTCATGTATTTGTGGTACAGTGTAAAATAACCAATTAACCTCTTAACCAGTACGCCTTTGGACTGTGGGAGGAAACAGGAGCACCCGGAGGAAACTCATGTGCACATGGAAAGTGCTTAGAAACCTACAGAGGATGCCGGAATTGAACTCTTAATACCAAGACCTCGAGCTGTAATAGAGATGCACCAACCACCACGCTACCGCCGTCCCAATAAACGAGTCTCAGTGCTGAAACCCGGGATTGAACCAGGGACCTTTAGATCTTCAGTCTAACGCTCTCCCAACTGAGCTATTTCAGCTGACATATCTGCACCGTTCTGCATATCTCAACATTCCAACATCTACAGTATAGTATTTCCCTCTGCATGGTAACTCACCATTCCAGCATCTGCAGTACAGTATTGCATTTCCCCTGATTTTCACTTTGCCATTCCAGCATCTGCAGAATTGTATTTCCCCTGATTTTCATTTCGCCATTCCAGCATCTGCAGAATTGCATTTCCTCTGATTTGCACCCCACCATTTCAGCACCTGCAGTATTCTTTCCATATGCTTTGTACCTCACAGTTACTGTATCAACGGGATTGTATACTCCTCTGACTTGTACCTGATTACTTAACTAACTGCAGTAGTTTGCTCCTGCAGTGTCTTGTACCTCACCATTGCTCTATCTGCACTATTGCACCTTTCCTGTGCCTTGCACCTCAGCATTACTGTATCTGCGGAATTGTATTTCTCCCGTGCTTCATAACACACTGTTGCTGTATCTGCAGAACAATAGTTCTCTCCTCCCTCGTCCCTCACCATTACAGAATATTATTTTATTTTATTTAGAGATGCAGTGTGAAATAGGCCCCTCTGGCCTTTCGAGCTGGGCTGCCCTACAATCCCCGGATTTAATCCTTGCCTGATCATGGGACAATTTACAATGACCAGTTAACCGACCAACCAGTAGGTCTTTGGAAAACCCAAACACCGAATGGATGACCTCTTTGCAGAACACCTCCATTCTGGTGACCAAGGACAACACTGAGCTACCAATTGCCCATCACATTAATTCACCCCATTCCCACTCGGCTCTGACTGCCTTTGTCCTCTGATATTCGTGCACACAGGGGATTCTGCAGATGCTAGAAATCCAGAGCAACACACATAGAATGCTGGAGGAACTCAGCAGGTCCGGCAGAATCTATGGAAGTTAATAAACAGTCAACGTTTTGGGCCAAGACGCTCCATCAGAATATGAAATGTCGACTGTTTATTCATTTCTACAGATGCTACCTGACCTGCTGAGTTTATCCAGCATTTAGTATGTGTTGCTCTAGATTTCCAGCATCTACAGAATCTCTTGTGTTTGTCCTTTATATAACAGTCCTTTTTCATTGAGGGTTAATAATGTGAACGTCGAACACTCCCAAATCACATTGTGAATGTCCAATCAATCTGTGTGTATAAGCTGCAGTACTGTGCAAAAGTCACAGGCACCCCAGAGATTTTATATCATTTCCGATGGTATTGCCTTCACAGAGCCCTGATCTCAACATCATCGAGGCTGTCTGGAATTAGCTGGAGAGACAGAAGCAAGTGAGACAGTCAAAGTCTGAAAAAGAACTATGCAAGTTCTCCAAGATGCATTTAACACCCACCAACTGATTTTCTTATAAAAATGCATGACAGTGTACCTGAAAGAATTGATGCAGTTTTACAGGCAAAGGGTGTTCACACCAAATATTGCTTTGATTTTGTTTTTTACAATTTACTGCTCTTTGTAGTAAATTGTTTGATACATCGAAACTTTCCATTTCATTATTTCTGCTTTCCAGAATTTTTTACATGTTCCTAAGACTTTTGTAGAGTACAACCAAATGAGACAATGCTCCTGAAAATCACACAACATGCATCACACACAGCACAAAAAACAATAATATTATACTATGAATAAGTTAATACAATAATTTAAGCACATAATATTAAAATCTATGAGAAAGTAAACTTAACTGGTCAGTTTGGCCACAAGTGACAGGAAGCAAATCCATTTAATAATTGTGCAGATTATTGAGGGATGTCTAGTGGATTTGCATGTGCAAATGTAATCATTTTGATTCAAGATTGTTCAATGTCATTTCCAGTGCACAAGTGTAAGAGAATGAAATAATTGTTATTCTAGATCCGATGCGTCACAAAATCTACAATGTAAAAAACACAATAATAAAAGCACAGTAGATATAAATTTGTAAGATAGTGTACTGTGTGTGTGTGTGTGTGTGTGTGTGTGTGTGTGTGTGTGTGTGTGTGTGTGTGTGTGTAAGCACAGTTACCAGTGACACCTGTAGACTCCGGACTCAGTCCGACCCTAGCGTGCAGTGATTAGCTTTACTGGCCACAGGCACGTGGTTACACTGTGAAATGTATCGCCTCTGGCAGGGACATACTGGGGGCAGCCTGCGAGTGTCACCACACTTCCAGCGCCAACATAGCACGACCACAATGTGCGAACACTAACCTGTACGTCTTTGGAATGTGGGAGGGAACCAGAGCACCTGGAGGAAACCCACACGGTCACGGGGAGAGCGGACAAACTCCTTATGGATAACGGTGGGAATCAAACCTCGACTGGTGATCACTGGCACTGTAAAGTGATTGAGCCACTGTGTTCCCTCCAGTGTGTCCCAGTGTTCAGAGAACCAGCTCAGCCAGTGTGTCCCAGTGTTCAGAGAACCAGCTGAGCCAGTGTGTGTCCCAGTGTTCAGAGAACCAGCTCAGCCAGTGTGTGTCCCAGTGTTCAGAGAACCAGCTGAGCCAGTGTGTCCCAGTGTTCAGAGAACCAGCTCAGCCAGTGTGTGTCCCAGTGTTCAGAGAACCAGCTCAGCCAGTGTGTGTCCCAGTGTTCAGAGAACCAGCTCAGCCAGTGTGTGTCCCAGTGTTCAGAGAACCAGCTCAGCCAGTGTGTGTCCCAGTGTTCAGAGAACCAGCTCAGCCAGTGTGTGTCTCAGTTGAGCCTGGTGACAGTCAGCAGCCTGTAGCCCCTCCGCCCACCGCCCCCCCCCAATCCCCCTGAGTACAAATCAGCAAACACTGCAGAAATGGTCTATTCCACTTTATGTTTAAATCACAGTGAGACTTTGAAACAATATTGCAGGCGATGCTTTCTGTGACCGTTCTCTCTCTGTGTGGGCACAGAGCCTGGTCTCGGTGGTCGCCAGTCCTGTCCCTCGACCAGCAGTGCCACTGCAGTGACTCCGACCAGTGCCGGGCTGAGCCTGGAGCTGGAGCAGGAAACGTTCCTGTCGCCGATGCGGGAACACGGAGACTGGACGTGAGGAACCCATTGTCGAATTTCACCAAGAGACTATCAGTTTCAGGCAGAATTGGTCAGGATGACAAGTACCCATCGGCACACAGAAATGGCAACTTTTAAATGTAGAGTTGGAAGGGTGAAGTCTCAGACCCCAGGATGGAGGAGATGGAAATGGTCCTGAGGCGAGAGAGGTATTTTCACACCGTTCTCATGATTCAGTTAATTTTTGGACAGGACTGTTAGCGGCTGGCAAGTTCGCACCAAGGTGAGGATGGGACTCAGATGAACCTGAAGGAGCACCGTTCAATTGCAGTTGGGATCTGCTGTCTCAGGATTGCATCGTGGACTGGTCAATCCCATCTTCGTCACGGGCTCATACGCTGAAAGCCTCCATTTCCCTGTGCTCAACCAGATGCCACAGTTTCCAGCAGCCATGTCCCTCTGGGAGAAGAAAGAGCAGGTGTAGGTTCACCGGCTTTCAGCTAGACAATAACAGGGCCATTTACACTTAGAGTCACAGATTTACACAACATGGGAACCTGTCCACACCTTCTTCACCCCACTGTCTACCTGTGCAGGCTCTTTCAGGGAACTCTGTACCTGTACCCCTCGGTCTCTCCGTTCTACAACTCTCCCAGGGCTCTGTCATTCACTCTGTGTGTTCTGCTCTGGTTCAACGTCCCAAATCGATCACCTCACACTTGTCTCACCTGCCATTCCTTGGCCCATTTCCCATCTGGTGTCCATCCCATTGTAACCTGAGACAACCCTCACTTTCAGCACTCAGCAATTTCAGTGTCATCTACAAAACTAATTACAGTACACCACAGGGGTCCCCAACCTTTTTTGCACTGTGGACTGGTTTAATATTGACAGTATTCTTGCGGACTGGCTGACTCGGGGGGGGGGGGGGCGCGGTAGGGTTGCCAACGGACAAGAGTACCAGTCAAATATGTTGTGTTTACCCAGAGAAAGACTACAATGACCATGAAGCCTTGGGTGGGCACCAGTGCGCATGCGTGCACCTTCCGATTATTTTTCCTGCAAATCGTTTTGCGATTCTGTTTGGGGGGTGGGGGTGTTAATCACGACCGGAATATAGCTGCTAAGTGACTAATACACTCAGTTTCGTTTCTAAAAGGGTTTATCTAACGAATTTAATATTAAACACATGACGCATATTTTCCTCACATGAATATAGTGATAAGTCAATTATCGGGGGAGGACAGGGGAGCTTGAAGTAAGTGTTGAATGAACTTCCAGTAGAAGTGGTAGAGGCAGGTTCGATATTATCATTTCAGTGTCATCCACGAAACTAATTACAGACAACCACTCTAATCATTGTCCCCTGAAGGAAAGGAAGGAATCAGTACTCTGTCTCACTGTTACAGGAGTTCTCTCTCTCTCGGGGAGTCTCTCCATCTTGTGCAGGGTTCTTCCTTCCCCTTCAGACATCTCCACCTATTCTCCAAGTCCGGCTCTCCTCTTCAGAGTTTCGATGCTGAGGATTTTGTTCAGGAAGGTGGGTTGAGTTCGGGATGAAGTCCCACCAGGGACCGGGATCCTGAGTCTCAGGAAGAGGTCTTTTGTCCCATCGCGGTCTTCCCGCAATCTGAACGTCACCATCGCGGGGATCAGTGAAATCTACAGCCCAGAAGGAGACGTTTGAACACGTCATGTCTACAGCAGCCACCAGATCAGCAAACTGTCCTCCAGCAGTGGTGAATCTCTGGTCTCCACGTGACCAGAGTCTGAATCTGGTCAGGATGCTGCATCTCATTGTGATGTGTCCCACTGGTGTCAAGTGACCTTGTGATGTCAGGGTTTGACCTCTCCCTGAGGGTCACCTATCCATACTTAGTAAAAGCCTTGGTCATTGGCTGGGTTACAATGATGTGCTGAGGGTGATAGGAGTAACAGGTTTCCATGGTGACCCTGGGTCTGTGACCTTGGGAATGGTAGAGGTGGGATTGTTCATTCTCCCTGACCCCTTGTTCATGTTAAGGGACATTCAGTGCTAAAATGGTGCTTGGGAACAAGGAATGTCTGAGACATTGCACAAAATATTCTAAATTAATCCCAGATTAAATTAACCTCAAAGAATTGAGAAATAAAGTTGAATATTGTATGGAAAATATAAATTAATAATGAAAATGATGCTTTTGGGGGCTTCTTGTGAACACTGTCCCACTGTCAGTAGCCCCCAGGAAAACACAGTGAAGTTACTGATGAACTTCTGTGAACACGAACCCTCTCCCTGCTGACACCCTGAATACATTCTTACACTTGGGACCCCTTGTGAGCACAGTCACACTTCCGTGAGCTTCCTGTGACCTCCATCCCACTCCTGGGATCCTGCCCTGAACACTCCGACTGTCCCACGAGGTGAACACGTCTGTCTAAAGTGAACATCCCTGACTAAAGGTCACCTTTGACCTCTGCCTTCATCATGGATACCTCCTCCCTTGGCGACAGGGATCAGGCTGTTCCATTTTCCACAGGGATGGGAGAAGAGGAGCAGAACAAACTGATGGACTGACGGTGAATCCGTCAGCAATCAAAGAGTTACTGTATACAGTGCAGACACAGGCCATTCGACCCAACTGGTCTATGATATCCAAGATGCCCCTCTACATTGTCCTCTTTGCCAACATTTGGCCCATAACCTTGTAAACCTTTCCAATCCATGTACCGGTCCAACTGTCTTTTAAAAGTTGATACTGTACCTGCCTCAACCATTTCCTCTGGCAGCTCATTCCACGTACGTACCACCCTGTATAAAATATTGACCCTCCAGTTTATATTAAATCATTCCCCTCACCTTAAGCTTATGCCCTCTAGTTCTTTATCTCCCCAACCATGGGGTAAATACCATGTCTATGCCCTGTATGATTTTATGTATTTCTCTAGGACCACATCTCATTCTGGAATCAAGCCCCAGTCTGGCCCACCTTTCCCGGTAACTCGATCCATTGAGTCCGAGGAACATTGTGGAGGAGCTGGAACTCTGACATTGCAAAGCTGTCGCCTGACACACTGACTGTATCCAGCATGTTGTGCCACAGCGATCGGTGCCAGTTATCATCGATATCATCTCAGCCAGGAAATTTGCAGATGTCACCAAGATTGGGGGCGTAGTGGACAGTGAGGGGATCTATCAAAGCTTGCAGTGGGATCTGGACCAGCAAGAAGAATTGACTGAAGAATGGCAGATGGGATATAATGCAGATAGGTGTGAGGTGTTGCACTTTGACCAAGAGACATAGAAACAGAGTGAGGCCATTTGGCCCATCGTGTCTGCTCTGCCATTCCATCAAGGCTGATTTAGATAGATATACTTTATTAATCCCGAGGGAAATTTGGTTTCATTACAGCTGCACCAACCAAGAATAGAGCGTAGATATAGCAATACAAAAAACCCCAACAATCAAACACCAAAATGCAAACTATGCCAGATGGAAAATAAGTCCAGGACCAGTCTGTTGGCTCAGGGTGTCTGACCCTCCACGGGTTGGTTGCACGTTCAATGGCCACAGGCAGGAATGACCTCCCGCGCCGCCAAGTGTTGTATCACGGTGGGGTGTGCCCGAAGTCCAACAGTAAAAAGTTCAATATCCAGTCTGCAAACAGTTTCCTCGATCGTAATATACCCCGGATTGCACCATCCGTTGTTAGCCAGAACAGTAAATACTGAACTCCTTTACGCTTACAGCTCTCAGTGCTCTTCCGGTCAGCCGGAACGGTATTACCCACCGAACTGCTCTTCTCCAAAAGTCTCTGTTGTCTCGACCCGGTCCTCTTTCCTCGGCTTTGTGATCCCCCTCTGTGTGTTTTCCTCTGGATTTCAGCAGGGGTGTCCACCGCTCTGTTCGCTAAGCCGGCCGGTCTTTGCTGGTCCGTGAAATACACAATGTGACCTTGCTTCTGTCCCGCGTGTCGGGATGTAACCATTTCCAGCGCTAAAGAAAACCCAAATAAAACTCTCTCCACCAGCATGTTAGAGAGGGTGCAGCTTCGACGTGTTACCGTGAGAGAAAAAAATACAAAAAGTAACGTAAATTAAAAAGTAAGAACAGGAAAGTAAGAATGGATCGGAACGGCTGCACCAGGCTGCATGCACGACCGGAGCCTGCGCACTTATTATTTATTATCCTTTTAAACCCCGTTCGTCTGCGTCTCCCCACAACCTTTGACACCATAACTAATCTAGAACTATCAATCTCCGCTTCAACTATAGCCAACCACAGCCAAGATTTACCACTCTCTGGCTAGAGAAATTCCTCCTTAACTCTGTTTTAAAGTAACATCCTTCTTTCCTGATGCTGTGCCCTCTGGTCCTAGTCTCCCCCATTATCTGCTCATTTCTTGCTGCTGCCATAAGGAAGGAGGTTCAGGAACAGTTATTACCTCTTAAACATCAGGAAGGAGGTACAGGAGCTTCGAGACTCACACCACCAGGTTCAGAAACAGCTCTCCAAACAAAGGTGATAACTTCACTCAACTTTGCTTGCTCCATCACTGAATTGTTTCCATGACCTATGGACTCACTTTCAAGGACTTGCAATCTTATGTTCTTTATATTTATTGCTTATTTAGTTACCATTATTATTTCATTTTTCTTTCTTTTTGTATTTGCAGTTTGTTGTCTTTTGCACACTGGTTGTCCATCCTGCTGGTGTGGTCTTTCAATTGATTCTGTTATGATTTTTGGATTTATTGAGAAAATGAATCTCAAGGTTGTATATGGAGACATTGATAATAAATTTACTCTGAGCTTTGAGTGTCTGCACATTGACAGGAAATGATAAAGTAGTGGTGGTTGGGGTTGTGGTGGAGTGGGTGATTGGGTGGAGGTGATGATCAGCCTTACTGCCTGGGGAGGTGTAGAGTATCACCTGGATGGGTGTTTACAGGATTTCCCAGCGGATACGGTGTGACGGGGGTAGGGGAAGAGGAGAATTGTTGATCTGGGATGGAAGCAGATTGAACAGAGAAATATCCACAGGGGCCTTAGGACAGCACAAGGACTGGGTCTTCATTAAACAACTCTTTCACAGGTTTGTTGGGCATTACAATCTCTTGGGCTGGGAAATTCTGTGAACTTCAGCCAGAAAGGGTATTTGGTTTTACCAAGCAGAGGGAATCAGGAACGATGGAAGTCTGTTCTCCACGTGGTGTATGATGAACATTGGCCCTGTAGACACACCCCCTATTCTCTCAAGAGTTAGATAAGAAAACAAGACGTACAGAGAAAACTTACTTACTGACCTTACTCCCGCCTGTTCTTACCACCTGGCCCTGTTGAGCCAAAGCCTTACCACTCTGACTCAGACCACTCCGATGATGACCGCTCCACTAGATGGGATGCGTCTTTTATAGAGACTGGGTTTTTAAAGTTTTTTGCCACACTTGCATGGAAACGATTCTACTGCGTCTTTGCATTAATCCAATCACGACTCGCGCTGAGAAAACCTGCTTTTTAAAGCTCTTCGCCTCGTCCCTCACCATTACAGAATATTATTTATTTCTTTTTATTGAGAGATAGAGCACAGAACAGGCCCGTCTGGCCCACCCAGGAATCCACCGATTTAACCCGAACCTAACTGTGGTAAGGTTTAAAAAATACAATTAACCTACTAACCAGTCTGCCTTTGGAGCGAGGGACTGTGTACATGGGAAGGACGTACAAAGTTACTTACAGAGAATGCTACAATGGAATTCCGAACTCTGACACTATGAGCTGTAATAGTGTCAGACTAACTGCTATGCTATCGCGGTGACAATAAATATGTACCAGTGCCGAAACCCGGGATTGAACCAGGGACCTTTAGATCTTCAGTCTAACGCTCTCCCAACTGAGCTATTTCCGCTGATATTTCTGCAGTATTGTTGTTCAATTCTGTCTTGTACCTCAGCATTGCTGTATCTGCAGCATTGTAGTTCTCCTCTCCGTCGTCTCTTCACCATTACAGAATATTATTTATTTTATGTTATTGAGAGATAGAGCACAAAACAGGCCTCTCCAGCCCACCCAGCTGTTCCACCCAGGAATCCATCGATTTAACCTTAACATAATTACGGGATGGTTTAAAATAACAGATTAACATAGTAAGCAGTACATGTTTGGTTTGTGGGAGGAAACCAGAGCACCCAGAGGAAACCCCTGAGCACGTACAAACTTATTTATAGAGTGCACTGCAACTGAACTCTGAAGCCTTGAGGGCTTATAGTGTCATAATAATCGCTAAGCTACCATGGTGCCCAATAAATAAGTCCCAGTGCCGAAACCCGGGATTGAACCAGGGACCTTTAGGTCTTCAGTCTAATGCTCTCCCATCTGAGCTATTTCTGCTGATACAGCTGCAGTATTGTTGTTCTCCACTCTCGTGTACCTCACCCTTGCAGCATCTGCAGTATTGTACGTCTCTTGTACATTGTATCTCACAATTCCAGCATCTGCATAGTTGTATTTCCATGAGCTTTGTAACTCACCGGTCCATCATCTGCAGTATTGTAGTTCGACTGTGCTTTAAAACTCACTATTCTTGTGTATGCGGTATTTTATTTCTCCTCTGCCTTGTACCTCACTGCTCCAGCATCAGTGGTATTGTATTCCCCATGCTTCGTACCTCACCTTTTCGGACCCTGCAGTATTGTATTTTTCCTGTGCTTTGAGCCCCAACATTCCAGTAAATGTGGAATTGTATACTCCTCTGCCTTGTACCTCACCATTGCAGTATCTGCGGAATTGTACTACTTCTGTGCTTTGTAACTCACTGTTGCTGTATCTGCGGTATTGTAGTTCTCCTCTGATGGTTCCACACTGTTCCAGTGTCTGTAGTATTGCTCCTCTCCGGATTCTACCTCACCGTTGCCGTGTCGGCGTTATTGTGAATCACTGCTTCCTCGTCCCTCACCATTACAAAATATTACTTATTTTATTGAGAGATACAGTCCACCAAGCTGTGACACCCAGGACCGCTCTGATTTAACCCTCATGTATTTATACTTTATACTTTATTGTCAACAAACAATTGGTACTAGAACGTACAATCATCACAGCGATATTTGATTCTGCGCTTCCCACTCCCTGGATTACAAAATATTAAATATTAAAAATATTAAAAGCAGTAAAACTTAGTAAATATTAAAATTTTAAATTATAAATCATAAATAGAAAATAGGAAAATCGAAAGTAAAGTAGTGCAAAAAAACCGAGAGGCAGGTCTGGATATTTGGAGGGTACGGCCCAGATCTGGGTCAGGATCTGTTCAGCAGTCTTATCACAGTTGGAAAGAAGCTGTTCCCAAATCTGGCCGTACGAGTCTTCAAACTCCTGAGCCTTCTCCCGGAGGGAAGAGGGACGAAAAGTGTGTTGGCTGGGTGGGTTGTGTCCTTGATTATCCTGGCAGCACTGCTCTGACAGCGTGCGGTGTAAAGTGAGTCTAAGGATGGTGATATGGTGATACGGTGTAAAATAACCAATTAACCCCTTAACCAGTACGCCTTCAGACGGTGGGAGGAAACAGGAGCACCCAGAGGAAACTCATGTGCACATGGGAAGTAATTAGAAACCTACAGAGGACGCAGGAATTGAACTCTTAATTCCAAGACCTCGAGCTGTAATAGAGATGCACCAACCACCACGCTTCCGCGGTGCCAATAAACGAGTCTCAGTGCTGAATCCCGGGATTGAACCAGGGACCTTTAGATCTTCAGTCTAACATTCTCCCAACTGAGCTATTTCAGCTGACATATCTGCACCGTTCTGCATATCTCAACAATCCAACATCTACAGTATAGTATTTCCCTCTGCATGATAACTTACCATTCCAGCATCTGCAGTACAGTATTGCATTTCCCCTGATTATCACTTCGCCATTCCAGCATCTGCAGAATTGTATTTCCCATGATTTGCACCTCACCATTCCAGCATCTGCAGAATTGTATTTCCTCTGATTTGCTACTCACCATTCCAGCACCTGCAGTATTCTTTCCATGTGCTTTGTACCTCACAGTTCCTGTGTCTGCGGTATTGTATACTCCTCTGACTTGTACCTGATTATTTAACTATCTGCAGTAGTTTGCTCCTGCAGTGTCTTGTACCTCATCATTGCTCTGTCTGCACTATTGTACCTTTCCTGTGTCTTCCACCTCAACATTACTGTATCTGCGGAATTGTATTTCTCCCATGCTTTATAACACAGTGTTGCTGTATCTGCAGAATAATAGTTCTCCTCTCCCTCGTCCCTCATCATTACAGAATATTATTAAGAAATAAAGTAGATGGGCTTGAGGCACAGTTGGAAATTGGTAAGTATGATGTTGTCGAATAACAGAGACATGGCTTCAAGTGGACAGGGCCTGGGAAATGAACATTCAAGGGTATACGTCCTATCGAAAGGACAGACTGGTGGACAGAGGGGGTGGGGTGGCTCTGTTGGTGAGGAATGATATTCAGTCCCTTGTGAGGGGGGACATAGAATCAGGAGATGTAGAGTCAGTATGGATAGAACTGAGAAATTCTAAGGGTAGAAAGACCCTAATGGGAGTTATCTACAGGCCCCCAAACAGTAGTCTGGATGTAGGGTGTAACTTGAATCAAGAGTTAAAATTGGCATGTTGCAAAGGTAATGCTACAGTTGTTCTGGGGGATTTCAACATACAGGTAGACTGGAGGAATCAGGTTGGTACTGGACCCCAAGAAAGGGAGTTTGTGGAGTCCCTCCGAGATGGATTCTTAGAACAGCTTGTACTGGAGCCTACCAGAGTGAACGCAATTCTAGATTTAGTGTTGTGCAATGAACCGGATTTGATCAGGGACCTCGAGGTAAAGGAACCATTAGGAGGTAGTGACCATAATATGATAACTTTTAATCTACAATTTGAGAGAGAGAAGGGAACCTCGGAAGTGTCAGTATTACAGTTGAACAAAGGGAAACTATGGAGCTATGAGGGAGGAGCTGGCCAAAGTTCAATGGAACAATACCCTAGCAGGGATGACAGTGGAACAGCAATGGCAGGTGTTTCTGGGAATAATGCGGAAGGTGCAGGATCAGTTCGTTCCAAAGAGGAAGAAAGATACTAAGGGGAGTAAGGGGAGGCCGTGGCTGACAAAGGAAGTAATGGACAGTATAAAAATAAAAGAGAAGAAGTATAACATAGCAAAGACGAGTGGGAAGACGGAGGATTGGGAAACTTTGAAAGAGCAACAGAAGGTAACTAAAAAGGCAATACGCAGAGAAAAAATGAGGTACGAAGGTAAACTAGCCAAGAATATAAAGGAGGATAGTAAAAGCTCCTTCAGGTATGTGAAAAAGAAAAAAATAGTTAAGACCAAAATTGGGCCCTTGAAGACAGAAACCGGTGAATTTATTATGGGGAACAAGGAAATGGCAGACGAGTTGAACAGGTACTTTGGATCTGTCTTCACTAGGGAAGACACAAACAATCTCCCAGATGTAATAGTGGCCAAAGGACCTAGGGTAATGGATGAACTGAACTAAATTTATATTAGGCAGGAAATGGTGTTGGATAGACTGTTGGGTCTGAAGGCTGATAAGTCCCCGGGACCTGATGGTCTGCATCCCAGGGTACTTAAGGAAGTGGCTTTAGAAATTGTGGATGCATTGGTAATCATTTTACAATGTTCTATAGATTCAGGATCAGTTCCTGTGGATTGGAGGGTGGCTAATGTTGTCCCTCTCTTCAAGAAGGGAGGAAGAGAGAAAACAGGGAATTATAGACCGGTTAGCCTGACGTCGGTGGTGGGAAAGATGCTGGAGTCAATTATAAAAGATGAAATTACGACACATCTGGATAGCAGTAACAGGATTGGTCCAAGTCAGCATGGAGTTACGAAGGGGAAATCGTGCTTGACTAATCTTCTGAAATTTTTTGAAGATGTAACTATGAAAATGAACAAGGGAGAGCCAGTGAATGCAGTGTACCTGGACTTTCAGAAAGCCTTTGATAAAGTCCCACATAGGAGATTAGTGGACAAAATTAGGGCACATGGTATTGGGGGCAGAGTACTGACATGGATTGAAAATTGGCTGGCTGACAGAAAACAAAGAGTAGTGATTAACGGGTCCCTTTTGGAATGGCAGGCGGTGACCAGTGGGGTACCGCAGGGTACCGTGTGTGTCTCAGTGTTCAGAGAACCAACCCAGCCAGTGTGTGTCTCAGTTGGGCCCGGTGACAGTCAGCAGCCTGTAGCGCCCCTCCCCCCAATCTCCCTGTACACAAATCAGCAAACACTCCAGAAATGGTCAATTCCACTTTATTTTTAAATCACAGTGAAACTTTGAAACTATATTGTGGGTGTTGCTTTCTGTGACTGCTCTCTCTGTGTGAGCTCAGAGACTGGTCCCGATGGTCTCCAGTCCTGTCCCTCGACCAGCAGTGGACAGAACCCCAATGGCCATCGACGGCCCCAAACCCTCCCCCATCCTATCCCACCGTGCTAAGGATGACAGCTGCTGATTGGCTGAGAGCTGATGCCATTCCTTTAGGGTGGGCTGTGCTGATTGGACCGGAGCTCTAGAGCCAGCAGTGACTGGATGAAACGTCAGCTCCCAATGATTGGTGGGTGGGACGATGGGGGAAGGGAAGCGTCAGCACAGTTTGGGGAAAATGTCTCCAGGCATGAGCTCCATGTGAAGACGTAGTTTGGATCCTTTTCCTTTATAGGCCACACCATGATGCTTTTCTCCTCCCTCCCTGGCTCCTGGGCTGGGGAAACTGTGAGTACACTCCAGAACTTGGCTTGTTAACACCCAGAAGGAGGAACAAAACAGACCGATCACCCCCCTCAAAACCCAAAGGGACGACCAGGTGGGGGGAAAATGTCCGGTCGCTGGATGAATGAAGAGGAGCTGACGAGGGAACAGTGAGCAAAGGACCAGCTTTCAAGGGAGCCGAACGTCACCCCTGGTATCCTCCACACACTGCTGGCGACCCACCAAGCAGCCCAAAGGATGAGGAGGGAGGAGAGGCCTAGCTGGGAAGAGAGGCTTAAAGTGTCCTGGACCGACACGATGAAAGTGATCATTCTTCATGAACACCCTGCGGCTGGGATTCCTGAATCCGATGAGTATCCTGTCTTAAAACAGCCAGAGTCCGTCCGAAGCTGAGTGTCCAGGTTCATGTCCTGACCGCTCAGCTCCTGTTGGGTCTGGTGATGGCGTTCCAGAATAACCCTCACTTTGATCAGTTTGCCCCAGGAGCCAGATTCTGTTCCCTCACAGGGTCTGTCCTCCTCACCCTGAGGTCCAGTTGGGCAGTGTCCAGCAGTGTGTGGAGCTTGTTGGAATGAAGGTAAGCTTGTCTTTAAAGGTCAGATGACTTGGCATTCTCCTGGGGCTCCCGAACCAGCCCAACAGTGGATGGTGGTCCAGGTTAACCCTTTCCTGGCCTCACAAACCGTACGCAAACTCCTTTATGTTTCACTACTGTCGGGCCGGCTATCTCGTCACTCTTGTCCCAGTTAAGTTCCACCTGCCATTCCTTGACCATTTCCCATCTGGTCTCCATCCCATTGTAACCTTAGACAACCCTCACTTCCACCGCTCTCCAATTTCACTGTCATCCACAAACTAACAATATCACCTACATTCTCCTCTGAAATATGAACACAAGACATACAGCAGATTAAAACAAGACGACTACAAGACCGTTTACACTTATAGATTCAGACGGAGAGCGAATCACTGTCTGAGTATTAAATGTGACAGGTTCCCTGGTCTGTGGTTTGACAATGGGCACCGTCTGACATCACCGAACGACGTTTGACATCACCTCTGGTTGGATGATCTGGGAGCATTTCCTTAGCAACGGTGAGGAACGACAAGGACAGTGGGTCGTTGCTAAGGAACTGCTCCCAGCTTATGGGTAATTACTTCTCCAAGCAGTAATTACTCACGTCTACCCCAGGCGGATCCCCAAAATTCAACAACTAAATCTATGTTCCTCCCAAAGACAACCACTCTAATCATTGTCCCCTGAAGGAATGGAAGGAATCAGTACTTTGTCTCACTGTTACAGGAGTTCTCTCCCTCTATCAGGGAGTCTCTCCATCTTGTGCAGGGTTCTTCCTTCCCCTTCAGACATCTCCACCTATTCTCCAAGTCCGGCTCTCCTCTTCAGAGTTTCGATGCTGAGGATTTTGTTCAGGAAGGTGGGTTGAGTTCGGGATGAAGTCCCACCAGGGACCAGGATCCTGAGTCTCAGGAAGAGGTCTTTTGTCCCATCGCGGTGTTCCTGCAACCTGAACGTCACCATCGCGGGGATCAGTGAAATCTACACCCCAGAAGGAGACGTTTGAACACGTCATGTCTACAGCAGCCACCATACCAGCAAACTGTCCTCCAGCAGTGGTGAATCTCTGGTCTCCACGTGACCAGAGTCTGAATCTGGTCAGGATGCTGCATCTCATTGTGATGTGTCCCACTGGTGTCAAGTGACCTTGTGATGTCAGGGTTTGACCTCTCCCTGAGGGTCACCTATCCATACTTAGCAAAAGCCTTGGTCATTGGCTGGGTTACAATGATGTGCTGAGGGTGATAGGAGTAACAGGTTTCCATGGTGACCCTGGGTCTGTGACCTTGGGAATGGTAGAGGTGGGATTGTTCATTCTCCCTGACCCCTTGTTCATGCTAAGGGACATTCGGTGCTAAAATGGTGCTTGGGAACAAGGAATGTCTGAGACATTGCACAAAATATTCTAAATTAATCCCAGATTAAATCAACCTCAAAGAATTGAGAAATAAAGTTGAATATTGTATGGAAAATATAAATTAATAATGAAAATGATGTTTTTGGGGGCTTCTTGTGAACACTGTCCCACTGTCAGTAGTCCCCAGAAAACACAGTGAAGTTACTGATGAACTTCTGTGAACACGGACCCTCTCCCTGCTGACACCCTGAATACATTCTTACACTTGGGACTCCTTGTGAGCATAGTCACACTTCCGTGAGCTTCCTGTGACCTCCATCCCACTCCTGGGATCCTGCCCTGAACACTCCGACTGTCCCATGAGGTGAACACGTCTGTCTTTAGTAAACGTTTACAATGAAGGTCCAGACAGCTGGTTTCCATGATTCCCCTGTTCATCCCTTGTATCTTGCTCCCTAAAGGACTCCATCTATTCTCCCAAAACATCCCTGACTAAAGGTCACCTTTGACCTTCTGCCTTCGTCATGGATACCTCCTCCCTCGGTGACAGGGATCAGGCGGTTCCATTTTCCACAGGGATGGGAGAAGAGCAGCAGAGCAAACTGATGGTCTGATGGTGAATCCGTCAGCAATCAAAGAGTTACGGTATACAGTGCAGACACAGGCCATTTGGCCCAACTGGTCTATGCTACCCAAGATGCCCCTCCTACATTTATATTAACACGAGGAATTCTGCAGATGCTGGAAATTCAAGCAACACACATCAAAGTTGCTGGTGAACGCAGCAGGCCTAATCTTGGTTGTGGAAGGTCGAAGGGTCTCAGCCCAAAACGTCGACTGTACCTCTTCCTGGAGATGCTGCCTGTCCTGTTGCGTTCACCAGCAACTTTGATGTGTGTTGCTCCCCTCTTACATTGTCCCCTTTGCCAACATTTGGCCCATAACCCTGTAAACCTTTCCAATCCATGTACCGGTCCAATGGGTCTGGCCCCACTCCCGCGCAACGCCCCAGTCAGCTGGTCGTTGCCGGCATACCTATCCCACGTAGCAAAGTTCTTCCAGGAGAACGCCTTTGACCACAAGGCCATCAGGCAGTGGTCGGCACGAAGTGTCCTGCAGGCACTGCAGGAGAAGGACGTGATGGACACAGTGGGGTGGTTCCCTGAGCAGACTGTCCAGTTCATCTGGCAAAATGCCTCATCGCCAGATCTCACCAACAGGCACCAAGACCTCGCCTGGCTGGCGGTGAGAGGGGCCCTCCCAGTCAGAGCCCTCCTGTACGCCCGGAACGTCGTCTCCGCACCCCACTGCCCACGGGAGGACTGCAGTGAGGAGGAGTCTGTGACCCACCTCTTTGCACACTGCCAGTTCGCAAAGAGGGTGTGGAGGAGGATGGACGGGCTAGTGTCACGTTTCATCCCCAGCAGCTGCGTGACAGAGGACTCTCTGATCTACGGGCTGTTCCCGGGGACGCACACGGAGACCAACATCCGGTGCTGCTGGCAGATCATCAACTCGGTGAAAGACGCCCTTTGGTCAGCCCGAAACTTGATGATCTACCAGCATACGGAGATGTCCGTGGGAGAATGCTGCCGACTGGCACACTCTCGGCTGCAGGAGTACGTGCTGAGGGACGCACTGAAACTTGGTGCAGCCACCGCAAGGGCCCGGTGGGGAAGGACCACAGTATAGGTTTCTCCACCCGTGGGAGTGGGAGGGGTCGGTGGGCGAGGAGTATACCCCTCAACAATGAGATGCTAAGCTGAACTACTGGAGTGCCACGTGGGTGGCTATAAACACGGGTATTTTACTGAGTATAATGGAAACGTATGTAAAGGATGAAAAGTTATTGAATGGTTTATTGTATATATTTATTTTTGAATAAAGTATATTTTGAAATATAAAAAAAAAAATGGGTCTGGCCCCACTCCCGCGCAACGCCCCAGTCAGCTGGTCGTTGCCGGCATACCTGTCCCACGTAGCAAAGTTCTTCCAGGAGAACGCCTTTGACCACAGGGCCATCAGGCAGTGGTCGGCACGAAGTGTCCTGCAGGCACTGCAGGAGAAGTATGTGATGGACACAGTGGGGTGGTTCCCTGAGCAGACTGTCCAGTTCATCTGGCAAAATGCCTCATTGCCAGATCTCACCAACAGGCACCAAGACCTCGCCTGGCTGGCGGTGAGAGGGGTCCTCCCAGTCAGAGCCCTCCTGTACGCCCGGAACGTCGTCTCCGCACCCCACTGCCCACGGGAGGACTGCAGTGAGGAGGAGTCTGTGACCCACCTCTTTGCACACTGCCAGTTCGCAAAGAGGGTGTGGAGGAGGATGGACGGGCTAGTGTCACGTTTCATCCCCAGCAGCTGCGTTACCGAGGACTGTCTGATCTACGGGCTGTTCCCGGGGACACACACGGAGACAAACATCCGCTGCTACTGGCAGATCATCAATTCGGTGAAAGACGCGCTTTGGTCTGCCCGAAACTTGGTGGTCTGCCAGCACATGGAGATGTCCGTGACTGGATGCTGCCGACTGGCTCACTCTCACCTGCAGGAGTACGTGCTGAGGGATGCACTCAAGCTCGGTGCGGCCACCGCGAAGGCCCGGTGGGGAAGGACAACAGTTTAAGGTTCATCACCCGTGGGAGTGTGAGAGGTTGGGTGGGGAGGAGAATAACCCTCATCAGCGGTGTGGACAGATGAATCAACATGGTGCCCCAGGAGTGGCTGGAATTGTTAATTTGGAAAAGGAATTAGAGCCAACGCCTGCCTTTATTCTTGATAATTTTATTGTAAATAAGTCTGAACTCTTGACCAAGGGTTGAGAGTAAATGAACGATTTATTGTAAACATCTTTCATTTGTATATGAACAGAGAGTCAACGCATAATTTAATTGTAAGTAACTTTATTTATTGAATAAGGACCCAGGGTCAACGAATGTTTTTTTTATATGTATATAACTTTGTTTTGTAATACCTCTGAATAAAGTATTTTTGGAAAAAAAAACAAACTGTCTTTTAAAAGTTGATATTGTACCTGCCTCAACCATTTCCTCTGGCAGCTCATTCCACGTACGTACCACCCTGTATAAAATATTGACTCTCCAGTTTATATTAAATCATTCCCCTCACCTTAAGCTTATGTCCTCCAGTTCTTTATCCCCCCAACCCTGGAGTAAATACCATGTCTATGCCCTGTATGATTTTATGTATTTCTCTAGGACCACATCTCATTCTGGAATCAAACCCCAGTCTGGCCCACCTTTCCCGGTAACTCGATCCATTGAGTCCGAGGAACATTGTGGAGGAGCTGGAACTCTGACTTTGCAGAGCTGTCGCCTGACACACTGACTGTATCCAGCATGTTGCGCCACAGTGATCGGTGCCAGTTATCATCGATATCATCTCAACCAGGAAATTTGCAGATGTCACCAAGATTGGGGGCGTAGTGGACAGTGAGGGGATCTATCAAAGCTTGCAGTGGGATCTGGACCAGCAAGAAGAATTGACTGAAGAATGGCAGATGGGATATAACGCAGATAGGTGTGAGGTGTTGCACTTTGACCAAGAGACATAGAAACAGAGTGAGGCCATTTGGCCCATCGTGTCTGCTCTGCCATTCCATCAAGGCTGATTTACTATCCCTCTCAACCCTGCTCTCCTGCCTTCTCCCTGTAACCTTTGACACCATGACTAATCTAGAACCTATCAACCTCCGCTTTAAATATACCCAATGTCTTGGCCTCCACAGCCAAGATTTACCACTCTCTGGCTAAAGAAATTCCTCCTTAACTCTGTTTTAAAGTAACATCCTTCTTTTCTGATGCTGTGCCCTCTGGTCCTAGTCTCCCCCATTATCTGCTTATTTCTTGCTGCTGCCATCAGGAAGGAGGTTCAGGAACAGTTATTGCACCTTAAACATCAGGAAGGAGGTACAGGAGCCTCGAGACCCACACCACCAGGTTCAGGAACAGTTATTACCCTCCGCCATCAGGAAGCAGGTATAGGATCCTCAGGACCCACACCACCAGGTTCAGGAACAGTTATTACCCTCCGCCATCAGGAAGGAGGTACAGGAGCCTCAGGACCCACACCACCAGGTTCAGGAACAGTTATTACCCCTCAGCCATCAGGAAGGAGGTACAGGAGCCCCAGGACTCACACCACCAGGTTCAGAAACAGATCTTGAACCAAAGACGATAACTTCACTCAACTTTGGTTGCTCCATCACTGAATTGTTTCCATGACCTATGGACTCACTTTCAAAGACTTGCAATCTTATGTTCTTGATATTTATTGATTATGTAATGACCATTATTATTTCTTTTTTTTTTCTTTTTGTATTTGCAGTTTGTTGTCTTTTGCACACTGGTTGTCCATCCTGCTGGTGTGGTCTTTCAATTGAGTCTGTTATGGTTTTTGGATTTATTGAGAAAATGAATCTCAGGGTTGTATATGGAGACATTGATAATAAATTTACCCTGAGCTTTGAATGTCTGTCCATTGACAGGAAATGATAAAGTAGTGGTGGTTGGGGTTGTGGTGGAGTGGGTGATTGGGTGGAGGTGATGATCAGCCTTACTGCCTGGGGAGGTGTAGAGTATCACCTGGATGGGTGTTTACAGGATTTCCCAGCGGATACGGTGTGACGGGGGTAGGGGAAGAGGAGAATTGTTGATCTGGGATGGAAGCAGATTGAACAGAGAAATATCCGCAGGGGCCTGGGGACGGCACAAGGACTGGGTCTATTAAACAACTCTCTCGCAGGTTTGTTGGGCATAACAATCTGTTGAGCTGGGAAACTCTGTGAACTTCAGCCAGAAACGGTATTTGGTTTTACCAAGCAGAGGGAATCAGGAACGATGGAAGTCTGTTCTCCACGTGATGTATGATAAAAATTTGCCCTGTAGACACACCTCCTATTCCCTCAAGAGTTAATTAAGAAAAAAAGAAGTCCGGAGAGAACTTACTTACTGACCTTGCTCCCGTCTGTTCTTACCACCTGGCCCCGTTGAGCCAAGGACTTACCACTCTGACTCAGACCACTCTGACGATGACCGCTCCACTAGATGGGACCCCTCTTTTATGGAGACTGGGTTTTTAAAGCTTTTTGCCACACTTGCGTGGGAACACTTCTCCTGCGTCTTTGCATTAATCCAATCACGACTCGCGCTGAGAAAACCTGCTTTTTAATGCTCTTCGCCTCATCCTTCACCATTACAGAATATTATTTATTTCCTTTTATTGAGAGATAGAGCACACAACAGGCCCGTCTGGCCCACCCAGGAATCCACCGATTTAACCCTAACCTAATTGTGGTATGGTTTAAAAAATACAATTAACCTACTAACCAGTCTGGCTATGGACAGAGGGACTGTGTACATGGGAAGGACGTACAAACTTACTTACAGAGAATGCTACAATGGAATTCCGAACTCTGACACTACGAGCTGTAATAGTGTCAGACTAACTGCTATGCCATCGCGGTGACAATAAATATGTCCCAGTGCCGAAACCCGGGATTGAACCAGGGACCTTTAGATCTTCAGTCTAACGCTCTCCCAACTGAGCTATTTCAGCTGATACTTGGTGGTCTGCCAGCACATGGAGATGTCCGTGACTGAATGCTGCCGACTGGCTCACTCTCGCCTGCAGGAGTACGTGCTGAGGGATGCACTCAAGCTCGGTGCGGCCACCGCGAAGGCCCGCTGGGGAAGGACCACAGTTTAAGGTTCATCACCCGTGGGAGTGTGAGAGGTTGGGTGGGGAGGAGAATACCTCTCATCAGCGGTGTGGACAGATGAATCAACATGGTGCCCCAGGAGTGGCTGGAATTGTTAATTTGGAAAAGGAATTAGAGCCAACGCCTGCCTTTATTGTTGATAATTTTATTGTAAATAAATTTTAACTCTTGACCAAGGGTTGAGAGTAAATGAATGATTTATTGTAAACATCTTTCATTTGTATATGAACAGAGAGTCAACGCATAATTTTATTGTAAGTAACTTTATTTATTGAATAAGGACCCAGGGTCAACAAATGTTTTTTTTATATGTATATAATTTTGTTTTATAATACCTCTGAATAAAGTATTTTTGGAAAAAAAACAACCTGTCTTTTAAAAGTTGATACTGTACCTGCCTCAACCATTTCCTCTGGCAGCTCATTCCACGTACGTACCACCCTGTATAAAATATTGACCCTCCAGTTTATATTAAATCATTCCCCTCACCTTAAGCTTATGTCCTCTCGTCCTTTATCCCCCCAACCCTGGAGTAAATGCCATGTCTATGCCCTGTATGATTTTATGTATTTCTCTAGGACCACATCTCATTCTGGAATCAAGCCCCAGTCTGGGCCACCTTTCCCGGTAACTCGATCCATTGTGTCCGAGGAACATTGTGGAGGAGCTGGAACTCTGACATTGCAAAGCTGTCGCCTGACACACTGACTGTATCCAGCATGTTGTGCCACAGCGATCGGTGCCAGATATCATCGATATCATCTCAACCAGGAAATTTGCAGATGTCACCAAGATTGGGGGCGTAGTGGACAGTGAGGGGATCTAACAAAGCTTGCAGTGGGATCTGGACCAGCAAGAAGAATTGACTGAAGAATGGCAGATGGGATATAATGCAGATAGGTGTGAGGTGTTGCACTTTGACCAAGAGACATAGAAACAGAGTGAGGCCATTTGGCCCATCGTGTCTGCTCTGCCATTCCATCAAGGCTGATTTATTATCCCTCTCAACCCTGTTCTCCTGCCTTCTCCCCGTAACCTTTGACACCATGACTAATCTAGAACCTATCAACCTCCGCTTTAAATATACCCAATGTCTTGGCCTCCACAGCCAAGATTTACAAATCTCTGGCTAAAGAAATTCCTCCTTAACTCTGTTTTAAAGTAACATCCTTCTTTTCTGATGCTGTGCCCTCTGGTCCAAGTCTCCCCGATTATCTGCTCACTTCTCACTGCTGCCATCAGGAAGGACGTTCAGGGACAGTTATTACACCTTAAATATCAGGAAGGAGGTACAGGAGCCTCAGGACCCACACCACCAGTTCAGGGACAGTTATTACCCCTCAACCATCAGGAAGGAGGTACGGGAGCCTCAGGACCCACACCACCATGTTCAGGAACAGTTATTACCCCTCAGCCATCAGGAAGGAGGTACAAGAGCCTCAGGACTCACACCACCAGGTTCAGGAACAGTTATTACCCCTCAGCCATCAGGAAGGAGGTACAGGAGCCTCAGGACCCACACCACCAGGTTCAGGAACAGTTATTATCCCTCAGCCATCAGGAAGGAGGTACAGGAGCCTCAGGACCCACACCACCAGGTTCAGGAACAGTTATTACCCCTCAGCCATCAGGTAGCAGGTACAGGAGCCTCAGGACCCACACCACCAGGTTCAGAAACAGTTATTACCCCTCAGCCATCAGGTAGGAGGTACAGGAGCCTCAGAAACACACCACCAGGTTCAGGAACAGTTATTACCCCTCAGCCATCAGGAAGAAGGTAAAGGAGCCTGAGGACTCACACCACCAGATTCAGGAACAGTTATTACCCCTCAACCATCAGGAAGGAGGTACAGGAGCCTCAGGACTCACACCACCAGGTTCAGGAACAGACCTTGAACCAACGGCGATAACTTCACTCAACTTTGCTTGCTCCATCACTGAATTGTTTCCATGATCTATGGACTGACTTTCAAAGACTTGCAATCTTATGTTCTTGATATTTATTGCTTATTTAATGACCATTATTATTTCTTTTTTTTTTCTTTTTGTATTTGCAGTTTGTTGTCTTTTGCACACTGGTTGTCCATCCTGCTGGTGTGGTCTTTCAATTGATTCTGTTATGGTTTTTGGATTTATTGAGAAAATGAATCTCAGAGTTGTATATGGAGACATTGATAATAAATTTACTCTGAGCTTTGAGTGTCTGTACATTGACAGGAAATGATAAAGTAGTGGTGGTTGGGGTTGTGGTGGAGTGGGTGATTGGGTGGAGGTGATGATCAGCTTTACTGCTTGGGGAGGTGTAGAGTATCACCTGGATGGGTGTTTGCAGGATTTCCCTGCGGATACGGTGTGATGGGGGTAGGGGAAGAGGAGAATTGTTGATCTGGGATGGAAGCAGATTGAACAGAGAAATATCCGCAGGGGCCTGGGGACAGCACAAGGACTGGATCTGATTAAACAACTCTTTCACAGGTTTGTTGGGCATAACAACCTCTTGGGCTGGGAAACTCTGTGAACTTCAGCCAGAAATGTTATTTGGTTTTACCAAGCAGAGGGAATCAGGAACGATGGAAGTCTGTTCTCCACGTGATGTATGATAAACATTGGCCCTGTAGACACACCCCCTATTCTCTCAAGAGTTAATTAAGAAAAAAAGAAGTACGGAGAGAACTTACTTACTGACCTTGCTCCCGCCTGTTCTTACCACCTGGCCCCGTTGAGCCAAGGGCTTACCACTCTGACTCAGACCACTCTGACGATGACCGCTCCACTAGATGGGACCCCTCTTTTATGGAGACTGGGTTTTTAAAGCTCTTTGCCACACTTGCGTGGGAACACTTCTCCTGCGTCTTTGCATTAATCCAATCACGACTCGCGCTGAGAAAACCTGCTTTTTAATGCTCTTCGCCTCGTCCCTCACCATTACAGAATATTATTTATTTCCTTTTATTGAGAGATAGAGCACAGAACAGGCCCGTCCGGCCCACCCAGGAATCCACCGATTTAACCCGAACCTAATTGTGGTACGGTTTAAAAAATACAATTAACCTACTAACCAGTCTGAGTTTGGACAAAGGGACTGTGTACATGGGAAGGACGTACAAACTTACTTACAGAGAATGCTACAATGGAATTCCGAACTCTGACACTACGAGCTGTAATAGTGTCAGACTAACTGCTATGCCATCGCGGTGACAATAAATATGTCCCAGTGCCGAAACCCAGGATTGAACCAGGGACCTTTAGATCTTCAGTATAACGCTCTCCCAACTGAGCTATTTCGGCTGATATGTCTGCAGTATTGTTCAATTCTGTCTTGCACCTCAGCATTGCTGTATCTGCAGTATTGTAGTTCTCCTCTCCCTCATCCCTCACCATTACAGAATATTATTTATTTTATTTTATTGAGAGATAGAGCTCTTCCACCCAGGAATCCACAGATTTAACCCTAACCTAATTATGAGATGGTTTAAAATAACAGATTAACCAACTAAGAAGTACATGTTTGGTCTGTGGGAGGAAACCAGAGTACCCAGGGGAAACCCATGAGCACGTACAAACTTATTTATAGAGTGCACTACAACTGAACTCTGAAGTCTCGAGAGCTTATAGTGTCACAATAATCGCTAAGCTACCATGGTGCCCAATAAATAAGTCCCAGTGCCGAAACCCGGGATTGAACCAGGGACCTTTAGATCTTCAGTCAAACGCTCTCCCAACTGAGCTATTCCAGCTGACATGGCTGCAGTATTGTTCTTCCCTCTCGTGTACCTCACCATTGCAGCATCTGCAGTATTTTACGTCTCTTGTACATTGTATCTCACAATTCCAGCATCTGCACTGTTGTATTTCAATGAGCTTTGTAACTCACCGGTCCATCATCTGCAGTATTGTAGTTCGACTGTGCTTTAAAACTCTCTATTCTTGTGTATGCAGTATTTTATTTCCCCTCTACCTTGTACCTCACGGCTGCAGCACCCGTGGTATTGTATTCCTCGTGCTTCGTACCTCACCTTTCCGGACTCTGCAGTATTGTATTTCCCCTGTGCTCTGAGCCTCAACATTCCAGTAAATGTGGAATTGTGGTTCTCCTCTGCATTAACCTCACCATTCCTGTATCTGCGGAATTGTGTTACTTCTGTGCTTTGTAACTCACTGTTGCTGTATCTGCGGTATTGTAGTTCTCCTCTGATGGTTCCTCACTGTTCCAGCATCTGTGGTATTGTTCCTCCTCCAGCTTGTACCTCACTGTTGCTGTGTCCGCGTTATTGTGAATCACTGCTTCCTTGTCCCTTCCCATTACAAAATATTACTTATTTTATTTTATTGAGAGATACAGTCCACCAAGCTGTGACAACCAGGGACCCTCTGATTTAACCCTCATGTATTTGTGGTAGGGTGTAAAATAACCAATTAACCTCTTAACCAGTACGCCTTTGGACTGTGGGAGGAAACAGGAGCACCCAGAGGAAACTCATGTGCACCTGGAAAGTACTTAGAAACCTACAGAAGATGCCGGAATTGAACTCTTAATTCCAAGACCTTGAGCTGTAATAGAGATGCACCAACCACCACGCTGCCGTGGTGCCAATAAACGAGTCTCAGTGCTGAAACCCGGGATTGAACCAGGGACCTTTAGATCTTCAGTCTAACGCTCTCCCAACTGAGCTATTTCAGCTGACATATCTGCACCATTCTGCGTATTCAACATTCCAACATCTACAGTATAGTATTTCCCTCTGCATGGTAACTCACCATTCCAGCATCTGCAGTACAGTATTGCATTTCCCCTGATTTTCACTTTGCCATTCCAGCATCTGCAGAATTGTATTTCCCCTGATTTTCATTTCGCCATTCCAACATCTGCAGAATTGCAGTTCCGCTGATTTGCACCTCAGCATTCCAGCACCTGCAGTATTCTTTCCATATGCTTTGTACCTCACAGTTTCTGTATCAACGGGATTGTATACTCCTCTGACTTGTACCTGATTATTTAACTAACTGCAGTAGTTTGCTCCTACCTGACCTGCTGAGTTTATCCAGCACTTAGTATGTGTTGCTCTAGATTTCCAGCCTCTACAGAATCTCTTGTGTTTATCCTTTATATAGTCGTCCTTTTTCATTGAGGGTTAATAATGTGAACGTCGAACACTCCCAAATCACATTGTGAATGTCCAATCAATCTGTGTGTATAAGCTGCAGTACTGTGCAAAAGTCACAGGCACCCCAGAGATTTTATATCGTTTCCGATGGTATTGCCTTCACAGAGCCCTGATCTCAACATCATCGAGGCTGTCTGGAATTAGCTGGAGAGACAGAAGCAAGTGAGACAGTCAAAGTCTGGGAAAGAACTATGCAAGTTCTCCAAGATGCATTTAACACCCACCAACTGATTTTCTTATAAAAATGCATGACAGTGTACCTGAGAGAATTGATGCAGTTTTACAGGCAAAGGGTGTTCACACCAAATATTGCTTTGATTTCGTTTTTCACAATTTACTGCTCTTTATGGTAAACTTTTGATAGGTAGAAACTTTCCATTTCAAAATTTTTGCTTTACAGAATTTTTTACATGTTCCTAAGACTTTTGTAGAGTACAACCAAATGAGACAATGCTCCTGCAAATCACACAACATGCATCACACACAGCACACAAAACAATAATATTATACTATGAATAAGTTAGTACAATAATTTAAGCACATAATATTAAAATCTATGAGAAAGTACACTTAACTGGTCAGTTTGGCCACAAGTGACAGGAAGCAAATCCATTTAATAATTGTGCAGATTATTGAGGGATGTCTAGTGGATTTGCATGTGCAAATGTAATCATTTTGATTCAAGATTGTTCAATGTCATTTCCAGTACACACGTGTAAAAGAGAATGAAATAATTGTTATTCTGGATCCGATGTGTCACAAAAATCTACAATGTAAGAAACACAATAGATATAAATTGGTAAGATACTGTACTGTGTGTATGTGTGTAAGCACGGATACCAGTCACTCCTGTAGTCTCCGGACTCTGTCCTACCTGAGCCTGCAGAGATTAGCTTTACTGGGCACAGGTACATGGTAACACAGTGAAATGCATTGCCTCTGGCAGGGACGTGCTGGGGGCAGCCTGTGAGTGTCACCACACCTCCAGCACCAACACAGCACGGCCACAATGTACGAACACTCACTCGTACGTCTTTGGAATGTGGGAGGGAACCAGAGCACCCGGAGGAAACCCACATGGTCACGGGGAGAGTGGAAAAACTCCTTATGGATAACGGTGGGAATCAAACCTCAAATGGTGATCACTGGCACTGTAAAGTGATTGAGACACA
Source organism: Mobula birostris (assembly GCF_030028105.1). Taxonomy (NCBI): domain Eukaryota; kingdom Metazoa; phylum Chordata; class Chondrichthyes; order Myliobatiformes; family Myliobatidae; genus Mobula; species Mobula birostris. The sequence continues at coordinate 53,425,877 of NC_092391.1, forward strand.
GTGTTCCCTCCAGTGTGTGTCAGTGTTCAGAGGACCAGCTCAGCCAGTGTGTCTCTGTGTTCAGAGAACCAGCTCAGCCAGTGTGTGTCAGTGTTCAGAGAACCAGCTCAGCCAGTGCGTCTCAGTGTTCAAAGAACCAGCTCAGCTAGTGTGTGTCTCTGTGTTCAGAGAACCAGCTCAGCCAGTGTGTGTCCCAGTGTTCAGAGAACCAGCTCAGCCAGTGTGTGTCTGTGTTCAGAGAACCAGCTCAGCCAATGTGTGTCTGTGTTCTGAGAACCAGCTCAACCAGTGTGTGTCAGTGTTCAGAGAACCAGCTCAGCCAGTGTGTCCCAGTGTTCAAAGAACCAGCTCAGCTAGTGTGTGTCTCTGTGTTCAGAGAACCAGCTCAGCCAGTGTGTGTCCCAGTGTTCAGAGAACCAGCTCAGCCAGTGTGTGTCCCAGTGTTCAGAGAACCAGCTCAGCCAGTGTGTCCCAGTGTTCAGAGAGCCAGCTCAGCCAGTGTGTCAGTGTTCAGAGAACCAGCTCAGCCAGTGTGTGTCTCAGTTGAGCCTGGTGACAGTCAGCAGCCTGTAGCCCCTCCGCCCACCGCCCCCCCCCAATCCCCCTGAGTACAAATCAGCAAACACTGCAGAAATGGTCTATTCCACTTTATGTTTAAATCACAGTGAGACTTTGAAACAATATTGCAGATGATGCTTTCTGTGACCGTTCTCTCTCTGTGTGGGCACAGAGCCTGGTCTCGATGGTCGCCAGTCCTGTCCCTCGACCAGCAGTGCCACTGCAGTGACTCCGACCAGTGCCGGGCTGAGCCTGGAGCTGGAGCAGGAAAAGTTCCTGTCGCCGATGCGGGAACACGGAGACTGGACGTGAGGATCCCATTGTCGAATTTCACCAAGAGACTATCAGCTTCAAGCAGAACTGGTCAGGATGACAAGTACCCATCGGCACACAGAAATGGCAACTTTTAAATGTGGAGGTGGAAGGGTGAAGTCTCAGACCCCAGGATGGAGGAGATGGAAATGGTCCTGAGGCGAGAGAGGTGTTTTCACGCCATTCTCATGATTCAGTTAATTTTTGGACAGGAATGTTAGTGGTTGTCGAGTTCGCACCAGGGTGAGGATGGGACTCAGATGAACCTGAAGGAGCACCGTTCAATTGCAGTTGGGATCTGCTGTCTCAGGATTGCATCGTGGACTGGTCAATCCCATCTTCGTCACGGGCTCGTACGCTGAAAGCCTCCATTTCCCTGTGCTCAACCAGATGCCACAGTTTCCAGCAGCCATGTCCCTCTGGGAGAAGAAAGAGCAGGTGTAGGTTCACCGGCTTACAGCTGGACAATGACAGGACCATTTACACTTAGAGTCACAGAATTACACAGCATGGGAACCCGTCCACACCTTCTTCACCTCACTGTCTACCTGTGCAGGCTCTTTCAGGGAACTCTGTACCTGTACCCCTTGGTCTCTCCATTCTACAACTCTCCCAGGGCTCTGTCATTCACTCTGTGTTCTGCTCTGGTTCAACTTCCCAAATTGATCACCTCACACTTGTCCCACCTGCCATTCCTTGGCCCATTTCCCATCTGGTGTCCATCCCATTGTAACCTGAGACAACCCTCACTTTCACCGCTCGGCAATTTCAGTGTCATCTACAAAACTAATTATACCACACCCACATCCTCCTCCAAGTCATTAACAGGTGACAAACAGCAGACTGTTTACACTTATAGATTCAGACGGGGAGCGAATCACTGCCTGAGTATTAAATGTGACAGGTTCCCTGGTCTGTGGTTTGACAATGGGCACCGTCTGACATCACTGAAAGACCTTTGACATCACCCCTGGTTGGATGATCTGGGAGCATCTCCTTAGCAACGGTGAGGAACAACAAGGACAGTGGGTCGTTGCTAAGGAACTGCTCCCAGCTTATGGGTAATTACTTCTCCAAGCAGTAATTACCCACATTTAAACTCAACAACTAATCTATGTTCCTCCCAAAGACACTCACTCTAATCATTGTCCCCTGAAGGAATGGAAGGAATCAGTACTTTGTCTCACTGTTACAGGAGTTCTCTCTCTCTCGGGGAGACTCTCCATCTTGTGCAGGGTTCTTCCTTCCCCTTCAGACATCTCCACCTATTCTCCAAGTCTGTCTCTCCTCTTCAGAGTTTCGATGCTGAGGATTTTGTTCAGGAAGGTGGGTTGAGTTCGGGATGAAGTCCCACCAGGGACCAGGATCCTGAGTCTCAGGAAGAGGTCTTTTGTCCCATCGCGGTGTTCCTGCAACCTGAACGTCACCATCGCGGGGATCAGTGAAATCTGCAGCCCAGAAGGAGACGTTTGAACACGTCATGTCTACAGCAGCCACCATACCAGCAAACTGTCCTCCAGCAGTGGTGAATCTCTGGTCTCCACGTGACCAGAGTCTGAATCTGGTCAGGATGCTGCATCTCATTGTGATGTGTCCCACTGGTGTCAAGTGACCTTGTGATGTCAGGGTTTGACCTCTCCCTGAGGGTCACCTATCCATACTTAGCAAAAGCCTTGGTCATTGGCTGGGTTACAATGATGTGCTGAGGGTGATAGGAGTAACAGGTTTCCATGGTGACCCTGGGTCTTTGACCTTGGGAATGGTAGAGGTGGGATTGTTCATTCTCCCTGACCCCTTGTTCATGTTAAGGGACATTCAGTGCTAAAATGGTGCTTGGGAGCAAGGAATGTCTGAGACATTGCACAAAATATTCTAAATTATTCCCAGACTAAATTAACCTCAAAGAATTGAGAAATAAAGTTGAATATTGTATGGAAAATATAAATTAATAATGAAAATGATGCTTTTGGGGGCTTCTTCTGAATACTGTCCCACTGTCAGTAGTCCCCAGGAAAACACAGTGAAGTTACTGATGAACTTCTGTGAACACGAACCCTCTCCCTGCTGACACCCTGAATACATTCTTACACTTGGGACCCCTTGTGAGCACAGTCACACTTCCGTGAGCTTCCTGTGACCTCCATCCCACTCCTGGGATCCTGCCCTGAACACTCCGACTGTCCCACGAGGTGAACACGTCTGTCTAAAGTGAACATCCCTGACTAAAGGTCACCTTTGTCCTCTGCCTTCATCATGGATACCTTCTCCCTTGGTGACAGGGATCAGGCTGTTCCATTTTCCACACGGATGGGAGAAGAGCAGCAGAACAAATTGATGGACTGACGGTGAATCCGTCATCAATCAAAGAGTGACTGTATACAGTGCAAACACAAGCCATGTACGTACCACCCTGTATAAAATATTGACCCTCCAGTTTATATTAAATCATTCCCCTCACCTTAAGCTTATGTCCTCTCGTTCTTTATCCCCACAACCATGGGGTAAATACCATGTCTATGCCCTGTATGATTTTATGTATTTCTCTAGGACCACATCTCATTCTGGAATCAAGCCCCAGTCTGGCCCACCTTTCCCGGTAACTCGATCCATTGAGTCCGAGGAACATTGTGGAGGAGCTGGAACTCTGACATTGCAAAGCTGTCGCCTGACACACTGACTGTATCCAGCATGTTGTGCCACAGCGATCGGTGCCAGATATCATCGATATCATCTCAGCCAGGAAACTTGCAGATGTCACCAAGATTGGGGGCGTAGTGGACAGTGAGGGGATCTATCAAATCTTGCAGTGGGATCTGGACCAGCAAGAAGAATTGACTGAAGAATGGCAGATGGGATATAATGCAGATAGGTGTGAGGTGTTGCACTTTGACCAAGAGACATAGAAACAGAGTGAGGCCATTTGGCCCATCGTGTCTGCTCTGCCATTCCATTAGGGCTGATTTAGATAGATATACTTTATTAATCCCGAGGGAAATTTGGTTTCATTACAGCCGCACCAACCAAGAATAGAGCGTAGATATAGCAATACAAAAAACCCCAACAATCAAACACCAAAATGCAAACTATGCCAGATGGAAAATAAGTCCAGGACCAGTCTATTGGCTCAGGGTGTCTGACCCTCCACGGGTTGGTTGCACGTTCAATGGCCACAGGCAGGAATGACCTCCCGCGCCGCCAAGTGTTGTATCACGGTGGGATGTGCCCGAAGTCCAACAGTAAAAAGTTCAATATCCAGTCTGCAAACACGTTCCTCGATCGTCATATACCCCGGATTGCACCATCCGTTGTTAGCCAGAACAGTAAATACTGAACTCCTTTACGCTTACAGCTCTCAGTGCTCTTCCGGTCAGCCGGAACGGTATTACCCACCGAACTGCTCTTCTCCAAAAGTCTCTGTTGTCTCGACCCGGTCCTCTTTCCTCGGCTTTGTGATCCCCCTCTGTGTGTTTTCCTCTGGATTTCAGCAGGGGTGTCCACCGCTCTGTTCGCTAAGCCGGCCGGTCTTTGCTGGTCCGTGAAATACACAATGCAACCTTGCTTCTGTCCCGCGTGTCGGGATGTAACCATTTCCAGCGCTAAAGAAAACCCAAATAAAACTCTCTCCACCAGCATGTTAGAGAGGGTGCAGCTTCGACGTGTTACCGTGAGAGAAAAAAATACAAAAAGTAACGTAAATTAAAATGTAAGAAGAAGAAAGTAAGAATGGATCGGAACGGCTGTCCCAGGCTGCATGCACGACCGGCGCATGCGCACTTACTTTTTATTATCCTTTTAAACCCCGTTCGTCTGCGTCTCCCCACAACCTTTGACACCATAACTAATCTAGAACTATCAATCTCCGCTTCAACTATAGCCAACCACAGCCAAGATTTACCACTCTCTGGCTGGAGAAATTCCTCCTTAACTCTGTTTTAAAGTAACATCCTTCTTTCCTGATGCTGGGCCCTCTGGTCCTAGTCTCCCCCATTATCTGCTCATTTCTTGCTGCTGCCATAAGGAAGGAGGTTCAGGAACAGTTATTACCCCTTAAACATCAGGAAGGAGGTACAGGAGCCTCAGGACCCACACCACCAGGTTCAGGAACAGTTATTACCCCTCAGCCATCAGGAAGGAGGTAAAGGTGATAACTTCACTCAACTTTGCTTGCTCTATCACTGAATTGTTTCCATGACCTATGGACTCACTTTCAAGGACTTGCAATCTTATATTCTTTATATTTATTGCTTATTTAGTTACCATTATTATTCATTTTTCTTTCTTTGTGTATTTGCAGTTTGTTGTCTTTTGCACACTGGTTGTCCATCCTGCTGGTGTGGTCTTTCAATTGATTCTGTTATGGTTTTTGGATTTATTGAGAAAATGAATCTTAGTGTTGTATATGGAGACATTGATAATAAATTTACTCTGAGCTTTGAGTGTCTGTACATTGACAGGAAATGATAAAGTAGTGGTGGTTGGGGTTGTGGTGGAGTGGGTGATTGGGTGGAGGTCATGATCAGCCTTACTGCCTGGGGAGGTGTAGAGTATCACCTGGATGTGTGTTTACAGGATTTCCCAGCGGATACGGTGTGACGGGGGTAGGGGAAGAGGAGAATTGTTGATCTGGGATGGAAGCAGATTGAACAGAGAAATATCCGCAGGGGCCTGGGGACAGCACAAGGACTGGGTCTGATTAAACAACTCTCTCACAGGTTTGTTGGGCATTACAATCTGTTGAGCTGGGAAACTCTGTGAACTTCAGCCAGAAAGGGTATTTGGTTTTACCAAGCAGAGGGAATCAGGAATGATGGAAGTCTGTTCTCCACGTGGTGTATGATGAACATTGGCCCTGTAGACACACCCCCTATTCTCTCAAGAGTTAGATAAGAAAACAAGACGTACAGAGAAAACTTACTTACTGACCTTGCTCCCGCCTGTTCTTACCACCTGGCCCCGTTGAGCCAAGGACTTACCACTCTGACTCAGACCACTCCGATGATGACCGCTCCACTAGACGGGACCCCTCTTTTATGGAGACTGGGTTTTATAAACTTTTTGCCACACTTGCGTGGGAACGCTTCTCCTGCGTCTTTGCATTAATCCAATCATGACTCGCGCTGAGAAAACCTGCTTTTTAAAGCTCTTCGCCTCGTCCCTCACCATTACAGAATATTATTTATTTTATTTTATTGAGAGATAGAGCACAGAACAGGCCCGTCCGGCCCACCCAGGAATCCACCGATTTAACCCGAACCTAACTGTGGTACGGTTTAAAAAATACAATTAACCTACTAACCAGTCTGCCTTTGGAGAGAGGGACTGTGTACATGGGAAGGACGTACAAACCTACTTACAGAGAACGCTACAATAGAATTCCGAACTCTGACACTAGGAGCTGTAATAGTGTCAGACTAACTGCTATGCTATCGCGGTGACAATAAATATGTACCAGTGCCGAAACCCGGGATTGAACCAGGGACCTTTAGATCTTCAGTCTAACGCTCTCCCAACTGAGCTATTTTGGCTGATATGTCTGTATTTTTGTGGTTCACCTCTGTCTTGTACCTCAACATTGCTGTATCTGCAGTATTGTAGTTCTCCTCTCCCTCATCCTTTCACCATTACAGAATATTATTTATTTTATGTTATTGAGAGATAGAGCATAAAACAGGCCTCTCCAGCCCACCCAGCTGTTCCACCCAGGAATCCACCGATTTAACCCTAACATAATTATGGGATGGTTTAAAATAACAGATTAACCTAGTAAGCAGTACATGTTTGGTCTGTGGGAGGAAACCAGAGCACCCAGAGGAAACCCCTGAGCACGTACAATCTTATTTATAGAGTGCACTGCAACTGAACTCTGAAGCCTTGAGGGCTTATAGTGTCACAATAATCGCTAAGCTACCATGGTGCACAAGAAATATGTCCCAGTGCCGAAACCCAGGATTGAACCAGGGACCTTTAGATCTTCAGTCTAACATTCTCCCAACTGAGCTATTTCGGCTGACACAGCTGCAGTATTGTTGTTCTCCACTCTCGTGTACCTCACCATTGCAGCATCTGCAGTATTGTATGTTTCTTGTACATTGTATCTCACAATTCCAGCATCTGCACTGTTGTATTTCCATGAGCTTTGTAACTCACCGGTCCATCATCTGCAGTATTGTAGATCTACTGTGCTTTAAAACTCACTATTCTTGTGTAGGAGGTATTTTATTTCTCCTCTGCCTTGTACCTCACTGCTGCAGCATCAGTGGTATTGTATTCTTGGTGCTTCGTACCTCACCTTTTTGGACCCTGCAGTATTGTATTTTTCCTGTGCTTTGAGCCTCAACGTTCCAGTAAATGTGGAATTGTGGTTCTCCTCTGCATTAACCTCACCATTCCTGTATCTGCAGAATTGTATACTCTTCTGCCTTGTACCTCACCATTGCAGTATCTGCGGAATTGTATTACTTCTGTGCTTTGTAACTCACTGTTGCTGTATCTGTGGTATTGTAGCTCTCCTCTGATGGTTCCTCACTGTTCCAGCATCTGTATTATTGCTCCTCTCCGGATTGTACCTCACCATTGCTGTGTCCGTGTTATTGTGAATCACTGCTTCCTCGTCTCTCACCATTACAAAATATTACTTACTTTATTTTATTGAGGGTACAGTCCACCAAGCTGTGACACCCAGGAACCCTCTGATTTAACCCTCATGTATTTATACTTTATACATTATTGTCACCAAACAATTGGTACTAGAACATACAATCATCACAACGATATTTGATTCTGCACTTCCCGCTCCCTGGAATACAAAATATTAAATATTAAAAATATTAAAAGCAGTAAAACTTAGTAAATATTAAAATTTTAAATTATAAATCATAAATAGAAAATAGGAAAATGGAAAGTAAGGTAGTGCAAAAAAAACTGAGAGGCAGGTCTAGATATTTGGAGGATACGGCCCAGATCTGGGTCAGGATCCGTTCAGCAGTCTTCTCACAGTTGGAAAGAAGCTGTTCCCAAATCTGGCCGTATGAGTCTTCAAGATCTTGAGCCTTCTCCCGGAGGGAAGAGGGATGAAAAGTGTGTTAGCTTTGATTATCCTGGCAGCACTGCTCCACCAGCGTGCGGTGTAAAGTGAGTCTAAGGACGGTGGTATGGTGATACGGTGTAAAATAACCAATTAACCCCTTAACCAGTACGCCTTTGGACGGTGGGAGGAAACAGGAGCACCCAGAGGAAACTCATGTGCACATGGAAAGTACTTAGAAATCTACAGAGGACGCCGGAATTGAACTCTTAATTCCAAGACCTTGAGCTGTAATAGAGATGCACCAACCACCACGCTACCGCGGTGCCAATAAACGAGTCTCAGTGCTGAAACCCGGGATTGAACCAGGGACCTTTAGATCTTCAGTCTAACGCTCTCCCAACTGAGCTATTTCAGCTGACATATCTGCACCGTTCTGCATATCTCAACATTCCAACATCTGCAGTATAGTATTTCCCTCTGCATGGTAACTCACCATTCCAGCATCTGCAGTACAGTATTGCATTTCCCCTGATTTTCACTTCGCCATTCCAGCATCTGCAGAATTGTATTTCCCCTGATTTGCACCTCATCATTCCAGCATCTGCAGAATTGTATTTCCCCTGATTTGCACCTCACCATTCCAGCATCTGCAGAATTGTATTTCCCCTGATTTGCACCTCACCATTCCAGCATCTGCAGAATTGTATTTCCTCTGATTTGCACCTCACCATTCCAGCACCTGCAGTATTCTTTCCATGTGCTTTGTACCTCACATTTCCTGTGTCTGCGGTATTGTATACTCCTCTGACTTGTACCTGACTATTTAAATATCTGCAGTAGTTTGCTCCTGCAGTGTCTTGTACCTCATCATTGCTCTGTCTGCACTATTGTACCTTTCCTGTGCCTTGCACCTCAACATTACTGTATCTGCGGAATTGTATTTCTCCCGTGCTTTATAACACAGTGTTGCTGTATCTGCAGAATAATAGTTCTCCTCTCCCTCGTCCCTCACCATTACAGAATATTATTAAGAAATAAAGTAGATGGGCTTGAGGCACAGTTGGAAATTGGTAAGTATGATGTTGTCTAATAACAGAGACATGGCTTCAAGTGGACAGGGCCTGGGAAATGAATATTCAAGGGTATACATCCTATCGAAAGGACAGACTGATGGGCAGAGGAGGTGGGGTGGCTCTGTTGGTGCAGAATGATATTCAGTCCCTTGCGAGGGGGGACGTAGAATCAGGAGACATAGAGTCAGTATGGATAGAACTGAGAAATACTAAGGGTAGAAAGACCCTAATGGGAGTTATCTACAGGCCCCCAAACAGTAGTCTGGATGTAGGGTGTAACTTGAATCAAGAGTTAAAATTGGCATGTCTCAAAGGTAATGCTACAATTGTTATGGGGGATTTCAACATGCAGGTAGACTGGAGGAATCAGGTTGGTACTGGACCCCAAGAAAGGGAGTTTGTGGAGTCCCTCCGAGATGGATTCTTAGAACAGCTTGTACTGGAGCCTACCAGAGAGAACGCAATTCTAGATTTAGTGTTGTGCAATGAACCGGATTTGAGCAGCGACCTCGAGGTAAAGGAACCATTAGGAGGTAGTGACCATAATATGATAAGTTTTAATCTACAATTTGAGAGGGAGAAGGGAAACTCGGAAGTGTCAGTATTACAGTTGAACAAAGGGAAACTATGGTGCTATGAGGGAGGAGCTGGCCAAAGTTCAATGGAACAATACCCTACCAGGGATGACAGTGGAACAGCAATGGCAAGTGTTTCTGGGAATAATGCGGAAGGTGCAGGATCAGTTCGTTCCAAAGAGGAAGAAAGATCCTAAGGGGAGTAAGGGGAGGCCGCGGCTGACAAGGGAAGTAATGGACAGCATAAAAATAAAAGAGAAGTATAACATAGCAAAGACGAGTGGGAAGCCGGAGGATTGGGAAACTTTGAAAGAGCAACAGAAGGTAACTAAAAAGGCAATACGCGGAGATAAAATGAGGTATGAAGGTAAACTAGCCAAGAATATAAAGGAGGATAGTAAAAGCTCCTTTAAGTATGTGAAAAGGAAAAAAATAGTTAAGACCAAAATTGGGCCCTTGAAGACAGAAACGGGTGAATTTATTATGGGGAACAAGGAAATGGCAGACGAGTTGAACAGGTACTTTGGATCTGTCTTCACTAGGGAAGATACAAACAATCTCCCAGATGTAATAGTGGCCAAAGGACCTAGGGTAATGGATGAACTGAACTAAATTTATATTAGGTAGGAAATGGTGTTGTATAGACTGTTGGGTCTGAAGGCTGATAAGTCCCCGGGACCTGATGGTCTGCATCCCAGGGTACTTAAGGAAGTGGCTTTAGAAATCGTGGACGCATTGGTAATCATTTTCCAATGTTCTATAGATTCAGGATCAGTTTCTGTGGATTGGAGGGTGGCTAATGTTGTCCCTCTCTTCAAGAAGGGAGGAAGAGAGAAAACAGGGAATTATAGACCGGTTAGCCTGACGTCGGTGGTGGGAAAGATGCTGGAGTCAATTATAAAAGATGAAATTACGACACATCTGGATAGCAGTAACAGGATTGGTCCAAGTCAGCATGAATTTACGAAGGGGAAATCGTGCTTGACTAATCTTCTGGAATTTTTTGAAGATGTAACTATGAAAATGGACAAGGGAAAGCCAGTGAATGTAGTGTACCCGGACTTTCAGAAATTCTTTGATAAAGTCCCACATAGGAGATTAGTGGACAAAATTAGGGCACATGGTATTGGGGTCAGAGTACTGACATGGATTGAAAATTGGCTGGCTGACAGAAAACAGAGTAGTGATTAATGGGTCTCTTTCGGAATGGCAGGTGGTGACCAGTGGGGTACCGCAGGGTACCGTGTGTGTCTCAGTGTTCAGAAAACCAACCCAGCCAGTGTGTGTCTCAGTTGGGCCCGGTGACAGTCAGCAGCCTGTAGCGCCCCTCCCCCCAATCTCCCTGTACACAAATCAGCAAACACTCCAGAAATGGTCAATTCCACTTTATTTTTAAATCACCGTGAAACTTTGAAACTATATTGTGGATGTTGCTTTCTGTGACCACTCTCTCTGTGTGAGCTCAGAGACTGGTCCCGATGGTCTCCAGTCCTGTCCCTCGACCAGCAGTGGACAGAACCCCAATGGCCATCGACGGCCCCAAACCCTCCCCCATCCTATCCCACCGTGCTAAGGATGACAGCTGCTGATTGGCTGAGAGCTGATGCCATTCCTTTAAGGTGGGCTGTGCTGATTGGACCGAAGCTCTAGAGCCAGCAGTGATTGGATGAAACGTCAGCTCCCAGTGATTGGTGGGTGGGACGATGGGGGAAGGGAAGCGTCAGCACAGTTTGGGGAAAATGTCTCCAGGCATGAGCTCCATGTGAAGGTGTATTTTGGACCCTTTTCCTTTAGAGGCCACACCATGATGCTTTTCTCCTCCCTCCCTGGCTCCTGGGCTGGGGAAACTGTGAGTACACTCCAGAACTCAGATTGTTGACACTCAAAGACCACCCAGAAGGAGGAACAAAACAGCCCAATCACCTCCCTCAAAACCCAAAGGGACGACCAGGTGGGGGAAAATGTCCGATCGCTGGATGAATGAAGAGGAGCTGACGAGGGAACAGCGAGCAAAGGACCAGCTTTCAAGGGAGCTGAACGTCACCCCTGGTATCCTCCACACACTGCTGGCGACCCACCAAGCAGCCCAGAGGATGAGGAGGGAGGAGGGGCCTGGTTGGGAGGAGAGGCTTAAAGTGTCCTGGACTGACTCGATGAAAGTGAGCATTCTTCATGAATGCCCTGCGGCTGGGATTCCTGAATCCGATGAGTATCCTGTCTTAAAACAGCCAGAGTCCGTCCGAAGCTGAGTGTCCAGGTTCATGTCCTGACCGCTCAGCTCCTGTTGGGTCTGGTGATGGCGTTCCAGAATAACCCTCACTTTGATCAGTTTGCCCCAGGAGCCAGATTCTGTTCCCTCGCAGGGTCTGTCCTCCTCACCCTGAGGTCCAGTTGGGCAGTGTCCAGCAGTGTGTGGAGCTTGTTGGAATGAAGGTAGGCTTGTCTTTAAAGGTCAGATGACTTGGCATTCTCCTGGGGCTCCTGAACCAGCCCAACAGTGGATGGTGGTCCAGGTTAACCCTTTCCTGGCCTCACAAACCGTACGCAAACACCTTTATGTTTCACTACTGTCGGGCCGGCTATCTCGTCACTCTTGTCCCAGTTAAGTTCCACCTGCCATTCCTTGACCATTTCCCATCTGGTCTCCATCCCATTGTAACCTTAGACAACCCTCACTTTCACCGCTCTCCAATTTCAGTGTCATCCACAAACTAACCATATCGCCTACATTCTCCTCTGAAATATGAACACAAGACACACAGCAGATTAAAACAAGACGACTACAAGACCGTTTACACTTATAGATTCAGACGGAGAGCGAATCACTGCCTGAGTATTAAATGTGACAGGTTCCCTGGTCTGTGGTTTGACAATGGGCACCGTCTGACATCACCGAAAGACCTTTGACATCACCCCTGGTTGGATGATCTGGGAGCATCTCCTTAGCAACGGTCAGGAACAACAAGGACAGAGGGTCGTTGCTAAGGAACTGCTCCCAGCTCATGGGTAATTACTTCTCCAAGCAGTAATTGCTCACATTTACCCCAGGCGGATCCCCAAAATTCAACAACTAATCTATGTTCCTCCCAAAGACAATCTCTCTAATCATTGTCCCCTGAAGGAATGGAAGGAATCAGTAATTTGTCTCACTGTTACAGGAGTTCTCTCCCTCTCGGGGAGTCTCTCCATCTTGTGCAGGGTTCTTCCTTCCCCTTCAGACATCTCCACCTATTCTCCAAGTCCGGCTCTCCTCTTCAGAGTTTCGATGCTGAGGATTTTGTTCAGGAAGGTGGGTTGAGTTTGCGATGAAGTCCCACCAGGGACCAGGATCCTGAGTCTCAGGAAGAGGTCTTTTGTCCCATCGTGGTCTTCCTGCAATCTGAGCGTCACCATCGCGGGGATCAGTGAAATCTGCAGCCCAGAAGGTGATGTTTGAACACGTCATGTCTACAGCAGCCACCAGATCAGCAAACTGTCCTCCAGCAGTGGTGAATCTCTGGTCTCCACGTGACCAGAGTCTGAATCTGGTCAGGATGCTGCATCTCATTGTGATGTGTCCCACTGGTGTCAAGTGACCTTGTGATGTCAGGGTTTGACCTCTCCCTGAGGGTCACCTATCCATACTTAGTAAAAGCCTTGGTCATTGGCTGGGTTACAATGATGTGCTGAGGGTGATAGGAGTAACTGGTTTCCATGGTGACCCTGGGTCTTTGACCTTGGGAATGGTAGAGGTGGGATTGTTCATTCTCTCTGACCCCTTGTTCATGCTGAGGGACATTCGGTGCTAAAATGGTGCTTGGGAACAAGGAATATCTGAGACATTGCACAAAATATTCTAAATTAATCCCAGATTAAATCAACCTCAAAGAATTGAGAAATAAAGTTGAATATTGTATGGAAAATATAATAATGAAAATGATGTTTTTGGGGGCTTCTTGTGAACACTGTCCCACTGTCAGTAGTCCGTAGGAAAACACAGTGAAGTTACTGATGAACTTCTGTGAACACGAACCCTCTCCCTGCTGACACCCTGAATACATTCTTACACTTGGGACCCCTTGTGAGCACAGTCACACTTCTGTGAGCTTCCTGTGACCTCCATCCCATTCCTCGGATCCTGCCCTGAACACTCCGACGGTCCCACGAGGTGAACAGGTCTGTCTTTAGTAAACGTTTACCGTGAAGGTCCAGACAGCTGGTTTCCATGATTCCCCTGTTGATCTCTTGTATCTTGCTTCCTAAAGGACTCCATCTATTCTCCCAAAACATCCCTGACTAAAGGTCACCTTTGACCTTCTGCCTTCGTCATGGATACCTCCTCCCTTGGTGACAGGGATCAGGCTGTTGCATTTTCCACAGGGATGGGAGAAGAGCAGCAGAACAAACTGATGGACTGATGGTGAATCCGTCAGCAATCAAAGAGTTACTGTATACAGTGCAGACACAGGCCATTCGGCCCCTCAGCTATGTGGAGTACTTTGCCTGAGGCTCCGGAGGGTTCCTATACTGTGGAAAACGTCCTGCCTCGTCCCTGTGCCGAAGACGCCACTCCCCAGCGGCCTCAATGACTGCAGACCGGTGGCATTGACCTCCCACATCATGAAGACCCTGGAGAGACTTGTTCTGGAGCTGCTCCGGCCTACGGTCAGGCCACACTTAGATCCCCTCCACTTCGCCTACCAGCCCCGACTAGGAGTTGAGGATGCCATCGTCTACCTGCTGAACTGTGTCTATGCCCACCTGGACAAGCCAGCGAGCACTGTGAGGGTCATGTTTTTTGACTTCTCCAGTGCGTTCAACACCATCTGCCCTGCTCTGCTGGGGGAGAAGCTGACAGCAATGCAGGTGGATGCTTCCCTGGTGTCATGGATTCTTGATTACCTGACTGGCAGACCACAGTACGTGTGCTTGCAACACTGTGTGTCCGACAGAGTGATCAGCAGCACTGGGGCTCCACAGGGGACTGTCTTGTCTCCCTTTCTCTTCACCATTTACACCTCGGACTTCAACTACTGCACAGAGTCTTGTCATCTTCAGAAGTTTTCGGATGACTCTGCCATAGTTGGATACAACAGCAAGGGAAATGAGGCTGAGTACAGGGCTACAGTAGGAAACTTTGTCACATGGTGTGAGCAGAATTATCTGCAGCTTAATGTGAAATAGACTAAGGAGCTGGTGGTAGACCTGAGGAGAGCTAAGGTACCGGTGACCCCTGTTTCCATCCGGGGGGTCTGTGTGGACATGGTGGAGGATTACAAATACCTGGGGATACGAATTGACAATAAACTGGACTGGTCTAAGAACACTGAGGCTGTCTACAAGAAGGGTCAGAGCCGTCTCTATTTCCTGAGGAGTCTGAGGTCGTTTAACATCTGCCGGACGATGCTGAGGATGTTCTACGAGTCTGTAGTGGCCAGTGCTATCATGTTTGCTGTTGTGTGCTGGGGCAGCAGGCTGAGGGTAGCAGACAACAACAGAATCAACAAACTCATTCGTAAGGCCAGTGATGTTGTGGGGATGGAACTGGACTCTCTGACGGTGATGTCTGAAAAGAAGATGCTGTCCAGGTTGCATGCTATCTTGGTCAATGTCTCCCATCCACTACATAATGTACTGGGTGGGCACAGGAGTACATTCAGCCAGAGACTCATTCCTCCAAGATGCAGCACAGAGCGTCATAGGAAGTCATTCCTGCCTGTGGCCATCAAACTTTATAACTCCTCCCTTGGAGAGTCAGACACCCTGAGCCAATAGGCTGGTCCTGGACTTATTTCCTAGCATAATTTACATATTACTATTTAACTATTTATGGTTTTATTACTATTTAATTATTTATGGTGCAACTGTAACGAAAAGGAATTTCTCCTGGGATCAATAAAGTATGACTATGACTATGGTCTATGCTACCCAAGATGCCCCTCCTACATTGTCCCCTTCGCCAACATTTGGCCCATAACCTTGTAAACCTTTCCAATCCATGTACCGGTCCAACTGTCTTTTATAAGTTGATACTGTACCTGCCTCAACCATTTCCTCTGGCAGCTCATTCCACGTACGTACCACCCTGTAGAAAATATTGACCCTCCAGTTTATATTAAATCATTCCCCTCACCTTAAGCATATGTCCTCTCGTTCTTTATCCCCCCAACCCTGGGGTAAATATCATGTCTATGCCCTGTATGATTTTATGTATTTCTCTAGGACCACATCTCATTCTGGAATCAAGCCCCAGTCTGGCCCACCTTTCCCGGTAACTCGATCCATTGAGTCCGAGGAACATTGTGGAAGAGCTGGAACTCTAACTTAGCAAAGCTGTCGCCTGACACACTGACTGTATCCAGCATATTGTGCCACAGCGATCGGTGCCAGTTATCATCGATATCATCTCAGCCAGGAAATTTGCAGATGTCACCAAGATTGGGGGCGTAGTGGACAGTGAGGAAGGCTATTCCGTGAAGGCTAATTTATTATCCTTCTCAACCCCATCTCCAGCGGTCTCCGCATAACCTTTGACACTCTGACCAATCATTCCCAATCATCCTGCCAGATTTACAAACTCACTCTCCGATCCACATTGATGAATACAGTACTGTGCAAAACAATTTCTCAAGCTCCCAATGACTTGTCCTCCACAGCTGTCTGTGGCAATGAATTCCACAGACTCACTATCCTCTGGTTAAAGAAATACCTCCTCATCTTTGTTCTAGATGGATGTCCTTCTAGTCTGAGGCAGTGCTCTCTGGTTCTCCACTATAGCAGACATCTTCTCCACATCCACTCTATCCTGACTTTTCAATATTCGATGGGTTTCAATGAGATCCCCCTTCAGTCTTCTGAAGTCCAGCGAGCACAGGCTCAAAGCCATCAAATGCTTTTCCGCTTTGGGCCTGTTAAGGGCTCTATTTATAATAATAAAAAAATAAAGGTGAGGGTGAGGGCAAGGGGTGAGGAAGCCTCAGGTAGGAGAGTCTCAGTCACCCTGTGGTCTCTGCTGCCCCCTGCTGACCACCTGCCGCCACTGCAGCTGGAGGGGTTTCTCTACCTCATGCCTGCCTTTCTGTAGCGCCCGTTACCGTCTCAGGGTTTGCTCACATCCAGTGGGGTCACAATTGAGGTAAACAGGACAGTGAATCCACGGACACCTCTGTGAGCTTGGGGTGGCATCTGATTGAAGGAAAAGGCTCAAAAACTTTTAACTGAAGAACGACATGCGAGAAAAGCAGAGATTCTAATGAATTTTTGGATTGGTCTTCAGTAGAGGACAGTTAAAACTCTCCAAGCATCATTGGAGAAGGGAGGGAGGATTTTCAAACAATCTCCCCTCTGGTGAACAACATCCAGGGTACCCATGGGTCTAAAGACCGACCAGCAACCCCACAAACCCCTCTGCCGCTCCCCCATCTAATGGCCGTTGTCCCGGCTCAGGTGACTACAGAGGCGGTGGATCAGTGGCTGTAAACCCCCAAATTTATGTGGGTCCCCCGGCGCTGGAAAACTCTTCAAGAGTGGAATCGGATAGGAAACGAGCGGTCAGTTATTTGGACACCGGTGGTCAGTGGGATCCCTGATTAAAGTAATTAAAGGCAGGGCATCGCCAGACAGACACAACATGAAGATATGAGCAGCACTCACAACACGCTGGAGGAACTCAGCAGGTCGGGCAGCATCCGCGGAAAAGATCGGTCGACATTTCGGACCGGAACCCTTCGTCAGGACTGAAGAGGGAAGGGGCAGAGGTCCTATAAAGAAGGTGGGGGGAGGGTGGGAAGGAGAAGGCTGGTAGGTTCCAGGTGAAAAACCAGTAAGGTGGCAAGAGAATTCATGGTGGCATCGGTCCCTCCATGACTCCCTGATCCACACGTCCCTCCCCACAGATCTCCCACCCGGCACTTACCCCTGTAAGCGTAAGTGCTACACCTGTCCCTACACCTCCTCTCTTGCCACCATTCAGGGCCCCAAACAGTCCTTCCAGGTGAGGCAACACTTCACTTGTGAGTCTGTTGGGGTCATCTATTGTATCCGGTGCTCCCGGTGCGGCCTCCTCTACATCGGTGAAACCCGACGCAGATTGGGGGACCACTTTGTCAAGCACCTCCACCCCGTCCGCCACAACAGACCGGATCTCCTGGTAGCCACCCACTTCAACTCTGCTTCCCACTCCCATTCAGATATGTCCATACATGGCCTCCTCTACTGCCATGATGAGGCTAAACTCAGCTTGGAGGAGGAACACCTCATATACCGTCTAGGTAGTCTCCAGCCCCTTGGTATGGACATTGAATTCTCCAACTTCCGGTAATTCCCTCCCCCTCCCTTCCTCTATCTCTGTTTCACTCTGCCCCCCTCCCCCAGCTGCCTATCACCTCCCTCTTGGTTCAGCCTCCTTCTACTACCCATTGTGTTTTCCCCTATCCCTTCTTCACCTTTCCTGCCTATCCAAGGGTTAGAAGGGTTCCGGCCCGAAACGTCGACCGATCTTTTCCACGGATGCTGCCCGACCTGCTGAGTTCCTCCAGCATGTTGTGACTGTTGCTTTGACCCCAGCATCTGCAGATTATTTTGTGTTTATGAAGATATGAGACAGCTCCTGAGCCGGTAATAAACTGGGTGTCGTTAATCGCGATTCACATCACTGCCTGGTACGGAAACTGCACAGCGGCGGACAGAACAGTTCTACAACGGGAAGTCAAAACTGACCAACGCATCACCGGCAGCAGCCTGCCCATCATCAAGAACATACATACAGAAAGGTGCCAGAAAAGGGCCAGGAACATTATGAAGGAACCCACCCACCCTGCTCACGGACTGTTTCTCCCACTCCCATCAGGGAGGTAGCTACATTCCATCCACACCAGGACCACCGGACTCAAAAACAGTTCCTTTCCCCAAGCAGTGAGGCTGATCAACACCTCCACCCACTAACCCAGCCCTCAACACCCGCAACCACCACCACTTTATCATTTCCTGTCAGAATCACCTTATGTACAGACACTCCTGTATGCAGTGTCACTTTCCGGACTTACAATCAATCTATGTATGTAAGCTATCTTTTGTATTTATAGTCATTATGTTTTTATTATTATTATGTTCTTTATCTCATTGTGTTTTCTTATACTTCATCAGACCCATAGTAACAATTATTTCATTCTTCTTTACACTTGTGTACTGGAAATGACATTAAACAATCTTGAATCTTGAATCAGGACAACACACAAAGTACATAGTCGACTTTTCGGGCTGAGACCCTTTACCAATGCTCATGAAGGGTCTGGGCCCGAAATGTCGACTGTCTATTCGTTTCCATAGATGCTGTCTAACCCTCTGAGTTCATCCAGCGTTTTGTGAGAGTTGCTCTGGATTTCAGAGAGTTGCAAACTCAGCCAGCTCCATCATGGGCACTAACCTCCTCAACATCGAGGACACCTTCAAAAGATGATGCCTTAAAAAGGTGGCGTCCAATATTAAGGATGCCCACCACCCAGGACATGCTCTGTTCTCATTGCTACCATCAGGGAGGGAGGTACAGGAGCCTGAAGACACACACTCGATGATTCAGGAACAGCTTCTCCCCCTCTGTCATCCGGTATATGAATGGACATTGACACCACATACACTATCTCAATATTTCAAAAAATTATATATATATGTTGTGGGTGGCACGGCAGTGTAGTTGTCAGCACAACGCTTTACAGTACAGGCGACCCGGGTTCAACTCCCACCGCTGCCTGTCAGCAGTTTGTACATTCTCCCCTTGGAGTGTGTGGGTGCTCCAGGTGCTCCAGATTCCTCCCTCAGTCCAATGAGGGTTGTCCAGATGTGCTGGTTGGAAGATTAATTGGTCCCATGATTAGGTTCAGATTAAACTTGGGGATTGCTGGATAGTGCAGTTCAAAGGGCTGGGAGGGCCTAGTCTGTGCTTTTAAAGGCATCCGTTAGTCTTGCGAGACCATGGATCTGCGCCTGGAAAGTCTTCACTTTCTCAGGTTGTATGGAAGACCAGCAGTTGCCCATGCTGCAAGTCTCCCCTCTCCACGACACCAATGTTGTCCAAGGGAAGGGCATTAGGACCCATACAGCTTAGCACCAGTGTCGTCGCAGAGCAATGTGTGATTAAGTGCCTTGCTCAAGGACACAACATGTTGCCTCAGCTGGGGCTCAAACTCACGACCTTCAGGTCGTTAGTCCAATGCCTTAATCACCTGGCCATGTGCTATCTCAATAAATAAATATATAAATGAATTTTGTGTGTGTGTGTGTGTGTGAATGTATGTGTATATACACAAACATACATGTGTATATGTATAACTATATATTTCTATCTTCTTGTAATATATTGACTACAACTCTGCCTTTAATACCATCATTCCAAATAAACTGATTCCTAAGCTCCGGAACCTGGGCCTTAGTACTCAGATCTGCAGCTGGATCTTCAACATCCTCATAGACAGGACCCAGGCTGTAAAAATAGGGGACAAGCTCTCCTCTACAATCACTCTGAGCACCGGTGCCCCACAAGGCTGTGTACTCAGCCCCCTGCTGTACTCACTGTACACCCATGATTGTGTAGCCAAGTTTCCATCAAACTCAATATATAAGTTTGCTGATGACACAACAATTGTAGGCCATATCTCAGGTAATGATGAGTTTGAGTACAGAGAGGAAATTAAGAACCTGGTGGCATGGTGTGAAGACAATAACCTATCCCTCAACGTCAGCAAGACGAAGGAATTGGTTGTTGACTTCAGAAGGAGTAGCGGACCGCGTGACCCAATTTACATCAGTGGTGCGCAAGTGGAACAGGTCAAGAGCTTTAAGTTCCTCGGGGCCAATATCACAAATGACCTGACTTGGTCCAACCAAGCAGAGTTCACTGCCAAGAAGGCCCACCAGCGCCTTTACTTCCTGAGAAAACTAAAGAAATTTGGCCTGTCTCCTAAAACCCTCACTAATTTTTATAGATGCACCGTAGAAAGCATTCTTCTAGGGTGCATCACAACCTGGTATGGAAGTTGTCCTGTCTAAGACAGGAAGAAGTCCTGTCTAAGACAGGAAGAAGCTCCAGAAGATCATGAACACAGCACAGCACATCACACAAACCAATCTTCCATCCTTGGACTCACTTTACACCGCACGCTGTCGGAGCAGTGCTGCCAGGATAATCAAGGACACAACCCACCCAGCCAACACACTTTTCGTCCCTCTTCCCTCCGGGAGAAGGCTCAGGAGCTTGAAGACTCGTACGGCCAGATTTGGGAACAGCTTCTTTCCAACTGTGATAAGACTGCTGAACGGATCCTGACCCAGATCTGGGCCGTACCTTCCAAATATCCGGACCTGCCTCTCGGTTTTTTTGCACTACCTTACTTTCCATTTTCTATTTTCTATTTATGATTTATAATATAAATTTTTAATATTTACTAATTTTTACTATTTTTAATATTTAATATTTGTAATCTAGGGAGTGGGAAGCACAGAATCAAATATCGCTGTGATGATTGTACGTTCTAGTATCAATTGCTCGGCGACAATAAAGTATAAAGTATACGTTTTTGTATTGCATTTCTGCCTCATGACAACAAATTTCAGGACATAAGCTGGTGACTCTCAACCTGATTTTGGTTCTGATGTTGAACCACATCTGGATGAGTGGTGAGTTGGAAACAGCTGTAAGCTGAGATCCAGCTGCGGCTCCAGTCTCTCGCAGGTACCGGGACCGCGCCACGTGGGGATGTTTATATGGCTGAGGAGGGCTGTTTACCTCCATCCTCATCGAGCGAGGCAGCTGCTGTTTTCTCCGGGACACAGTTGCCGGGAGACTGGGGTGTTCCCCGAGGAGGCACGGATCAAACAAGCATGGTTTACTGGGTACTGCTGGGGGAATGTCCTCCCTGGAGACGATAACGGATCGGTGGCTCTGACTCTCAGCAGAATCAGGTTTCATATCACCCGCATATGGCATGAAATTCATTGTTTTGCAGCAGCAGCAGTACTTTGCAATATATAAGAACAGAAATTGTAAGTTACAGAAAGAAATAGAGCGCTGTGCAAAAGTTTTAGACATATATATATGGCTAGGGTGCCTAAGACTTTTGCACAGTTCTGTAGTAATTTTATGTATTGCACTGTGCTGCTTCCACAAACAAAAAAAAACAAATTTCATAACATATGTGAGTGATGATAAAGCTGATTCTGATATGGGTCTCTTTAGTGGACTGAGAGTGGGAAGGGGGCAGGGAGAGGGGAATCGTGGTCGGGAAAGGGGGAAGGGAGTGGGAAGATCAAATGGCCTTGCCTGGTGTCCCAGGGCTGGGTGTGTCTGGACCCACAACCCCACCCTGCCACCCTGGCACTCCTTCTCTGCCACCCGTTCCACACCCCTCCCGTGGCACTCCACCCTCGCCATTCCCAACACCCTTTGCTCCCGCCAGATTTACAAACTCGCTCTCCATTCCACGTTGACAAATACAGTCCTGTGCAGAAGGCTGAGACACCCTCGCTATATACTTGTGCCTAAAGCTCTTGCACAGTACTGTGCCAAGTCTCCCCAAGCGCCCAATGAAACTGTATATGGTGACGTATGTGTACTTTGATAATAAATTTACTTTGAACCAGGTGCCTGTGATACAGCTGCAAGGAAGCATTTCATTGTACCTAAGCACAAGTGAACGTCTACATATAATGATGAACTCATTCTGGACCATAAAACATAGGAGCAGAATATGGCCATTCAGCCCATCGAGTCTTCTCCATTGCTGATCTACTTCCCCCTCAGCCCCATTCTCCTGCCTCCTCACACTCTGACTAATCAAGAACCTATCAAGATCTATTGATTCTTGAAAGGTCATTACTAATGCCTCCACAATCTCTTCAGCCACTTTGTTCAGAATCAAGGTGTGCATATCGTCTGGTCCAGGTGTCTTACCTACCTTCAGGGCTTCCAGTTTCCCATGAACCTTCTCCCTAGTAATGGCAACTAAACTCACTCTGATCCCTGACACACTTGAACTTCTGGTATACTGCTATGCTAGTGACTTCAACAGTGATGACTGATGTAAAATACTTGTTCAGTTTGTCTGCCATTTCCTTGTGCTCCATTCCTACCTCTACAGTTCAATTTTTCAGTGGCCTGGTCTTCTCTCACCTCTCTTTTACTCTTTTTATATCTGAAGATATTTTGGTATCCTCTTTGATATTATTGTCTAATGACCCAGCACCTGTCTCCAAGTTTCTCTGTGTTGTTACAATAATTTAATTGAATTTGGATATTGAGTTTATATTAACGCTCGCATTTCGTGATTAGCAAAACAGTAAATGTCGTATTTATAAGAGAGTTAAAAACAGTCACTAGTTTCTTCTGGAATCTTCTTTTAAAACAATCGTGCAAAGTCTTTAAAACCTAACGTATATACACATTTAAACATTTAATCTGACTACAACAGGTATTGCAAGATAAGTGATATTTTCTCCTAATCTAAAACTGAGGGTCTAACAAGCTGTTAATGCACAAGGAATCTATCATAATGGCTTTTCCTTCAATCTGTGTCATCACCAACTGAGCAGAATTTATGAAATACAATTATTCCTGACACTTGTTTGAGTTTTCCACATACAAAGTGCAACGATGCCTTGCTGCCACAGGAGGGGATGCCCATTCAAATCAAAACACTCAACAATCAGTAACAGTCTCAGCTCCCACCGTCAACTCTTCCTGCAGAATTCATTCGGCACATCACCGAGAGTCCCCGGGCAAAGAGATATTTCAGTACAGCACGTTGTGTTGTGAGCCCAGGTTACAGGTGAGGCTGCCGCTGTTGGAAATTGCTCTTTTGGAGAAACAGCAGATTAGTTCTTCTCAAACTCTGCCAAAGTTGCAGGTTTAAATTGATATGACTTGGTAGAGATGGACAAGGTGATAAGCAAAGAGTGAGTGAACAGCCAGAGACCTTTTCAGGAATGGCTAATACAAGGGAACATAATTTTAAGGTGATTGGAGGAAAGTATAGGTGGCAGCAGTAAGTTTTTTACACAGAGAATTGTAGGTGAATAGAAAACCCTGCCAGGGGTGGTGGTAGAGGCAGATACATTAGGGGCGTTTAAGAGGCTCTAAAGCACATGGATGATGGAAACATCGTGGACTGTGTAGGAGGGATGGGTTAGATTGATCTTGCAGTAGGTTAAAAGGTCGGCACAACACTGTGAATTGAAGGGCCTGTCCTGTGCTGTAATTTTCAATGTTGTAACATAGAGCTATCATTTGTAATAGAGAGGTCAGGAGATCAGGGGCACGGCTTGCGGAGTGCTCACTACTCTGGGTGATGTGTATGCAACATAGAACCTCACATTCCTGATGTAATAATCTGCAGCTCAGACATGGAGCTGTCGGTGATGCCAGTCGGGCTCACTATTTCCGGCGTCCGCAGATCTCCGCACGTTCGGTGTTCAGCTGTGTTGGTCAGCATCGGACTGATCCTGTCCTGTCCTGTCCCTGAACTGGGCGGCCACAGCTTCCAACAGCTTCAGAGACTCAGTTGCTTGTTCATTTCTGTCAGTTCATCACCAAGGGTTTCCATTTCCAGTACACAAGTGTAAAGGAAAACAAAATCATTGTTACTCCGGATTCGATGCAGCACAAAAAAAAACTCACAATAAGATAAAGAACACAATAATAATTATAAAAACACAATAAATATAAATCCATAAGAGCTTATATACATAGATTGATTGTATGTCCATAAACTGACACTAGGTACGGGAGTGTCTGTACATAAGGTGACTGACAGGAAATGATAAAGTAGTGGTGGCTGGGGGTGTGGAGGGGTGGGTTAGTCGGTGGAGGTGTTGATCAGCCTCACTGCTTGGGGAAAGTGACTGCTTTTGAGTCTGGTGGTCCTGGCGTGGACCGCTATCTTCTGGCAGTACGAGAGTTAAAATATTCCGCTGATAATCAATCTTCTGCACTGAATTGCTGGATGCTCAGAGAACAGGTCCTTCATACCAGGAGCTCTCCACTATTGATCGGAGTCTCTGCTTTATACAGAAAGAGGGCCTCTTGTACAGATGAATGTTAATTCAAGCAGCAAACGACGTACGGGCAAGGTGACTTCATGGGCTTTCAGTATTAAATGCTGGTAGCTCAGGGTTGTCTATGAAATACTAATTGTTTCACTTCTTCTTCTTAAACCCATCACTCCTACTGGGGACAGGCTGCCATTAGCAGCTCATCAGAGTCCTCTGTTCTGGGCCAGTCTTTCAAAAGTGTAGCCCCTTGAAGATCCTTCCTCTCCCAGGGAGGAGGCCTTTGGAGCTTCTGTTGGTGTTTCTGTAGTGCTGGGTTCTAACAGGATAGGGTTGCTAGCCCCATGCCCAACCCTCCACCTTTTGCAGCGGGGTTTGTGACCCTCTGTAACTTGTGGGGTTAATTGTTTCGCTGCCCAGTATGACTCCGGGTCACTCATGCAGCTTGCAGCTCCTGCAGCTCCAACGCAGCTCTCGCTGACCAGCAATGCAGCCTGCAGCAGCTTGCAAACCCCTGGCGTACAAGATGAGCTTCCCTCAGGGTGTGAAAAGCAGAAAGCTCAGAAGGTTCAAAGTACATTTATTATCCAAGAATGTATAAATTATACAGCCTTGAGATTTGTCTGCTTACAGAAACCCGAAAGAAACCATTAAAACCAAAGAATTCTGTCAAGCACCCAAAGTGCAGAGAGAGAAAAAAACAAATCATGCAAACAATAAACACAAGCAGATATGTTCTGAAGTGGCCCGGAGAGAGAGTCCGTCCACTGACCCATAGTTCAGCACGGAGCTGAGTAAACAGCACAGAGCAGCGATCTGAAGCGGCCCATCCCTTGCCATGGGCCTTGACACCCTGACCCAGTCAGGCCCAGTGCAGTGTGCAGTCCAATCATCCATGCCACAGGAACAGTAGGCCATTCGAAAGGTCTCGATCAGCAGGTCTCTCACTGGCCTACCAGAGCAGGTGGGTGACTGGCCTGAACCTCTTCGGTCTCTGTATGGCCCGTGTCTTGGAGCCTTAGTCACCTGCTCAGTCCCTAATCTTCAATCCCATCCTGGCCCAACATATTGCTGCAATCACAAAGGGGGCATGCCAGCAGGAGCTTAGGAGATTTAATATGCTACCGAAGATTCTTAGCAAATGTCTACAGAAGTACCGTGAAGAACCTTCCCATCCACAGTAGACATTCTGACCGTCTGCTATAGAGGATCTGGTGCACAGGATTGGTAAAAAGCTGCAGAAAGTTGTAAACACAGCCAGCTCCATCATGGGCACTAGAATCCCCACCATCAAGAACCTTTCCAAAACCCAATTCCAGAGGATCTGTCACGACAGAGACAACATACCCTTTTCTCATTACTACCATCAGAGAGGAGGGAGACACACCCTCAATGTTTTAGGGACAGATTTCTTCCCTCCACCATCAGCTTTCTGAATAACCCGCGAACATAGCTTCACAATTTTGCTCTCTTTTTGCACTATTTTTACAGATTCTTATTGTAATTTATGTTATTTTTAATGTAATGCTCTGTCTTGCTGCTGCAGAGCAACAGATTTCATGACATATGTCAGTAATAATGAGCCTGATTCTGAAAATATTCCCACGGGATCACCTTCCTCTCCCCATTTGTGACACTTACCAGGAACGTTGCAGACAAAGGACCCGAAGTATTGTGGAGGATCCCGACCGCCCATCCCACAATCTCTCTGACCCACCACTATCAGGAAGGAGGTACAAGGAGCATCAGGACTAGGACTGCCAGGCTGTGAGACTAATGAATACCCTGCCACCACCGAGGTCTCGTCACCGGGACAGCGAACTATTTGCTTTTTACTGTTTACCTGTGCTGCACACTTCATGTGCATTTTGAATTATATTTTATTAACTCGCTGTATTTGTGGTAATATTTTGTTTTATGTGCTGTGTGTGATCTCTGTTTTGTGGGTGCACTGCAGTCTGGAGGAACATTATTTCATTTGGTTGTATATATGTACAGTCAGGTGAGGATAAACTGGAACGGGATCGTTGAGGGCAGTAGACAGAGTTTGTCTGAGCGTCTTACCTACAGGAGAGCAGTACTGAGAGAGCAATCACACACTGTACAGCGGAAGGAGTTCTGTACTGTCCATCTGTCAACTAAGATTAGATCTCAATCTACACACTAACTCTAACCCTAACGTAGCAAATTGGGAGGTCTTCCTTCATCTAGGACGGTTAACCAAGCTCCTCGAGTGAGTACAGGAGGTCCCATGACTCCATTTCAAAGATTAGGAGAGGAACAGTTGTCGTGACCTGGTCAGCGCTATCCCCTCTAACATCATGCCTCTTGGTTCAGCACAGAACTGAGTAAACCTCGTGGAACAGCCAAAACATCATCTCTACAGCGGCCTGACCCAAAGCTGTGACCAACACCAATATTCCCTGTGGCATTGTGTGACTACCACCCAACAATCTCAATTTTGATTGGTGGTCCCATTAATTCACCTAGTCACAGGTCCCCCGGTCCTTTTCCTGCACTCCCCACCCAACGGGCTTTATACTTCAATGGTTTAATCGTTGAGTGCTCCCTGCTCTAATGCAGCCTCTCCTCTCGCCTGAGAGCAGATCAGCTGCTGAGTACTTCCAGCACTATTCACCTCTACCTGCTTTAGAACATAAAACAGCACAGCACATTCCAGTCCCTTTGGCTCATGATGTTGTACCGACTCTATAACCTACTCCAAGATCAATCTAACCCTTCCCTTCCACATAGCCCACCATTTTTCAATCGTTCTTCTCTAAGAGTCTCTTAAATGTCCCTGATGTACCTGTCTCTAGTATCTCCACTCTCTGTGTAAAAAGTCACCTCTGACATACCCCCATACTTTCCTCCCATCACCTTAAAATTATTGTCATTGCCATCATTATGTGCCATGTTGTATGACGATCACAGTCTTCCATGTGAGGCACCTGTCAAAGACCTTCTGAAAAACACCCACTGATTCTCCTTTCATCATCATCATTATGTTCAGTGTCGTATGAAGTGGGTGATCATGGTCTTTCCATGATCATGATTGTTCTTGGCAAATTTTTCTACAGGAGTGGTTTGCCATTGCCTTCCTCTGGGCAGTGTCTTTACAAGACGGGTGACCCCAGCCATTATCAATATATTCAGAGATTGTCTGCCTGGTCTCAGTGGTCACATGACCAGGACTTGTGATCTGCACCAGCTGCTCAAATGACCGTCACCACCTGCTCCCATGGCTTCACGTCAGGGAGGCTAAGCTGGTGCTACTCCTTGCCCAAGGTGACCTGCAGGCTAGTAGAGGGAAGGAGCACCTTACACCTCCTTTGGCAGAGACGTATCTCCACCCCCCCCCCACATAAAATTATGCCCCCTCGAATTTTGCATTTCAGTCCTGGGGAGAAAAGCACTGGCTACCCAGTCTATCTTTACCTCTTATTTTGTACATTTCCACCAAGTCACCTCTCATCCTTCTTCACTCAACAACAAAAGCCATGCTCGCTCAGCCTTTACTCCCAAAGTACTGCACAGAATCAGGCCTTCCAACCCACCTACTCCATACTAACCACCACCCCCAGCACGTTTTGGGGATAATTTTTGGGTGCAGCAGCCAATGTCCCACTGATTGTGGGCGCCATAGTAGCATAGCAGTTAGTGCGACGCATTACTGCTCAGCGTGTCGGAGTTTGAAGTTCAATCCCAACTTCCTCTGTAAGGAGTTGGTACGCCCTCCCTGTAGAATGCGTGGGTTTCCTCCGGGTGATCTGGTTTCCTCCTACAGTCCAAAGATGTAGCAGTCAGTAGGTTAATTGGTCTTTGTAAATTGTCCCGCGATGAGGCTGGGGTTAAATCGGTGGGTTGCTCGGTGGCACGACTCGAAGGGCTGGAAGGGCCTGATCCACTCTGTATTGCTAATTAAAAATGTTCGCTTTCCCTGGCATCTGATTAACGCAGACCCACCATCCAAGGCTTGGGTGCGTGCAGTCAGGAGGGTGCTGAGCTTGTTTCTATGGTTACGGTTTTCAGTGATTCATCGTCAAAATCGCTGCTTCAATCCACACCTGCCCCCGTGACAGGCTTTGAACGTACAGTAGTGTGCAAAGGTCTCTATATTGCCAGGGTCCCTACGACTTCTGCACAGGACTGTATTTGTCAATGTGGAGTGGAGAACGAGTTTGTAAATCTGGTGGGAGCGAAGGACATTGGGAATGGCGAGGGTGGAGTGCCGTGGGAGGGGTGTGGGACAGGTGGTAGAGAAGGAGTGTCAGGGTCAGGGGGTGGTGGGGAGGAGGGGTGTGGGTGCAGACACACCCAGCCCAGAGACATCAGACAAGGTCAGTTGATTCGAAACAATTGGTTTATTGATCATTACAGAACGTCTCTGTGGTGATTCCCCTTATGTTTTATAACTTGAAAACATTCAAAGGAAGAGACAGAAGTCTGAAATGCTGGTCTAACTTTGTGTTTACTTTAAATGAGGCACACGTATCTCAGTATCAATCAATATCTACACAAGATTGCTGAAATCTTACTTAAGTATTAAATATTCAACTCTCATCCCTGCTTAACTATAAACTCCAACTCAATAGAGAATTCATCTCAATTACATACACAATATACTACATAATACAACCACTACATACAGACATCTGCAGCATAGTAAATTTTACATTGTCCCATTCAGGCCTAAAGATTTAATTGCTATGGAGGATTTCTTACTCTTATGGGAAAACATCTTTCCTGTCAAGGGGGTCACTTGGCTTGGCGGGTGAGACTTGTGGCTGTGAAATGATCTCAGGTACTGGGGCCTCCTCTGCGGTGGTTGTGGGAGTTGATTCTGAGATTGCAGGAGGAGGTTCTGACAGCGGTAACCACCTTTCTTCTTCTTCCTGTTTGTGCACCTGGACCTTGGGAAGATGCACTTAGTTCACTGGAGTATTCTCTTATTTAATCCCTCTATTGCTCCCTTTACGATCTGATCTCTCCTTTTGCTTTCTTCATCCACAACATGATCTCACAAATCCTCTGTTTTTGTATCTCCATTGACTTCTTTCTTTTTGGCCTTCCATTCATCCAGCTGGGCTTTGGTCTGTGCATTTACTTTCTCAAGCAGTTTTTGTCTTCCTCTTGAAGTTCATGCAATAACCTTAATGCACGCAGAGTAGATTCTGGTTCTTTATACTCACAAAAGCCGAATGCTTGCAACTTTCTGGAAGCTCTTTGAACTCTCTTCCAGCTTAAATCTAAGCCACATTTCACAAGTAACTGTCTGATTAACACATTAGAAGCTCTCTCAGATATGAGGCCTACAAAAACTGTTGCAGTTGGACCACTGCTTTCATTACTTTCATAATCCCCCTGAGCAGCATGGTCCTTCCTTGGTCCAATAGAGATACAGAGGTTAGCACCAACACCTGTTTGTCCTCTGACAATGGTTCATGGTGTACAGCATGGAGACAATTGTGATGTCATCCAGTACCTTTCTTAATTCGGTTTCGGTGACTCTATTGCTGGGGATGTGGCATGCAAATGGTGGATGGATCTACAATCAAATTGTAGTTGTCTCAGTCACTCATGCCCCACAATGCCGGCCTTCCTTTTTTTTTAACCACATACAATACCAATGTGGCTTGTTGGTTGTTGTATTTCACTGTTACAAATGTTATTCACACAGAATTTATCTTTTCTCCAGTGGAAGTTCTCAGTTGGGTACCTGTAGGCTTCAGTTTAGTATCTTTGAAAAGCCACTCAAACTAATTTTGTGGAAGAACTGAAACTGCCAAAGCAGTGTCCAATTCCATTTTAATTAATTTGCCATTCACTTCTGCAGTAAGCCATATTTCTTGTCCATTGTTAGCTTTCACATTGTAAATCTCAAGGCCACATAGTCCTGTGTCACTCTCATCATTATCAGATTTTTCATCAACAGCATGCAGTTTAGTGCTCTTTTTCAAACTGCAACTTGAATTTTTATCTTTTTCTTTTTCCTGTGCGGTCCATTTATTTTTGTCTGTCTGACATGCTCTTTGTACGTGTCCTACTTTGTTAAATTTTCTACAAGTTTCACCTTTACATCTGCATTGATCTAGTGTATATGAGCCCTGCCACAATGTACAGTAACACAATTTGTTCGGCCAGGCAGGCATCTGTCTAGCTGCTGCAATTTTGCTCATGCTCACTTACATTCCAGAGTGCAACTCAATTGTGTCTCTGTCTGTGGTTTCCGTTGAAACAGGAGTTTCAACTGCTCTTTTAAATGTAAGCATAATTTAGTTAGGTTTTTTTTGAATGCTTTCTCGTAAGATTCCACAAACTAAATGATCTCTCAGTGCATCATTAAGCCCAATACAGAACTGATGATGTTCAAACAATCTCTTCAATTCAGCCACGTAAGCTGAAATGGAATCCCCTTCCTTTTGATTCTGCTTATGAAACCTAAAACATTCCGCAATCAACAATGGCTTTAGTTTTAAGTGTTCCTGCATCACCTTCACAAAATCAGCAAAGCTCATTTCGGATGGCTTGGTTGGAGCAGTTAAACTTTAAAGGAAACTGTACGCCTTTAACCTCCAATGCACCCAGCAAAGTTGGTACTTATTTCTCATTATCTATTTCATTGAGCTTCCAGTCCTGCCCTTCCAGCAACCAAGTCTCACTAATGGATACAATATCATAATGCCATATGTTGATCCATGCCCTGAGCTCAACTGCCTTCCCTACAATACTTCTTGCATCAAAGTATACCCAGTTCAGGACATTAGTTGCACCATGCTCAACCTTTTGATTCCTGACTTTGTCTGAGGTCTTAACAACATCTGTCTCCACAACCACTTCACTAACTGTTCTGGCACTGGTTCCCATCCCCCTGCAACTCTAGTTTAAATACTTCCCTCCTCTCCTCCTTCCCGTCCGACATAAGCAAACCCTACCACCAGGATATTAATCCTCTTTCAGTTCAGGTGCAAACCATCCCTTCTGTACAGGTCCCACCTTCCCTGGAAGAGAGCCGAATGATCCATAAATCTGAAGTCCTCCCTCCTACACCAACTCCTTAGCCACATGTAAAACTGTATGATCTTCCTATTTCTGGCCTGACTAGCAGGTGGCATGGGTAGCAACCCTAGAGGTCCTATCCTTTAATTTAACACCTAACTCCCTGAACTCACTTTGCAGAACCTCATCCCTCTTCCTACTTATGTCATTGGTACCTACATGGACCATGACCTCTGGCTGCTCACTCTCCCACTTACTGTGATTCTCCCGTGCTCTGTACTTCACTGTTCCAGAATCTGCAGTATTGTATTTTCCTGCACTTTGTACCTCATCATTCCAGCATCTGCAGTATTGTATTTCTCACTTTGTATCTCAGTATTAATATCTGCGGTATTTTGCTCCTCCTGTGTCTTGTACCTCAGCTTTGCTGTATCTGCGGTATTGTACTCCTCCTCTACCTTGTTCTTCACTGATGCTGTATCTGTGGTATTGTGATTCTCCTTTACCTTGTCCCTCACTGTTCCAGAATTTTATTTATTTATTTATTTAGAAACACAGCACAGAACAGGCCATTCTGGCACAGCAAGCCCTGCCTCCCAGCACTGCACAGCAACCCCAACCTAATCACGGGACAATTTAAAATGAACAACTACCTTACCTAACCAGTTTGTCTTTGGCCAGTGGGAGGAAACCAGAGAAACCAGAAGAAACACATGTACATACCAGGAGGATGTACAAACTTGTTTACAGAGGATGTCAGAATTGAACTGTGAACTCTGATTCCCTGAGCTGTAATAATGTCATGCTAACTGTGATGCTACTGTGGCACCCAATAAATAAGCCCCAGTGCCGAAACCCGGGATTGAACCAGGGACCTTCAGATCTTCAGTCTAACGCTCTCCCAAATGAGCTATTTTGGCTGATATATCTGCGGTATTGTGTTTCTCCTCTGTTTTGTACCTCACCGTTTCAGCATCTGCAGTATTATATTTCCCTGTGTTTTGTACCTCATCATTCTGGTGTCTGAAGTATTTTCCTCCTCCTGTGCCTTGTACCTCACTGTTGCTGTACCTGTTGGATTGTGGCTCTTCTTTGCTTTCTATCTCACTGTTCCAGAATTTAATTTATTATATTTTATTTAGAGTTACAGCACAGAACAGGTCCTTCTGGTCCACCAAACCAATAATCCAACAATTTAATTCTAACCTAATCACAGGGCAATTTACAATGACCAATTAACCTACTAACCAGTAGGTCTTTGGACTGTGGGAGGAAACTCGAGCACCCGCAGGAAACCCATGTGCACATGGGAAGGACGTGTCCAAAGTTGCTTATGGAGGATGTCGGAAATGAACTCTGAACTCGAGATGTTAATAGTGTCCACTATACACCAACTGCTATACTACTGCGATACCCAATAAATAAGTCCCAGTGCCGAAACCCAGGATCGAACCAGGGACCTTTAGATCTTCAGTCTAACGCTCTCCCAACTGAGCTATTTCAACTGACACAGCTGCAGTATTGTATTTCCCTGTGCTTTGTGCCTCACCATTCCAACATCTGCGGTATTGCATTTCCCATGTTTTGTACATCACCATTCTAACATCTGCAGTATTGTATTTCCCTGTGCTTTGTGCCTCACCATTCCAACATCTGTGGTACTGTATTGCATTTCCCATGTTTTGTACATCACCATTCTAACATCTGCAGTATTTTATTTCCCTGTGCCTTGTGCCTCTCTATTCCAACATCTGCAGTAATGTATTTCCCTGTGCTTTGTGTCTCACCATTCCAACATCTGCAGTATTTTATTTCCCTGTGCTTTGTGTCTCACCATTCCAACATCTGCGGTATTGCATTTCCCATGTTTTGTACGTCACCATTCTAACATCTGCAGTATTTTATTTCCCTGTGCTTTGTGCCTCTCCATTCCAACATCTGCAGTAATGTATTTCCCTGTGCTTTGTGTCTCACCATTCCAATATCTGCAGTATTTTATTTCCCTGTGCTTTGTGCCTCACCATTCCAACATCTGCAGTATTTTATTTCCCTGTGCTTTGTACCTCACCATTCCATTCTGCAGTATTGTGGTTCTGCTCTATGTTGTAACTCAGTATTCCAGCATCTGCAGTATTGCATTTCCCTAAACTCATTTTTCCAGCATCTGCAGTATTGTATTTCTCCTGTGCCCTGTACCTCACTGTTCAAGTACCTGCAGTTTTTTGCTTGTTCTGTGCTTTGTACCTCAACGTTCCTGCATCTGCAGTATTGTAATTCTCCTCTGATCTGTACCTCACTATTCCTGAATCTGCAGTATTGTATTCCTCGCGCTTGTTGTTCCAGCATTTCTTTTCCTCCATCTTCTGCTTTTAATTTTAAATATTTTAACATTTTATTTTGAGATACAGCATGAAAACAAGTCCTTTCCACCCAATTACATCCATGTGTCCAATTAAGTCTTTGGAATATGGGAGGAAACCCGAGCATACAGGGAGCATATCTCCTTCCAATCGCAATGAATGAAAATCAACAAACTGCAGGTGTGGGAAGTCTGGGCGGAAAACAGAAATTCCACATCAGGACAGGCAGTATCTGTGGAGAGAGAAGCAGACTTAACATTTCATGGCAGGGAGCCTTCATCAGAATTGGGAAAGAGCGAGAAAAGTCAGCTTGAAGTTGCAGAGAGGCTGTGGAAAGGACGGATAGGAGAAAGGGAATATCGGTGACAGGCTTGTGATGGGGATAAGCGGGTGATGCTGTCACTTTGTCAATGGGCTGGAGAGCAAGAGCACGATGCAAATGTGAAAGACAGATTGGTGGAGAATGCTAAGCAGATTAGCAGAAAGGATGGGGCTTGGGGCTGTGGCAGGTCTTGCAGGTTTGGGGTGGGGACAGGGCTTGGTGGTGTGGTTGGGGTTTGCAGCTGCAGGGTAGGTGAGGTGGGGCTTGCTGCAATGATTCATTGCGATTGCAATAAGGTTAGAAGGTGGAGGATGTGAGTGACATGAAGCTGTAAAATGCAGTGCTGAGTTATCTGGCTAAATTTCACTAGGAGTTTGAGGATAATTCGTATGACACCAAAGACTCTCACTGTAGTAATTGTACCGTGGGGAGTATTCCAACTGGTTGCATCACTTTGTGGTATGAGGGGAGGGGGCACGGCACAGGATCTGAAAAAGCTGCATAAAGTTGTAAACTCAAGGGCACTAATCTCCTAGTGTCAAGAACATCTTCAAGAAGTGATGCCTCAAAAAGGCAATGTTCATCATTAAGGACTCCCATCACCCAGGACATGTCCTCTTCTCATTGCCACCATCAGGGAGGGATATAGGAGCCTGAAGACACACACTCAACGATTTAGGAACAATTTCTTCCCCTCTGACATCAAATTTCTGAATGGATAATAAACCCATGAACACTACCTTATCATTTTTTTGCTCTCTCTTTGCACTACTCGCATTATTTTTAAAAATACATTTCTTTTTGTAATTTATATGTTTAAAATGATTATGTATTGCAATTTGCTGCTGCAAAACAATAATTTTTTACAACATTCGCCAGTGATATGAAACCTGATTCTGATGCTGCTTGATGGAGGGTACAGCTCTGTGTTTGGTTTTGAGGTTGGGACTTTTGGGGACATTGTGGGGGGGGGGCTGGAGAAGGGTTGGTCAATCCCAAGATTGATTGGCAGACCAGATAAGGAATAGAATGGGCGTTAATGTGAAGAACGCTAATGGCAGGCTGGGGTTGGGAGATTAACAGAGCTATAGGTGGGACAAGGGATCGGGCTTGTTGTGAATGAGATCACAGACAGAGGGGGAAGTCCATGTGAGATGGGACATGGACAAGGCTTGGTACTAAAGTGAAGGAAGGATGGGGCTTGGTGTCGTGGGCGGGGACAGACGGGTATGGGCGGGGTTTGCCGCTGCAGAGTAAGGAAGGGGCGGGGCTTGGTGTCGTGGGCGGGGACAGACGGGTATGGGCGGGGTTTGCCGCTGCTGGGCAGGAGGGGCGGGGCTTGGTGTTGCGGCGGCGGGGTTTGCAGCTGCAGAGTAAGGGAGGGGGACGGGGTCCGCTGCCGCGGGGCGCCGGCGCGCATGTGCAGTTGCCGGCACTGCTGAAGGCGGCCTGTGCCGGTGCCGGCGGCGGTGGTGGCTTCGAAATGAAGGACCGGCTCGGTGACCTGTCGGCGGTGAGTGAGTGGCGGCCGGAGACCAGAACACTCACCCCCACCCCCATTCCCCTCCACCCTGACTCCCCGACAACACCTCCCCTTCCCGCTTGTCAGACAAGCGCAGGACCGTTACCCGGGACTGGAAGGCGGAGGCCCGGCGGTCCGACCGCGGGTAGTCGCTATTCGCCGTTCCCCCTTCTCCAACTAGCTCCAGGAGTATTGTCGTCTTTCCCACCAGACCGGGTAATGTGTCCACCTACCCTCAGGCAATGTGTCGCCCCACCCACCCATTCTCCACCGGTATTGTTGCCTTCCCTACCCCTTCCAGTGTAATGTGTTCTCCTCCAGCCCCCCACTCCACCGGTATTGTATTCCCCACCTCCCCTGGGTAATGTGTCCACCCACCCTCAGGCAATGTATCGCCCCACCCACCCATTCTCCACCGGTGCTGTCTTCCCCACCTCCCCTGAGTAATGTCACCTCCCCCCCCACTCCACCGGTATTGTCTTCCCTAATGTAATGTGGCTCTCTTCCCCTCCCCACCCCCCATCCTCAGGCAATGTATTGTCCCACCTCCTGGGAATTATGTCTCCTTCCCTCCCCACCCGTCCTCCACCGTTTTTTCCGCCTTCTCCACCCCTCCCGGGTAAAGTGTCCCGGCATCCTGACCCCTGAGTAACGCATACGTGCTGTCAACCACTCCTCGGGGCGCTGTGTCCTTTCACCCACCCACACCCCCCTCACTCCCTGGGGCGTTGTTCCAATGTATTTGGCTTTGAGGAAACTGCACTGCCGTGTGGTCACTGTTGCAAGCTGGGAAGTGCAGCAGCCATTCTGTTGGACAGAACTTTCGAGTTTTACCCAGAAAGTCTTTTTCGTAAGCCCATCACCCCTACTTGAGGCATATCTGGCCAGAGTCCTCTGTCCTGGGCCAGAGTTTGATTGGTCATGTGGCTTCCACGTTCACCACACGACTTCATTCAGCTTCCAGGCGAAGACCCTTCCTCTCCCAGGTATGAGGTCTTTGAGGCTCCTGTTGGTGTTTCTGTAGCTCTGGGCTTTTACAGGATGGGGCCGTTCGCTCCATGCCCAGCCCTCCTCCTCAAGCAGGCGGGCTTGGGACCGTCTACCACAAAGTTACCTGGAAACAGTGCCGAGGTTCACGCTGCTCCACTGAAACACTCAGCATCTGTTTAACAAATTATGCCTTTGACGGTGAAATCTTGTCCAGTGGGCACTGATTATACCTCCGAATCTATGATGTGAATTCTGTGCAGACAGTGCTGAGGTTGTTGCCACAGAACTTTGCTGAAGAGTCTGAGGTTACACGTGAATTGTGAGAGTTGTAAACCACAGTGTGGTTTTAAAGGAGTGAACTTTGTAAGCAGTTAGATTTCTGTCTTTTGTCTTCAAATACAGTCGATTCTGGTTAATTGGGATGCATCAGAGTATTTTGGCCAAATTAAGCAGCTGTTTTAATTAGCTAGAGTTCATGGAAATAGTTAAAAAGGTATAATAAAGACATGCTATCACTTAACTGAGTAACAAATTATATATTTAAGTGAAATACTGAACAAATTAGTAAACTGTGTACTACAATACTATAAAACTGTTGGTTCCTAATAGTTATCGATGGAAATACTGAGATACATCCTAGGACACACTGGGGCACCTCGCCAATGATGTAATCCAGGATCATTGAGTGTTTCGGGTCTTTCAACATAAAATGCCCTCACCCAGGTGACTCAGCCAAGCGTTGATCAGTTCCTGACTTGTGTCCCAGCAGCACTGGTCCACGGGTCACACCTCTTGATCCGTAGCCATCTGGAGGCTCGCTCAGCAGTTACCATGATGGTCCTGAGGGCGCCTCTGTATAGCCCTGCAATGTCAAGGAGAGAGTAGGTTCTGCAGAGCGAGCAGCTAGCATAACCTCTACATGCCCCTCTGCAGTCTCGCATTGTGCCCTCCACCCTGTCAAAGGAACTGCCCTACCAGCTCCTGCTTGAACACCTCAATCCGGTCTTCCCAAGGCCCCCTCAGTTATACCATGACCCCCTGCTTTGAGGTTTCTCACAAAATGACCATGTCAGGCCTCAGTAATGAGGAATTCGCCCAGTGTACGCTGCCATGTTCTCTTGATTGACTATAAATGAACAAAATCAGCGCAGACACCTAGTGCAGATATTAGGCTCCCTTCGATGATCGCATCCTCCAAATCTTCATTTTCATTGTAACATTCAAGAAAATTGTCAACACCTTCAAATTCTTAGTTCCTAACTTGTCGGAAGTAGTGAAATAATTTCATTTTCACTCCTGGCCGTTTTCAAGCATCTCCAAGCCTGAATGCCTGAAACCGCAGTGACCGAAATGGTTCTGAATTGTCTTGCTGCTTATTTCTCGCTAATTACCAGTGACAAAACACTGCTTTTTGAACGCAAGTGCCACAATTGATGCTTTTTAAAAAAAAATTTGCTTTAAGCGTGGTGTAGTGTCTAATGGACAATTAAGTGGATGTAACTGATGCTAGTTACAAACTGTTCGGCACCAACATTCTCCTGTTCCAATTAACAGGCATGATGTCCCAAATAAACAAAGGAAATCCTGGCTGCTTTCTCAATTAGTTTTTGGTCTTTAAGAGTTGTCCCAAATAAAGTTCAAAAGCTCCAAGTAAATTTATTATCAAAGTACATACACGTCACCATGCACAACCCTGAGATTCATTTTCTTACAGGCATACTCATTAAATCCAATAACCATAATAGAATCAATGAAAGACTGCACCCAACAGGGCGACAACCAGTGTGCAAAAGAGGACAATCTGTGCAAATACAAAAGAAGATAATAAATAAGCAATAAATATCGTGAACATGAGATGAAGAGTCCTTGAAAGTGACTCCATTGGTTGTGGAAACAGTTCTGTGATGGGACAAGTGAGTTATCCCCTCTGGTTCAGGAGCCTGATGGTTGAAGGGTAATAACTGATCCTGAACTGGGTGATGAGAGTCCTGGTACTCCTGTACATTCTTCCTGATGGCAGCAGTGAGAAGGGAGCATGTCCTGGGTGGTGGGGGTCCCTGATGATGGATGCTGCTTTCCTGTGACAGCGTTTCACGTAGATGTGCTCAATGGTAGCAAGAGATTTACCCGTGATGGACTGGACCATATCCAGTACTTTTTGTAGGATTTTCTGTTCAAGAGCATTGTTGTTTCTGTACCAG
This sequence comes from Mobula birostris, assembly GCF_030028105.1. Lineage (NCBI taxonomy): Eukaryota > Metazoa > Chordata > Chondrichthyes > Myliobatiformes > Myliobatidae > Mobula > Mobula birostris. The sequence goes on from NC_092391.1 coordinate 53,464,831, forward strand.
GCTGTGATGCAGCCAGTCAATATACTGTCCACCACGCTGTATCTCTAAATAAATAAAGGTAAAAAATAAAGACTTTGACACATTGTAGCTTCCCAGGGAAGTGTCATCAGGCGGCGAGTCCAGAAGCTCAGGTTCAGATCAGATTCAGATTTATTTATCGTGTTTAATATATGAGGAGCGTTCGACTCTGAGCCTGTACTCACTGGAGTTTAAAAGAATGAGAGGAGATCTCATTGAAAGCCATCTCTTATTGAAAGGCCTGGATAGAGTGGGTGTGAAGAGAACGTTTCCTGTGGTGGGGGAGTCTAGGACCAGAAGACACAGCCTCAGAATAGAGGGATGTCCATTTAGAACAGAGTTGAGGAATTTCTTTCGCCAAAGAGTGGTGTGTCTGTGGAATTTGTTGCCACAGGTGGCTGTGGAGGCCAAGTCTTTGGGTATTCTTAAATGAAGGTTGATGTGCTCTTTATAGTCAGGGAGTTAAAGGTTACAGGGAGAAATTAGGAGGATGGTGTTGAGAGGGATAATAAAAGCCATGATTGAATGGCAGAGCAGGCTCAATGGAACAACTGGCCTAATTCTGCTTCAGTGTCTTGTGGTCTTTTGATATATCGAACGATACAGTGAAATGTGTTTTTTTGTGTTAATAAGTAGCACAGCCTAAGGATGTGCTGGGGCAGCCTACAAGTGTCACCACCCATTTCAGTGCTAACACAGCGTGTCCACAATGCTCAGTAGAACAACACGAGCAACAACAGTTGACCAAGTCCCTCTACCCCTGCATGTGTGTGTGTGCGTGCAGCCACCCACCCATCCCTCCAACCACAACACAGACCACCTCTGGAGTCCCTGGCCCCAGACCTGCAGAGATTAGGCCTTCAGCTTCTGGACTTGATGCATTCGGCCTTTGACCATCAAACTTTGACCTCAGGACTTGCCAATCATGTCACTTTGATGTCAGGTTGCTCCGAGAAACAACCCTTTGGTGCTTACCGCTGCAGGATTTAGAAAAAAATCTTGAATCAGAGGTGTTCAACATTCCTGAGCGAGCTAGAAGGTAAATCAGAGAGGTAGAAGATGCCTTCAGAAAGTAGTGGATTTGACTCAGTCCCTTCCCACACTGAGAATATCTACATGGAGCATTGTTGTAGGAAAGCAGCATCCATCAAGGACCTCCACTGCCCAGTGCATACTCTCTTCTCACTGCTGCTATTTTTAAAAAATTTACTACACATTTTTAATGTTCTGTCTTTTTGCTTTAATTTGATTTTTATATATATACTTATTGTAATTTATAGTTTTTATTTTTATGTATTGCAATGTACCGTTACTGCAAAACAGCAAATTTCACAATATATACCAGTGATGTTAAGCCTGATTCTGAGCCCTGCTGTATGAAGGCAAGCATGCCACATGCATTCTTTACTACCGTATCTTCACCATTTCAAGTTGCTGGGTGTCAGTATCTCTAAGAATCTAACTTGGGCCCAACACTTACCCATCTTCCTGAATATCTTCAAGAAGCGATGACTCAAAAAGATGGTGTCCATCATTAAGGACCTCCATCACCCAGGACATGTCTTCTTCACGTTGCTACGATCAAGGAGGAGGTACAAGAGCCTGAAGACCTACATTCAATGATTTAGGAACAGTTTCTTCCCTTCTGCCATCTGAGCAGTTCATGAACGCTACCTCACTATATTTTGTTTTTAAACTATTTTTAATATATTTCTTAATTGTAACTTGTATACTAATTTATTATGTTTAAGATGGTGGTGAATATTGGTAGCTCAGGTTGAGGCGTTTGATGCTTGGCAATTGGCTTGTAGACGTTTCATCACCAATCAGATTGGTACCCTCAGTGCACAGTTGTTGGTGTCTCACTTGCTTTGGTCCTGATTGGCTACCCCTTCAGTTGACCTTTTAATTCTGTTGGTTCGCATTTCTTTGGCCCTTGGGGGTTCATAGTTGGCATCTATTTCAATATCTTTGTTTATGGAGTTAGAATCCAAGCAAATGGGGGCCTATAGAAATGCAGATGCTCCTAAAGAGACACCAACAACTGTGCACTGAGGATGTCACCTTGACTGGTGATGAAACGTCAGCAAGCTAATTGTCAAGCTCGGCGAAAACTGTAACATCAGTTTATGATGTCTTGCACTGTACTGCTGCAGCAAGACAACAAAATTGATATGTCAGTGATAATGAACCTGATTCTGATACTGTGGACTTTACAGAACATCGGGTACAGTTGAGGGAAAATGTTAATACTGCACCACTTGTCCTTTATCTGAACGCTCCGTAGCAAACAACAGAAAAATCTACAACTTTTCAATGCAGCTTGGATTAATCTAGAAGAAATATTGAAGTTGGCAGTGTTTCTGAAATGTGCACTATTGTGAATTTGAACTTGGTGCATGCCGTGGTGTTTTGTGAATTGGACCTTCGTGTTGTTCTTGGCACTGGTTCAGGCCACTCTGCTAACACTGACAATAACAGTGAGAAGCAGTTGGGTGGAGAAAGTTGTGATAAGATCAGGCGAGCTTCAGAGTATTGAGTAAAGATCACAGTGTGACATTCAAACTACAGAAAGCTGTTGGCTTCCACCTTGTTTTCACTCCAGCTTCTTTGAATTTAATTTCCTGTAGCCTCGACCCACAAAGCTGTCAGATAGTCCAGGAAAGTATAAATGTTTGTGGACCTGTATTGGGGCCAGGGGCGGAGCTGCTTCTGACAAGGCATCCCAGCGGACTTCCCACTATGAGTTCAAGATGAAGTTTATTGAATTGTTTATCATTCTCCAGTCCAGCACCCAAAGAGTTTTTGTGACTGTTGGCAAGTGCCTGTAGATACCCTCAGCCAGCCATTAGATGTGTTTCTGTTTTTCAGTTTTGGCTTCAAGCAAGCTTTCAATGATTCAATGATCTACAGTATTCAAAATTCAAAGTAAACTTATTGAAATATGTTTATATTACTGTATACAATGCTAAACGAAGTGAGAGTAGCTGGCGGGCCTCATACCCTGGTGAGATAGGGACACGCCTGTACTAAAATGTAAAGTCAGCTCCAGCAGATGGCTGGGTGAGATCTACAGTGAGTTCCAATGCCTAAGGAAGTGGTTCTACAATGCTCTGTGGAGAGAGAAGGGCGTGACACGGCACAGAAGATGTCATGGTCATCTACTGTAACCAAGGCAGACCCCAGCCTTTTCACTTTAAAAACTCTCCCACACATCGTTGGGTATGACACACAAACACCACAAATGTGAGATTCATTTTCTTGCAGGCATTTGTAGTAAAACAAAGAAATACAACAGAACCAATGAAAAACTACAAAGTCTAACAAGCAACCAATGTGCAAAAGAATATAAACTGTGTAAATACTAATTAAATGAATAATACTGAGCACATGAGTTGGAGAGCTTTGACAGTGAGTCTATAGGCTGTAGAATCACTTCAGAGTTGAGGTTAGTGAAGTTATCCATGCTGGTTCAAGAACCTGATAGCTGATAGGTAATAACTGTTCTTGAAACTGGTGGTGTGAGTCCTGAGGCTTCTGTACCACCTCCCTGATGGCAGCAGCAAGAAGAGAGCATGTTGTGCGTGTTGGGGGTCCCCGATCATGGATGCTGCTTTCACGTGACAATGTTCCACGTAGATGTACTCATTGATGGGGTGGGCTTTACCTGTGATGGACTGGGCTGTATCCATTACTTTTTGTAGGATTTCCCGTTCAAGGACACTGGTGTTTTCATGTCAGACCATGATGCAACCATACATCTCTACAAGTTTGTCGAAGTTTTAGCTGACACACCAAATCTGCACAAACTTCTGGGAAAGTAGAGGGGTTGCTGTGCCTTCTTTGTAAAGGCACTTGCGTGCTGGTTCCCAGGGCAGATCCTCTGAAATGATGCCGAAGAATTTAAAGTTGCTGACCCTCTCCACCTCCGATCCCCTGATGAGGACTGGCTCATGGACCTCCGGTATCTTCTTCCTGTGATCAATAATCAGCTCTGACATTGAGGGAAAGGTGGCTGGGCTGCTGTGGCAGCAATCAGATTTTCAAACTCCCTCTGAAATGCTGATTCATTACCAGCTGTTGTGCTGGGACCCACACCCACACCACATTGTCCAAGTCCTGTTTTGGAAAATTGTTTTGCACCAACTGGTTAAACTTCAGAATTGGATAAATTATCACTGATATATAATTTGTGTTAAGAGCCAACACACCTGAGATTGTGCTGGAAGGTTTTGATATTTTAGTCTTACGGAGCTTTGGTAAAGCGGTGAGGAATACGGCTAGAGTAGTGTAATATGAGGTAAAAAGTTCAAGTGCAGTTTATTGTCATCTAACTATATACATTTATATAATGTATATAACCATATAATGTATATAGAAATGAGACAACGCTTCTCCAAACCAGGGTGTAGAGCACAGTAGTACACATAACACATGATAACTTATAAAGGTAAGGATAAAATCTACAGATGAATCACACACAAATAACAAACTAGAGTGCAGAAATTAAACATTGTAAGGTACAAAACAGATTAGTTAGTGACACTGAATGTGATGTGGCAAGGAGTTCGGAAGCCTAATGGCCTGAGGGAAGCAGCTGTTTCCCATCCTGACAGTTCTTGTTTTTATGTATTGGTGTCTCCTGCCTGATGGTATAAAGTCAGAGGATGCTGGATGGATGAGTGGGATCCTAAAGGCCTTGTGTATGCAACGCTCCTAATAAATGTCCCTGATGGATGGTGAGGAGACCCCTATGATCCTCTCAGCTGTTGCAGGGTCTTCTGGTCCAATGCTCCTGTAAAATTCAATTAAGATGGCCGTTAAGATTTTCAAATTACAGATTAAATTTATTATCAAGGTACACGTATGTCACTATATACAACCCTGTGATTCATTTTCTTGTGGGCATAGTCAATAAATCTATAGAATAATAACCATAACAGAATCAATGAAAGATCACCCAACTTGGGTGTTTAACCAAAGTGCAGAAGACAACAAACTGTGCAAATAAAGAAAGAAATAGTAATAAATAATAAATATCGAGATCATGAGGTGAAGAGTCCTTGAAAGTGAGTCCATAGGCTGTGGGAACATTTCAATGATGGGGCAAGTGAAGTTATCCCCTCTGGTTCAAGATAGTTGAGGGGTAATAACTGTTCCTGAACCTGGTGGTGTAGAACCTAAGGCTTCTGCACCACTTTCCTGGTGGTAACAGCGAGAAGAGAGCATGTCCTGGGTGGTGGAGATCTCTGATGATGGATGCCGCTCGCTTTCCTGCAATGGTGTTTCATGTAGATCTGCTCAGTGGTGGGGAGGGCTTTACCTGTGATGCACTGGCCTGTATCCACTACTTTTTGTAGGGTTTTCTTTTCAAGGGCTTTGGTGTTTCTATACCAGGCTGAGGTGCAGCAAGTTAGTTATACTCTCCACCACACGTTTGTCAAAGTTTTAGATGTCATGCCAAATCTCCACAAACTCCTAGAAGTAGAAGAGCTGCAGTACTTTCTTCATAATTGCACTTACATGCTGTGCTCAGGACAAGCCCTTCAAAATAATAACACATAGGAATTTAAAGTTAGTAACCTTCACCTTTTATCCTCCATTGAGGACTGACTCATAACCTCTGGTTTCCTTCTACTGAAGTCAATAATCAGCTCTTTGGTCTTGCTGACATTGAGTGAAAGGTGGTTGCTGTAGTAGCTAGATTTTCAATCTCCCTCCTATATGCTGATTCATCACCATCTTTGATTCAAATTTTGGTTAAGTTTAGAAGTCCAATGCCCTTCTGCTGTGGGGCTGTACCCACTGATGGGGGAAGGCTTTGGGAGTAAATCCCAAGGAAAAATCCTGAGCTGGGGCCCCTAAGACTCCTGTGTTGAGTTCAATGCTGACTGGCAACTGCTGTGACGCCGCTGATGTCGAACTGTATTGGTCTCTGCCGTTCCAGCTGAATAGAGAGGGGGAGCCTGCTACATAGGCACCAACTTGCTCTCCATATTGTACTGCCCTGGCTTGCATATAGACAGCCAGGATGCGACAGCCATGGTCACCTCCGACTGATGGAGAACTCTCTTAGAAGTCCAACATTGAACTAGCTGAAGATAAATCAAATTGAGCTAGAAAATATGTGCTGCCATAGCTCTTTGAGAATTTGCACAATCGTTTGATGATTTTTTTGTTTTTGTCTATATCTAGTACAAAGAAAACTTTGAAGATGAAGTGACGATTACTGTGGAGAAAGATCACTTTATGGATGCCTTCTTCCAGCAGGTAGGTAGTTGGTAATTGGAAGTTGCTGCATTATCGTCCCATGTACCAGATACAGTGATAAACCATTTTAATTACTCCCCTCATTCCTGTTCTGACATGTCGGTCCATGGCCGCCTCTTCTGCCATGAGAAGCAACTCCTCATACGTAGCCTCTAACCAGATGGCATGAACATTAATTTTTCAACTTCCGGTGATTTTTCTCCTTCCCTTTTCTCTTTATTTCCCCACTCTGGCCTCTTACCTCTTCCCCTCACGTGCTTATCACTTCCCCCTGGTGCCCCCCTTCCCTTTCTCCCATGGTCCACTCTCCTCTCCAATCAGATTTCTTTTTCACCAACCCTTTACATTTTTCAGTTATCACCTCCCAGCTTCTTACTTCATCCCCCCCTCCTCCACCCACCTGGCTTCGCCTGTCATCTTCCAGCTTGTCCTCCTTCCCCTCCCCCCTCCGCCACCTTATTCTGGCATCTTTCCCTTTCCCTTCCATTCCTGATGAAGGGTCTCAGCTCGAAATGTTGACTGCTTATTCATCTCCATAGATGCTGTCTGGCCTGCTGAGCTCCTCCAGCATTTTGTATGTGTTGCTCTGATTTCCAGCATCTGCAGAATCTCTTATGTTTATTACTAATTATTTTGGTTTACTCAATAAGTGGAATTACTGTAGATGGAAATACTGGAGACAAGAATTCTCAGCGCAAAGCCCATGAATCAACTGCTTCATATCAGAGTGTGCTCTCCACCATCTCTTATTTATTTTCCAGAAAACTAATTAATTGACTGCTCGTACATCTTATTGATGCTTTCAAACTGCAATGTAAATCTGTACTTCAATGACAGAACTAATTTCTGTCGGAGGGGATAAACAGTTGAGGTTTCGGGCTGAGACCCTTAATCAGGACTGGAAAGGAAGGAGCCACAGCTAGAAAACCAAACTCTCTCCACTCCTCTCCCAACTTCACAGTCTGGCTTTTGTCCCCATCCTCTCCATTCCTGAACAAGGATCTGGGTCCCAAAACATCAACTGTTTATTCATTTCCATAGATACTGTCCTGCTGAGTTCCTCCGGTATCTTGTGTGTGTCACTCTGGATTTCCAGCATCTGCAGAATTTCATGTGTTTATGATAGAGGCTGAACAGAAAGGTAGCTGAGAGGAACCATGCATGAACATGCAGTCTAGTTGTTTCTGTAACTCTGTGCCCTTTGCTTCACACGTGAGCACAGTCCGTAATTAGAGACTGGGTTGATTTTGCAGGTTGAGGAGATCCGAGGATGTATCAATCGCATCTCTGACGACGTGGAAGAAGTGAAGAAGAAGCATAGCATCATCCTATCAGCGCCCAACCCTGATGGCAGTGAGTATTGGCTTGAAATGGTTAAGAGCTAATGTTGTATCAAAGTTCTGCTTGGAGATTAACACTGACGTCATGTGTGCTGGAAGCCAGAGCAATGAAAATCTGTTTGGAATTAGCAAGTGTGCTGAAGGGGCTTAACCAGTGCCTTCCCATAATTCAGAAGGAAATGTCGGCTGCTCACTGTCTTAATGGTCCACACACCCACCTCCACTCTCTGCTTTAAAATAGACTTACCAGTTCTAACAAAGGGTCTCAGCTCGAAGCATCAACTGTTTATTCCCCTCCATAGATGCGGCTTGACATCCTGAGTTGCTCCAGCAGTTTGTGTATGTTGCCCTGGAGTTCCAGCATCTGTAGAATCTCATGTTTATTACTAATTATTTCATTTTATTCGTTAAGTAGAATTTCATCTCCAAGTTGATAGTATTCATGAAAACACTTGAAACAAGAATTAGTCATAGTCATAGAAAAGTACAGCACAGAGAAAGGCCCTTCGGCCCATCTATCTCATTCATGCTGAACCATTTACAGTGCCTGCTCCCATCAATCTGCACAGTGACCACAGCCCTCCATACCCTTACCATCCATGTACCTATCCAGACTTCCCTTAAATGTGGAAATTGAGCTCGCATGCACCACAAGAATTCTCAGCTCAAAGCCCTTGAATCAACTGCTTCATATCAGATAGTGCTTCCCACCATCTCATTTATTTTCCAGAAAACTCTTTAATCCACTGCTCTATCTTACTGATGGTTTCACACTGCAATGCAAATCTGTACTTCAGTGACAGAACTAATTTCTGTTAAAGGCACATAAGCAGTTGGTGCTTTAGGCCGAGACCCTCCATCAGGACAGGAAAGGAGCCAGTAGTTCACGCCCCCACCACTCCCCTCCCACCTCTTACATCCCCAAATACTTTGCCCCCTGTCCCCTGGTATTAGCAATTTTCAGTTTGGCTGGAAAGGTCTCTGCCTGTCCACTTGACCCATATCTCTTACCGTCTTGTATATCTCTGTCAAGTCACTTCTGCTCCTCCTTCACTTCAAAGAGAAAGCCCTAGCTCACTCAACCTGCCCTCAGTCGGCATCCTGGTAAATCTCCTCTGCACCTTCTTGAAAGCTTCCACATCCTTCCTATAATGAGGGCAACCAGAACTGAACACGATACTCCAAGTGTGGTCTAACCAGGGTTTTATGGAGCAGCAAGATTACTTCTCAGCTTTTGAACTCAATCTTCCAACGTGAAGGCCAATATACCATACGCTGCCTTAAGCACCCTATCAATTTGCTTGGCAACTTTGAGGCAATGTCCTAGCACGGGAATAGTATTACACTACTGTGCCATTCCCGTGGAACAAAGGCAGATAAGTGGGATTAAAGTACAGATCAAGAGTAGTCAAAGTGAATGGAAGAATGGCTTCTGGCGGCTGTGACTGCTCCCGTCCACGTTCAGTCTGTTCACGAACTGAGGAGCTGTTCATGTGTCCAGGCGCTCTGTTCTGGTAAAGTAGAGAGTGTAGATTGTCCAGAAAATATAATGTGATGAATTAATCACTTAAGTTGGTTTATTATTGTCACATGTACCAAGGTACAGTGAAAATCTTCTGCAAGTAGTCCATACAGGTGGGCTGACTGGCCTGATTCTGTTCCTTTGTCTATAGTTTTACTAGGTTTTTGATTAGATACAAGAAATGCAGATGCTGGAAATCTAGACCAACACAAAAAATATGCTGAAGGAGCTCAGAAGGTCAGGCAGCATCTGTGGAAAAGAATAAACAGTCAACGGTTTTGGCCGAGGCCTTCCATCAGGATTGGGAAAATTAGATGAGAAGTCAGAGTAGGGTCAGGGAGGGGAGAAAGAAGTATAAGGTGATAGGTGAAACTATGAGGGGGGATGGGTGAAGTCGACTGGTAAAAAGAGATGAAGGGCTGGAGGAGGGGGAATCTGATAGGAGAGGACAGAAGACCATGGAAGAAAAGGAAGAGGGAGGAGTGCCAGAGGGAGGTGATGGGAAGGTAAAGTGATAAAGTGAGAGAGGGAAAGGTGAATGGTGAAGGAGAGGAGGGTGGAGCATGGACTGACGTAGGAACGGGAAGTAGAATTGAAATGGGTGGCCACAAGGAAATCCCACTTTTTGTGACGGATGGAATAAAGGGGCACCCAACATAGTCCACTTTGTTAAGCACCTTCCCTCCATCCGCCACAAAAAGCGGGATTCCCCAGTGGCCACCTAATTTCCTCAAATTAATTCTGCTCCTGTGTCTTATGGTCTTATTATTTCTTCACATCAGTGTGTTATGGTTGTACAAGGGAAAATTAAGGCATCCGTTGGTCTTGCGAGACCATGGATCTGCGCCTGGAAAATCTTCACTCTCCAGGGCGCAGGCCTGGGCAAGGTTGTATGGAAGACCGCAGTTGCCCATGCTGCAAGTCTCCCCTCTCCACGACACCAATGTTGTCCAAGGGAAGGGCATTAGGACCCATACAGCTTAGCACCAGTGTCGTCACAGAGCAATGTGTGATTAAGTGCCTTGCTCAAGGACACAACACATGTTGCCTCGGCTGGGGCTCGAACTTACGACCTTTGGGTTGCTAGTCCAATGTCTTAACCACTTGGCCACGTGCCCACACAATACAATGCAGAATAAAGTGTTACAGTTTCAGTGGAAGTGCAGGCAATAAGGTGCAAGATCATAATGAAGTATGATCTTTTCGTACGAGGGTCTAATAACCAGGATCGAAGCTGTACATGGTTTCAGGCTTTTGTATTTTCCGCCCCGTGGGAGGGAGGACAGAGAATGTCTGGGATGTGTAGCATCTCTGATTATGTTGTTGAGAGTCTTAAAAAATCTGACACACTGGGGATCAATTTACATGCAACAGTAACTATGAAATCCTCGTATCTACAAACAGAACTCTCAAGTTTCAGCTGAGTTTTCATTCGGAAATTGTGAATGGCATTTTGCCTTGAACTCTTGGCATTAAAAGAGCTTCTGTCTTCCAACATTGTAATTTGCTTCATATTAAAGTCAAATGCATTTATTATCAAAATATCTATGTAGTATACAACCCAGAGATTTGTCTTTCCACAGACAGCCATGAAATAAAAAAAAATGAAACCCAGGCAAAGAAAAACATCAAGCACCCAGCACGCACAAAAAAGAACAAATCATGGGAACAACACAAAAAATGTGAAAAACGCAGAATATAAAACATCAAACCACAAAGTCAATGGAACAGTCCAAGAATGTTCAATTTCAGTTCAATTCAAACCAGTGTGTCATTTGTGGACTGCAGACCGCAGAGCTGGTCTGCCCCGATCAGAATTGCTACAAAACAACAACAAAGGAGAAACCAGAAACACATAACGTGAACAACAGAGTCCAATCCGCAGACCGCAGTGATTAAACCTTGCCCAAGACCCAACACTCCGGCACCGTCCTCTGGCAGTACTGAGTGAGAGGGAGAGACCAATCGAATATAGGCACCTTCCTCCTGGAGCAGTAAATGAGAGAGGGAGACAGATAGACAGTTAGGGACCTTCCACCAGGAGCAGTGAGTGAGAGGGACCTGTCATTCGCAGGCAGACAGCACTGAACACTCGCTCGGCTTCCACTCTCATCCCCATTGAATTCAGTCTTCCTTGACAATTTAATTGGTGAGAAATGGTGTCGATCATGGGCTTGCACCCCATCTCCAAGCTTCTTTGCTTCCAGGTGGTACATATCTCTTGAAGCTTCACTGTAGCCCCTCAGATTCAACAAGGTGCCAGATTAATTGGCCTGAAAACACACCATCAAAATATAGATCAACAGTTTCCAATTTTTCACCCAGAGAGTTGTGGATCTGTGGAATGCTCTGCCTCAGAAGGCAGTGGAGCCCAATTCTCTGGATGCTTTCAAGGGAGAGTTAGATAGAGCTCTTAAAGATAGCAGAGTCAAGGGATATGGGGAAAAGGCAGGAGCGGGGTGCTGATTGTGGATGATCAGCCATGATATCAGTGAATGGCAGTGCTGGCTCAAAGGGCCAAATGGCCTACTTCTGCACCTATTGTCTATAGTAGCAGAATTATCTTTGAAAGAAGTAAAAGTAGTTTTATGAGCACTCTGCAAGATGTCACCGTTGGTTGCGTTGTTTGCTGGCGCCATCTGTCTTGGTGTCCATGGAGGGGAGGCTGGTTTCCAAAACGTATCTCTGCGGTTTCTTGTTGTCTCAAGCAAAGCAGTTGCTATACCATGCCTTGATGCATCTGAATAGGATGCTTTCTGTAGTTCGTTTGTTATGTGATCATGGTCTTTCCATGATTATGATTGTTCTTGGCAAATCTTTCCACAGAAGTGGTTTGCCATTGCCTTCTGGGCAGTGTCTTGACAAGACGGGTGACCCCAGCCATTATCAATACTCTTCAGAGATTGTCTACCTGGTGTCAGTGGTCACATGACCAGGACTTGTGATCTGCACCAGCTGCTCAAACGACCATCACCACCTGCTCCCATGGTCACCTGACCCTGATTGCTGGTGGGGGTGGAGGGGGGCTAAGTAGGGGCTACACCTTGCCCAAGGGTGACCTGCAGGCCAGTGGAGGAAAGGAGTACCTTACATCTCCTGTGGTAGAGATGTATCTCCACCCCGCCACCCTAAGCTTTCTGTAATGCATCGATTTAAAAATTGGTGAGAATCGAAGGAGACGTACCAAATTACTTCAGAGATTACCTGAGGATGTAGAGGCATTGGTGAGCCTTGACTGTGGTGTCTACGTAGTTGGACCAGGGCAGGCTGTTGATGTTCACAGCAATGAACATGAAGTTCTCAACCCTCTCTACCTCAGCACTGTTGTAGACCAGAGAACCCACCTCCTTTCTGAAGTCAATGACCAGCTCTTTTGTTTTCATGACATTGAGTATAAAGGTTGTCATCGTGACGATGTGTCACTAAGCTCGCTATCTCTTTCCTGTGCTCTGACTCATCGCTATTTGATATATGATCCACTATAGTGGTATCATATGCAAATCAGGGTTTACCAATCTGGGGTCCCTGGACGCCTTGCTTAAATAGTATTGGTTCATGGCATAAAAAAGGCTGGGAACCTCTGTATGTGGAAGGAGTTAACACAGAACCTGGCCATGTGTTTGTTAGTGCACAGGTTCCTTTCTCCAGAGCACCAGGTGAGTTTGGATTTGGAGCTGGGTGTACAGACACATTGCAGGTCCTCGTACTTCCCCCACTGTGTGAGTGAGCTGTGGATCATGGAGAGTGTGTGGATGCTGTGGCCTGGAAGTGGTATCTGTGTTACAAAATAGACAAAGTTCAAAGTCAATTTTATTATCAAAGTACGTTCAAAGGTCCAATTTAATGTCAGAGAAATGTATACAATATACATCCTGAAATGCTTTTTCTTCGCAAACATCCACGAAAACAGAAAAGTGCCCCAAGGAATAAATGACAGTTAAACATGAGAACCCCAAAGTCCCCCCCAACTCCCCCCCCCCATGTGTAGGCGGTAGCAACCAACAATCCCCTCTCCCCTCCACCAGCAAAAAACAGGTACATTGGTACCGTCACCGAGCCTAAGCAATAGCAAAGACACAGACCAAAGTTACCGCAAAGGCTTTGCGTTTCATCCAACATTCAACAAACCACAGGTTCTCTCTTTCCCTGGCAAGGGGAGGGAGGTGTCCCCCATTTTCACAGTGAGCAGGAGACATAACAACCCGCTGGTTTACAATGTTAAAAGTCTGTTTTGTCACTTTTTTCAAGCTCTGTGTCCAAAGACTGCAAAGACCTCGGGTCTTCAGGCCCACAGCGAAAGATATTCCGGCTTCCCCGACGACACACGAGTCTTGTGCCGTGACACTGACCCTCGATCTGCCAGTCTCCAGAGCCCTGAGATCTTAGGCTTCCAAACATGAGCGAGACTCTCAGGCCAAACCCTTGGCATGTCGAATAACGGCCAGTTGTGGAACCCCAAGAACGGGTCCCATTCCTGCAAAGAACCGAAGCCTGTGTGTAACTCCAGGACAGGGTCTTCAAAAGAACCTTGAAAGGGAAAAATAAAGATATTAATGGTGGAGATAGAGCTGTTTCAGAAGGTACAAGCAAAGGAGTCGCCGTTAGGTGCCATTAACCCTCCAAAGTGTGCTGCATATGTCACCATATACAACCCTGAGATTCATTTTCTTGTGGGCATACTCAATAAATCCAAAAACCACAGTACAAATGAAAGACCGCTCCAACTTTGGAGTTCAACCAGTGTGCAAAAGAAAGAAATAATAAATAATCGATAAGTACCAAGAACATGAGATGAATCCTTGAAAGTGAGTCCATTGGTTGTGGGAACATTTAAATGATGGGGCAAATGTGTAAAGTTTTCCTGTTTAACTTGAACATGGAGGAATACAAGGTACTTCTCTGTATAAGGATTGAATGTGCAGTTTAACGTGAGGAACAGGAGCAGTGCTGGACCATTCAGCCCCTCAAGGCTGCTGTGCATTCCACAAGACCAAAGCTGAGCTTCTTCACATTTCCATGTTCTAATCCCTCTGGCATCTTACTCTCTCAAGCCCTTCAACTCCAGCCTGGTTATCGTGTGATTCACCTGTACTGGCGGGTGAACTATACTTTATACTTCATTGTCGCCAAACAATTGATACTAGAGCGTACAATCATCACAGTGATATTTGATTCTGTGTTTCCTGCTCCCTGGATTACAAATCGATAGTAAATATTAAACATTTAAATTATAAATCATAAATAGAAAATAGAAAAATGGAAAGTAAGGTAGTGCAAAAAAAACCTGGAGACAGGTCCTGATATTTGGAGGGTACGGCCCAGATCCAGGTCAGGATCCGTTCAGCAGTCTTATCATAGTTGGAAAGAAGCTGTTCCCAAATCTGGTCGTATGAGCCTTCCAGCTCCTGAGCCTTCTCCCGGATGGAAGAGGGACGAAAGTGTGTTGGCTGGGTGGGTCGTGTCCTTGATTATCCTGGCAGCACTGCTCTGACAGCGTGCGGTGTAAAGTGAGTCCAAGGATGGAAGATTGGTTTGTGTGATGTGCTGTGTTCACGATCTTCTGCAGCTTCTTCCGGTCTTGGACAGGACAACTTCCATACCAGGTTGTGATGCACCCTAGAAGAATACTTTCTACGGTGCATCTATAAAAATTAGTGAGGGTTTTAGGGGATGGGCCAAATTTCTTTAGTTTTCTCAGGAAGTAAAGGTGCTGGTGGGCCTTCTTGGCAGTGGACTCTGCTTGGTTGGACCAAGTCAGGTCATTTGTGATATTGACTGCGAGAAACTTAAAGCTTTTGACCTGTTCCACTTGCGCACAACCAATGTAAATTGGGTCGTGCGGTCGGCTACTCTTTCTGAAGTCAACAACCAATTCCTTCGTCTTGCTGACATTGAGGGATAGGTTATTGTCTACAGTGACCAAGTAGCTCTACTTCCATCCTGCTTTTGCACAGTGGAGTCTAAAGGTACTGAAATTGGCCAATCCAGAGTCTTAATTCCTAGACCACCTTTGCCTTTCTCCATAACTAGCTTTGCGATTTCAAGCTGTAGCTGCTACCTCTGAAATAATCTCCCAATGACAATTTATCAACTTGTCTGGCTGTGTTCCTGTGATGAACTCAAGCCCAGCTTCAATATAATTGTCTACTTATAGCTCAAACGTGCTTGAACTTGGAATAGTGTGGGCCCTTTGGCCCACAATGTTACCTTCTCTAAGATCAATATGACCCTTCCCCACCCCCCACATAGCCCTCCATTTTTCTATCATCCATGTGCCTGTCTAAGAGTCTCTTAAATGCAGCTAATGTATCTGTCCCTACCACCACACTTGGCAGAGCGCCACCCAGCAACCTCCAATTTAACCCTAGCCTGGAGAGAAAATTCAAAAATCCGAGGTGCAAAGGGACTTGGGAGCCCTTGTGCAGGATTCCCTAAAGATTAATTTGCAGGTTGAGTTGGTGGTGAGGAAGGCAAATGCAATGTTAGCATTTATTTTGAGGGAACTAGGACATAAAAGCAAGGATGTGATGTTGAGGCTTTATAAAGCACTTGTGAGCCCTCGTGGAGTATTGAGAGTCATTTTGGGCCCCTTATCTAAGAAAGGGTGTGTTGATATTGAAGAGGGTTCAAAGGAGGTTCACAAAAATGATTGGGATTGAAGGGCTTATCATATGAACGTTTGATGGCTATGGGCCTGTATTCACTGGAATTCAGAAGAATGAGGGGTGACCTTATTGAAACCTAGCGGATGTTGAAAGGCCTTGATACAGTGGATGTGGAGAGGATATTTCCTATGGTGGGGGAGTCTTAAGACCAGAGCGCACAGCTTCAGAATAGATGGATGTTCTCAGAGATGAGGAGGAATTTCTTTAACCAGATTGGTGAATCTGCAATTGGCACAGGCCGCTATGGAAGCCAAGTCATTGGGTACATTTAAGGCAGAGATTGATGGGTTCTTGATTACAAACACGAGAAAATATGCAGTTGCTGGAAATCCAAGCAACATGCACAAAATGCTGGAGGAACTCAGTACGCCAGGCAGTATCTATGGAAAAGTAAACAGTTGACTTTTCAGGCTGAGACCCTTCATCAGGACTGGGGAAAAAAGATGACAAAGAGTAAGAAGATGGGGGAGGGGAAGAAGTACAAGGTGGTAGGTGATAGGTGAAACTGGGAGAGGGATTAGTCAAGGCATGAAGGGATATGGAGAGAAGGCAGGAGATTTGGGCTGAGAGGGAAAATGGATCAACCATAATAAAATGGCAGAGCAGACTCGATGGACCAAATGGCCTAGTTCTGCTTTGATATCTTATGGTCTTAATGTCTAATCACAGGACAATTTACAATGACCAGTTTACCTACTAACCGGTACACCTTTGGACTGTGAGGAAACTGGAGCAGCCAGAGGAAACCCATGTGTTCCATGGGGAGGTCATAGACTCCTTACAGATTACCTTAGAATTGAACTCTGAACTCTTGACACCCTGTGTTATGATAGTGTCGTGTTAACCACAATGCTACTGGGCACCCTCATCTTCTCCTCTTATACATCTTGTAACCTCAATTGAGTCATCTCTCATCCTCCTTCGCTCCAAAGAGAAAAGCCGTAGCTCACACAACTTTTCCTCATTAAAAAAAAGTTCCCTAATCCAGAATTTGACACTTTTTTAGAAACTCCACACCTCCTCCCCACCCCACTGAGCCTTTCACACTGAAGCAGTTCCAGTTCAAATTGAGGAAGTTGAAATCCACACTGGTATTATTAGCCCTTGATGTACAGTGTGAGATCTGAAATAACTGTTTCCTGTTTTGTCCTTCAATACAGTCATCAAAAAATCAATCGGGTATACATTCCGGGAACTTATCCTCTGTTAGCACTAATTTGACTGACCTGATGGGTTAAAACGCAATGCGTACTGTTGCGTGCACCTCTCGTCTCTCCTCGTTTACAATATGATCTCCTGTTTGGTGATCTATAAATAACTCCCGCCCCTGGGAGTTTCCCACTCTTTAGTGCTGTGTAGCTCCACTCAGAATCAAAATCAGGTTTAATATCACTGGCAGAGGTTGTGAAATTCGTTGTTTTGAGACAGCAATACATAATAAAAGCTATAAATTACACTAACTGTAAATGCGTGCATGTGTATATGTATATATGTATGTGTTATGTTTTGTATATATAGTATATTATACATTATAGAGTGCTTATATAGAGTCCCTTTCATATGACACACCAAATCATCACTGGTGCAGCCATTTGACTTTAAAGGTCACATAATTAGTTAGGTGGAGGTGACCGGCTGGAGTCAAGGTCTTTCAGTTGATTGTTGTAAAAATACACCTGTATCTGGAAGTTCTAACTGCTGGTGAGTCAGTATACTGGCAAAAGACACTCCAGGCAACTCTTTGAAAAGGTTATTGAAAAGCAGAAGTCAGGAGATGTATATAAGAAAATTTCCAAGTCCCTGAATGTCTCTTGGAGTATAGTTAAGTCGATCATCAAGAAATGGAAAGAATATGTCACAGCTGTAAATCTGGCTAGAGCAGGCCATCCTCAAAAACTGAGTGACCATGCGAGAAGAGGATTAGTGAGGGAGGTCACCAAGAGACCCATGACAACTCTGGAGGAGTTACAAGTTTCAGTGGCTGATATGGGAAAGACGGCGCGTACAACAACTGTTGCCCGGGTGCTTCACCTGTCGCAGCTTTATGGGAGAGTGAGAAAGGGAAATACACTGTTGGGGGAAATAAACTCAAATGAATTCTTGGCTGGAGTTTTCCAGAAGGCATGTGGGAGACTGAAGTCAGCTGAAAGAAGATTCAATGGTTTGATGAAACCAAAATTGAGCTTTTTGGCCATCAGACTAAATGCTATGTTTGGCATAAGCCAAGCACCGCACATCGTCAAAAACACACCATCCCTACCATGAAGCATGGTGGTGACTGCATCATGTTGTGGGAATGCTTCACTGCAGTAGGCCCTGGAAGGCTTTTGGAGGTAGAGGAGAAAAGAATGCAACAAAATACAGGGAAATCCTGGAGGAAAACCTGACGCAGTCTGCAAGAGAACTGCATCGAGGGAAAAGACTTGGAAATTTTCTTGTATACATCTCCTGACGTGCTTTTCAAAAACATTTTAGCAGAGTTGGTTGGAGTGTTCTTTTGTCTTCAAGCCGTAGTTTTTGCCAGGATAGAACATAGAACAGTACAGCACAGTACAGGCCCTTCGGCCCACAATGTTGTGCCGATCCTCAAACCCTGCCTCCCATATAACCCCCCACCTTAAATTCCTCCATATACCTGTCTAGTAGTCTCTTAAATTTCATGAGTGTATCTGCCTCCACCACTAACTCAGGTAGTGCATTCCACACACCAACCACTCTCTGAGTAAAAAACCTTCCTCTAATATCCCCCTTGAACTTCCCACCCCTTACCTTAAAGCCATGTCCTCTTGTACTGAGCAGTGGTGCCCTGGGGAAGAGGTGCTGGCTATCCACTCTATCTATTCCTCTTATTATCTTGTACACCTCTATCATGTCTCCTCTCATCATCCTCCTCTCCAAAGAGTAAAGCCCTAGCTCCCTTAATCTCTGATCATAATGCATACTCCCTAAACCAGGCAGCATCCTGGTAAATCTCCTCTGTACCCTTTCCAATGCTTCCACATCCTTCCTATAGTGAGGCAACCAGAACTAGACACAGTACTCCAAGTGTGGCCTAACCAGAGTTCTATAGAGCTGCATCATTGCATCGCGACTCTTAAACTCTATCCCTCGACTTATGAAAGCTAACACCCCATAAGCTTTCTTAACTACCCTATCTACCTGTGAGGCAACTTTCAGGGATCTGTGGACATGTACCCCCAGATCCCTCTGCTCCTCCACACTACCAAGTATCCTGCCATTTACTTTGTACTCTGCCTTGGAGTTTGTCCTTGGAAAGTGTACCACCTCACACTTCTCCGGGTTGAACTCCATCTGCCACTTCTCAGCCCACTTCTGCATCCTATCAATGTCTCTCTGCAATCTTCGACAATCCTCTATACTATCTGCAACACCACCAACCTTTGTGTCGTCTGCGAACTTGCCAACCCACCCCTCTACCCCCACATCCAGGTTGTGAATAAAAATCACGAAAAGTAGAGGTCCCAGAACAGATCCTTGTGGGACACCACTAGTCACAATCCTCCAATCTGAATGTACTCCCTCCACCACGACCCTCTGCCTTCTGCAGGCAAGCCAATTCTGAATCCACCTGGCCAAACTTCCCTAGGTCCCATGCCTTTTGACTTTCTGAATAAGCCTACCATGTGGAACCTTGTCAAATGCCTTACTAAAATCCATATAGATCACATCTACTGCACTACCCTCATCTATATGCCTGGTCACCTCAAAGAACTCTATCAGGCTTGTTAGACACGATCTGCCCTTCACAAAGCCATGCTGTCAGTCCCTGATCAGACCATGATTCTCTAAATGCCCATAGATTCTATCTGTAAGAATCTTTTCCAACAGCTTTCCCACCACAGACGTAAGGCTCACTGGTCTATAATTACCCGGACTATCCCTACTACCTTTTTTGAACAAGGGGACAAGATTCGCCTCCCTCCAATCCTCCGGTACCATTCCCGTGGACAGCGAGGACATAAAGATCCTAGCCAGAGGCTCAGCAATCTCTTCCCTCGCCTCATGGAGCAGCCTGGGGAATATTCCGTCAGGCCCCGGGGACTTATCCGTCCTAATGTATTTTAACAATTCCAGCACCTCCTCTCCCTTAATATCAACATGCTCCAGAACATCAACCTCACTCATACTGTCCTCACCATCATCAAGTTCCCTCTCATTGGTGAATACCAAAGAGAAGTATTCATTGAGGACCTCGCTCACTTCCACAGCCTCCAGGCACATCTTCCCACCTTAATCTCTAATGGGTCCTACCTTCACTCCTGTCATCCTTTTGTTCTTCACATAATTGAAGAATGCTGTGGGGTTTTCCTTTACCCTACTTGCCAAGACCTTCTCATGCCCCCTTCTTGCTCTTCTCAGCCCCTTCTTAAGCTCCTTTCTTGCTTCCCTATATTCCTCAATGGATGCATCTGATCCTTGCTTCCTAAATCTCACATATGCTGCCTTCTTCCACCTGACTAGATTTTCCACCTCACATGGTTCCTTCACCCTTCCATTCTTTATTTTCCTTACTGGGACAAATTTATCCCTAACATCCTGCAAGAGGTCTCTAAACATCAACCACATGTCCATAGTACATTTCCTTGCAAAAACATCATCCAATTCACACCTGCAAGTTCTAGCCTTGTAGCCTCATAATTTGCCCTTCCTCAATTAAAAATTTTCCTGTCCTCTCTGATTCTATTCTTTTCCATGATAATGCTAAAGGCCAGGGAGCGGTGGTCACTGTCCCCCAGATGCTCACCCACTGAGAGATCTGTGACCTGACCCGGTTCATTACCTAGTACTAGATCTAGACTGGCATTCCCCCTAGTTGGCCTGCCCACATACTGTGATCGGAATCCGTCCTGGACACACTTAACAAACTCTGCCCCATCTAAACCCTTGGAACTAATCAAGTGCCAATCAATATTAGGGAAGTTAAAGTCACCCATGATAACAACCCTGTTATTTTTGCACCTTTCCAAAATCTGCCTCCCAATCTGCTCCTCTGTATCTCTGCTGCTACTAGGGGGCCTATAGAATACCCCCAGTAGAGTAACTGCTCCCTTCCTGTTCCTGACTTCCACCCATACTGACTCAAAAGAGGATCCTGCTACATTACCCACCCTTTCTGTAACTGTAATAGTATCCCTGACCAGTAATGCCTCCCCTTTTCCCCCCTCTCTATCCCTTTTAAAGCACTGAAATCAGGGAATATTGAGAATCCGTTCCTGCCCTGGTGCCAGCCAAGTCTCTGTAATGACCACTACATCATAATTCCATGTATGTATCCAAGCTCTCAATTCATCACCTTTGTTCCTGATGTTTCTTGCATTGAGGTACACACACTTACTACCTTTACACTGTTTATTCTGCTTCTCTTTCCTCAAAGCCTTTCTATATGTTAGATCTGGCTTTACTCCATGCATTTCTTCCACTGCTCGATCGCTCCGGGTCCCATCCCCCTTGCAAATTAGTTTACTGACTCACTAGCAAGACAATGACCCGAAGCATAAAACCAAAGCTACACAGGAATGGCTTAAAAACAACAAAGTTAATGTCCTGGAGTGACCAAGTCAGAGTGTTGTCCTCAATCCGATTGAGAATTTGTGGCTGGATTTGAAAGGGCTGTTCACTCAGGATCCCCATGCAATCTGTTAGAGCTTGAGCAGTTCTGTAAAGAAGAATGGGGAAAGATTGTAGTGTCCAGATGTGCAAAGATGATAGAGACCGATCCACACTCAAGGCTGTAATTGCTGCCAAAGGTGCATCTAGTAAATACAATCAATTATTTTGTGTTTTATATTTGTAATTAATTTAGATCACTTTGTAAAGATCTGTTTTCACTTTGACATGAACATCTTTTTCTGTTGAACAGTGTCAAAAAAGCCAAATTAAATCCACTGTGATTGTGTTGTATGTGTGAGGCACATATACAGTATATGGATAGGGTACCTGAGACCTTTGCACAGTACTGTGGTAATTTTATGTAGTGTATTGCATTGTACTGCTGCCACAGAAAAAAACAAATTTCATGACACGTGAATGATGATAAACCTGATTCTGATGTGGGTCTCTATTGTGGACTGAGTGTGTGTGTATATGTGACTAAGACGTTTGCACAGTACTGTATATATACTGTATAAAAAACAAAGTAAGTGCAAGAAGAAAAAAAAATTGAGTTCGTACACATGGGTTCTTGCCCATTCAGAAATCTGATGGCAGAGAGGAATAAGCTGTTCCTAAAATGTTGAGTATGAGTATTCAGGCTCCTGTACCACCACCCTGATGGTAGCAATGAGAAGAGGGCATGTCCTGGGTGATGGGGTCCTCAAGGATGGATGCCACCTTTGTGATGCATTGCCTTTTGAAGGTGTTCTCTGCTGGAGAGGCTAGTGCCCATGATGAAGCTGGCTGAGAGTGCAACTTTATGAATCTCTTTTTGATCCTGTGCAGTGTCCTTTCCATACCACATGGTGATGCAACCAGTCAAACTGCTCTCCACTCTACCTCTATAGAAATCTGAGAGTATTTGCTGACTCAGTCCTAAATCTGTGCAAGCCACCTCGTCAGCTGAGCCGGCTGGGGAGAAACTGGGTGGGTGGGGAGTGGTCTGGGAAATGAGATACATCTTCAAAGACAATTTTGAAAGTATACTTTGTTTATATAGAGTATTTACAGGAAATGCAGTGAGTCCACATCTTTAAAATTGTGCTATCAGACATTCAGATTTATTACAGTACCGTGTAAAGGTCAGACACATGTATATACCTTGGGTGTCTTAAGACCTTGTACAGTACTGTATTTGTCAATGTGGAGTGGAGAGAGTTCATAAATCTGGTGGGAGTAAAGGATGTTGGGAATGGTGAAGGTGGAGTGCCATGGGACGGGTTTGGCGCAGGTGGCAGAGGAGAGGTGCCAGGGGCAGGGGGATGGTGGCGAGACCACAGACACACCTAGCCCGGAGACACCAGGCAAGGCCATTTGATTTCAAACAATTGGTCTATTGATCATTACAGAATGTCTCTCTGGTGCTTCCCACTCCCTCCCCTCTCCCTTCCCCTTTTCCCAACCATGATTCCCCTCTCCCTGTCCCCTCCCCACTCTCAGTCCACAACAGAGACCCAGATCAGAATCAGGTTTATCATCACGCACATATGTCATGAAATTTTTTTTTTTTTTTGCAGCAGTAGTACAATGCAATAAATAAAATTGCATCAATACTGTGCAAAATTCGTAGGCACCCTAACACACGCATTCACGCTTTCACATGGGAGTAGGCAGTTTAAATGGTTTTGGAAGTGCTGGAGGGCCTTTTTCTGTGTTGTACTTTTCTATGACTTTTTAAAAAAAGACACAACACATTCTGGCACCAACAGAGCATGCCCATGTTCAACCCCATGACAGGCTGCCTCTAGACCTCCAGTCCTTGGCCCAGACTGGCAGACATCAGGACTCTTAGCATGCATCAAAGTCTCTAACGCTTCCTCTGTAAGCAACACTCCCATGAAGTGTTTGAGAGGCCATTACACCAGACTGTGACCATTTGCGGAAATATCCTAGATTAGGGGTTCCCAACCTGGGGTCCTCGGACCCCTGTATTGGTCCTTGGCATAAAAAAGGTTGGGAACCCCTGTCCTGGTCCATTGTCTTAACTGAAAGCTTTTTGCGGTGGCTGTACCAAGCTTCAGTGCGTTCCTCAGCACGTCCTGCTACGCTCTGGAATGTTGTAGATGGCAGGAGTCCACTAGTCCAGGAAGACTGAGTTTCAGACAGGCCAAAGTGCATCTGTCACCGAGCTGATGTTTGTCTTGCTGTGTCCCCCTGAGGAGCAGCCTGTTGATGCGGGTCCTCTTTGCAATCCCCCAAGGTTTTGCATTGTTGCTCATTATTCTCCAGTTGATTAATATAAAACCATAAGATATTGGAGCAGAGTTAAGCCAATTGGCCCATCGGGTCTGCTCCAGCATTTTATCATGGCTGATCCGTTTCTCTCTCAGCCCCAATCTCCTGCTTTCTGTCCGTATCCATCCCTTCAGGCCCTGACTAATCAAGAATCTATCAGTCTGCCTTGGGTGGTATGGTAGCATAGTGGTTAGCATAACTACAGTACCAGTGACCCGGGTTCATTTCCCTCCGCTGTCTGTAAGGAGTTTATACATTCTCCCTGTGATCATGTGGGTTTCCTCCCACAGTCCAAAGACGTGCCAGTTGGGTTAATTGGGCATTGTAAATTGTCACGTGGTTAGACTAGGGTTACCTTGGGGGATTGCTGGGTGGCGTGGCTTGGCCTATTCTGTGCTGTACGTCGATAAATAAGGAAAACTAAATATACCCGATGACTATACCTCCACAGTAGCCCGTGGCAATAAATTGCACAGATGTACCACTCTCTGGCTAAATAAATTCCTCCTCATCTCTGTCCTAAAAGGACGTATCTCTATTCTGAGGCTGAGTCCTCTGGTCCTAGACTCCCCCACCATAGGAAACATCATCCACTTTATCAATGGCCTTTCACCATTAGATAGGTTTCAATGTCAGCTCTCATCCTGAATCCCATTGAGTACAGGCCCAAAGCTATCTAATGCTCCTCGTAAGACAATCCTTTCAATCCCGGAAGCAGCATGTTGGTCATCAGGATTATGAGGTTAGCTGAGACTACCAGTGGATACTATTCCTCATTCTTCCTGAGATGCCCCATAAATACGAGGATGTTGCCAGGTCTGCAGGATCTGAGTTACAAGGAAAAATTGAATAGGTTAGGACCTTATTCCTTGGAATATAGAAGATTGAGAGGAGATGTAGAGGTATACAAAATTATGAAGGGTATAGATAGGGCAAATGCATGCAGGCTTTTTCTAAGCTTTCTGGGCGGGACTGTAACTAGAGGTCATGGGTTAAGGGTGAAAGGTGAAAAGTTTAAAGGGAACATGAGGGGATACTTCACTCAGAGAGCGGTGAGAGTGTGGAACAAGCTGCCAGCACAAGTGGTGGATGCAAACTTGATTTCAACATTGAAGAGAAGTACGTGGATGGTAGGGGTATGGAGGGCTATGGTCCGGTTTGGGTGCAGGTCGATGGCAGTAGGCAGTTTAAATGGTTCAGCATGGCCTTTTTCTGTAGTGTTTCCCTCCACTGGCTCTATCTGCCCCCCCCCACCCCCCGGCTCTCTTTGCCTCTTGCTCCTTGCCACCCGGGCTCGGCCTGTGCTAGGGCAATGCATTCGGCTCAGGGAGAGGAACAGTGCGAAAGGGGAAGTTCACCCCTCCTGCCTGTTTAGTAATGTAGCCTCAGTGACAGGCTGGGAACTGTGTTGCATGAGCAGTTGAGAATTTTCTCCAGAGTGTTGCGTCATACCCTGTTAACACAGTGACAGCTGTAAGAGTGGACAGAGCGCAGCTGGTAGCAGCATCCACACCAGGATCACCAGACTCAAAAACAGTTACTTCCCGAAGCAGTGAGGCTGATCAACATCTCCACCCATTAACCCACCTCTCCACACCCCCAACACCACTACTTTATCATTTCCTGTCAGTCACCTTGCGGACAGCCATTCCTGTGCCTAGCTTCACTTTATGGACATGCAATTAATCTCTATATCCATGCAATTAATCTCTATATCCAAACAATCTTATGTGTTCTTTCCCTTGTGTTTCTTTTGTGCTGTGTTGACTCCAAAGTAACAATTATTTCATTCTCCTTTACACTTGTGTACTGGAAATGACATTAAGTAATTTTGAATCTGCATGTGGCAACAAATTACACAGATTCACCACTCTTTGGCCAGAGAAATTCCTCCTCATCTCGGTTCTAAATGGATGTCCCTCTATTCTGAGGCTGTGTCTTCCATCTTAGACTTCCCCACCATTGGAAACATCCTCTCCACATCCATTCTGTCAAGGCCTTTCAACATTTGATGGGTTTCAATGAGGTTACCCCTCATTCTTCTGAATTCCAGTGAATACAGGGCCAGAACCATCAAATGATGTTCGTTGGACAAGTCATTCAATCCTAGAATCATTTTCGTGAGTCTCCTTTCAACCCTCTCCCTAGTGCTTTTGCACAGTACTGTAGTATTTTTGTGTATTGCACTTCTGCTGTTGCAAAAAAAAGAAACAAATTTCGTGACGTGATTGATGGTAAACTTGATTTTGATATGGATCTGTATTGTCGACTGAGTGTGGGAAGGAGGTTTGGGAAAAGGGGAAGGGAGAGGGGAGCACCAGAGACGGTCTGTGATGACCAATAAACCAATTGTTTAGAATCAAATGATGTTGCCTGGTGTCTCAGGGCTGGGTGTGTCTGTACCCACTCCACCCCCTGCCCTGGCACTCCTTTGCCACCTGTCCCACACCCTCCCACAGTGCTCTACCCTCACCATTCCCAACATCCTCTGCTCCCACCAGATTTACAGACCCACTCTCCACTCCACATTGACAAATACGGTACTGTGTAAAAGTCCGAGGCACCCTGGCTATATATATATATATGTGCCTCAGACTTCTGCACGGTACTCCAGACATTACAGTAGACCCATACACCATTGATCACTATAACACAGTACCGGCCCTTCAGTCTGCGATGTTGTGCCAAACCTTTCATCTAGTCAAAGATCAATCAAAGCCTTGCTTCCCACATTGATTTCCATTTTTCTATCTCCAGTACTTGTCTAAGAGTTCTTAAATGTCCCTAATGTATCTGTTTCTGCTGCCACCTTGCCAGTGCGTTCCACACACCCAACACTGTGTGCTTTTAAAAAAAACTACCTCTGACATCACCCTCTATACTTTCCACCAGTCACCTTAAAATTATGCTTCCTTGAATTAGCCATTTGCGCCCTGGGCAAACGTCTCTGGCTGTGCACAGATTTAGGACAACCAGCAAGAGACCCAGAAGGGACATAAACCTTTTGTCATCCTCATGGTGTTCTTACAGACCCCAGCTAAAAGGGTAGTGGGAAAAGGGTTCAGTGATATCTTGAGGTCTTCCATTAGTCAGGGTTGACCATGGATTTAGCATCCTAACTGTTAACACGATATGCAAGCCAGGGCAGTGTGATGTGGGAAGCGAGCTGTTGCCCATACAGCAGGCTCCCCCTTTCCACACAGCTGATGAATCCAAAGGGACGGCAGAGCCTGATGAATTTTGGTACCAGTGACATTGCAGGAATTGTCCGTCAGTGTTGAACTCATCATAGAACTGCCTTCAGGACTTCGGCTCCGGACTTTTCCCTGGTGTTTACTTTTGAAGCCTTCCCCATGAGTGGATAGAGCCACAAGGCAGCGGAGGTTTGAGGTCAGAGTTTTCCTTCTGGGTAAGCTGCCGACCACGGCTGACAAGCCCTACCTGCCTGAAGCGACTGGTTTGAAGGCACCAGTAACCCGCCTTTACCCCTTCCCCTGTCAGTAGAAAGGGTTCTGCCGGGCTTAGTAGCTAAGTCACACATGAAGGCTAGGAGTTGGATGGTTGACAGAGACTGTTTGAGGCACACACCAGTGAGAACATTTACTAGGTAGTGGCAAAGCATTCTGGGTGGAAAGTACATATGAACCTCGGGTCTGTCTTAAGTTCTCACACAGGGTGACACTCATTGCCTTCTCTAGGACTGCCGGACTGGGTAACAGCTCCTTCCCTCAGGCTGTGAGACTAATGAATACCCTGGCACCTCCAAAGTCTCGTCACTAGCACTGCAAGCTGTTTACTGCTTATCTGTGCTGTGCATTTCACATGCAATTTGAATTATATTTTATTAGTTCAAGGTTCAAAGTACATTTTATTATCATAGTACATATGTGTCACTATAAACAACCCTGAGATTCATTTTCCTGTGGGCATATTCAGCAAATCTATAGAATAGTGACTATAACAGGATCGATGAAAGATCAACCAGAGTGCAGAAGTCGACAAACTATGCAAATGCAAATATAAGTAAATAACAATAAATGATGAAGATAAGATGGTTCAATAGTTCCATTTACTATCAGAGAAATGTATGCAGTATACAACCAAAATTCTTGTTCTTCACAGAGATCCATAAAAAAGTGCCCAAAGAATGAGTGACAGTAAAAATGTTAGAACCCCAAAGCCCCCTACTCCCCCTCCCATGCACAAACAGCAGCAAAGCATCAACCCTTCCCCACCTCCCACTTACTACAGCAAAAAACATCAGCACACTCCACCCACCAAGCAAGCAACAGCAAAGCTCCCAAGAAAGACCATGATCTGCAGTACAACAAAACCTAATTATTCCCCTGACAATTTGACATACCGCAGGCTCTCTCTTACCCTAATAAAGGGAAAGAGGTGTCCCCTTTCACAGCAAGAGGGGCGACATAACAAAATGTCTGCTGTATCACTTTTTTCCGAGTTCTCCGACTCTAGAATTGGCAACAAACTCTCCTCCACAAAAGCGAGAGAGAGCGCGAGCGACTCACCGAGTACATGGTCTCCTACAGCTGATCTGCTGTTCCCAGTGTTCAATTCTCTCCTGTGATGTTTTATTCAGTGGCACAGGCATTGAATCAGCTCATCCACAGGGCTGTGAAGCCTTGGAACCTCTCAGCCATGTCCCTGGGATTTTGAAAAGTGGCCAGTTGTGAACGCGCCGCCCACCCCCCCCCCCCCCCCCAGGAGTGGGTCCCATCACCGCGAAGAACCCAAGTCTGGGTGTAACTCCAGGTCAGGGTCTCACAGGACAGAACATTCATCCATCCTGAAAAGGAAAAAGATGGGCATCAAAGGCAGAAATTAAGCTGTTTCTGCAAATGAGCTGGAAGGAGTCGTTGTTAAGCGTCATTGTAGCCCTGCCCTTAATGAGACGAAGAGTCCTTAAAGTGAGATAATTGGTTGTGGTTGAGTGTAGTTATCACCTTTTATTCAAGAGCCTGATGGTTGAGGGGTAATAAATGTTGTTGAACCTGGTGGTGCAAGTCCTGAGGCTCCTGTACCTCCTACCTGATGGCAGCAGCGAGAAGAGAACATGGCCAGGGTAGTGGTGGGGATCACTGACGCAAAATGCTGGAGGAGTTCAGCAGATCAGGCAGCATCTATGCAAATGAATAGACAGTTGATGTTTCGGGCCAAGAGCCTTCATCAGGACTGGAAAGGAAGAGGGAAGATACAGACTAAGAAGGTGAGGGGAAGGGGATAAGGACAAGCTAGAAGGTGATGGGTGAAGGCAGATGGTTGGGGACAGGAATGGAATAAGCTGGGAGGTGATGGGTGGAAAAGGTAAAGAAGGAGGAACCTCATAGGAGAGGAGAGTGGACCATGGAAGAAAGGGAAGGAGGAGGGGTATAAGGGGAGTTGATAGGTATGTGAGGAGAAGAGGTTGAGGTCACAGTGGGGAATAGAAGAAGGGAGAGGGGGAAACAATTCCAGCATCTGCACAATCTCTTGTGTTTATAATTACATATCTATCAACCTCTGGTTTAAATATACCCAATGACCGCCTCCACAGCAAGCAATCTCTCAATTCATGGATTCCTTTCTGAAGGTGATT
Source organism: Mobula birostris (assembly GCF_030028105.1). NCBI lineage: Eukaryota > Metazoa > Chordata > Chondrichthyes > Myliobatiformes > Myliobatidae > Mobula > Mobula birostris. The sequence goes on from NC_092391.1 coordinate 53,494,150, forward strand.
TTTGAAGTTGCACTGTTAATGTCTTTAATAGTTTGTAACTTCAGTATGTGACCAAATACCACTAGAATTGAGCACGGGAGAATGCACCTCACAGTGCCAGCGAATGATCAGGGTTGAATTCCTGCCGCTGGGTGTAATGAGTTTGTACGTTCTCTCTGTGACTGCCGGGGTTTCCTCTGTTACTCCAGTTACCCTTCCACATTCTGCTAGGGTTAGTCAATTCTGGGAATGCTACTTTGGCATCCAAAGCATGGCGACACTTGCGATCTGCCCTCAGTGCATTTGTGGTCTGTATTGGTCGTTGAAGCCAAAGACGTATTTCACAGTGTTTCAATGTACATTCAAGGTCCATTCTTCTACAGACAGTCTTGAAGCAAAAAAAAAAGCACCATGGAAGCTGTTCCAAAAAAAAAAGTCAACTCCCTGCCACATGCACAAAAAATAACAAATACAGGTTTCCCCTGCCATCTGAAGGTAGAGCGTTCCTATGAAATGGTTCGTAAGCCAGAATGTCGTAAAGCGAAGAAACAATTACCATTTATTTATATGGGAAAATTTTGTGAGCGTTCACAGACCCAAAAATAACCTACCAAATCATGCCAAATAACGCATAAAACCTAAAATAACAGTAATATATAGTAAAAGCAGGAATGATATGATAAATACACAGCCTGTATAAAGTAGAAATACTTTTCCACAATCATTGCCTGAACTGTTCTCCGTAGTGAAAATCTCACGCAAGTGCTGTTGGCAAAAGCACGGCGCAAAAGCACGGCGCAAACGCTCTCCAGTAACCTAAGCTACGAAGCTGCCAAATCATACCAAATAACACATAAAATACACAGCCTATATAAAGTAGAAATAATGTATGTACAGTGTAGTATCACTTATGGGAATTGGGAAGACAGCACAGAGCACACTGATGATGATAGTGTGTTAGACTGAATCGTTGGAGTTTGGGGCGGTACAGTAGCCCCCACCCTCCAGGCAGTGAACCGATACTGATCCGCGAAGCAAGCAGGGGTGCAGCGGTAGCTGGGAGGCACACAGCACATCTTTAAGAAAAAAGCCGAAATAAACATGCTAATTAATTAGGTGCCGCCTGGCACGTAATTGTCGGCCCAGATCAGAGGCGATTGCTGATTGCATCGCCTCTGATCTGGGCCGACATTTACGTGCCGGGCGGCACCTAATTAATTAGCATGTTTATTTCGGCTTTTTTCTTAAAGATGTGCTGTGTGCCTCCTGGCTACTGCTGCATTCTCCGCGAATCGGTATCTGCGGCCTGGGGGTTGGGGTGGTGGGACACTAGGGTATCATCTCATCATTGTCTGTTTCCGTGAGGGTTGGCAGGTCATCATCTCCTATCTCTGCCTGCCTCGATGTCGAAGGTCGAGGTTTGTCATCTGCTGTGGCTGATGTGGAAGGCTTGCTTGACTGCTTAGCCTCGCGCATTTTTAGATCATAGAGTTCTTTGAAAGGACTCAAGCCATCTTGCAAATACTGTATGCCCTAAACCGACGTACCCTTTCAAAATTAAAGTCGTACTTTATCTTTACTCATTCCGTTTCAGTTGTTATCCTTTCCTCTTCCAACTGCACCAGCTCTTCATATGTCAGTTCTTGGTCATGGGATGCCAAAACCTCTTCAACATCATCTTTGTCAACTTCCACAAGCCAAACTCACTTTGTCCTTACTTCGTTCACCATGATCAAAATGCTTAATTATGTCTAGTTTTACACTAAGTGTAACACCCTTACGAGCTCTTTTAGGCTTTTCTGGTACGTTAGAACTCATCTTGCAAACAGCTGCTCACAGGCACGTGTTTAAGCAATGCTGGCGAGAATGCTGTTCCGAATCCGTGAGAGACCGTCACACACAGACAGCTTCCCTCTTTAAAAATGAAATAATTAAGAAGTCCATTGCCCATTTGTTCTGGATGTACTGCCACATTCCGAACGTTTGTCGAAGCAAATCTCCTACTCCCAGCTTAAAGAAGGCAAACGTAAGAGAGGTGGACAACAGAAGAGATTCAAAGACATCTTAAAAGCCAACATGAAGAAATGTTACATCAACATCAACAATTGGGAAACTAATGCCAAGGACAGGAAACTCTGGCAAGCCATCATCCGAGAAGGAACAGCATCTTTCAAAGCCAACAGATGTGCAGAATTAGAAGAAAAGAGAAGAAAATGGAAAGAGAGGCAGCAACAACCAAAGCCCTATCTGCCATCTGGAACTACCTGTCCTGAATGCGGAAGAACTTTCAAAGCCAAGATTGGACTCATAAGCCACTTGAGAGCCCATAAGTAGATCAACAGAACGAAGACCATCATCCTCAACCTCGAGGGATAGCCAAGACGACGACAACTGCCACGTTGATATAAATTGATTCTTATTTGATTTGACAGTTGGCATCAAGATCAGTACAATATTGTGGGACGGATGGCCTGTCTGGTGCTGCACTATTCCATTTTAATTTCTTTAGCGATACGGTGTGGAACAGGCCTTTATGACCTAATGAGCCGCAAAAGCCAGTTATTTAACCCTAGGCTAATCACAGGACAATTTATAATGACCAATTGACTGACTAACCAGTACATCTTTGGATTGTGGGAGGAAAGCGAAGCACCTGGAGGAAACTCACGCATTCCACAGGGATGACTTAGAGAAACCCACACGCACATGGGAAGGAACATACAAACATTCTTACAGAGGACGTCAGAATTGAACTCCAATCTCTGACGCCCCAAGCTGAAATAATGTGCTAACCATGGCAATTTATTGACGCAGAGGGAAACGTCAGGAATTCCAGAAAGTTATACATATGCGCGCGTGTATACGCACGCACGCACGCGCACGCACACACACACACACACACACACACACACACCCCCACCCACCCACCCCACCAGATGCTCTGATCCCAGCATGGGTGCGTGCAAAGTGCAGAATGGTGGGTAGATCTTGCAGCTGCTTGCACAGTCATTATTTGAGCTGTGCAGCCTGCCAGCTCTGACAGGAAATGATAAAGTAGTTGTGGTTGGGGGTGGTTTAGTGGGTGTAGGTGTTGATCAGCTTTGCTGCTTGAGAAAAGTAATTCTTGTTGAGTCTGATATTCCTGGCGTGGATGCTACATAGCTTCCTCCCTCATGAATAGGGTGGATGGGATCCTTCATGATGTTACTGGCCCTTTTCTGTCACCTTTCTGTATCTATGTCTATAGATGCTGCCTGACCTGCTGAGTTTCTCCAGTATTTTGTGTGTGTTGCTGAAGAATTCTGTTTACCTGACCACTTCACTGGACTCAGCAACCCCAGTGATTAAGGACTTCCATAGTCCGCTGGACAAGGACAGTTTTGAGGTGTTCGGATACAAGATTGCCACCCATATAGAGTTGAGTCCGCTACAACAGGAAAAAGCCTGTGACCATTCACCTGATCTACCATATGCCCTTCATGATTTTATACCCCTGTATGAGGTGACCTTTCAGCCTCCTAAGCTGCAGATAACTAAATCCCAGCCTGTCCAGTCTCTCCTTAATTCAAGCCCTCTTCTGCTGGTGACATCCTTGTGAACCTTCTCTGTGCCATCTTCTGCTTAATCACATCCCTCCTATTCAAGATTATTTAATGACATTTCCAGTACACAAGTGTAAAGGAGAACAAAACAATCGTTACTTTGGATCCGATGGAGCACAAAAAAAAACAGAATAAGATCATTAACTTCTGGTATCTTGCTTCCCTCCCCCTTCTGTTTTTGTTCACCACTCTCACCCCTTCTCATCTGCCCATCATACTCCTTCCCTTTTTTCCATGGTCCATTCTCCTCACCTATTGGATTTTTCCCACAGTCCTCTTTACCTCTTCCACCTATCATCTCCCACCTTCTTCATCCCCCCTCCCCCACCCAATATTAAAAGTGTGCCCCAGTATTGCTGGTGTGGAGTCCTTGATGATTCAAGATTGCTTAATAGAGAGTGCAATAATCGTTACTCTGGATCTGATGCAGCATCTTAAAAAAACACAATAACGTAACACAATAATAATAAACCACAAATATGTGACTAAAGATTGTATTTAGTAACAGACGCACTCGGGAGGGAAATGCCTTGTTCAAGAGTTCACAATGCAGGGAATGAAGGTTAAAGGAGATTCACAAAAATGATTCCAGTAGTAAAGGCTCGTCGTATGAGGAGAGTTTGATGGCTCTGGGCCTATACTCACTGGATTCAGAAGAATGAGGGATGACCTCAATGAAACCTATTGAATGTTGAGAGGGCTCAACAGAGTGGATGTGGAGAAGATGTTTCCTATCATGGGAGAGTCTAAGGCTAGAGGACGCGGCCTCAGAATAGAGGGACGCCCCTTTAGAACGGAGGAATTTCTTTAGCCAGTGGGGTGGTGAGACAGTGGAATCCATTGTCACAGGTGGCTGTGAAGGCCAAGTCATTGGGTAGATTTAAGGCAGAGGTTGACAAATTCTTGATTAGTCAGGACTTGAAGGGGTATGGGGAGAAGGCATGAGATTGGGGCTGAGTGGAAAAATGGATCAGCTGTGATAAAATGGCAGAGCAGATTCGATGGGCCGAATATCCTAATTCTGCTCCTATATCCTATGGTCTTATGGAAATAGTGATGCTCCAGTAAAATGTTAATAAATCACTGGAATGAGTGCCGTGGTGAGTAGAAAGGATACAATTCTGTCCAAACATGATTTCCAGCTCTTGAAGGAGAATCAAAAACCCAGAATGGTGAAGTTTTCAGCAAGTTGTCAGCCAGTCAAGTTAATTCCGCGATTTACCTCAATGCCGTCTCCCAGAAATGGCTCGACACAGTGGGTTGGTTACATTTCCTAACAGTGTAGGATGGACTGTATTTAACTAGTTGTTAGATGTCACAGAGTCATAGAAAAATGCAGTACAGAAAAAAGCCTTTCATCCCTCCTAGTCCATGCGGAAACCATTTAAGCTCCTGTCGATCGACCTGCACCAGGACCATAGCCCTCCATACCCTTACCATCCATGCACCAAACTTCTCTTAAACATTGAAATCAAGCTCACATGCACCACTTGCGCAGGCAGCTCATTCCACACTGACCACCCTCTGAGTAAAGAAGTTTCCCCTCATGTTCCCCTTCAACTTTTCACCTTTCACCCTTTACCCATGGCCTCTAGTTGTAGTTCCACCCAACCTCAGTGGAAAAAGCCTGCATGCTTTTACCCTATCTCTACCCCACATAACTTTGTACGTATCTATCAAATCTCCTCTTGTCTTCTATGTTCTAAGGTAAAAAGTCCTAACCTGTTCAGTCTTTCCTTATAACTCAGGTCCTCCAGACCCGGCAACATCCTTGTAAGTTTTCTCTGTACTCTTCCAACCTTATTTACATCTTTCCTGTAGGTAGGTGACCAAAACTGCACACAGTGGTCCAATTTAAGCCTCCCCAACGCCTTATACAGTTTCAACATAACATCCCATCACTTGTACTCAGTGCTTTGATTTATGAATGTCAATGTGTCGGAAAGTTTCCCCATCTCCCTGTGATGCCACTTTCAATGAATTATGGACCTGTATTCCCAGATCCCTTTGTTCTACTGCACTCCTCAGTGCCCTACTGTTCACTGTGTAAGACCTACCCTGGTTAGTCCTCCCAGAGTGCAACAGGTCACACTTGGTCTGCATTAAATTTCATCTGCCATTTTTCAGCCCATTTTTCCATCTGGTCCAGATCCCACTGCAAGCCATGATAGTCTTCGCTGTCCGCCTCACCCCCAGTCTTGGTGTCATCCACAAATTTGCTGATCCAGTCAACCACATTATCATCCAGGTCATTGACATAGATGACAAACAGCAACAGACAATGTTTTGTAATTAAATCTGTTTTCCATTCAAAACCAGCAAATAAAAGGCTGAGCATATTTGGAATTTAATATTGGGCAGATGTTAATACATGTTATGAGCTGCAGCCAAGTGTAATGATGAAATCAATATATTGAACAAAAATTCCCTTTCTGTAAGCTTGGAAGTTTAATTAAAACTTCTCATTTTATAGAAACGAAAGAAGAACTGGAGGAGCTAACACTCTCGATCAAGGCAACAGCGAACAAAGTTCGAAATAAGCTAAAAGGTAAGAGTTTTTACACAGCCATCTTGTAGGCTGGTCTCTCTGACAGAATTACAGAATAGTTGGTGTGAACAAGGCCATTCAGCCCTTTAAGGTCTGTACTTGTGCTAAGAGCACTCAGCAGTTCCCGTTCCCCCACCTTCAATTTCCCTACCAGTTCTTTCTTGCCCCACTCTCTGTAATGTATTCTAGATCCTAACCACTTGCTGAGTGCTTTAATGAAAAAAAAGCTTCTTGCAAAATGTTTGGTTTCTTGCCAATGATCTTCAATGCAACCTGATAGCATGAACATTAGTTTCTCCATTGTCCGGTAATTCTCCCTTCCTCCTCCTTCAGTTCCCCGGTTTGGCCTCTTACCTCTTCTCCTCACCTGCCTAACACGTCCCTCTGGTGCCCTTCCACCTCCCCTTTCTTGCATGGTTCACTCTCCTCTCCTATCGGATTCCCCTTTCTACAGCCCTTGACCTTTTCCACCTATCTCCTCCCAGCTTCTTACTTCATCCCAGCTCTTTCTCCCCCTCCCCTTCCCCCAACCTGGCTTCATCTATTGCCTAGTTTGTCCTCCTTCCCCTCTCCACCCTCTTATTCTAGCATCTTCCCCCTTCCTTTTCAGTCCTGATGAAGGGTCTTGGCCCGAATCATCAACTGTTTATTCCTTTCCATTGATACTGCCTGACCTGCTGAGTCCCTCCAACAATTTGTGTCAGGTACTTAATCAGTTGGGGCATCTATGGTCATGGGGTGAAGGCTGGAAATTGAGGCTGAGAGGGAAAATAAATCAGCCACAATGAAGACTTGATGGGCTGGATGGCCTAGTTTTGCTCCTATGCCTTCTGGTCCAACATCAACAGGACTACCTACTGACTGAAACTCACACCTCATCAGGGCGTTACTGCTTCTCGATAAGCCTGGGTCATCACATGTCCTGAGTTCAAGCACAGGCAGACTCACCACCAGGCTTCTGTATCCAGTCATCCAGTCCAAACTCAAGTGTGTTGATCTTCATTTTGTGTCTTCTGTGTCTTGATGCCTTTGGCAATGAATACAGTTTCTCTACATTTACATCCTTAAACCTTTACATCCCCTCCTAACCTCCCCATACAACCCCACCTTCTCCATTCTGTCCAGCAAACTAAGATCCCTCATTCCTGGAAACCATTTTACTAAATCACTTCTGTAGCTTCTTCAGATCTGTCTCAGCTCCCCACTGCACTTCCCACTCCCACCCCTTCATCATAGGCACTGGCTTCTCCAGCATCAAGGATACAGTATATTCAAGATGCAGTGCCTTACTAAGCCTAACTTGTGCATCTTTTGGACTGTGGAGGAAACCCATATAATCGTGGGGAGAATGTATAAACTCCTTACAGACAGCAGTGGGAATTGAACCCCGATCGCTAGCACAGCGAAGTGTTATACTACCCACTACCCTACCATTAATATTTGGAATGTTGACTGTCTCTCACAACAGATTTATAGGTTAATAGATGTGAGGAAATTTGCCTTCAATAATCCATCTGTTCTCAACTGTTGCCACAACATTTGGTTCATCCTCATTTGAACAACATTCATTTATGTAGCTCTCAGTTCACTACTGACTCGGGCTGAAGTATTTGTATAGAGGAGTCTGTGTTTTGTACATTTACCACAGTGTTATACAGAGGATGCTGGGACTGACTGTTGATGGTCAGGTCCGTCTCCTGCTCAGAGGTTGGTGAGGTTGCCTTTGGCAGTTTCTTCCATCTGGTGTGGAGGGTCCTCTGCACAGGATTGGGAAAACATAGAAACATAGAAAATAGGTGCAGGAGTAGGCCATTCGGCCCTTCGAGCCTGCACCGCCATTTATTATGATCATGGCTGATCATCCAACTCAGAACCCTGCACCAGCCTTCCCTCCATATCCCCGTAGCCACAAGGGCCATATCTAACTCCCTCTTAAATATAGCCAATGAACTGACCTCAACTGTTTCCTGTGGCAGAGAATTCCACAGATTCACCACTCTCTGTGTGAAGAAGTTTTTCCTAATCTCGGTCCTAAAAGGCTTCCCCTTTATCCTCAAACTGTGACCCCTCGTTCTGGACTTTCCCAACATCGGGAACAATCTTCCTGCATCTAGCCTGTCCAATCCCTTTAGGATTTTATACGTTTCAATCAGAAAAGCTGCAGAAAGTGGTAAACTCTGCCAACACCAGCCTTCCCAGCATTGAGGATGTCCTTAAAGGGCGATGCCTCAAAAAGGCGGCCCCCATCACCCAGGACATGCCCTTTTCTCATTGCCACCATCAGGAAGGAGGTACAGAAGCCTGAACGCATACACTCAACGATTCAGGAACAGCTTCTTCTCTACCACCATCCAATTTCTGAATACAAATTGAACCCGTAAGCACTATCTCAGCATTCTTGTTCTTTGCACTGCTTAATTTATAAGTGGTGTGTCTGTACCGGTGATGCAGTGGTATCTGCAACCGGACATAAGAACACGATGGCCTAGGTTCGAATCCGGCCGGCTCTTTACACACTGTCCATCTGTGCTGGGTTGAGCATCGAGCTCACAACTCAGCCATGTAAAACAGACGAAACTAAAGAAACGGCAAGGTTGCACCCCAATGCACCAAACAAGCTGCAGGGAGGAACTTTACCATATTAGAAAAAATATATAAATTGCAATAAGCTATGTGTATTTTAAATTATATTTTATAGTTTTGAATGTATTTTATGTATTGCAATGTACTACTGCCACAACACGACATTTCACAACATATCCCAGTGATACTGAACCTGATTCTGATATTTAGAACAGAGACCAGATAACTTATTTCTAATCTCGTTAGCTTCCCAGTATCAAAGTCCCTTTAACTGCAAATGAATAGTCCTGCTCTTGATCTCTGGTGACTTTGTTGACAGTTCTTTCTGTCTACATCACAGTCTCACCTCATGTGGAGTGAAGCTACCTCTGTTTAGGAAAGCATCCATCCTTCCTCTCCCTTGTGGTTACGTAATCAGTTGGGGTATTGACTCACACACACACTCTAGATTAGACTGTAGCTTTTTGTGGTTTTCCACTTGTCACTGATACCTCCTCGCTAGCGTTCAAGTTTAATTATCATTCGATCATACGCATGTATGCGGTCAAATGAAGCAGTGTTTCTCTGGGGCCGAGGTGCAAAACGCAGTATCAACTGTCACACACAGCACAAGGCATGTATACTACATACGGTAATGTGCAGAGGTCTCAGGTACAGATATAAAGCTAGGGTGCCTGACTTTTACACAGCACTGTAGTAATTTTATGTATTGCATTGTACTGCTGCTGCCAAAAAAAAACAAATTTCATGACGTGAGTGATGATAAACCTGATTCTGATATGGGTCTCTATTGCGGACTGAGAATGGGAAGGAGGCAGGGAGAAGGGGGATCATGGTTGGGAAAAGGGGAAGGGAGAGGGAAGCACTAGAGTGACATTCTGTAATGATTAGTAAACCAATTGTTTGGAATCAAATGACCTTGTCTGGTGTCTCAGGGCTGGGTGTGTCTGTGCACTACCCACCGCCCCTCTCCCACCCTGGCACTCCTCTGTCACCTGTCCCACACCCCTCCTGTGGCACCCCACCCTCCCCATTCCCGACATCCTTTGCTCCTGCCAGATTTACAAACTCGCTCTACGCTCTACATTGCCAAATATAGTACAGTGTAAAATTCTTGGCACCCTAGCAATATATGTGTGCCTGAGACTTTTGCACATTGCTGTAAGATAGCAGTAAACATCCAGTCACACAAAATAATATAATATAGCCCAAGACCCTGACTGATGGTGCATGGATATTGTTGGCAAGAACAAGCCCATAGCAGTCTGCAGATGAAGGCAATCCAGCTTGTCTTCCACCAAGCGAACACTGGAGGCCAGCACCGACAGAAGGCACGGACTCCAGCGTGTCTGCCATCTCCCGTACTGTCTCCAGTACACAACTCAGCACGGACTCCATGTCTGCCCTCTCCCGTACTGTCTCCAGTGCACAACTCAGCACGGACTCCATGTCTGCCCTCTCCCGTACTGTCTCCAATACACAACTCAGCATGGACTCCATGTCTGCCCTCTCCTGTACTGTCTCCAGTGCCAAACTCAGCACAGACTCCATGTCTGCCCTCTCCTGTACTGTCTCCAGTACACAACTCAGCACGAACTCCATGTCTGCCCTCTCCCGTACTGTCTCCAGTGCCCAACTCAGCACGGACTCCATGTCTGCCCTCTCCCGTACTGTCTCCAGTGCACAACTCAGCACGGACTCCATGTCTGCCCTCTCCCGTACTGTCTCCAGTACACAACTCAGCACAGTCTCGATGTCTGCCCTCTCCCGTACTGTCTCCAGTGCACAACTCAGCACGGACTCCATGTCTGCCCTCTCCCGTACTGTCTCCAGTGCCAAACTCAGCACGGACTCCATGTCTGCCCTCTCCCGTACTGTCTCCAGTGCCGAACTCAGCACGGACTCCATGTCTGCCCTCTCCCGTACTGTCTCCAGTACACAACTCAGCACGGACTCCATGTCTGCCCTCTCCCGTACTGTCTCCAGTACACAACTGAGCACAGACTCCATGTCTGCCCTCTCCCGTACTGTCTCCAGTACACAACTGAGCACGGACTCCATGTCTGCCCTCTCCCGTACTGTCTCCAGTGCCGAACTCAGCACGGACTCCATGTCTGCCCTCTCCCGTGCTGTCTCCAGTACACAACTCAGCACGGACTCCATGTCTGCCCTCTCCTGTACTGTCTCCAGTGCCGAACTCAGCACGGACTCCATGTCTGCCCTTTCCCGTGCTGTCTCCAGTACACAACTCAGCACGGCCTCCATGTCTGCCCTCTCTCGTACTGTCTCCAGTGCACAACTCAGCACGGACTCCATGTCTGCCCTCTCTCGTACTGTCTCCAGTGCACAACTCAGCACGGACTCCATGTCTGCCCTCTCTCGTACTGTCTCCAGTGCACAACTCAGCACGGACTCCAGCATGTCTGCCCTCTCCCATACTGTCTCCAGAGTCTTTCCACTCTGTGGCTGCAATAGGTGAATGAGGGCCTAGTCTGTTCTACAGCCAAGCTCATATAGCTCCTTCGTTGTTGGTCTTACCAATGAACCAGTGAACTAGACTTGCAGGGTTTTATGTTACTAATGTCCAACAGGATCTTGCAATCACAAGAAAAATATTCATGGCAATCACAATTTGTTAGCCTCCACGGACCAATTCCAGTGCCTTCCATAACAGGTGGCAACACAGTCCACGCCAAGTCCAGCTCCATCGCTGTTGAACAAGTTGCTCATTAGATTAGATTAGATTAGATTCAACTTTATTGTCGTTGTGCTGAGTACAGGTACAAAGCCAATGAAATGCAATTAGCATCTAACCAGAAATGTAAAGAGTAGTGTTATTTACAAAATAACTGCGTGTAATCCCCTGGTAAGCCTCAGATTCACTCAGCTCGCTGTCGTCTAGGAGGAGCAGCCTTCAGCCCCGCCAAACTGGGTAATCAAGTTTGTGTGATGTACCCCACCCCGCCAAATAACAGACAATACACCATATGCGATTAAATTATTACACTTTATAGATCTTACTGGAACTATGTAATTAATAGAGATAAAATATAAAAGGAAAGTAAAAGGCACCAAGCTTATCAAAGTTTAACCACTTCATGCACAACAGTTGGAGTTTAAATAACGGAGTCTTCTTTCCACCATTCGATCCCCTCCGACCTCCTCAACCCACCGCCTGGGACCAACCATGGTGGTCAACCAGACGCTCCACACGAGTCTGTCTTTGTCTCCTCTCCTCGCCGAAGATCCTGGGCCTCGGACTCCCGCTTGGGGTGTGTCCCGCTGCCCAGTGTATAGCATTGCGTCTCCTCTCTCTGTCCCCATTGCGCCTTCTGCCCCAAAGCCTGCACAAACGATAGCTTACAGACACACAAGAAAGAATAATATCTATCCCAATTGGTTAGCAAATGAATACTATCCTCTATCAGTAATATAACCCAAATAAGCTGCTAGAGAGAGAACTTCCTCAGCAGTTAACATAACAAAGAAGCCATTTTTTTTGCCTTAGCAGTAACATAAAGGAAGAATAAAAAGTAAGTGCTACAGCACACAAATATAAAAGTACTGAGACAGTACAATATGGGTGCAATACTACTTAGCGCTGTGATGTGAGGTTCAGCAGGGTCACAGCCTCAGGGAAGAAGCTCTTCCTGTGCCTGCTGGTGAGGGAACAGAGGCTCCTGAGCCGTCTACCGAATGGGAGGAGAGTAAAAAGTCCATGGTTAGGGTGAGATGCATCCTTGATAATGCTTTTCGCCCTGCCCAGGCAGCGTTTATAAAAGATGTTCTCAATGGTGGGTAGACCTGTAGTACTTGATGGCAGTGCCTTGTGATTGTAAAAAGAAAGACTTAAAGGACGAACAAGTACACCTTTGGTTGGACCCAGAGAGGCTGCTGCGACCATGCGTACCGCCATCTTACCGGAAGGTGCTGAAAAAAATTGTAACCTTGTGGTTAGGAGCCACCCCTTCACAGCTCCAGTGACTCAACTAAGTTGCATATAGTTCTGGTTGCCCTACTCTAGGAAGGATGTTGAGGCTTTGGAGAGGGTGCAGAAGAGGTTTTCCAGGATGCTGTCTGGTTTAGAGGGCATGTGCTATCATGAGAGGCTGGATAAACTTGGGTTTTCTTTGGAGCACCAGAGGCAGAGGGGAGATCTCCTAAAGGTTTATAAGATTATGAGAGGCATAGATAGAGTAGACGAGGAACTATCTTTTTTTTTCCCCCGCAGTAGAAATGTCGAATACCAGAGGGCATGCATTGAGGTGAGAGGGGGTAGGTTCAAGGGGGATGTGAGGAGTAAGTTTTTTACTCAGAGTGGTGGATGTCTGGAATGTGCTGCCTGGTCTGGTGGTGGAGGCAAATACATTAGAGGCTTTTAAGAGACGTTTGGATAGGCACATGAATGTAAGGAAGATGGAGGGATACGGACGTGGTATAGGTGGAAGGGATTAGCGTTTAGATGTTTTTGATTTGCTTTTTAGCTGGTTCAGCACAACTCTGTGGGTCAAATGTTCCTGTACTAAACCGTTTTAATGTTTTATGTTCAAGTTCAGTCCTGACCTTCGGCACTGCACCAGCATATGTCGTGAAATTTGTAAACTTAGTGGCAGCAGTACAATGCAATACACATAATCTAGGAAAAAATAAGTAAATCATTTACAATAGGTATCCGTTAGTCTCGTGAGACCATGGATTTGCGCCTTAGAAGGTTTCCAGGGCGCAGGCCTGGACAAAATTGTATGGAAGACCAGCAGTTGCCCATGGTGCAAGTCTCTCCTCTCCACGCCACCGATGTTGTCAAAGGGAAGGGCACTAGGGCCGATACAGCTTGGCACCGGTGTCGTTGCAGAGCAATGTGTGGTTAAGTGCCTTGCTCAAGGACACAACATGTTGCCTCAGCTGAGGCTCGAACAAGCGACCTTCAGATCACTAGACTAACGCCTGAACCACTTGGCCACGTGCCATATCATTTACAATAAGTGTGTGTGTTTGTGTGTGTGTGTGTATATACATATATATACACACACACACACACACACACACATTAAATAGTTAAATGAAAAATAGTGCACAAGCAAATAATAGAAGTGAGGTGGTGTTCATGGGTTCAATTTCCATTTAGGAGTTGGATGGCAGAGGGAGGAAGCTGTTCCTGAGTCACTGAGTGTGTGCCTTCAGGCTCTGTACCTCCATCCCAATGGTAATAGTGTGAAGAGGGCATGTCCTGGGTGATTGTGGTCCTTAATGATGGACGCCACCTTTTGGAGGCACTGCTCCTTGAGGATGTCTTGGATACTATGGAGGCTAGTGCCCAAGATAGAGCAGACTAATTTTACAACTTCCTGTAGCTTCTTTCGATCCTGTACAGTAGGCCCCCCTCCCCAATACCAGACAGTGATGCAGCCTGTTAGAATGCTCTCCATGGTACATCTGTAGAAGTTTTCGAACATCTTGGGTGACAAACCAAATCTTCTCTATCTCCTAATGAAATATAGCCACTGACTTGCCTTCTTTATAGCTGTATCGATATTTTGGGACCAGGTTAATTCTTCAGAGATCTTGACACCCAGGAACTTGAATCACTTCTGATCCCTCTATGAGGATTGGTTCATGTTTCCTCCCTACCCTTTCTGAAGTACACAATCAGCACTTTGGTCTTACTGACGTTGAGTGCAAGGTCGTTGCTTCAGTACCACTCAACTAGCCGGTATATCTCTCTTCCGTACACCCTCTCATCTCCATCTGAGAATCTGCCAACAGTAATTGTATCATCAGTGAATTTGTAGATGGCAATTGAGCTATGTCTAGCCACAGGCATGGGAGTAGAGAGAGTAGAGCAGTGGGCTAAGCACACATCCCTGAGGTGTACCAGTATTGATCGTCAGCGAGGAGGAATTATTTATACTGTTCCACCCAGATTGTGGCCTTTTGGTTATGAAGTAAGGATTCAATTGCAGAGGGAGGAACAGAGACCCAGGTTCGATCACGACTGTAGAAATGGTGGTGTTAAATGAGCTATAGACAACAAACAGCATCCTGACATAGGTGTTTGTATTGGCCCGGTAACCTAAGGCCGTGTGAAGAGTCATTGAGGTTGCGTCTGCTGTAGACCTATTGTGGCGAAAGGCAAATTGCAATGGGTCCAGGTCCTTGCTGAGGCAGTAGTTGATTTTGGCCATGACCAACCTCTCAATGCATTTCATCACTGTAGATGTGAGTGCTATTGGATGATTGTCACTGAGGCAGCTCACCTTGCTCTTCTTGGACATTGGTATAATTGTCGCCCTTTTGAAGCAGGTTGGAACTTCTGACCATAGCAATGAGAGGTTGAAAACGTCCTTGAATACACCTGCCAGTTGGTTGGCACAAGTTTTCAGAGCCTAACCAGGTATTCCATTGGAGCTTCCCGCCTTTCGAGGGTTCACCCTTCTGAAAGACATCTTGACATTGGCCTCAGAGATGGAGATCACAGGATCACTGGGTGAGGCAGGGATCTTCACAGTTGTGGCTATATTCTCCCTTTCAAAGCAGGCATAGAAGATGTTGAGCTTGTCTGGTAGTGAAGCATCACTGCCATTCGTGCTATTGGGTTTCACTTTGTAGGAAGTAATGTCCTGCGACCCCTGCCAGGGTTGACGTGTATCCAATGTCACCTCCAACCTTGCTCGGAATTGTTTCTTCTTGACAGATCCAGTGGTGGTAATCTGGACACTCTTCGGAAGTCAAGAATAAGGCATAAAACTTGGTGGTCACAGTTGTTTTGTGGAATGTTACAAGAGCAAAGAATGAAAAATGAAGGAAAGAAAACAAACAAAGAAAAAGACTAGTTGTGGTTGTTTTACAGAGACTAGAGTAAACATTCCAGTGATAACAATTAACTATGAAATAGCCAGATTCAAGTTCAAAGTACATTTATTATCAAACTATGTATACACTATACAACCTTGAGGTTCGTCTCCTTACAGGCAGCTACAATACAAAGAAACCCAAAAGTACTCATAAAGAAAAAGACAGACAAACACTCAATGTGCAAAGAGGAAAGTTGGGCAAACAGTAAAAGTAAGCAAATAGCATTCAGAATAAAAGTAAGTCTATAGAAATGAACCTGAAGCAGGCCACAGCCTTGGCCTCAATTCAGCACAGAGCTGAGTAAACTTAACGGAGCAGCAAGCAGAATCAGCCCAGCACCCTGCCCTTTCAATCCATCTGACCTGGTGATTAAATCGTCCAAACATCAGGCTGTTCCTCGGACTAGGACCTGGGCCCTGTTGCATTGATATGTTCTGGGCCTGGAACCTGCCACAATGTTTTGGCCCATTCCAAATCGGCCTGGCACTTAGATTGATCAAACCTCACTCTCAGTGTGTCCCCTGCTGCAGAAAAACGATAGCTTCTGGAAAATACACTATTCTACAATTGCTATACATCTTACTGAGCAATTACATGTGTGGTTTAGCTACTAGGCTTGGCGGAACAGTTTCTACCCACAGGAGAAGGTGCAAAGGCGGGTTACTGACACTTTAAAGCTAGTTGCTCCAGGAGATGGAGCTCATCAGCTGTTGGCAGCTCATCTAGGAGAAGGAAAACTGATCTCAAACCTCCGCTGCCTTACAGCCCTACCTACTCATGGGGAAGGCTTTGGAAGTCAACCCCGAGGGAAAAATCCAGAGCTGGAGTCCCTAAGGCAGTCCTACTTTGAGTTCAAATGCTGACTGGTAACTCCTACAAAGTTTCTGGTCTCTGCCACTCCTTTGGATTATCAGATTAGTGGAGAGGGGGAGCCTGCTACACAGGCAACAACTTGCTTTCCATATTGTACTTCCTGGCTTGTATGTCAACTACATGTACAACTAGGAAGATGCATCCATGGTCAACTTCGACTAGCAGAGGGCCTCCAAAAGCAATTACACATATATAGGTGATGATATAAAAACATGCATTGGAAGGTTAAACTTCAAGGGAAATACTAGAAAAGTAATGATTCGGATGCAACACACACGAGTTTGTGTCTCCCCCCCCCCCCCAAATGCTTTGCTGGTGTCCCACATTTAATTATTTAGTGATGCAGTGTGGTGTGGGCCCTTGCATCCCTTCCATATAACCACCCCAGCATCCCCCAATGACACAGCAACCCACCGATTTAACCCTAACCTAATCACAGAACAATTTATAATAACCTACCCAGTATGTCTTTGGACTGTGGGAGGACTCTGGCGAAAACCCACACATTCCATGGGGAGGACGTGCAGAGACTCCTTACGGACAATGCAGGAATTGAACTCCGAATTCCAGGGTGCCCCACGCTGTAATAGTGTTTTGCTAACCACTAAGCCCATCCCAGAAGCGGTGAGGAATTTACCCCAAAGGAGGGTAATGCCAGTGGGGAATTGGGAAGAATGTGTGAGAGAATGAGCTCCAGGGACAGCAGCAAATGTAGAGGGGGGAATGGGTTTGTGCCCCTGATGGTGGACCTGATGGTTTCTTTGTGACAGCAGTACAATGCAATACATAATAATTGGAAAAAAAAACAACTGAATTACAGTAAATATAGATACATATAAAATAGTTAAATCAGTAGTTTAAAAACAAAAATAAGGAGTGAGGTAGTGTTCGTGGGTTCAATGTCCATTCAGAAATCAGATAAGAGTGGAAGAAGCTGTTCCTGAATCGTTGAGTATTTGTCTTCAGGCGTCTATGCCTTCTTCCTGATGGTAGCAATGAGAACAATGGGTTGATGGCGGTCTTAAATGATGGCATCACTTTTTGAGGCCTCACTCATTGAAGCTGTCCTGGGTACATGCTCGGCATAGCTTTGTTGGCCGAAGGGCCTGTATTGTGCTGTAGGTTTTCTATGTTTCTGTTTAACTCGTAAAACCTATTGGCTGTACTAGTGATGACTTGGGTGGTGAATACTTATGCAATCAATTATTTTGTGTTTTATATTTGTAACGTAGATCACTTTGAAGAGATGAGTTTTCACTTTGACACGAAAGAGTTTTTTTCGGTTGATCAGTGTCAGAAAAGTCAAATTAAATCCACTGTGATTCAATGTTGTAAAACAATAAAATATGATAACTTCCGGGGGGGGGGGAATACTTTTTATAGGCACTGTAGATTGATTGTATGTTCATAAAGTGACACTCAGCACGGATGTCTGTACATACGGTAGAGTCACCTTAGAGACAGATGATAAAGTAGTGGTGGTTGGGGTTGGTGGTGGAGAGGTGAGTTAAGTTAGTGGACGGAGGTGCTGATCAGCCTTACTGCTGCTTGGGGAAAGTAACTGGTTTTGAGTCTGGTGGTCCTGGTGTGGATGGAATGTAGCCTCCTCCCTGTTGGTAGTGGGACGAACAGTTCATGAGCAGGGTGGATGGGATCCTTAATGATGTCACTGACCCTTCTCCTAGCATCTTTCTCTATATATATCCTTAATGTTGGATAGGCTGGTGCCAGTGATGTGTTAGGCAGCTTTGACTTCCTGTTGAAGAGCCTTTCTGTCCGCCACAGTGCGATGCAGTGATGCAGCTTGTTTGGATGCTCTCCACTACACATCTGTAGAATGATGTGAGTATAGATGTGTGTAAAGTGTTGATGAACTCCTCAGATTGGATTCCATTCCTTGGGTTCTTGTATTCAGCAGGATGGAGCTATCACAGCGTGGCTACTGAGCTCCCTGAGCCTGTTGACCTAAGTTATTCCATCATTGTTTGAGGTTTGATTCTTGTCCAAGTTTCCAATCTACTGTACGCTTGCCTTAAATCTGCCATGTCCTGCCTCCTTTGTCCTATCAAACTGCTATGGTAGTGTTAACATTACGCTTTACAATGCCAGCTTACTTTCTACCTGTTATGCAGTTGGCATTTCGGGCAGTAATGAAAGTTCTCCATCTCTGGTAGTGTTCAGGGCTTCCTTCATTGTGTCACTAGTTTCTTTCTCTATTCTCAGTCATGCAAATTCCCAGGTGGAGACTGAGGAATACCATCGCAGTCAGATGTAGGAGGATTCAAGGATGGGAGCTCAACATTCAGGGATATTCAATATTCAGGAGGGATAGACATGAAAGAAAAGGAGGTGGGGTAGCATTGCTGGTTAGAGAGGAAATTAACGCAATAGAAAGGAAGGACATTAGCTGGGAGGATGTGGAATCGATATGGGTAGAGCTGCATAATACTAAGGGGCAGAAAACGCTGGTGGGAGTTGTGTACAGGCCACCTAACAGTAGTAGTGAGGTTGGGAATGGTATTAAACAGGAAATTAGAAATGCATGCAATAAAGGAACAGCAGTTATAATGGGTGACTTCAATCTACATATAGATTGGGTGAACCAAATTGGTAAAGGTGCTGAGGAAGAGAGTTTCTTGGAATGTATGCGGGATGGTTTTTTGAACCAACGTGTCGAGGAACCAACTACAGAGCAGGCTATTCTAGACTGGGTATTGAGCAATGAGAAAGGGTTAATTAGCAATCTTGTCGTGAGAGGCCCCTTGGGTAAGAGTGACCATAATATGGTGGAATCCTTCATTAAGATGGAGAGTGACATAGTTAATTCAGAAACAAAGGTTCTGAACTTAAAGAAGGATAACTTTGAAGGTATGAGATGTGAATTAGCTAAGATAGACTGGCAGATGACACTTAAAGGGTTGACGGTGGATATGCAATGGCAAGCATTTAAAGGTTGCATGGGTGAACTACAACAATTGTTCATCCCAGTTTGGCAAAAGAATAAATCAGGGAAGGTAGTGCACCTGTGGCTGACAAGGGAAATTAGGGATAGTATCAATTCCAAAGAAGAAGCATACAAATTAGCCAGAAAATGTGACTCACCTCAGGACTGGGAGAAATTCAGAGTCCAGCAGAGGAGGACAAAGGGCTTAATTAGGAAAGGGAAAAAAGATTATGAGAGGAAACTGGCAGGGAACATTAAAACTGACTGTAAAAGCTTTTATAGATATGTGAAAAGAAAAAGATTGGTTAAGAAAAATGTAGGTCCCCTACAGACAGAAACAGGTGAATTGATTGTGGGGAGCAAGGACATGGCAGACGAATTGAATAACTACTTTGGTTCTGTCTTCACGAAGGAGGACAGAAATAATCTTCCGGAAATAGTAGGGGACAGAGGGTCCAGTGAGATGGAGGAACTGAGGGAAATACATGTTAGTAGGAAAGTGGTGTTAGGTAAATTGAAGGGATTAAAGGCAGATAAATCCCCAGGGCCAGATGGTCTGCATCCCAGAGTGCTTAAGGAAGTAGCCCAAGAAATAGTGGATGCATTAGTGATAATTTTTCAAAACTCTTTAGATTCTGGACCAGTTCCTGAGGATTGGAGGGTGGCTAATGTAACCTCACTTTTTAAAAAAGGAGGGAGAGAGAAACTGGGGAATTATAGACCGGTTAGCCTGATGGGGAAAATGCTAGAGTCAGTTATCAAAGATGTGATAACAGCACATTTGAAAAACGGTGATATCATCGGACAAAGTCAGCATGGATTTGTGAAAGGAAAATCATGTCTGACGAATCTCAGAAATTTTTGAGGATGTAACTAGTAGAGTGGATAGGGGAGAACCAGTGGATGTGGTATATTTGGATTTTCAAAAGGCTTTTGACAAGGTCCCACACAGGATATTAGCGTGCAAACTTAAAGCACACGGTATTGGGGGGTAAGGTATTGATGTGGATAGAGAATTGGTTGGCAGACAGGAAGCAAAGAGTGGGAATAAATGGGACCTTTTCAGAATGGCAGGCAGTGACTAGTGAGGTACCGCAAGGCTCAGTGCTGGGACCCCAGTTGTTTACAATATATATTAATGACTTAGATGAGGGAATTAAATGCAGCATCTCCAAGTTTGCGGATGACACGAAGCTGGGCGGCAGTGTTAGCTGTGAGGAGGATGCTAAAAGGATGCAGGGTGACTTGGATAGGTTAGGTGAGTGGGCAAATTCGCGGCAGATGCAATTTAATGTGGATAAATGTGAGGTTATCCACTTTGGTAGCAAAAGCAGGAAAACAGATTATTATTTGAATGGTGGCCGATTAGGAAAAAGGGAGGTGCGACGAGACCTGGGTGTCATTATACACCAGTCATTGAAAGTGGGCATGCAGGTACAGCAGGCGGTGAAAAAGGCGAATGGTATGCTGGCATTCATAGCAAGAGGATTCGAGTACAGGAGCAGGGAGGTACTACAGTTGTACAAGGCCTTGGTGAGACCACACCTGGAGTATTGTGTGCAGTTTTGGTCCCCTAGTCTGAGGAAAGACATCCTTGCCATTGAGGGAGTACAAAGAAGGTTCACCAGATTGATTCCTGGGATGGCAGGACTTTCATATGATGAAAGACTGGATCGACTAGGCTTATATTCATTGGAATTTAGAAGATTGAGGGGGGATCTTATTGAAACATATAAAATCCTAAAAGGATTGGACAGGCTAGATGCAGGAAGATTGTTCCCAATGTTGGGGAAGTCCAGAACGAGGGGTCACAGTTTGAGGATAAAGGGGAAGCCTTTTAGGACCGAGATGAAGAAAAACTTCTTCACACAGAGAGTGGTGAATCTGTGGAATTCTCTGCCACAGGAAACAGTTGAGGCCAGCTCATTGGCTATATTTAAGAAGGAGTTAGATATGGCCCTGGTGGCTAAAGGGATCAGGTAGGATCCCTGGTATGGAGGGAAGGCTGGTACAGGGTTCTGAGTTGGATAATCAGCCATGATCATACTGAATGGCGGTGCAGGCTCGAAGGGCCAAATGGCCTACTCCTTCATCTATTTTCTATGTTTCTATGCTGTTTCTTTTACAATTTTGTTTTACCAGCCAGGGTTATTAGCCCTGAGCTGAACCCTTGAACCAGGAGGACTGGTGGACCACTCATTGACCTGTTTGGCATGGGTGATCCTACCAAGAGCCCTGACTCCAGCCAACATAGCTCACCAGGTCATTCAGGCATGCAGACTATTGGGATTCACTTCCTGCTATTGTCTGTAAGGAATTAGTATGCTCTCGTCATGACCAGGTGGGTTTCCTCCCACATTCCAAAGACGTAAAGGTTAGGGTTGGTGTGTTGTGGGAGTGCTATGTTGATGGTGGAAACATGGTGACACTTGTGGGCTGCCCCCAGCACTTTCTTGGACTGTGGTCACTGAAGTAAACGTGTTTCATTGTATGTTTCAGTTTTTTGACATATATGTTTGAATTTCAAAGTATATTTATTTATGTCACCTTTACAGCCCTGAGATTCATTTTCTTACAGATAAATACAAAGAAACAAAAAATAGTTATAATAGAAAAGCAATAAATATCAAGAAGAAGAAGAAGAGTCCTTGAAAATGAGTCCATTGCTATAGGAACAGTTTATTGATGGGGCATGTGAAGATATCCCTTCTGGTTCAGGAGACTGATGGTTGAGGGGTAATAACTGTTCCTGAATCTGGTGGTATGGGTCCTGAGATCCTGTACATTCTTCCTGACGGCAGCAGTGAGAAGAGAGCATGACCTGGGTGGTGGGGGTCCCTGATGTTGGATGCTGCTTTCCTGCAACAGTGCTCCATGTAGATGTGCTCAATGGTGCAGAGGGCTTTACCCATTATGGACTGGTCTGCATCCACTTCTTTTTATAGGCTTTTTCATTCAAATAAAGCTATTCTTTAATCTTTATCAAGTTGTGATATGTCTGCCTGTACAGATGGGGTATTGATTTGACCTCCCTCTATCGTTAATGCCTGTGATTCTTGTATGTCATTTTCTATCCTAGATATAGAGCAGAGCATTAAAGATGAAGATGAAGAGAACCAAGGCTCAGTCGATTTAAGGATACGGAAAACCCAGGTACAGGAACATATTACCATAGTTGGTAGTTGGAGGTAGATACATCAGGGACATTTAAGACCCTCTTAGATGAGCACATGGATGAAAGAAAACTGTAGAACCATGTGGGAGGGAAGGATTAGATTAATTTCAGAGCAGGTTGAAAGGTCAGCACAGCATCGTGTGCTGAAGGCCAGCACTGTGCTGTAATGTTCTGTGTTCAAATGTGAACGGTGACAGTTTTGACCAGAGGGCACAGCCTCGGAATAAAGGGGCACAACTTTACAACAGAGGTGAGGGTGAATTTCTTTAATCAGAGAGTGGTGAATTCATTGCTACAGACGGCTGTGGATGCCAAGACATAGGGTATATTTAAAGTGGAGGTTGATAGGTTCTTGATTAGTCAGGGCATCACAGGTTACAGGGAGAACCAGAAGGGTGAGGTTGAGAGAGATAATAAATCAGCCATGATGGAATGGCAGAGCAGAGGACGCACCTGTGTCTTATAGTCTTTACACCCCACTCTCAGAGACAGAGGAGGGGTGTATACAGACCATAAGACATAGGAGCAGAATTAGGTCATTCAGTCCATCGAGTCTGCACTGTCATTACATCGTGGCTGACACCCTGACTGGTCAAGAACTTATAAACCTCTGCTTTAAATATACTCAATCACTTGACTTCCACAGATTCATCATCCTCTGGCTAAAGAAATTCCTCCTCATCTCTGTTCTAAAAGGATGTCCCTGCATTCAGAGGCTGTGCTGTCTGGTCCTAGGCTTAGATATTGGCCACAGTCCTGCTTGCATCCGGTGACGTGCTGATGTGACCATGTGCAGAAGTCTTACACCTGTATGCTCTGCAGGAGCTGTCGTTCTGTGTCCATTGGTTGAGGGGGGTGGTTGCAGGGGGAAGCGTTACTCTGCTTCAATTTCCCATTCTGGCCTCTTGCCTCTTCTCATCTGTCTTATCGCCTCCCCCGGGTTCCCCCTCCTCCTTCCCTTTCTCCCATGGTCCGCTCTCCTCTTCTATCAGATTCCTTCTTCTCCAGCCCTTTTCCTTTCCCATCTATTTCCTCCCAGCTTCTTACTTCATCCTCTCTCTCCCACCCACCTGTCTTCACCTATCATCTACAAGAGAAATTCTGCAGCTGCTGGAAATCTGAGCCACACACACAAAATGCTGCAGGGGCTCAGCAGGTCAGGCAGCATCAATGGAAAAGAGGTGCTCCCTTGTCCATTTGTCCCTCCCCACTGATCTCCCTCCTGGCTCTTACTCTTGCAAGTGGAACAAGTGCTACACCTGCCTCAACACCTCCTCCCTCACTACTTTTCAGGGCTGCAAACAGTCCTTTCAGGTGAGGCAACACTTCACCTGTGAGTCTGTTCCACTCATACTTTGTCCAGTGCTTCTGGTGTGGCCTCTGTATATCAGTAAGACCCGATGTAGATTGGAAGACTGCCTCGCTGAGCACCTACCCTCCACCTGCCAAAAGAATGTGGGATCTCCCAGTGACCATCCATTTTAATTGCAGTTCCCATTCCCATTCTGATATATCAATCCTTGGCCCCTGCTGTCGTGATGAGGCTGCAATCAGGTTGGAGGAACAATGCCTTATATTCCATCTGGGTAGCCTCCAACCTGATGGCATGAAGATCAATTTCTTGAACTTGCGGTAATGCTCCCTGTCTTCACTATTCCCCATCCCCCTTCGCCGTCACCCGCCCCCCATCGATGTCACCCGCCCCCCCTCGCTGTCCCCCATTTCCCTTTTTCCCTCCCTCACCTTATTTCCTTGCCTGACCATCACCTCCCTTTGATGCTCCTCCCCCTTTTCTCTTTCCTCTCCTTTCTCTCCTCTCCTATCAGATTCCCCCTTCTCCAGCCCTGTATCTCTTTCACCAATTTCCCAGCTCTTTATTTCACCCTTCCCCCACGACCACTCTGTAAATCTACTCATCTTTTTTCCCCAGTCCTGCTGAAGGGTATCGGCCCAAAATGTCGACTGTACTCTTTTCCATAGATGCTGCCTGGCCTGCTGAGCTCCTCCAGCGTTTTGTGTGTGTTTCTCTGGATTTCCAGCATCTGCAGAATCTCTTATGTTTAACATTGGTATATAGAGCTTGGGGGAATGATCTGTAATAGAAACTGCTGGGGGAAATGCTTCTGTTGTGAACTATCTTTGCATACAGTTCTGATCTCCCCACTGTGGGAAGGACGTTTGAGGCTTTGGAGAGGGTGCAGGAGGTTTACCAGGATGCTGCTATCGCAAGAGGCTGGATAAACTTGGATTGTTTTCTCTGGAGTGTCGGAGACTGAGGGGAGATCTGATGGAGGTTTATAAGGTTATGACAGCCATAGATAGAGTGGACAGGGAGTACCTGTTTCCCAAGGTTGAAGTGTCTAATACCAGAGGGCATGCATTAAAGGGGAGAGGGGGTCGGTTCAAAGGGGATGTGAAGGATACTTTTTTTTTAACTCAGTGGTGGATGCCTGGAATGCACTGCCTGGTGTGGTGGTAGAGACAAATACATTAGAGGCTTTTAAGAGACATTTGGATCAGCACATGGGCGTAAGGAAGATGGAGGGATATGGACATGGTGTCGGTAGGAGGGATTACTGTCTGGGTGTTTTTGATTTGCTTGTTAGCTGGTTCAGCACAACATTGTGGGCCGAATGGCCTGTTCCTGTGCTATACTGTTCTATGTCAGTGGTTGATGTGACTGTCCTGTTTAAACACCTCTCTTTTATTTTCAGCACTCAACGCTGTCCCGAAAGTTTGCCAACGTCATGACAGAGTACAACGAGATCCAGATATATTTCAGAGACCGCAGCAAAGGAAGGATTCAGCGTCAGCTGGAAATCAGTGAGTGAATCTAAATGAGCTGTTTCACTGATTCACCTTGGTAGCCCAATGCTATTACAGCTCGAGACGTTTTGGAGCTCAGTGTTCAATTCTGTAGGGAGTTCGTATGTTCTCCCCGTGATTGAATGGGTTTCTTCCTGCAGTCCAAAAACATACTGGTTAGTAGGTTAATTGGTCATTGTGAATTGGCCTGTGCACACTGGCCTTCATAAACCTAAGCACTGAGTACAGGAGATGGGATGTCATGTTGAAGCATCGGTGAGGCCTAATTTGGAGTGCAGGTTCGGTTAC
Source organism: Mobula birostris (assembly GCF_030028105.1). Lineage (NCBI taxonomy): Eukaryota > Metazoa > Chordata > Chondrichthyes > Myliobatiformes > Myliobatidae > Mobula > Mobula birostris. The sequence continues at coordinate 53,519,820 of NC_092391.1, forward strand.
TGACTTACAGGAAAGTTGTAAATAAGGCTGAAAGAGTAAAGAGGAAATTTACAAGGACGTTGCTGAGTCTGGAAGGCCTGAGTTAGGAGGAAAGATTGACTAGGTTAGGACTGTATTCCTTGGAACGTAGAAGATTGAGGAGAGATTTGATAGAGGTATACAAAATTATACCACTGAGGTTGGATGGGACAACAACCAGAGGTCATGGGTTAAGGGTGAAAGGTGAAAAGTTTAAGGAGAACATGAGGGGAAACTCTTTCACTCAGAGAGTGGTAAGAGTGTGGAATGAGCTGCCAGCACAAGTGGTGGATGTGAGCTCGATTTCAATGCTTAAGAGAAGTTTGGATAGGTACATGAATGGTCATGGTGTGGAGGACTATGGTCCCAGTGCAGGTTAATAGGAGTAGGCAGTTTAAATGGTTTGGCATGGTCTAGGTGGGCTGAAGGGCCTGTTTCTGCATTGTACTGTTTCTATGACTCTATGATTGTATTAGTCTAGTGTTAATAGTTGGGTTTCTAAGTGGTGCAGCTCATTGGTTTGGACGGCCTGTTTTGCATTGTATTTCTAAATAAATAAACTGTCTTCACAGCAAGCATGACTTCTGAGTCCCCTCTTAAAAATGTCAGCGGAATTTAATGTTTAAAAAAGAGAAAAGCTAATGTCAGAATTCATAGAAAAGTGCAGCACAGGAACTGCTTCAGCCCACAGTACAGTGCCAGACTGATTAAATTAGCAATCAAATGTCCATCTAAACTAATCCCTCACACCTGGCATTGTCCATACCTTTCCATTCTCTGCATATTCATGTCCTCTCTAAGCCTCTTGAACACCTCTATTATATTTGCCTCCACCACCAGCCCATGCGGTGTATTTCAGGCAACTGGTCATTCTCTGTAACAATTCAACCATATACATGAATGTGGCCAAACAAAATAGCGTTCCTCTGGGGCCATGGTGCAAAACATTACAAGCAGCACACAGCACATATAATTATGAAAACAGAAAAATGTACAGTCACAAAAATATATAAAATATAATAATCTAGCCTGTCCCTGAGAGTCGGACGGTGCATGGGATGTTGTCCTAGAGCTACATTTCTACAGAACAAGCCTGAAGCAGTTCCTCATCTCGCTCAAGTACTGCCTCAGATGAAGGCTGTCCAGCTTGTTTCCCACTGAGTGAACACTGGAGATCAGCACCGATGAGAGGGGCCAGTCTCCAGCCCAGCCTGGAATCCAGTGAAACATAGCCTGCTCCAGCATTCACTTTCCTGGCGTCCGCCACAGGCAGCCATGAGGATGAGGTCCTGGTCTGCACAATAGCCAAAGCCTCATAGTTCCCCCCGCCGTGGGTTTGCCGTGAACCAGTGAATCCAACTCGCAGTATTCTACATGACCGATGTCCTACAGGGTCTTGCATTCAGAACAAAAACGCTGCTTCACCTCATAGTAGCTAGTCAAAATTAGTAATTAAATACCCAACTAAACTTATCCTTCTGCATATGCAATGCCCGTATCCCTCCTTTTCGTTAGATGTGTCGATCTAAGTGCCTCCATCACATCCGTCTCCACCACCAGCCCAGGCAACACCTTCCAGGCACCCACCACTCTCTATGTGTGTAAAAAAATAAATTTGCTCCACTCATCTCCTTTGAATTCCACCCCCCTACCACCTCACCTTAATTGCATGTCCTCTCGTGGTCCCAGAAGACATTCTACACGATCAGGAAAACTCACCAATGCCTCTACTTTCTGAGGAGGCTGGAGAGAGCTGGACTTTGCACATCTATACTCACATCATTCTACAGATGTGCAGGAGAGAGCATCCTGACAAGCTGCATCACTGCGCCGCATGGAAACTGCACTGCGGCGGACAGGAAGGCTCTACGATAGGTAGTCAAAACTGCCCGATGCATCACCAGCACCAGCCTACCTGCCATTAAGGACATGTATACAGAAAGGTGGTGGAAAAGGGCCAGTGGCATCATGAAGAATCCCACCCATCCTGCTCATGGACTGCTTGTTCCAGGCCCACCAAGGAGGAGGCTACATAGCTTCCACGCCAGGACCACCAGACTCAAAAACAGTTACTTTACACAAGCAGTAAGGCTGATCAACCCTTCTACCCACTACCCTACCCTTCCAAACCCCCAACCACCATTACTTTACCATTTCCTCTCAGAATCACCTTCTGTACAGACACTCCTGTGCCTCGTGTCACTTTTTGGACTTACAATCAATCTATGTATATAAGCTATCTTATACATTTATACTTATTTTCATTTTCTATTATTGGGTTCTTTATCTTATTGTGTTTTTTTTGTGCTGCATCAGATCTGGAGTAACAATTATTTTGTTCTCCTTTACACTTGTGTGCTGAAAATTACATTAAACAATCTTGAGTCTTGAATCTCTGGTATTGGACATTTCAACCCTAGGAACCAGATGCTCTCTGTCTACTCTATATATGGTTCTCATAATCTTATAAACCTCTATCACATCTCCCCTCAGCCTCTACCGTTCCAGAGAAAATAACCCAAGTTTGTCCAGTTTCTCTCTATCACAATGCTGAGGCTATGTCACTCACCTTGTGAAGGTGAACACTATGTTGCTGCTGAGGTAGAGATTGCTTGTGGATTCCCTGCCATTCACGCGGAAAAGCTCTGTGAAAGGCATTCAAATGCTAACGTTGTTGGTTGGCCATTGTATCTGACACAACATGATACCTGTGTGGGAGAGTTTTTAAGTGGAAAAGCCATTGCACTGGGGCAGTTCTACTCTCTCGACCTCGGAAGTCCAGATCCAGTGGTCCAGTTAAGACGGCCCTACCAAATGCGTACCACAGCTCACTTGGTAGTTAAAAAAGCAGAAAATTCGACTAAAAACAACTGGCCCAGGTGTGAGGTTGGATCGCTCTGGGTACCGAGAGGTGAAATTGGGACTGGGGCAGAGGAGATTTGATGTCCGTACAACTGGCCCAGGTTTGAGTTTGGATCTCTCTGGGCACCATGAGGAGAAATCGGGGCTGGGGCAGGGGAGATTGGATGCCCGTACAACTGGTCTGGGTTTGAGGTTGGATCTCTCTGGGCACCATGAGGAGAAATCAGGGCTGGGGCAGAGGAGATTGGATGCCCGTACAACTGGTCTGGGTTTGAGGTTGGATCTCTCTGGGCACCATGAGGAGAAAACGGGGCTGGAGCAGAGGAGATTCGATGCCCGTACAAATGGTCCAGGTTTGAGGTTGGATCACTCTGGGTACCATGAGGAGAAATCGGGGAGGAGATTCGATGCCCATACAGCTGGCCTGGGTGTGAGGTTGGATTGCTCTGGGCACCATGAGGAGAAATAGGGGAGGAGATTCGATGCCCGTACAGCTGGCCTGGGTGTGAAGTTGGATCACTCTGGGCGCCAAGATGATTTGAAAAACTTGATAGCAGATTTGGACTGGGTGGTGAAATCTGGACTCGGAAGCGAATTGCTGGGCAGCATGGTCTCGGCCCCAAGCCCTTCACAGTAGCCGGGTCTTAGTGTGGTATATGATCTGTGTTTAGACAATTCAAACGCCGGCCCAGATTGTAGGTGAGAGCTGATTTCACTTGCTCGCCACGATGTTCACTCCTCTCTCTAGGGCACCGAAACCTTTTGCTGTTCCAGTTTTTGGTCAATTTAAGTGCTGGTCCGGACAGACTGAAAAGACAGGGTGTCTGGATCCAAGCTGAGAGCCAGTTTCACTCATTCTCCGTGACAGTCACTCCTCTCTCTCTGTGGCGCTGAGACTAGGAAGACTGCCTGGGTGCTGTGCTCTGTGCTCACTAATATGATGAACTGATTAGTGAGGCTTTGGGCCTACTCTGGGGTTCGGGTCTGAGGTCTCAATTTGATTCGGATTGTTGTTGTTCATTTCAATTGTTTGCATGATCTGTACTTTTTTTTCCTTTCATTTGTGCATCAGGTGTTGGTCTTTTTATTTTTTTTTCTTTATTTGGGTTCTTTCAGGTTTCTTGCTTTGTGGCTACCTGTAAGCAAACAAATCTGAAGGTTGAATAATTTATGCATTCTTTTTTTGTAATTCAAATTTTTAAAAATTATTTATTCTTATTTTACAAAGCAGCACAGCATATCACAGAGAAGATGCAGTACAGCATATTTACACAGCCGTCCCATGACAGGAAAATAAGTAAAACTTAGAAACAGAAAGAAGTTGTAATTTAAGTTTAAATTAACATACAACCAAAATTGATCCCACGCTTCTTGCACTTTTCCCTCACTCTTAATTCTTCCCAACATGTGTTCATATGATGAAATCTTAATTATTTCCTCAGTCCATTCCTTCACAGTGGGACATCTGGGTTTTTTCCAGTTTTGCAATATAATTCTTGCAACTGTGATGAGACCCACCTTTACAATAGTAAATTTGTCATTGTTTACATTAGGTATCATTGTCCTATCACCCAGGAGACAAAGCCGTGGGCACAAGGGCAGTGTGGAACCCGACCAATTCCCCAACAGATCCAGAACTTTACACCAAAATGGACGAACCATGGAACACTCCCAAATCATGTGAAAATATGTGCCCACCTCATTTTTACATTTCCAGCATAAATTATTATCAGCAATCACCATTTTGTAAAGTCTAGTTGGTGTTCAATAATATCTGTGTGCTATCTTATACTGGATAAATTTCCCTTGTGCTTCCCTGATATGTCTACCCACATTTGAAAAAATATTTGACAACTCATTATCTTCAATATTGCTTCCAAGATCCTTCTGCCATATTACTTTGAGATTGTTACACAGTTCACCCACCGAGTGCCTGAACATTTTATAAAACACAGATGCTTTATGAACTTCCTGTGCTAATGGAAAGTATTCAGTTAAGGGGTTACTTTGTGGGTCACCGTTCTTGAATATGCTCCTAATGCAATGTCTTATTTGTAAATACTTCCAAAAATTCCCTTTATCTACAAAGTTACATTTCCTCTGCAAATCCACATATGACATAAAAATCCCATTCTCATTCTGTATTTACACCTTTCATCTTCCATTCTTTCCAGTACACCATTCTTTTCCCAATGCGTATCTCAAAGTTATTCCAGAGCAAGGAGTATAACTGGTTAAAATGTGACATTCTACGGGCTTTATGAATTGTACTCCGCACGCTCCTTGAGTGAAATAGTATAGGATTTAGATTAATCATGTTTTCCACATGTTGTGAGAGGATGTTAAGGGGAGAACGTGGTGCCGCCAGGCTTCGTTCTCTAATTACCCAATCTAAAGCAACATCAGCCCCGTCCCAATGTTTAGCTGACTTGGTCATTTCAAAGGATAATTTATATGCCCTGACATCTGCTAGACTGAGCCCACCCATGTCCCTGGACATACATCTTACTCATTTTAATTCTGGGCTGCTTCTTATCCCATAGAAAATCACTGATAACTTTGTTGTATTGCTTGTAGATCAAATCTGATATATTTAAAGGAAGCATCATATAAAGGTAGTTAAACTGAGGTGCTATGACCATTTTAACTACATTGATTTTACCCCAGAGTGACAGTCTCAGTGCCCCCCACCTATCCAGATTATTTCTTATCCTACTCAATAAAGGATCATAATTTAAAGTAATTATTTCATCCAAATTCTGACTGAGTTTGACCCCTAGATAATTTGTACATTCTTTGATAAATGTACGTTGAATTGAATTGCGTGGTCGTCACAAGCTGGGGTCTTCCATGGTTGTAGTAGATGACTATGACTTCTTCTGTGCCTTGTCATGTCCTTCGCTCTCCATGGAGCGTTGCAGAACCACCTTCCTGGCTGTTGGATCTCACTGTAGATCTCATCGAGCCAGTCTGCCAGAGCTGACTTCACATGCTGGGACAGGGATGTCCCTGTTGGCGAGATATAGAATATAGAATAGTACAGCACAGTACAGGCCCTTCGGCCCACAATGTTGTGCTGACCCTCAAACCCTGCCTCCCATATAAGCCCCCACCTTAGATTCCTCCATATACCTGTCTAGTAGTCTCTTAAACTTCACTAGTGTATCTGCCTCCACCACTGACTCAGGCAGTGCATTCCACGCACTAACCACTCTCTGAGTAAAAAACCTTCCTCTAATATCCCCCTTGAACTTCCCACCCCTTACCTCAAAGCCATGTCTTCTTGTACTGAGCAGTGGTGACCTGGGGAAGAGGCGCTGGCTATCCACTCTATCTATTCCTCTTATTATCTTGTACACCTCTATCATGTCTCCTCTCATCCTCCTTCTCTCCAAAGAGTAAAGCCCTAACTCCCTTAATCTCTGATCATAATGCATACTTTCTAAACCTGGCAGCATCCTGGTAAATCTCCTCTGTCCCCTTTCCAATGCTTCCACATCCTTCCTATAGTGAGGTGACCAGAACTGGACACAATACTCCAAGTGTGGCCTAACCAGAGTTTTATGGAGCTGCGTCATTACATCGCGACTCTCAAACTCTATCCCTCGACTTATGAAAGCTAACACCCCATAAGCTTTCTTAACTACCCTATCCACCTGTGAGGCAACTTTCAGGGATCTGTGGACATGTACCCCGAGATCCCTCTGCTCCTCCACACTACCAAGTATCCTGCCATTTACTTTGTACTCTGCCTTGGAGTTTGTCCTTGGAAAGTGTACCACCTCATACTTCTCCGGGTTGAACTCCATCTGCCACTTTTCAGCCCACTTCTGCATCCTATCAATGTCTCTCTGCAATCTTTGACAATCCTCTACACTATCTACAACACCACCAACCTTTGTGTCGTCTGCGAACTTGCCAACCCACCCTTCTACCCCCACATCCAGGTCGTTAATAAAAATCATGAAAAGTAGAGGCCCCAGAACAGATCCTTGTGGGACACCACTAGTCACAATCCTCCAATCTGAATGTACTCCCTCCACCACCACTCTCTGCCTTCTGCAGGCAAGCCAATTCTGAAACCACCTGGCCAAACTTCCCTGGATCCCATGCCTTCTAACTTTCTGAATAAGCCTACCGTGTGGAACCTTGTCAAATGCCTTGCTAAAATCCATATAGATCATATCCACTGCACTACCCTCATCTATATGCCTGGTCACCTCCTCAAAGAACTCTATCAGGCTTGTTAGACATGATCTGCCCTTCACAAAGCCATGCTGACTGTCCCTGATCAGACCATGATTCTCTAAATGTCTATAGATCCTATCTCTAAGAATCTTTTTCAACAGCTTTCCCACCACAAACATAAGGCTCACTGGTCTATAATTACCCGGACTATCCCTACTACCTTTTTTGAACAAGGGAACAACATTCGCCTCCTTCCAATCCTCCGGTACCATTCCCGTGGACAACGAGGACATAAAGATCCTAGCCAGAGGCTCAGCAATCTCTTCCCTCGCCTCGTGGAGCAGCCTGGGGAATATTCCGTCAGGCCCTGGGGACTTATCTGTCCTAATGTATTTTAACAACTCCAACACCTCCTCTCCCTTAATATCAACATGCTCCAGAACATTAGCCTCACTCATATTGTCCTCACCATCATCAAGTTCCCTCTCATTGGTGAATACCGAAGAGAAGTGTTCATTGAGGACCTTGCTCACTTCCACAGCCTCCAGGCACATCTTCCCACCCTTATCTCTAATCGGTCCTACCTTCACTCCTGTCATCCTTTTTCTCTTCACATAATTGAAGAATGCCTTGGGGTTTTCCTTTACCCTCCTCGCCAAGGCCTTCTCATGCCCCCTTCTTGCTCTTCTCAGCCCCTTCTTAAGCTACACACATAAAAGTTGCTGGTGAACGCAGCAGGCCAGGCAGCATCTCTAGGAAGAGGTGCAGTCGACGTTTCAGGCCAAGACCCTTCGTCAGGACTAACTGAAGGAAGAGTGAGTAAGGGATTTGAAAGTTGGAGGGGGAGGGGGAGATCCAAAATGATAGGAGAAGACAGGAGGGGGAGGGATGGAGCCAAGAGCTGGACAGGTGATTGGCAAAAGGGATACGAGAGGATCATGGGACAGGTGGTCTGGGAAGAAAGACGGGGGGGGGGCCCTTGCCCATCCCCTGGGTCCCCCCCCCCACCCCTTGTCTTTCTTCCCAGACCTCCTGTCCCATGATCCTCTCGTATCCCTTTTGCCTATCACCTGTCCAGCTCTTGGCTCTATTCCTCCCCCTCCTGTCTTCTCCTATCATTTTGGATCTCCCCCTCCCACTTTCAAATCCCTTACTCACTCTTCCTTCAGTTAGTCCTGACGAAGGGTCTCGGGCTGAAACGTCCACTGCACCTCTTCCTAGAGATGCTGCCTGGCCTGCTGCGTTCACCAGCAACTTTTATGTGTGTTGCTTGAATTTCCAGCATCTGCAGAATTCCTGTTGTTTGCCTTCTTAAGCTCCTTTCTTGTTTCCCTATATTCCTCAATGGACCCATCTGATCCTTGCTTCCTAAACCTCATGTATGCTGCCTTCTTCCACCTGACTAGATTTTCCACCTCACTTGTCACCCATGGTTCCTTCACCCTACCATTCTTTATCTTCCTCACCGGGACAAATTTATCCCTTACATCCCGCAAGAGATCTCTAATCATCCACCACATGTCCATAGTACATTTCCCTGCAAAAACATCATCCCAATTCACACCCGCAAGTTCTAGCCTTACAGCCTCATAATTTGCCTTTCCCCAATTAAAAATTTTCCTGTCCTCTTTGATTCTATCCTTTTCCATGATAATTATAAAGGCCAGGGAGCGGTGGTCACTGTCCCCCAGATGCTCACCCACTGAGAGATCTGTGACCTGACCTGGTTCATTACCCTTACCTGCTTTAGCCCCCAGTTAAAGTGGTGTACTAGGTTGTGGCTACTGTCAAATGCAAATGGCTACTTGGAGCCACAGGTGAGAGCTGAGTGTCCAGTGGGTTCCAAAGGTGAGTGATCTGCCCCAGAATGGACACAACAAGTCCCTTCACCAGAGGTGTTACCCTTTCCTGGACACCCCACACACTCCATTAACAACACAAATTCAGAGATAGCATTACCATGTAAAAGGATTCTAATGTAGGAAATTGCACTGAAATGAATTTAATTTTATTTGGGGATACATTGCAGAACAAGCACTTCAGTCCCTTCGAACCGTGCTGTCCAGCAACCCACTGATTTAACCCTAGCCAAATCACTGAATAATTTACGATGGTCAAATAACCTACCAACTGGTATGTCTGAAACCGGAGCACCCAGAGAAGACCCATGCATTCCACGGGGAGGACATGGAAATTGAACTCCAAAATCCATCCTGAGCTGTAACTGCATCTTGCTAATGGCTGCACTACTGTGGTGCCAAAGGACGATGGGCTGAATGGACTGGCAAAGCTGGAATGTTCCCATGAGAGCCGTGGGCTGGCAGAGGGTAGTGTCATTTCAAAGGGGGTTTTGGATTAACATGCTACAGTCTCGTCTCTGTGTTTATTGGTCAGCTCTTGGCCCATGTGTGTTACACACACAAAATGAAGAGGAACTTATCAGGTCTGGCGGCATATATGGAGAGGAATAAAGAGTTGATATTTCGGGCTGAGACCCTTCATCAGGACAGGAAAGGAGGGGGGAAGAAGCCAGAATGAGGAGGTGAGGTGAGGGGAGTGGTAAGGAGTACAAGCACCTGCCCTAGTTAGTCAAAGTTTCATGGAAATCGATAAAAAAAAAAGTATTTTAAGAAAGACAAACTACAGTTTAAGTAACAAATTTTGTATTCAAGTGAAATGGAGAACAAGTGAGAACGCTATCAATATTACTCCAGTCCTATAAAACTGTGAATTAGTTCCTAATAGTTATCGACAGAGGAATTCATTCAGTTAATGCTGGCATCTTCATTTGATAGACTGTAAATGGACAAAATCACTATAGACACCTCATGCAGAAAATAGACTGCCTTCATGCAGTGCTTTCAACAATTGTATCCTCCAAACCTTCATTGTGGTTGTAACATTCAAGATGATTCAAATTCTTCAAAGTTCCTAAGTAGTGAAATCGCTTCATTTTCACCCTCGGCTGTTTCTGGCATCTCCAAGCCTGAATGCTTGAAACTGCAGTGAGCAAATCAGTTCCAAACTGTCTTGCTGCTTATTTCTCACCAACAATCAGTGACAAAACTCACTGCTTGTTGAACACAAACACACGCGACTGACGCTATTTAAAAACTGCTCACTCTAAGGAAGGTGTAGTGTCTAACAACCCCAAGTACATGTGACTGATGCCAGTTAGAAACTGTTTGGCAGCAGTCTTCTGTCCCAATTAAACAAAATGGATTCCGGCTTTTGTTTCAATTAGACTATAAGATGTCAGAACAGCATTAGGCCATTTGGCCCATTAAGTCTGCTCTGCCTCATTTTCCGCCTCAGTCCCAATCTCCTGCCTTCTCCCCGTATCCGTTCATGCACTGACTAATCAAGAATCTATCAACCTCTGCCCTAAGTGTACCTAAACACTTGGCCTCCACAGCCACCTGTGGCAACGAATTCTACAGATTCACCACTCTGGCTAAAGAAATTCTTCCTCATCTCCATTTTAAAAGAACACCCCTTTATTCTGAAGCTGTGCCCTCTGGTCTTAGACTCTCCCACCATAGGAAACAACCTCTCCACATCCACTCTATTGAGGCCTTTCAGCACTTGATAATTTCAATGAGGTTGCCCCTCATTCTTCTGAATTCCAGTGAATAGAAGCCCAAAACTAGAACTCCCAGTCAAGATGGCACCAGGGTACAATGTTCCTTCAGTTGGCATCTTTTGGATAGATCATGAAGCCATATATTTCAATTCTTTTATGTCTTTTACGTTTGTTTTTTGACTTGGATGTGATTCTGGAGCTGTTGGAGCCTGTGATTTGCTCCTTGGAGATCATTTAGGTGTTCCAGTGCTCTGCAGTCTCTGAGAGACTTCCAGGAGGTAGAGACAGCATGAGCAAACCTCATAGCAGGCAGGCTGCAAGCTGATGTTTGACTCATTTCACTGATTAATGCTTCCATTGTTCACTGATTAAAGCGACGAGGACAATTGAAACATCGAATCGAGTGCAGAAGTTTGGAGTTTGTTTGGGTGTTTCAGCACTCTGTAGTCTCTGTAAGGATTCCAGAAGATGGAGGCAGTGTGCGTGAACTTCATGGCAAGAAGCTTACGGGATGGGTGCAAGCCATTGTTCAACTCCGTTTCGCTGATTTAAACTTCTGTTGTCCGCTGATTAAAGCAGTGATGGAGATTGAAGCAACTAGGCGAGTGTGGAGAGTGAACGCTGGCTGCCTGTCTTTTGATCGCTCTGCTACGGAGAGGGAGAGGTCTGCCACTGTGCCCAGAGAGTGTTGCCCAGGTTTTCTGTGTTTGGAATGGCCTGTAGACTTTTTCCCAGTTGAATAGTTTTTTTTATATTCTGTGTTTTTCACCCTATCTTTCTTGTTTTTTTTGTGTGGGTAGGGGGATTTGGGTGTTGATGTGCCCGTTTTGGCGTTGTTTGTTTTTTTGTGTGGGCAGGGGGATGTTGTCGGTTGATGATTGTGCTGCTCTTCTTTCTGGGTTTCATGGCTACCCGGAAAAGGAGAACTTCAAGTTGTATACTTTGATAATAAATGGACCTTTGAAAACTATCAGGTGCTTCTCATATGACAAGCTGTTCAATCCTAGAATCATTTTGTGAATCTCCTTTGAACCCTGTCTAGCTTCAGCACATCCTTTCTAAGATAAGAGGCCCACATTTGCTCAATATACTCCAAGTGAGGCCTCACCAGTGCTTTATAAAGTCTCAATATTACGTCCTTTCTTTTGTATTCTAGTCCTCTTGAAATGAATGCTAACATTGATTGCATTTGGCTTCCTTGCCACTGACTCAACCTGAAAATTAACCTTTAAGGAATCCTGCACAAAGATTCCCAAGTCACTTTGTGCCACCATTTTTTGAATTTTCTCTCCATTTAGAAAATAGTATATGGTATTATTTCTTCTACCAAAGTGCGTGACCTGCACTTCCAACACTGTATTCCATCTGCCATTTCTTTGCCCATTCTAGTTTTTGTTCTTTAAGAATTGTCCCAAATAAGTAACTGGCCTGATCGACTGTACCTCTTCCTAGAGATGCTGCCTGGCCTGCTGCGTTCACCAGCAACTTTGATGTGTGTTGCCCCGATTGACCAATGGCCCAGTTAACTGGAGTCCACAGTATATTTAATCTAAAACTCCTAACTGTTTCTATTAGCTTTACTATAACATCCCAGGGGACAGGAACAGACAAGATAAAGATTTAGAATTCGGGGCCGGGGGTGTTTGGAAATTCTGACCGCGCATTCCACAAGGCCGAGATCACGAACACATAACAATGAGTCAGAATTACTTCAATAACTGTTAGCCTTCAATGTGAAAGCTTAATTTTTATATTCTTCACTGCCGTCTGCCAAAGGATTTCAGAATGACATATTAACTACTTCAGAGCAGCTTCTGGATGCGGGCTTTTGACCCAAAACATCAACAATTCCTTTTCTCACAACAACACTGCTCGAGCCGCTGAGTTCCTCCAGCACATTTTGTTGCTCAAACAGCTGGAACTTCTCCAATATAATCGTCCTTTGAGCTGGCAGAGGCATCCATTCAATGATGAGGGCCTGCAAGGATGTAACACTGAGGCTTTATAAAGCACTGGTGAGGCCTCACTTGGAGTATTGTGAGCGGTTTTGGGCCCCTTATCTTGGAAAGGATGTGCTGACACTGGAGAGGGTTCAAAGGAGGTTCATGAAAATGATTCCAGGATTAAACGGCTTGTCACGTGGAGCGTTTAATGGCTCTTGGCCTGTACTCACTGGAATTCAGAAGAATGAGGGGTGACCTAATTGAAACCTATCAAATGTTAAAAGGCCTTGAGTGGATGTGGAGAAGATGTTTCCTGTGGTGGGGGAGTCTAAGACCAGAGGACACAGACTCAGAATAGAGGGTCTTTTAGAATGGTGATGAGGAGGAATTTCTTTAGCCGGAGAGTGGTGAATCTGTGTCATTTGTTGTCGCAGGTGGCTACAGAGGCTAAGTCTTTAAGGCAGAGGTTGATAGATTCTTGATTGGTCAGGATTTGAAGGGATACGGGGAGAAGGCAGGAGATTGAGGCTGAGAGGGAGAATGGATCAGCCATGATGAAATGTGGAGCAGACTCAATGGGCGAAATGGCCCAATTCTGCTCCTATATCTTATGGTCTTTGTAAAACTGTAGTTAGGCTGAAACTAGAGTTGCATACATATCTGGTCACCTCGCTATAGGAAGGATGTTGAGGCTTTGGAGAGGGCGCAGGAGAGGTTTATCAGTGTTCTGCCTGGATTAGTGGGCATGTGCTATAGCGAGAGGTTGGATAAACTTAGGTTGTTTTTTCTGGAGCGCCAGAGGCTGAGGGGAGATCTGACAGAGGTTTACAAGATTATGACAGGCAGAGATAGACGGTATCTATTTCCCAGGCTTGAAATGTCTAATACTTGAAGGCATGCATTGAAGGTGAGGGGGGATCATTTCAAAGGAGATGTGAGGGGCAAGTTTTTTTTACACAGTAAGTGGTGGCTGGTGGTAGAGGCAGATAGATTAGGGACTTTTAAGAATGGAGAGAAATGGACCTTTTGTAGGCAGAAGAGATTAGTTAGCTATTTGATTATTAATTTAATTGCTTCAGCATAACATTGTGGGCTGAAGGGCCTGGTCCTATGCTTTATGTTCTAATGTGCTGGGGGCAGCCAGCAAGTGTTGCCACACATTCTAGCACTAACATAGTACGTCCATTGTACTTAGCAGGACAGCGGCAGTAACGAGAACAAAGGCAAAACAATCTTTCTCTCTCTCCTCTCCCCTCCTCTCCCCTCCCCTCCCCTCCCCTCCCCTCTTCTTTCATTTATTCCATGAAGGGAGAGTCCTGATGAAGGCTCTCAGCCTGAAATGTTGACTGTTCATTTCCCCCCATGGTTGCTGCCAGACCTGCTGAGTTCCTGCTCAATGTTGCTCGTAGGGCCAGATTTGCATGGGACACATCGGGACAAAGCTAGAATAAAGATCAGATCACTGTATCCTTCTACTATTTCTACATGTTCTGCTTGTTGACATTCTAGTGATTTGGGCTGTGACCTTGATTTTTAAAGATACTGTCAGCTTCTTTGTAACTCGTTTCTCGAAAGGAAATGGAGGAAGTCACTTTAAGCTAGTCTGAGCGTGCTTCTTCAGACACAGAGTCACAGAAAACTGCAGCTCAGAAGCAGGCCCTTCCACTCCTCTAGTCCATGCTGATCCATTATGTGCTTAGTCTCATTGACCTGCACCAGAACCATACCCCTCCCATTCATCTACCTATCCAAACTTCTCTTCAGTGTTGTAATCTAACCTGCAGCTGCCAGGCATTAGCAGCTCGTTCCATGCTCGCCCCGCCCTTTCAGTGAAGAAGTTCTTAAACATTTCACTCTTACCTTAACTCATGACCTCCAATTCTAGTCTCACGCAACCTCGGTGGAAAAAGCCTGCTTGCATTTACCCTGTCTATACCTTTCATAATTTTGTATACCACTATCAAATCTCCCTTCATTTTCCTGTGTTTCAGTGAATAAAGTCCTAACCTATTCAATCTTTCCCTAAACTCAGGCCCTCAGGCCCTGGCAACATCATTGGATGTCATGGTATCGTAGCGGTTAGCGTTTCATTATTCTAGCTCAGCGTATTCCAAAGTTCGGTGTTCAATTCTGTCACCATTCTGTAAGGAGTCTCTGTACATCCTCCCCGTGGAACACGAGCTTTCCCTGGGTGCTCCCTTTTCCTCCCACAGTCCAAAAACGTACCGGATAGGTTAATTGGTCATTGTAAACTGTCCCTTGGTTAGGTTAGGATTAAATTGTGGGTTGCAGGAGCGGCATGGCTTGAAGGCCTGGAAAGATCTACTTTGCACTGCACCAGTTGATAAATAAATAAAATGTCTCTGTACTCTTTCAATCTTACTTAAATCCTTCCTGTTGGTAGATGACCAAAACTGCACTCAATACTCCAAGTTAGGCTTCACCAACGTCTTATCCAACTTCAACAAGACATCCCAACTCCTGTACTCAGTACATTGATTTATGAAGGCCATTGTCTCCTGCATGAAATCCTGATGCAGGGTGTTGACCCAAACATGTCCAGTTCCTCAGACGCTGAGTTCCCTGAGCAGTTACATTTTGCTCCTTGCCCCTGGGTTTAGTGCTGGGTGCTGACGGATGTGATTGTTGGGAAATTGTGCTACAAGCCAGTAGTGAATCTATCCATGGGGCCCTCCATTGGTCAGGGTCAACCATGGTTGTTGCATCGTCATCGTCTACGTTTGCTACGCAAGCCAGGGCAGTATAATATCGAGAGCAAGCTGTTGCCCGTGTAGCTAGCTTCCCCTCTCCAGGCAGCTGATAATTCCAAAGGAATGGCAGAGACATGGAGTTGCCAGTCAGCACTGAACTCACTGTGGAATGCCTTAGGGTCTAGTTCTGAATGCTTCCCTCAGGGTTTACTCACAGCACCTTCCCCATGAGTGGGTGTAGTCACAAGGTAGTGGAGGTTTGAGATCAGAGTTTTCCTTCTAAATGAGCTGCCAACCACGGCTGACAAGCCCCATCTGCCTGAAGTGACTGGTTTTAAGGCACCGGTAACCTGCCTTTGCCCCTCCTCTTGTCAGTAGAAATGTTCCGTTGGGCTTAGTAGCTAAGCCACACATGCAGGCCAGGAGATTGTTTGAGATGCACAGTATTGAGAGCATTTAATAGTAGTGGGAGCTTATCTCCATTACTACCTCCACCTATAACAAACTGAAGGAACGAATCTATGGGTGGGACCGTCATTACTTCCAAAGCTTGTTGGGCAGCCATAGGAAGATACTGGATGAAGACAGGTTGGGGGTATGGGGTGACTGATTTGCTGTTCCCTGCTGAAGTATATTGATTTACTCTCAATCACCTGGTGTTTCAGGGAGGGAAAATTGTTCAACAAGGGTCAACAGTCAATGAACTGTTTTCTGCTTTTCTTCAACAGCTGGGAGGACAACCACAGACGATGAGCTGGAAGAGATGCTGGAGAGCGGTAACCCGTCTATTTTCACATCCGATGTACGCAGACACCTCCATTGCCCCTACGTTTTGTAGAGAGCACAATTTAACAATGTGACCCAGTGTTGTGATCCAGAACCTTACTGCGGAGCTCCTGTCTCCTGTTCTCTCCTCCTGCCCCTGCTGGGTACCCTCATCTCTAAACCGAAGGGTTTTGTGTTCAGACCCCACCCTGAGAATTCGCAACATCCTTCTGACAAAAGCTCCCAAGGTAGTCATGGATACAACATGAATACAGGCCATTCAGCCCACCAAAGCAGTGCTAACTGTCAACTACTGGCCCTGAACCAATCCCACTATATTCCACCCAGATTAGGACCAGATGGCACAGCATCAGAACAGAAGTATGTCCCTTTAGGACAGAGATGAGATATTTCTTTAGCCAGAAGGCAGTGAATCTGATAATTTATTGACACGGACATCTGTGGATGCCAACTTACTTGCTGCCCGTTACACCACTGGCATATAGAATTCTGCATCTCTGGCGGTGTTCAAGGTTTCCTCCATCATGTCAGTAGCTTCCTGTCAGTTTTCACTACTGTCAGTCATGCAAGTCCCAGGTGGAGATTCAGGAGTACTGTTGCACTCAGATATAGAAGGATTCTTCATTGCTGTTTCTGTAACTATTCTGTTTGACCAGTCATGGTTGTTAGCCCTGAGCTGAACCTGGAGGACCAGTGGACCCTCTTAGTCGGACCTGTTTGGCATGGGTGACCCTACCAGGAGCCAAAGCATAAAGCCCTGACTCCAGCCAGCATAGCTCTCCGGGTCATTGAGGCACACAAGCCTCCAAACCTACCGACAAGGTTGTGGTCCTCTCGGAAATGTGGAGTTCAAGTCATTGTCTATATTTAAGGTGGAGGTTGATAGGTTCTTGATTAGTCAGGGTGTCAAAGGTTACAGGGAGAAGGCAGGAGGATGGAATTGGGAGGGAAAATAAGTCAGCTATGATAGAATGGTGAAGCAGACTCATTGGGACAAATGGACTAATTCTGCTCCTATGTCTTATGGTCTATCTGCCTCTGATACTACCAACACTGGAGAAGTTAATGGCCAATTAACCCAGCAACCTGCAGGACCAAATGATCTTTTGGAGAAGGTAATGAATCTGGGCCTCCACATCCTGTCTGAAGTGGGGTTCAGCGACCCCCCCCCCCCCCCACCCCGGCCACAGGCTTAAGGGTGAGAAGCCTGTGGTCCATCTTCCTTACATTCATATACCAATCTAAGAGTCTCTAAGGTATTTGTCTCTACCACCACACCAGGCAGTGCATTCCAGGTATCCCACACTCTGAGTTAAAAAAAACTTACCCCTCACATCTCCTTGAATCTACCCCCTCTCACTGTCAATGCACGCTCTCTGGTATTGGACATTTCAACCCTGGAAACAGATTCTCTCTGTCCACTCTATCTCTGCCTCTCATAATCTTGTAAACCTCTATCACATCTCCCCTCAGCCTCCACCACTCCAGGGAAAACAACCCAAATTTGTCCAGCCTCTTGTGATAGCATATTGTGATACCAGGCAGCATCCTGGTAAATCTCTTCTGCACCCTCACCAAAACCTCAACATTCTTCCTATAGTGGGATGACTAGATCTGTATGCAATACCCCTGATGTGGCCTAACCAGAATTTTATAAAGTTGACTTTTGAACTCAGTGCCTCAACTAATAAAAACAAGCATTCCATAAGCCTTCGTAACCACCTTATGGGCTGTGCAGCCACTTTAAGGAGCAATGAACTTGGATTACAAGATCTCTGCTCAGCAACAATGTTAACGATTTTAAACAGTGTACTGTCTGCTTACATTTGCCCTACTAAGGTGCAACACCTCACATTTATTTGGGTTAATCGTTATCTCCAAATAACTAAATAAATTACAAAATAATAGAGTGAGACAAAAGAAACAATGAGATGGTATTGATGGGTTGATGGATAGTTCAGAAATCTGATGGCGGAGAGAAAGAAGTGTATTTTATCCAGAGATACAGCACGGTAACAGGCATTCCAGTGCTGCCCAATTATACCCATGTGACCAATTAACCTACTAACCCATACGTCTTTGGACTGTGGGAGGAAACCAGAGCATGCAGAGGAAACCCACACAGTTGCAAGGAAAATGTACAAACTCCTTACAGACAGCGGTGGGAATTGACCCATTGTTGGTGCTGTAACAACATTATGCTAACGCTGTACTATCGGATCACCCATAAGCTGATCCTGTATTGTTGAGTGTGGGTCTTCAAACTTCCTGTACTCCTCACCAGTGTTAGTAACAGGAAGAAGGCATGTCCTGGATGGTGAGGGTCCTTGGTGATGAATGCCTTCTTGAGGATGTCCGTGATGGTGGGGAGGGTTTGTATGTGATGGAGCTGGCTGTCTACAGCCCTCTGCAACCTCTTGTGATCTTGTGCAGCCTCCATACCAGATGGTGATGCAACTGGTCAGAGTGCTCTCCACCATACCTTTGTGGAAATTTGCTGGAGTCTTTGGTGAAATGCTATGTTCCTCAAATATCTAATGAAGAAGAGCTGCTGGCTTGTCGCCTTTGTGATTACATCAATGTGTTGGGCTCAGGATAAATCCTCAGCGACGTTGATGCCCAGGAACTTAAAACTGCTCACCCTTTCCACTGCTGACTGTAATTAAATTATACTGGAAGCTGCAGACAATTATTTTGTCAATGCTTTCATAATTTTATTCATCTCTGTTAAGCCTCGTTATTCCAAAGAAAAAGCTGAGGCTCTATAAGGCAACAGTGGAGTATTGTGAGCAGATTTGAGCCCCATACCTAAGAATGGATGTGCTGGCATTAGAGTGAGTCTAGAGGAGATTTATAAGAATGATCCAGGGAATGAAAGGGTCAATGTATGAGGAGCGCTTGATGGCTCTGGGCCTGTACTTGAGGTTAGAAGAATGAGGGAGGGATATCATTGAAAGGCCGGGATAGAGAAGACTTAAGATATTTCCTATAGTGGGTGAGTCTAGGACCAGAGGACCCAACTCAGAATAGAGGGACGTCATTCAGAACAAAGATGAAGAGGGATTTCTTTAGCCAGAGGTGGTGAATCTGTGGAATTCATTGCACAGAAGGCTGTGGAGGTCAAGTTACTGGGTATACTTAAAGCGGAGGTTGATAGGTTCTTGATTTGTCAGGGCATCAGAGGTTATGGGGAGAATATATCAGCCATGATGGAATGGTGGAGCAGACTCGATGGGCCAATAATTCTGCTCCTATGTCTTATGGTCTAAAACACATTCAGCCTAGCCAGCCACTGCAGTGTGGTGACAGTCTACACAACATCTGGGGCTGAACCAGTGTCATTTACACTGTGAGCTTCTGCCTCCCACGACAGGGCAGAGCTCTGATCCGCCTGTGGGTGAACTCGAATTGGGTCCTGCACTGTCCTTCTCCCTGGAACAATGGAAAAGCCAACTCCGCCCTGGAATAACTGGGGGAAGGAAGGAGTTAGAATTCCTGAATGGTGCAGAGTTCATTAACACAAGAGATTCTGCTCTGCAGGTACTGGAAATCCAGAGCAGCACACACAAAATGCTGGAGGAACTCGGCAGGTCAGGCAACGTCTATGAAATGAGGCCTTTCATCAGGGCTGGAAAGGCCAGAATAAGGTGGTGGGGGAGGAGTACCAGCTGGCAGGTGGAAGACGAGGCCGGATCAAGGGGAAGGTGGGTCGGGGAGGGGAATGAAGTAAAGAGCTGGGAGGTGTTGGTGGAAAAGGTAAAGGGTTGGGGAAGAATGAGTCGAATAAGAGAGGAGAGTGGGCCATGGGAGAAAGAGGAAGGGAACCAGAGGGAAGTGATACGGGTTCGAAGGTGGTAGGTGAGACCAGGTCAGGGGGAAGATAGGTGGATGTGAGAGAGAGGTCGGTGAGGGAGGGAGTTTGAATTGAGAAACTGGGGTGTGGGGGTAACAGGTAGAAGAGGTAAAGGGCTGAAGAAGGAATCTGATAGAAGAGGACAGTGGACTGTGGGTGAAAGGGAAGAAAGAGAGGGAACCAGAGGGGGGTGATAGGTAGGTGAAAAGAGAAGGGATGAGAGGATGGGGAATGAAAAAAAGAGGAGGAGGGAGGAGGGGAGAAATTACCAGAAGTTAGAGAAATCAATGTTCATGCCATCAGGTTGGAGGTACCCAGACAAAATATGAGGTGTTGCTTCTCCAACCTGAGTTTGGTCTCATCATGGTAGTAGAGGAGGCCATGGACTGACATGTCAGAATGGGAAGTCGAATTTAAATGGGTGGCCACCAAGAATTCTGCCTTCTGCGGCGGACAGAGCAAAGTCATCTTCTTCATTTGTATCTTCACAGATCATATCAGACACTCAGATCACCCGGCAGGCACTGAACGAGATTGAGTCACGGCACAAGGACATCATGAAGCTGGAAGCAAGTATACGGGAGCTGCACGATATGTTCGTGGACATGGCGATGTTAGTCGAGCAACAGGTGGAGTATTTTTCAGAGTGAAGTGGTCAATCCCAGTGTTAATTATGCAGTTGTTAGCGTGCTTAAGCCTGTTGTCAGCACATATCGAGGAGCAGTGCTCAAATGAATCAGTCACTGTAAGGGGGGAATGGAGTGTCTGAAAGTCAAAATTTATTATCAAAGTGTGTATATGTTACCATATGCTACCTTGAGGTTCATCTTCTTACAGGCATTCACAGGAAAATGAAGATGTACAGTTGAATTTTATTGAAATTTATAAAGACAGGCAAACAACCGATGTGCAAAAGAAGGCAAACTGACCAAGTAAAAACTATTGAGAACATCAGTTGTTAAGAGAACTTGAAAGTGAGTCTGTAGGTTGTGGGATCAGTTCAGAGTTATGGTGAGTGAAGTTATCCACGCTGGCTCAGGAGTCTGAGGGTTAAGGGGTAATAACTGTTCCTGATCCTGGTGGCGTGCCCGATGGTAGTAGCGAGAAGACAGCATGACCTGGATGAGGGGCCCTGATGAAGGATGCTGCTTTCCTGTGGCAGCACCCCATGTAAGTGTGCTCAGTGGTGGGGAGGGTTTTGCCTGTGATGGACTGGGCTGAATCCACTAGTTCTTGCAGACTCTTCCATTCCTGGGTGCTGGTGTTTCCATACCAAGCCATAATCCAACCAGTCAGGATATTCTCCATTGTGTCCATCTTCAGAAGTTTTTCAGAGTTTTTGGTGACATGCCAAATCTATGCAAGCTTCTGAGAAACTCGAGATCACCCCTCACCAGCTGTCTCTGAGACACCTTAGACTTCACCCCTCACCAGCTGTATCTGAGACACGTATGACTTCAGCCCTCACCAGCTGTCTGTGAGACACCTTAGACTTCACCCCTCACCAGCTGTCTGTGAGATACCTTAGACTTCACCCCTCATCAGCTATCTGAGACACCTTAGACTTCACCCCTCACCAGCTGTCTCTGAGACACCTTCGACTTCACTCCTCACCAGCTGTCTCTGAGACATCATAGACTTCACCCCTCACCAGCTGTCTTTGAGACACCTTAGACTTCACCCCTCACCAGCTGTCTCTGAGACACCTTAGACATCACCCCTCACCAGCTGTCTGAGACAACTCAGACATCACCCCTCACCAGCTGTCTGAGACACCTTAGACTTCACCCCTCACCAGCTGTCTGTGAGATACATTAGACTTCACCCCTCACCAGCTGTCTGTGAGACACCTTAGACTTCACCCCTCACCAGCTGTCTCTGAGACACCTTAGACTTCATCCCTCACCAGCTGTCTATGAGACACCTTAGACTTCACCCCTCACAAGCTGGCTGTGAGACACCTTAGACTTCACTCCTCACCAACTGTCTGAGACACCTTAGACTTCACCCCTCACCAGCTGTCTGTGAGACACCTTAGACTTCACCCCTCACCAGCTGTCTCTGAGACACCTTAGACTTCACCCCTCACCAGCTGTCTGAGATACCTTAGACTTCACCCCTCACCAGCTGTCTCTGTGACTCCTTAGACTTCACCCCTCACCAGCTGTCTCTGAGACACATTAGACTTCACCCCTCACAAGATGGCTGTGAGACACCTTAGACTTCACTCCTCACCAACTGTCTGAGACACCTTAGACTTCACCTCTCACCAGCTGTCTGTGAGACACCTTAGACTTCACCCCTCACCAGCTGTCTGTGAGACATCTTAGACTTCACCCCTCACCAGCTGTTTCTGAGACCCCTTAGACTTCACTCCTCACCAGCTGTCTGTGAGACATCTTAGACTTCACCCCTCACCAGCTGTTTCTGAGACACCTCAGACTTCACCCCTCACCAGCTGTCTCTGAGACACCTTAGACTTCACCTCTCACCAGCTGTCTGTGCGACACCTTAGACTTCACTCCTCAGCAGCTGTCTGAGACACCTTAGACTTCAGCCCTCACCAGCTGGCTGTGAGACACCTTAAACTGCACCCCTCACCAGCTGTCTGTGAGACACCTTAGACTTCACCCCTCACCAGCTGTCTCTGAGACACCTTAGACTTCACCCCTCACAAGATGGCTGTGAGACACCTTAGACTTCACTCCTCACCAGCTGTCTGTGAGACACCTTAGATTTCACCCCTCACCAGCTGTCTCTGAGACACCTTAGACTTCACCCCTCACCAGCTGTCTCTGAGACACCTTAGACTTCACCCCTCACAAGATGGCTGTGAGACACCTTAGACTTAACTCCTCACCAACTGTCTGAGACACCTCAGACTTCACCCCTCACCAGCTGTCTGTGAGACATCTTAGACTTCACCCCTCACCAGCTGTCTCTGAGACACCTTAGACTTCACCCCTCACCAGCTGTCTGTGCGACACCTTAGATTTCACTCCTCAGCAGCTGTCTGAGACACCTTAGACTTCACTCCTCACCAGCTGTCTCTGAGACACCTTAGACTTCACTCCTCACCAGCTGTCTGAGACACCTGAGACTTCACCCCTCACCAGCTGTCTGAGACACCTTAGACTTCACCCCTCACCAGCTGTCTGTCAGAAACCTTAGACTTCACCCCTCACCAGCTGTCTCTGAGACACCTCAGACTTCATCCCTAACCAGCTGTCTGTGAGACACCTTAGACTTCATCCCTCACCAGCTGTCTGTGAGATACCTTTGAGTTCACCCCTCACAAGCTGGCTGTGAGACACCTTAGACTTCACTCCTCACCAACTCTCGGAGACATCTTAGACTTCACCCCTCACCAGCTGTCTGTGAGACACCTTAGACTTCACCCCTCACCAGCTGTCTGTGAGACACCTTAGACTTCACCCCTCACCAGCTGTCTGAGGCACCTTAGACTTCACCCCTCACCAGCTGTCGGAGACACCATAGACTTCCCTCCTCACCAGCTGTCTGAGACACCTTTGACTTCACCCCTCACCAGCTGTCTGTCAGAAACCTTACACTTCACCCCTCACCAGCTGTCTGTGAGACACCTTAAACTTCACCCCTCTCTAGCTGTCTGTCAGACATCTTAGACTTCACACCTCACCAGCTGTCTCTGAGACACCTTAGACTTCACCCCTCACAAGATGGCTGTGAGACACCTTAGACTTCACTCCTCACCAACTGTCTGAGACACCTTAGACTTCACCTCTCACCAGCTGTCTGT
Organism: Mobula birostris; assembly: GCF_030028105.1. NCBI lineage: Eukaryota > Metazoa > Chordata > Chondrichthyes > Myliobatiformes > Myliobatidae > Mobula > Mobula birostris. The sequence continues at coordinate 53,543,542 of NC_092391.1, forward strand.
GAGACACCTTAGATTTCACCCCTCACCAGCTGTCTCTGAGACACCTTAGACTTCACCCCTCACAAGATGGCTGTGAGACACCTTAGACTTCACTCCTCACCAACTGTCTGAGACACCTTAGACTTCACCTCTCACCAGCTGTCTGTGAGACACCTCAGACTTCACCCCTCACCAGCTGTCTGTGAGACATCTTAGACTTCACCCCTCACCAGCTGTCTCTGAGACACCTTAGACTTCACCCCTCACCAGCTGTCTGTGCGACACCTTAGACTTCACTCCTCAGCAGCTGTCTGAGACACCTTAGACTTCAGCCCTCACCAGCTGTCTGTGAGACACCTTAGACTTCACCCCTCACCAGCTGTCTGAGACACCTCAGACTTCACTCCTCACCAGCTGTCTGAGACACCTTAGACTTCACCCCTCACCAGCTGTCTGAGACACCTTAGACTTCACTCCTCACCAGCTGTCTGAGACACCTTTGACGTCACCCCTCACCAGCTGTCTGTCAGAAACCTTAGACTTCACCCCTCACCAGCTGTCTCTGAGACACCTTAGACTTCATCCCTAACCAGCTGTCTGTGAGACACCTTAGACTTCATCCCTCACCAGCTGTCTGTGAGATACCTTTGAGTTCACCCCTCACAAGCTGGCTGTGAGACACCTTAGACTTCACTCCTCACCAACTCTCGGAGACATCTTAGACTTCACCCCTCACCAGCTGTCTGTGAGACACCTTAGACTTCACCCCTCACCAGCTGTCTGTGAGACACCTTAGACTTCACCCCTCACCAGCTGTCTGAGGCACCTTAGACTTCACCCCTCACCAGCTGTCGGAGACACCATAGACTTCACTCCTCACCAGCTGTCTGAGACACCTTTGACTTCACCCCTCACCAGCTGTCTGTCAGAAACCTTACACTTCACCCCTCACCAGCTGTCTGTGAGACACCTTAAACTTCACCCCTCTCCAGCTGTCTGTCAGACATCTTAGACTTCACACCTCACCAGCTGTCTCTGAGACACCTTAGATTTCACCTCTCACCAGCTGTCTGTGAGACACCTTAGACTTCACCCCTCACCAGCTGTCTGTCAGACATCTTAGATTCACCCCTCACCAGCTGTCTCTGAGACACCTTAGACTTCGCCCCTCACCAGCTGTCTGTGCGACACCTTAGACTTCACTCCTCAGCAGCTGTCTGAGACACCTTAGACTTCAGCCCTCACCAGCTGTCTGTGAGACACCTTAGACTTCACCCCTCACCAGCTGTCTGAGACACCTTAGACTTCACTCCTTACCAGCTGTCTGAGACACCTTAGACTTCACCCCTCACCAGCTGTCTGAGACACCTTTGACTTCACCCCTCACCAGCTGTCTGTCAGAAACCTTAGACTTCACCCCTCAACAGCTGTCTGAGATACCTTAGTCTTCACCACTCACCAGCTGTCTGTGAGACACCTTAGACTTCAGCCCTCAGCAGATGTCTGTGAGACACCTTAGACTTCACCCATCACCAGTTGTCACTGAGACACCTTAGACTTCACCCCTCACCAGCTGTCTGTGAGACACCTTAGACTTCACCTCTGACCAGCTGTCTGTGAGACACCTTAGACTTCACCCCTCACCAGCTGTCTGAGACACCTTAGACTTCACTCCTCACCAGCTGTCTCTGAGACACCTTAGACTTCACCCCTCACCAGCTGTCTCTGAGACACCTCAGACTTCACCCCTCACCAGCTGTCTGAGATACCTTAGACTTCACCCCTCACCAGCTGTCTCTGAGACACTTTAGACTTCACCCCTCACTAGCTGTCTGTGAGACACCTTAGACTTCACCCCTCACCAGCTGTCTTGAGACACCTTAGACTTCACTCCTCACCAGCTGTCTCTGAGATACCTTAGACTTCACTCCTCACCAGCTTTCTCTGAGACACCTTAGACTTCACCCCTCACCAGCTGTCTGTGAGACACCTTAAACTTCGCCCCTCTCCAGCTGTCTGTGAGACATCTTAGACTTCACCCCTCACCAGCTGTCTGAGACACCTTAGACTTCACCCCTCACCAGCTGTCTCTGAGACACCTTAGACTTCACCCCTCACAAGATGTGTGTGAGACACCTTAGACTTCACTCCTCACCAACTGTCTGAGACACCTTAGACTTCACCTCTCACCAGCTGTCTGTGAGACATCTTAGACTTCACCCATCACCTGCTGTCTCTGAGACACCTTAGACTTCACTCCTCACCAGCTGTCTCTGAGACACCATAGACTTCACCCCTCACCAGCTGTCTCTGAGACACCATAGACTTTACCCCTCACCAGCTGGCTCTGAGACACCTTAGACTTCACCCCTCACCAGCTGTCCGTGAGACACCTTAGACTTCACCCCTCACCAGCTGTCTGAGACACCTGAGACTTCACCCCTCACCAGCTGTCTCTGAGACACCTTAGACTTCACCTCTCACCAGCTGTCTGTGCGACACCTTAGACTTCACTCCTCAGCAGCTGTCTGAGACACCTTAGACTTCAGCCCTCACCAGCTGTCTGTGAGACACCTTAGACTTCACCCCTCACCAGCTGTCTGAGACACCTTAGACCTCACCCCTCACAAGATGGCTGTGAGACACCTTAGACTTCACTCCTCACCAACTGTCTGAGACACCTTAGACTTCACCTCTCACCAGCTGTCTGTCAGAAACCTTAGACTTCACCCCTCACCAGCTGTCTGTGAGACACCTTAAACTTCACCCCTCACCAGCTGTCTGTGAGACACCTTAGACTTCACCCCTCACCAGCTGTCTTGAGACACCTTAGACTTCACTCCTCACCAGCTTTCTCTGATGCACCTTAGACTTCACCCCTCACCAGCTGTCTGTGAGACACCTTAAACTTAACCCCTCTCCAGCTGTCTGTCAGAAATCTTAGACTTCACCCCTCACCAGCTGTCTCTGAGACACCTTAGACTTCACCTCTCACCAGCTGTCTGTGAGACATCTTAGACTTCACCCATCACCAGCTGTCTCTGAGACACCTTAGACTTCACTCCTCACCAGCTGTCTGAGACACCTTAGACTTCACTCCTCACCAGCTGTCTGAGACACCTTTGACTTCACCCCTCACCAGCTGTCTGTCAGAAACCTTAGACTTCACCCCTCACCAGCTGTCTCTGAGACACCTCAGACTTCACTCCTCACCAGCTGTGAGACACCTTTGACTTCACCCCTCACCAGCTGTCTGTCAGAAACCTTAGACTTCACCCCTCAGCAGCTGTCTCTGAGACACCTTAGACTTCATCCTCAACAGCTGTATGAGAGACACCTTAGACTTCAGCCCTCAGCAGATGTCTGTGAGACACCTTAGACTTCACCCCTCACCAGCTGTCTGAGACACCTTAGACTTTACCCATCACCAGTTGTCACTGAGACACCTTAGACTTCACCCCTCACCAGCTGTCTGTGAGACACCTTAGACTTCACCTCTGACCAGCTGTCTGTGAGACACCTTAGACTTCACCCCTCACCAGCTGTCTGTCAGAAACCTTAGACTTCACCCCTCACCAGCTGTCTGTGAGACACCTTAAACTTCACCCCTCACCAGCTGTCTGTGAGACACCTTAGACTTCACCCCTCACCAGCTGTCTTGAGACACCTTAGACTTCACTCCTCACCAGCTTTCTCTGAGGCACCTTAGACTTCACCCCTCACCAGCTGTCTGTGAGACACCTTAAACTTAACCCCTCTCCAGCTGTCTGTCAGAAATCTTAGACTTCACCCCTCACCAGCTGTCTCTGAGACACCTTAGACTTCACCTCTCACCAGCTGTCTGTGAGACATCTTAGACTTCACCCATCACCAGCTGTCTCTGAGACACCTTAGACTTCACTCCTCACCAGCTGTCTGAGACACCTTAGACTTCACTCCTCACCAGCTGTCTGAGACACCTTTGACTTCACCCCTCACCAGCTGTCTGTCAGAAACCTTAGACTTCACCCCTCACCAGCTGTCTCTGAGACACCTCAGACTTCACTCCTCACCAGCTGTGAGACACCTTTGACTTCACCCCTCACCAGCTGTCTGTCAGAAACCTTAGACTTCACCCCTCAGCAGCTGTCTCTGAGACACCTTAGACTTCATCCTCAACAGCTGTATGAGAGACACCTTAGACTTCAGCCCTCAGCAGATGTCTGTGAGACACCTTAGACTTCACCCCTCACCAGCTGTCTGAGACACCTTAGACTTTACCCATCACCAGTTGTCACTGAGACACCTTAGACTTCACCCCTCACCAGCTGTCTGTGAGACACCTTAGACTTCACCTCTGACCAGCTGTCTGTGAGACACCTTAGACTTCACCCCTCACCAGCTGTCTGAGACACCTTAGACTTCACCCCTCACCAGCTGTCTCTGAGACACCTTAGACTTCACTCCTCACCAGCTGTCTCTGAGATACCTTAGACTTCACCCCTCACCAGCTGTCTCTGTGACTCCTTAGACTTCACCCCTCACCAGCTGTCTCTGAGATACCTTAGACTTCACTCCTCACCAGCTTTCTCTGAGACTCCTTAGACTTCACCCCTCACAAGATGGCTGTGAGACACCTTAGACTTCACTCCTCACCAGCTTTCTCTGAGACACCTTAGACTTCACCCCTCACAAGATGGCTGTGAGACACCTTAGACTTCACCTCTCACCAGCTGTCTGTCAGAAACCTTAGACTTCACCCCTCACCAGCTGTCTGTGAGACGCCTTAAACTTCACCCCTCACCAGCTGTCTGTGAGACACCTTAGACTTCACCCCTCACCAGCTGTCTTGAGACACCTTAGACTTCACTCCTCACCAGCTTTCTCTGAGGCACCTTAGACTTCACCCCTCACCAGCTGTCTGTGAGACACCTTAGACTTCACCTCTCACCAGCTGTCTGAGAGACATCTTAGACTTCACCCATCACCAGCTGTCTCTGAGACACCTTAGACTTCACTCCTCACCAGCTGTCTGAGACACCTTAGACTTCACTCCTCACCAGCTGTCTGAGACACCTTAGACTTCACTCCTCACCAGCTGTCTGAGACACCTTTGACTTCACCCCTCACCAGCTGTCTGTCAGAAACCTTAGACTTCACCCCTCAACAGCTGTCTCTGAGACACCTTAGACTTCACTCCTCACCAGCTGTGAGACACCTTTGACTTCACCCCTCACCAGCTGTCTGTCAGAAACCTTAGACTTCACCCCTCAGCAGCTGTCTCTGAGACACCTTTGACTTCATCCTCAACAGCTGTCTGAGAGACACCTTAGACTTCACCCCTCAACAGCTGTCTGACATACCTTAGTCTTCACCACTCACCAGCTGTCTGTGAGACACCTTAGACTTCAGCCCTCACCAGCTGTCTGAGACACCTTAGACTTCACCCATCACCAGTTGTCACTGAGACACCTTAGACTTCACCCCTCACCAGCTGTCTGTGAGACACCTTAGACTTCACCTCTGACCAGCTGTCTGTGAGACACCTTAGACTTCACCCCTCACCAGCTGTCTGAGACACCTTAGACTTCACCCCTCACCAGCTGTCTCTGAGACACCCTAGACTTCACTCCGCACCAGCTGTCTCTGAGACACCTTAGACTTCACCTCTCACCAGCTGTCTCTGAGACACCTTAGACTGCACCCCTCACCAGCTGTCTGAGATACCTTAGACTTCACCCCTCACCAGCTGTCTCTGTGACTCCTTAGACTTCACCCCTCACCAGCTGTCTTGAGACACCTTAGACTTCACTCCTCACCAGCTGTCTCTGAGATACCTTAGACTTCACTCCTCACCAGCTTTCTCTGAGACACCTTAAACTTCGCCCCTCTCCAGCTGTCTGTGAGACATCTTAGACTTCACCCCTCACCAGCTGTCTCTGAGACACCTTAGACTTCACCCCTCACCAGCTGTCTCTGAGACACCTTAGACTTCACCCCTCACAAGATGTGTGTGAGACACCTTAGACTTCACTCCTCACCAACTGTCTGAGACACCTTAGACTTCACCCCTCACCAGCTGTCTGAGACACCTTAGACATCACTCCTCACCAGCTGTCTGAGACACCTTAGACTTCACCCCTCACCAGTTGTCTTGAGACACCTTAGACTTCACTCCTCACCAGCTTTCTCTGAGGCACCTTAGACTTCACCCCTCACCAGCTGTCTGTGAGACAGCTTAAACTTCACCCCTCTCCAGCTGTCTGTCAGACATCTTAGACTTCACCCCTCACCAGCTGTCTCTGAGACACCTTAGACTTCACTCCTCACCAGCTTTCTCTGAGGCACCTTAGACTTCACCCCTCACCAGCTGTCTGTGAGACACCTTAAACTTAACCCCTCTCCAGCTGTCTGTCAGACATCTTACACTTCACCCCTCACCAGCTGTCTCTGAGACACCTTAGACTTCACCTCTCACCAGCTGTCTGTGAGACATCTTAGACTTCACCCATCACCAGCTGTCTCTGAGACACCTTAGACTTCACTCCTCACCAGCTGTCTGAGACACCTTAGACTTCACCCCTCACCAGCTGTCTGAGACACCTTAGACTTCACTCCTCACCAGCTGTCTGAGACACCTTTGACTTCACCCCTCACCAGCTGTCTGTCAGAAACCTTAGACTTCACCCCTCACCAGCTGTCTCTGAGACACCTTAGACTTCACTCCTCACCAGCTGTGAGACACCTTAGACTTCACCCCTCAGCAGCTGTCTCTGAGACACCTTAGACTTCATCCTGAACAGCTGTATGAGAGACACCTTAGACTTCACCCCTCAACAGCTGTCTGAGATACCTTAGTCTTCACCACTCACCAGCTGTCTGTGAGACACCTTAGACTTCAGCCCTCACCAGATGTCTGTGAGACACCTTAGACTTCACCCCTCACCAGCTGTCTGAGACACCTTAGACTTCACCCCTCACCAGCTGTCTGTGAGACACCTTAGACTTCACCTCTGACCAGCTGTCTGCGAGACACCTTAGACTTCACCCCTCACCAGCTGTCTGAGACACCTTAGACTTCACCCCTCACCAGCTGTCTCTGAGACACCTTAGACTTCACTCCTCACCAGCTGTCTCTGTGACTCCTTAGACTTCACCCCTCACCAGCTGTCTGTGAGACACCTTAAACTTCACCCCTCTCCAGCTGTCTGTGAGACACCTTAGACTTCACCCCTCACCAGCTGTCTCTGAGACACCTTAGACTTCACTCCTCACCGGCTGTCTGAGACACCTTAGACTTCACCCCTCACCAGCTGTCACTGAACACCCGAGACTTCACCCCTCGCCAGCTGTCTGTGAGACACCTTAGACTTCACTCCTCACCAGCTGTCTTGAGACACCTTAGACTTCACCCCTCACCAGCTGTCTCTGAACACCTTAGACTTCACCCCTCACCAGCTGTCTCTGAGACACCTTAGACTTCACCCCTCACCAGCTGTCTCTGAGACACCTTAGATTTCACCCCTCACCAGCTGTCTGAGACAGCATAGACTTCACCCATCACCAGCAGTCTCTGAGACACCTTAGACTTCACCCCTCACCAGCTGTCTCTGAGACACCTTAGACTTCATCCCTCACCAGGTGTCTCTGAGACACCTTAGACTTCACCCCTGACCAGCTATCTGAGACATCTTAGACTTCACCCCTCGCCAGCTGTCTCTGAGAAACCTTAGACTTCACTCCTCACGAGCTGTCTCTGAGACACCTTAAACTTCACCTCTCACCAAGTGTCTCTCAGACATATTAGACTTCACCCCTCACCAGCTGTCTGTCAGACACCTTAGACTTCACCCCTCACCAGCTGTCTGTGAGACACCTTAAACTTCACCCCTCTCCAGCTGTCTGTGAGACACCTTAGACTTCACCCCTCACCAGCTGTCTCTGAGACACCTTAGACTTCACTCCTCACCAGCTGTCTGAGACACCTTAGACTTCACCCCTCACCAGCTGTCTCTGAGAGACCTTAGACTTCATCCCTGACCAGCTGTCTGTGAGATACCTTTGAGTTCACCCCTCACAAGCTGGCTGTGAGACACCTTAGACTTCACCCCTCACCAGCTGTCTGAGACACCTTAGACTTCACTCTTCACCTGCTTTCTCTGAGACTCCTTACACTTCTCCCCTCACCAGCTGTCTCTGGGACACCTTAGACTTCACCCCTCACCAGCTGTCTGTGAGACACCTTAGACTTCACCCCTCACCAGCTGTCTGTGAGACACGTTAGACTTCACCCCTCACCAGCTGTCTCTGAGACACCTTAGACTTTACTCCTCACCAGCTGCCTCTGAGACACCTTAGACTTCACTCCTCACCAGCTGTCTCTGAGACACCATAGACTTCACCCGTCACCAGCTGTCTCTGAGACAGCTTAGATTTCACCCCTCACTAGCTGTCTCTGAGACATCTTCGACTTCACACCTCACCAGCTGTACGTGAGACACCTTAGACTTCGTCCCTCACCAGCTGTCTGTGAGACACCTTAGACTTCACTTCTCACCAGCAGTCTGAGACACCTTAGACTTCACCACTCACCAGCTGTCGCTGAGACACCTTAGATTTCACCCCTCACCAGCTGTCTGTGACACCTAAGACTTCACCCCTCACCAGCTGTGTGAGGCAGCCTAGAGTTCACCCCTCACCTGCTGTCTGAGACACCTTAGACTTCGCCCTCAACAGCTGTCTGAGAGACACCTTAGACTTCACCCCTCACAAGCTGGCTGTGAGACACCTTAGACTTCACTCCTCACCAACTGTCTGAGACATCTTAGACTTCAACCCTCACCAGCTGTCTGTGAGACACCTTAGACTTCACCCCTCACCAGCTGTCTGAGACACCTTAGACTTCTCCCCTCACCAGCTGTCTGTGGGACACCTTAGACTTCACTCTTCACCTGCTTTCTCTGAGACACCTTACACTTCTCCCCTCACCAGCTGTCTCTGGGACACCTTAGACTTCACCCCTCACCAGCTGTCTGTGAGACACCTTAAACTTCACCCCTCACCAGCTGTCTGTGAGACACGTTAGACTTCACCCCTCACCAGCTGTCTCTGAGACACCTTAGACTTTACTCCTCACCAGCTGCCTCTGAGACACCATAGACTTCACCCGTCACCAGCTGTCTCTGAGACACCTTAGATTTCACCCCTCACTAGCTGTCTCTGAGACATCTTCGACTTCACTTCTCACCAGCAGTCTGAGACACCTTAGAGTTCACCCCTCACCAGCTGTCTCTGAACACCTTAGACTTCACCCCTCACCAGCTGTCTCTGAGACACCTTAGACTTCACCCCTCACCAGCTGTCTCTGAGACACCTTAGATTTCACCCCTCACCAGCTGTCTGAGACAGCATAGACTTCACCCATCACCAGCAGTCTCTGAGACACCTTAGACTTCACCCCTCACCAGCTGTCTCTGAGACACCTTAGACTTCATCCCTCACCAGGTGTCTCTGAGACACTTTAGACTTCACCCCTGACCAGCTATCTGAGACATCTTAGACTTCACCCCTCGCCAGCTGTCTCTGAGACACCTTAGACTTCACTCCTCACGAGCTGTCTCTGAGACACCTTAAACTTCACCTCTCACCAAGTGTCTCTCAGACATCTTAGACTTCACCCCTCACCAGCTGTCTGTGAGACACCTTAGATTTCACCCCTCACCAGCTGTCTGTCAGACACCTTAGACTTCACCCCTCACCAGCTGTCTGTGAGACACCTTAAACTTCACCCCTCTCCAGCTGTCTGTGAGACACCTTAGACTTCACCCCTCACCAGCTGTCTCTGAGACACCTTAGACTTCACTCCTCACCAGCTGTCTGAGACACCTTAGACTTCACCCCTCACCAGCTGTCTCTGAGAGACCTTAGACTTCATCCCTGACCAGCTGTCTGTGAGATACCTTTGAGTTCACCCCTCACAAGCTGGCTGTGAGGCACCTTAGACTTCACTCCTCACCAACTGTCTGAGACATCTTAGACTTCACCCCTCACCAGCTGTCTGTGAGACACCTTAGACTTCACCCCTCACCAGCTGTCTGAGACACCTTAGACTTCTCCCCTCACCAGCTGTCTGTGGGACACCTTAGACGTCACTCTTCACCTGCTTTCTCTGAGACACCTTACACTTCTCCCCTCACCAGCTGTCTCTGGGACACCTTAGACTTCACCCCTCACCAGCTGTCTGTGAGACACCTTAGACTTCACCCCTCACCAGCTGTCTGTGAGACACGTTAGACTTCACCCCTCACCAGCTGTCTCTGAGACACCTTAGACTTCACTCCTCACCAGCTGTCTCTGAGACACCTTAGACTTCACCCCTCACCAGCTGTCTCTGAGACACCTTAGACTTCACCCCTCACCAGCTGTCTGTGAGACACCTTAGACTTCACCCCTCACCAGCTGTCTGAGACACCTTAGACTTCTCCCCTCACCAGCTGTCTGTGGGACACCTTAGACTTCACTCTTCACCTGCTTTCTCTGAGACACCTTACACTTCTCCCCTCACCAGCTGTCTCTGGGACACCTTAGACTTCACCCCTCACCAGCTGTCTGTGAGACACCTTAGACTTCACCCCTCACCAGCTGTCTGTGAGACACGTTAGACTTCACCCCTCACCAGCTGTCTCTGAGACACCTTAGACTTCACTCCTCACCAGCTGTCTCTGAGACACCATAGACTTCACCCGTCACCAGCTGTCTCTGAGACAGCTTAGATTTCACCCCTCACTAGCTGTCTCTGAGACATCTTCGACTTCACACCTCACCAGCTGTACGTGAGACACCTTAGACTTCGTCCCTCACCAGCTGTCTGTGAGACACCTTAGACTTCACTTCTCACCAGCAGTCTGAGACACCTTAGACTTCACCACTCACCAGCTGTCGCTGAGACACCTTAGATTTCACCCCTCACCAGCTGTCTGTGACACCTAAGACTTCACCCCTCACCAGCTGTGTGAGGCATCCTAGAGTTCACCCCTCACCTGCTGTCTGAGACACCTTAGACTTCGCCCTCAACAGCTGTCTGAGAGACACCTTAGACTTCACCCCTCACCAGCTGTCTCTGAGACACCTTAGACTTCATCCCTCACTAGCTGTCTGTGAGACACCTTTGAGTTCACCCCTCACAAGCTGGCTGTGAGACACCTTAGACTTCACTCCTCACCAACTGTCTGAGACATCTTAGAATTCAACCCTCACCAGCTGTCTGTGAGACACCTTAGACTTCTCCCCTCACCAGCTGTCTGTGGGACACCTTAGACTTCACTCTTCACCTGCTTTCTCTGAGACACCTTACACTTCTCCCCTCACCAGCTGTCTCTGGGACACCTTAGACTTCACCCCTCACCAGCTGTCTGTGAGACACCTTAAACTTCACCCCTCACCAGCTGTCTGTGAGACACCTTAAACTTCACCCCTCACCAGCTGTCTGTGAGACACGTTAGACTTCACCCCTCACCAGCTGTCTCTCAGACACCTTAGACTTTACTCCTCACCAGCTGCCTCTGAGACACCATAGACTTCACCCGTCACCAGCTGTCTCTGAGACACCTTAGATTTCACCCCTCACTAGCTGTCTCTGAGACATCTTCGACTTCACACCTCACCAGCTGTACGTAAGACACCTTAGACTTCATCCCTCACCAGCTTTCTGTGAGACACCTTAGACTTCACTTCCCACCAGCAGTCTGAGACACCTTAGACTTCACCACTCACCAGCTGTCGCTGAGACACCTTAGATTTCACCCCTCACCAGCTGTCTGTGACACCTAAGACTTCACCCCTCACCAGCTGTGTGAGGCACCCTAGAGTTCACCCCTCACCTGCTGTCTGAGACACCTTAGACTTCGCCCTCAACAGCTGTCTGAGAGACACCTTAGACTTTACCCTCAACAGCTGTCTGAGAGACACCTTAGACTTCACCCCTCACCAGCTGTCTGAGAGACCTTAGACTTCACCCCTCACCAGCTGTTTGTGAGACACCTTAGACTTCACCCCTCACCAGCTGTCTTTGAGACACATTAGACTTCACCCCTCGCCAGCTGTCTGAGACACCTTAGACTTCACTCCTCACCAGCTTTCTCTGAGACCCCTTAGACTTCACCCCTCACCAGCTGTCTGAGACACCTGAGACTTCTCCCCTCACCAACTGTGTCTGAGACACCTTAAGCTTCACTCCTCAACAGCTGGCTGAGATACCTTAGTCTTCACCACTCACCAGCTGTCTGTGAGACACCTTGGACTTCAGCCCTCACCAGATGTCTGTGAGACCCCTTAGACTTCACCCCTCACCAGCTGTCTCTGAGAGACCTTAGACTTCATCCCTGACCAGCTGTCTGTGAGATACCTTTGAGTTCACCCCTCACCAGCTGTCTGTGAGACACCTTAGACTTCACCCCTCACCAGCTGTCTGAGACACCTTAGACTTCTCCCCTCACCAGCTGTCTGTGGGACACCTTAGACTTCACTCTTCACCTGCTTTCTCTGAGACTCCTTACACTTCTCCCCTCACCAGCTGTCTCTGAGACAGCTTAGACTTCACTCCTCACGAGCTGTCTCTGAGACACCTTAAACTTCACCTCTCACCAAGTGTCTCTCAGACATCTTAGACTTCACCCCTCACCAGCTGTCTGTGAGACACCTTAGATTTCACCCCTCACCAGCTGTCTGTCAGACACCTTAGACTTCACCCCTCACCAGCTGTCTGTGAGACACCTTAAACTTCACCCCTCTCCAGCTGTCTGTGAGACACCTTAGACTTCACCCCTCACCAGCTGTCTCTGAGACACCTTAGACTTCACTCCTCACCAGCTGTCTGAGACACCTTAGACTTCACCCCTCACCAGCTGTCTCTGAGAGACCTTAGACTTCACCCCTCACCAGCTGTCTGTGAGACACCTTAGACTTCACCCCTCACCAGCTGTCTGTGGGACACCTTAGACTTCACTCTTCACCTGCTTTCTCTGAGACACCTTACACTTCTCCCCTCACCAGCTGTCTCTGGGACACCTTAGACTTCACCCCTCACCAGCTGTCTGTGAGACACCTTAGACTTCACACCTCACCAGCTGTACGTGAGACACCTTAGACTTCGTCCCTCACCAGCTGTCTGTGAGACACCTTAGACTTCACTTCTCACCAGCAGTCTGAGACACCTTAGACTTCACCACTCACCAGCTGTCGCTGAGACACCTTAGATTTCACCCCTCACCAGCTGTCTGTGACACCTAAGACTTCACCCCTCACCAGCTGTGTGAGGCATCCTAGAGTTCACCCCTCACCTGCTGTCTGAGACACCTTAGACTTCGCCCTCAACAGCTGTCTGAGAGACACCTTAGACTTCACCCCTCACCAGCTGTCTCTGAGACACCTTAGACTTCATCCCTCACTAGCTGTCTGTGAGACACCTTTGAGTTCACCCCTCACAAGCTGGCTGTGAGACACCTTAGACTTCACTCCTCACCAACTGTCTGAGACATCTTAGAATTCAACCCTCACCAGCTGTCTGTGAGACACCTTAGACTTCACCCCTCACCAGCTGTCTGAGACACCTTAGACTTCTCCCCTCACCAGCTGTCTGTGGGACACCTTAGACTTCACTCTTCACCTGCTTTCTCTGAGACACCTTACACTTCTCCCCTCACCAGCTGTCTCTGGGACACCTTAGACTTCACCCCTCACCAGCTGTCTGTGAGACACCTTAAACTTCACCCCTCACCAGCTGTCTGTGAGACACCTTAGACTTTACTCCTCACCAGCTGCCTCTGAGACACCATAGACTTCACCCGTCACCAGCTGTCTCTGAGACACCTTAGACTTCATCCCTCACCAGCTTTCTGTGAGACACCTTAGACTTCACTTCTCACCAGCAGTCTGAGACACCTTAGACTTCACCACTCACCAGCTGTCGCTGAGACACCTTAGATTTCACCCCTCACCAGCTGTCTGTGACACCTAAGACTTCACCCCTCACCAGCTGTGTGAGGCACCCTAGAGTTCACCCCTCACCTGCTGTCTGAGACACCTTAGACTTCGCCCTCAACAGCTGTCTGAGAGACACCTTAGACTTTACCCTCAACAGCTGTCTGAGAGACACCTTAGACTTCACCCCTCACCAGCTGTCTGAGAGACCTTAGACTTCACCCCTCACCAGCTGTTTGTGAGACACCTTAGACTTCACCCCTCACCAGCTGTCTTTGAGACACATTAGACTTCACCCCTCGCCAGCTGTCTGAGACACCTTAGACTTCACTCCTCACCAGCTTTCTCTGAGACCCCTTAGACTTCACCCCTCACCAGCTGTCTGAGACACCTGAGACTTCTCCCCTCACCAACTGTGTCTGAGACACCTTAAGCTTCACTCCTCAACAGCTGTCTGAGATACCTTAGTCTTCACCACTCACCAGCTGTCTGTGAGACACCTTGGACTTCAGCCCTCACCAGATGTCTGTGAGACCCCTTAGACTTCACCCCTCACCAGCTGTCTGAGACACCTTAGACTTCACCCCTCACCAGCTGTCTCCGAGAGACCTTAGACTTCATCCCTGACCAGCTGTCTGTGAGACACCTTTGAGTTCACCCCTCACAAGCTGGCTGTGAGACACCTTAGACTTCACTCCTCACCAACTGTCTGAGACATCTTAGACTTCACCCCTCACCAGCTGTCTGTGAGACACCTCAGACTTCACCCCTCACCAGCTGTCTGAGACACCTTAGACTTCTCCCCTCACCAGCTGTCTGTGGGACACCTTAGACTTCACTCTTCACCTGCTTTCTCTGAGACACCTTACACTTCTCCCCTCACCAGCTGTCTCTGGGACACCTTCGACTTCACCCCTCACCAGCTGTCTCTGAGACACATTCGACTTAACTCCTGACCAGCTGTCTGTGCGACACCTTAAACTTCACCCCTCACCAGCTGTCTGTGAGACACCTTAGACTTCACCCCTCACCAGCTGTCTCTGAGACACCTTAGACTTCACTCCTCACCAGCTGCCTGTGAGACACCTTAGACTTCACTCCTCACCAGCTGTCTCTGAGACACCATAGACTTCACCCCTCACCAGCTGTCTGAGAGACACGTTAGACTTCACCCTCAACAGCTGTCTGAGAGACACCTTAGACTTCACCCCTATCCAGCTGTCTGAGTGACCTTAGGCTTCACTCCTCACCAGCGATCTCTGAGACACCTTAGACTTCACCCCTCACCAGCTGTCTGAGACACCTGAGACTTCACCCCTCACCAACTGTGTCTGAGACACCTTAAACTTCACTCCTCACCAGCTGTCTCTGAGACACCTTAGACTTCACCCCTTACCAGCTGTCTGTGAGACACCTTAGACTTCGCCCCTCACCAGCTGTCTCTGAGACACCTTAGACTTCATCGCTAACCAGCTGTCTGTGAGACACCTTGGACTTCACACCTCACAAGCTGGCTGTGAGACACCTTAGACTTCACCCCTCACCAGCTGTCTGTGAGACACCTTAAACTTCACCCCTCTCCAGCTGTCTGTGAGACACCTTAGACTTCACCCCTCACCAGCTGTCTCTGAGACACCTTAGACTTCATCCCTCACCAGCTGTCTGTGAGACACCTTTGAGTTCACCCCTCACAAGCTGGCTGTGAGACACCTTAGACTTCACTCCTCACCAACTGTCTGAGACATCTTAGACTTCAACCCTCACCAGCTGTCTGTGAGACACCTTAGACTTCACCCCTCACCAGCTGTCTGAGACACCTTAGACTTCTCCCCTCACCAGCTGTCTGTGGGACACCTTAGACTTCACTCTTCACCTGCTTTCTCTGAGACACCTTACACTTCTCCCCTCACCAGCTGTCTCTGGGACACCTTAGACTTCACCCCTCACCAGCTGTCTGTGAGACACCTTAGACTTCACCCCTCACCAGCTGTCTCTGAGACACCTTAGACTTTACTCCTCACCAGCTGTCTGTGAGACACCTTAAACTTCACCCCTCACCAGCTGTCTGTGAGACACGTTAGACTTCACCCCTCACCAGCTGTCTCTGAGACACCTTAGACTTTACTCCTCACCAGCTGCCTCTGAGACACCTTAGACTTCACTCCTCACCAGCTGTCTCTGAGACACCATAGACTTCACCCGTCACCAGCTGTCTCTGAGACACCTTAGATTTCACCCCTCACTAGCTGTCTCTGAGACATCTTCGACTTCACACCTCACCAGCTGTACGTGAGACACCTTAGACTTCATCCCTCACCAGCTGTCTGTGAGACACCTTAGACTTCACTTCTCACCAGCAGTCTGAGACACCTTAGACTTCACCACTCACCAGCTGTCGCTGAGACACCTTAGATTTCACCCCTCACCAGCTGTCTGTGACACCTAAGACTTCACCCCTCACCAGCTGTGTGAGGCACCCTAGAGTTCACCCCTCACCTGCTGTCTGAGACACCTTAGACTTCGCCCTCAGCAGCTGTCTGAGAGACACCTTAGACTTTACCCTCAACAGCTGTCTGAGAGACACCTTAGACTTCACCCCTCACCAGCTGTCTGAGAGACTTTAGACTTCACCCCTCAACAGCTGTTTGTGAGACACCTTAGACTTCACCCCTCCCCAGCTGTCTTTGAGACACATTAGACTTCACCCCTCGCCAGCTGTCTGAGACACCGTAGACTTCACTCCTCACCAGCTTTCTCTGAGACCCCTTAGACTTCACCCCTCACCAGCTGTCTGTGAGACACCTTCGACTTAACTCCTCACCAGCTGTCTGTGAGACACCTTAGACTTCACCCCTCACCAGCTGTCTCTGAGACACCTTCGACTTAACTCCTCACCAGCTGTCTGTGCGACACCTTAAACTTCACCCCTCACCAGCTGTCTGTGAGACACGTTAGACTTCACCCCTCACCAGCTGTCTCTGAGACACCTTAGACTTCACTCCTCACCAGCTGCCTGTGAGACACCTTAGACTTCACTCCTCACCAGCTGTCTCTGAACACCTTAGATTTCACCCCTCACTAGCTGTCTGTGAGACACCTTAGACTTCACTTCTCACCAGCTGTACATGAGACACCTTAGACTTCATCCCTCACCGGCTGTCTGTGAGACACCTTAGACTTCACTTCTCACCAGCAGTCTGAGACACCTTAGACTTCACCACTTACCAGCTGTCGCTGAGACACCTTGGATTTCACCCCTCACCAGCTGTCTGTGACACCTTAGACTTCACCCCTCACCAGCTGTGTGAGACACCTTAGACTTCACTCCTCACCAGCTGTCTGTGAGACACCTTAGACTTCACCCCTCACCAGCTGTCTTTGAGACACCTTAGACTTCACCCCTCGCCAGCTGTCTGAGACACCTTAGACTTCACTCCTCACCAGCTTTCTCTGAGACCCCTTAGACTTCACCCCTCACCAGCTGTCTGTGAGACACCTTAATCTTCACCCCTCACCAGCTGTCTGAGATACCTGAGACTTCTCCCCTCACCAACTGTGTTTGAGATACCTTAAGCTTCACTCCTCAACAGCTGTCTGAGATACCTTGGTCTTCACCACTCACCAGCTGTCTGTGAGACACCTTAGACTTCAGCCCTCACCAGATGTCTGTGAGACCCCTTAGACTTCACCCCTCACCAGCTGTCTGAGACACCTTAGACTTCACTCCTCACCAGCTGTCACTGAGACACCTTAGACTTCACCCCTCACCAGCTGTCTGTGAGACACCTTAGACTTCACCCCTCACCAGCTGTCTCTGAACACCTTTGACTTCACCCCTCACCAGCTGTCTGTGAGACACCTTAGACTTCACCCCTCACCAGCTGTCTCTGAGACACCTTAGACTTCACTCCTCACCAGCTGTCTCTGAGACACCTTAGACTTCACCCCTCACCAGCTGTCTCTGAGACACCTTAGACTTCACCCCTCACCAGCTGTCTGAGATACCTTAGACTTCACCCCTCACCAGCTGTCTCTGTGACTCCTCAGACTTCACCCCTCACCAGCTGTCTCTGAGACACCTTAGATTTCACCCCTCACTAGCTGTCTCTGAGACATCTTCGACTTCACACCTCACCAGCTGTACGTGAGACACCTTAGACTTCATCCCTCACCAGCTGTCTGTGAGACACCTTAGACTTCACTTCTCACCAGCAGTCTGAGACACCTTAGACTTCACCACTCACCAGCTGTCGCTGAGACACCTTAGATTTCACCCCTCACCAGCTGTCTGTGACACCTAAGACTTCACCCCTCACCAGCTGTGTGAGGCACCCTAGAGTTCACCCCTCACCTGCTGTCTGAGACACCTTAGACTTCGCCCTCAGCAGCTGTCTGAGAGACACCTTAGACTTTACCCTCAACAGCTGTCTGAGAGACACCTTAGACTTCACTCCTCACCAACTGTCTGAGACATCTTAGACTTCAACCCTCACCAGCTGTCTGTGAGACACCTTAGACTTCACCCCTCACCAGCTGTCTGAGACACCTTAGACTTCTCCCCTCACCAGCTGTCTGTGGGACACCTTAGACTTCACTCTTCACCTGCTTTCTCTGAGACACCTTACACTTCTCCCCTCACCAGCTGTCTCTGGGACACCTTAGACTTCACCCCTCACCAGCTGTCTGTGAGACACCTTAGACTTCACCCCTCACCAGCTGTCTCTGAGACACCTTAGACTTAACTCCTCACCAGCTGTCTGTGAGACACCTTAAACTTCACCCCTCACCAGCTGTCTGTGAGACACGTTAGACTTCACCCCTCACCAGCTGTCTCTGAGACACCTTAGACTTTACTCCTCACCAGCTGCCTCTGAGACACCTTAGACTTCACTCCTCACCAGCTGTCTCTGAGACACCATAGACTTCACCCGTCACCAGCTGTCTCTGAGACACCTTAGATTTCACCCCTCACTAGCTGTCTCTGAGACATCTTCGACTTCACACCTCACCAGCTGTACGTGAGACACCTTAGACTTCATCCCTCACCATCTGTCTGTGAGACACCTTAGACTTCACTTCTCACCAGCAGTCTGAGACACCTTAGACTTCACCACTCACCAGCTGTCGCTGAGACACCTTAGATTTCACCCCTCACCAGCTGTCTGTGACACCTAAGACTTCACCCCTCACCAGCTGTGTGAGGCACCCTAGAGTTCACCCCTCACCTGCTGTCTGAGACACCTTAGACTTCGCCCTCAGCAGCTGTCTGAGAGACACCTTAGACTTTACCCTCAACAGCTGTCTGAGAGACACCTTAGACTTCACCCCTCACCAGCTGTCTGAGAGACTTTAGACTTCACCCCTCAACAGCTGTTTGTGAGACACCTTAGACTTCACCCCTCCCCAGCTGTCTTTGAGACACATTAGACTTCACCCCTCGCCAGCTGTCTGAGACACCTTAGACTTCACTCCTCACCAGCTTTCTCTGAGACCCCTTAGACTTCACCCCTCACCAGCTGTCTGTGAGACACCTTCGACTTAACTCCTCACCAGCTGTCTGTGAGACACCTTAGACTTCACCCCTCACCAGCTGTCTCTGAGACACCTTCGACTTAACTCCTCACCAGCTGTCTGTGCGACACCTTAAACTTCACCCCTCACCAGCTGTCTGTGAGACACGTTAGACTTCACCCCTCACCAGCTGTCTCTGAGACACCTTAGACTTCACTCCTCACCAGCTGCCTGTGAGACACCTTAGACTTCACTCCTCACCAGCTGTCTCTGAACACCTTAGATTTCACCCCTCACTAGCTGTCTCTGAGACATCTTAGACTTCACACCTCACCAGCTGTACATGAGACACCTTAGACTTCATCCCTCACCGGCTGTCTGTGAGACACCTTAGACTTCACTTCTCACCAGCAGTCTGAGACACCTTAGACTTCACCACTTACCAGCTGTCGCTGAGACACCTTGGATTTCACCCCTCACCAGCTGTCTGTGACACCTTAGACTTCACCCCTCACCAGCTGTGTGAGACACCTTAGACTTCACTCCTCACCAGCTGTCTGTGAGACACCTTAGACTTCACCCCTCACCAGCTGTCTTTGAGACACCTTAGACTTCACCCCTCGCCAGCTGTCTGAGACACCTTAGACTTCACTCCTCACCAGCTTTCTCTGAGACCCCTTAGACTTCACCCCTCACCAGCTGTCTGTGAGACACCTTAATCTTCACCCCTCACCAGCTGTCTGAGATACCTGAGACTTCTCCCCTCACCAACTGTGTTTGAGATACCTTAAGCTTCACTCCTCAACAGCTGTCTGAGATACCTTGGTCTTCACCACTCACCAGCTGTCTGTGAGACACCTTAGACTTCAGCCCTCACCAGATGTCTGTGAGACCCCTTAGACTTCACCCCTCACCAGCTGTCTGAGACACCTTAGACTTCACTCCTCACCAGCTGTCACTGAGACACCTTAGACTTCACCCCTCACCAGCTGTCTGTGAGACACCTTAGACTTCACCCCTCACCAGCTGTCTCTGAACACCTTTAACTTCACCCCTCACCAGCTGTCTGTGAGACACCTTAGACTTCACCCCTCACCAGCTGTCTCTGAGACACCTTAGACTTCACTCCTCACCAGCTGTCTCTGAGACACCTTAGACTTCACCCCTCACCAGCTGTCTCTGAGACACCTTAGACTTCACCCCTCACCAGCTGTCTGAGACACCTTAGACTTCACCCCTCACCAGCTGTCTGAGATACCTTAGACTTCACCCCTCACCAGCTGTCTCTGTGACTCCTCAGACTTCACCCCTCACCAGCTGTCTCTGAGACACCTTAGATTTCACCCCTCACTAGCTGTCTCTGAGACATCTTCGACTTCACACCTCACCAGCTGTACGTGAGACACCTTAGACTTCATCCCTCACCAGCTGTCTGTGAGACACCTTAGACTTCACTTCTCACCAGCAGTCTGAGACACCTTAGACTTCACCACTCACCAGCTGTCGCTGAGACACCTTAGATTTCACCCCTCACCAGCTGTCTGTGACACCTAAGACTTCACCCCTCACCAGCTGTGTGAGGCACCTAGAGTTCACCCCTCACCTGCTGTCTGAGACACCTTAGACTTCGCCCTCAGCAGCTGTCTGAGAGACACCTTAGACTTTACCCTCAACAGCTGTCTGAGAGACACCTTAGACTTCACTCCTCACCAACTGTCTGAGACATCTTAGACTTCAACCCTCACCAGCTGTCTGTGAGACACCTTAGACTTCACCCCTCACCAGCTGTCTGAGACACCTTAGACTTCTCCCCTCACCAGCTGTCTGTGGGACACCTTAGACTTCACTCTTCACCTGCTTTCTCTGAGACACCTTACACTTCTCCCCTCACCAGCTGTCTCTGGGACACCTTAGACTTCACCCCTCACCAGCTGTCTGTGAGACACCTTAGACTTCACCCCTCACCAGCTGTCTCTGAGACACCTTAGACTTAACTCCTCACCAGCTGTCTGTGAGACACCTTAAACTTCACCCCTCACCAGCTGTCTGTGAGACACGTTAGACTTCACCCCTCACCAGCTGTCTCTGAGACACCTTAGACTTTACTCCTCACCAGCTGCCTCTGAGACACCTTAGACTTCACTCCTCACCAGCTGTCTCTGAGACACCATAGACTTCACCCGTCACCAGCTGTCTCTGAGACACCTTAGATTTCACCCCTCACTAGCTGTCTCTGAGACATCTTCGACTTCACACCTCACCAGCTGTACGTGAGACACCTTAGACTTCATCCCTCACCAGCTGTCTGTGAGACACCTTAGACTTCACTTCTCACCAGCAGTCTGAGACACCTTAGACTTCACCACTCACCAGCTGTCGCTGAGACACCTTAGATTTCACCCCTCACCAGCTGTCTGTGACACCTAAGACTTCACCCCTCACCAGCTGTGTGAGGCACCCTAGAGTTCACCCCTCACCTGCTGTCTGAGACACCTTAGACTTCGCCCTCAGCAGCTGTCTGAGAGACACCTTAGACTTTACCCTCAACAGCTGTCTGAGAGACACCTTAGACTTCACTCCTCACCAACTGTCTGAGACATCTTAGACTTCAACCCTCACCAGCTGTCTGTGAGACACCTTAGACTTCACCCCTCACCAGCTGTCTGAGACACCTTAGACTTCTCCCCTCACCAGCTGTCTGTGGGACACCTTAGACTTCACTCTTCACCTGCTTTCTCTGAGACACCTTACACTTCTCCCCTCACCAGCTGTCTCTGGGACACCTTAGACTTCACCCCTCACCAGCTGTCTGTGAGACACCTTAGACTTCACCCCTCACCAGCTGTCTCTGAGACACCTTAGACTTAACTCCTCACCAGCTGTCTGTGAGACACCTTAAACTTCACCCCTCACCAGCTGTCTGTGAGACACGTTAGACTTCACCCCTCACCAGCTGTCTCTGAGACACCTTAGACTTTACTCCTCACCAGCTGCCTCTGAGACACCTTAGACTTCACTCCTCACCAGCTGTCTCTGAGACACCATAGACTTCACCCGTCACCAGCTGTCGCTGAGACACCTTAGATTTCACCCCTCACCAGCTGTCTGTGACACCTAAGACTTCACCCCTCACCAGCTGTGTGAGGCACCCTAGAGTTCACCCCTCACCTGCTGTCTGAGACACCTTAGACTTCGCCCTCAGCAGCTGTCTGAGAGACACCTTAGACTTTACCCTCAACAGCTGTCTGAGAGACACCTTAGACTTCACTCCTCACCAGCTTTCTCTGAGACCCCTTAGACTTCACCCCTCACCAGCTGTCTGTGAGACACCTTCGACTTAACTCCTCACCAGCTGTCTGTGAGACACCTTAGACTTCACCCCTCACCAGCTGTCTCTGAGACACCTTCGACTTAACTCCTCACCAGCTGTCTGTGCGACACCTTAAACTTCACCCCTCACCAGCTGTCTGTGAGACACGTTAGACTTCACCCCTCACCAGCTGTCTCTGAGACACCTTAGACTTCACTCCTCACCAGCTGCCTGTGAGACACCTTAGACTTCACTCCTCACCAGCTGTCGCTGAGACACCTTAGATTTCACCCCTCACCAGCTGTCTGTGACACCTAAGACTTCACCCCTCACCAGCTGTGTGAGGCACCCTAGAGTTCACCCCTCACCTGCTGTCTGAGACACCTTAGACTTCGCCCTCAGCAGCTGTCTGAGAGACACCTTAGACTTTACCCTCAACAGCTGTCTGAGAGACACCTTAGACTTCACTCCTCACCAACTGTCTGAGACATCTTAGACTTCAACCCTCACCAGCTGTCTGTGAGACACCTTAGACTTCACCCCTCACCAGCTGTCTGAGACACCTTAGACTTCTCCCCTCACCAGCTGTCTGTGGGACACCTTAGACTTCACTCTTCACCTGCTTTCTCTGAGACACCTTACACTTCTCCCCTCAACAGCTGTCTCTGGGACACCTTAGACTTCACCCCTCACCAGCTGTCTGTGAGACACCTTAGACTTCACCCCTCACCAGCTGTCTCTGAGACACCTTAGACTTAACTCCTCACCAGCTGTCTGTGAGACACCTTAAACTTCACCCCTCACCAGCTGTCTGTGAGACACGTTAGACTTCACCCCTCACCAGCTGTCTCTGAGACACCTTAGACTTTACTCCTCACCAGCTGCCTCTGAGACACCTTAGACTTCACTCCTCACCAGCTGTCTCTGAGACACCATAGACTTCACCCGTCACCAGCTGTCTCTGAGACACCTTAGATTTCACCCCTCACTAGCTGTCTCTGAGACATCTTCGACTTCACACCTCACCAGCTGTACGTGAGACACCTTAGACTTCATCCCTCACCAGCTGTCTGTGAGACACCTTAGACTTCACTTCTCACCAGCAGTCTGAGACACCTTAGACTTCACCACTCACCAGCTGTCGCTGAGACACCTTAGATTTCACCCCTCACCAGCTGTCTGTGACACCTAAGACTTCACCCCTCACCAGCTGTGTGAGGCACCCTAGAGTTCACCCCTCACCTGCTGTCTGAGACACCTTAGACTTCGCCCTCAGCAGCTGTCTGAGAGACACCTTAGACTTTACCATCAACAGCTGTCTGAGAGACACCTTAGACTTCACCCCTCACCAGCTGTCTGAGAGACTTTAGACTTCACCCCTCAACAGCTGTTTGTGAGACACCTTAGACTTCACCCCTCCCCAGCTGTCTTTGAGACACATTAGACTTCACCCCTCGCCAGCTGTCTGAGACACCTTAGACTTCACTCCTCACCAGCTTTCTCTGAGACCCCTTAGACTTCACCCCTCACCAGCTGTCTGTGAGACACCTTCGACTTAACTCCTCACCAGCTGTCTGTGAGACACCTTAGACTTCACCCCTCACCAGCTGTGTCTGAGACACCTTCGACTTAACTCCTCACCAGCTGTCTGTGCGACACCTTAAACTTCACCCCTCACCAGCTGTCTGTGAGACACGTTAGACTTCACCCCTCACCAGCTGTCTCTGAGACACCTTAGACTTCACTCCTCACCAGCTGCCTGTGAGACACCTTAGACTTCACTCCTCACCAGCTGTCTCTGAACACCTTAGATTTCACCCCTCACTAGCTGTCTCTGAGACATCTTAGACTTCACACCTCACCAGCTGTACATGAGACACCTTAGACTTCATCCCTCACCGGCTGTCTGTGAGACACCTTAGACTTCACTTCTCACCAGCAGTCTGAGACACCTTAGACTTCACCACTTTCCAGCTGTCGCTGAGACACCTTGGATTTCACCCCTCACCAGCTGTCTGTGACACCTTAGACTTCACCCCTCACCAGCTGTGTGAGACACCTTAGACTTCACTCCTCACCAGCTGTCTGTGAGACACCTTAGACTTCACCCCTCACCAGCTGTCTTTGAGACACCTTAGACTTCACCCCTCGCCAGCTGTCTGAGACACCTTAGACTTCACTCCTCACCAGCTTTCTCTGAGACCCCTTAGACTTCACCCCTCACCAGCTGTCTGTGAGACACCTTAATCTTCACCCCTCACCAGCTGTCTGAGATACCTGAGACTTCTCCCCTCACCAACTGTGTTTGAGATACCTTAAGCTTCACTCCTCAACAGCTGTCTGAGATACCTTGGTCTTCACCACTCACCAGCTGTCTGTGAGACACCTTAGACTTCAGCCCTCACCAGATGTCTGTGAGACCCCTTAGACTTCACCCCTCACCAGCTGTCTGAGACACCTTAGACTTCACTCCTCACCAGCTGTCACTGAGACACCTTAGACTTCACCCCTCACCAGCTGTCTGTGAGACACCTTAGACTTCACCCCTCACCAGCTGTCTCTGAACACCTTTGACTTCACCCCTCACCAGCTGTCTGTGAGACACCTTAGACTTCACCCCTCACCAGCTGTCTCTGAGACACCTTAGACTTCACTCCTCACCAGCTGTCTCTGAGACACCTTAGACTTCACCCCTCACCAGCTGTCTCTGAGACACCTTAGACTTCACCCCTCACCAGCTGTCTGAGATACCTTAGACTTCACCCCTCACCAGCTGTCTCTGTGACTCCTCAGACTTCACCCCTCACCAGCTGTCTCTGAGACACCTTAGATTTCACCCCTCACTAGCTGTCTCTGAGACATCTTCGACTTCACACCTCACCAGCTGTACGTGAGACACCTTAGACTTCATCCCTCACCAGCTGTCTGTGAGACACCTTAGACTTCACTTCTCACCAGCAGTCTGAGACACCTTAGACTTCACCACTCACCAGCTGTCGCTGAGACACCTTAGATTTCACCCCTCACCAGCTGTCTGTGACACCTAAGACTTCACCCCTCACCAGCTGTGTGAGGCACCCTAGAGTTCACCCCTCACCTGCTGTCTGAGACACCTTAGACTTCGCCCTCAGCAGCTGTCTGAGAGACACCTTAGACTTTACCCTCAACAGCTGTCTGAGAGACACCTTAGACTTCACTCCTCACCAACTGTCTGAGACATCTTAGACTTCTCCCCTCACCAGCTGTCTGTGGGACACCTTAGACTTCACTCTTCACCTGCTTTCTCTGAGACACCTTACACTTCTCCCCTCACCAGCTGTCTCTGGGACACCTTAGACTTCACCCCTCACCAGCTGTCTGTGAGACACCTTAGACTTCACCCCTCACCAGCTGTCTCTGAGACACCTTAGACTTAACTCCTCACCAGCTGTCTGTGAGACACCTTAAACTTCACCCCTCACCAGCTGTCTGTGAGACACGTTAGACTTCACCCCTCACCAGCTGTCTCTGAGACACCTTAGACTTTACTCCTCACCAGCTGCCTCTGAGACACCTTAGACTTCACTCCTCACCAGCTGTCTCTGAGACACCATAGACTTCACCCGTCACCAGCTGTCTCTGAGACACCTTAGATTTCACCCCTCACTAGCTGTCTCTGAGACATCTTCGACTTCACACCTCACCAGCTGTACGTGAGACACCTTAGACTTCATCCCTCACCAGCTGTCTGTGAGACACCTTAGACTTCACTTCTCACCAGCAGTCTGAGACACCTTAGACTTCACCACTCACCAGCTGTCGCTGAGACACCTTAGATTTCACCCCTCAGCAGCTGTCTGTGACACCTAAGACTTCACCCCTCACCAGCTGTGTGAGGCACCCTAGAGTTCACCCCTCACCTGCTGTCTGAGACACCTTAGACTTCGCCCTCAGCAGCTGTCTGAGAGACACCTTAGACTTTACCCTCAACAGCTGTCTGAGAGACACCTTAGACTTCACCCCTCACCAGCTGTCTGAGAGACTTTAGACTTCACCCCTCAACAGCTGTTTGTGAGACACCTTAGACTTCACCCCTCCCCAGCTGTCTTTGAGACACATTAGACTTCACCCCTCGCCAGCTGTCTGAGACACCTTAGACTTCACTCCTCACCAGCTTTCTCTGAGACCCCTTAGACTTCACCGCTCACCAGCTGTCTGTGAGACACCTTAGACTTCACCCCTCACCAGCTGTCTGAGACACCTGAGACTTCTCCCCTCACCAACTGTGTCTGAGACACCTTAAGCTTCACTCCTCAACAGCTGTCTGAGATACCTTAGTCTTCACCACTCACCAGCTGTCTGTGAGACACCTTGGACTTCAGCCCTCACCAGATGTCTGTGAGACCCCTTAGACTTCACCCCTCACCAGCTGTCTGAGACACCTTAGACTTCACCCCTCACCAGCTGTCACTGAGACACCTTAGACTTCACCCCTCACCAGCTGTCTGTGAGACACCTTCGACTTAACTCCTCACCAGCTGTCTGTGAGACACCTTAGACTTCACCCCTCACCAGCTGTCTCTGAGACACCTTCGACTTAACTCCTCACCAGCTGTCTGTGCGACACCTTAAACTTCACCCCTCACCAGCTGTCTGTGAGACACGTTAGACTTCACCCCTCACCAGCTGTCTCTGAGACACCTTAGACTTCACTCCTCACCAGCTGCCTGTGAGACACCTTAGACTTCACTCCTCACCAGCTGTCTCTGAACACCTTAGATTTCACCCCTCACTAGCTGTCTCTGAGACATCTTAGACTTCACACCTCACCAGCTGTACATGAGACACCTTAGACTTCATCCCTCACCGGCTGTCTGTGAGACACCTTAGACTTCACTTCTCACCAGCAGTCTGAGACACCTTAGACTTCACCACTTACCAGCTGTCGCTGAGACACCTTGGATTTCACCCCTCACCAGCTGTCTGTGACACCTTAGACTTCACCCCTCACCAGCTGTGTGAGACACCTTAGACTTCACTCCTCACCAGCTGTCTGTGAGACACCTTAGACTTCACCCCTCACCAGCTGTCTTTGAGACACCTTAGACTTCACCCCTCGCCAGCTGTCTGAGACACCTTAGACTTCACTCCTCACCAGCTTTCTCTGAGACCCCTTAGACTTCACCCCTCACCAGCTGTCTGTGAGACACCTTAATCTTCACCCCTCACCAGCTGTCTGAGATACCTGAGACTTCTCCCCTCACCAACTGTGTTTGAGATACCTTAAGCTTCACTCCTCAACAGCTGTCTGAGATACCTTGGTCTTCACCACTCACCAGCTGTCTGTGAGACACCTTAGACTTCAGCCCTCACCAGATGTCTGTGAGACCCCTTAGACTTCACCCCTCACCAGCTGTCTGAGACACCTTAGACTTCACTCCTCACCAGCTGTCACTGAGACACCTTAGACTTCACCCCTCACCAGCTGTCTGTGAGACACCTTAGACTTCACCCCTCACCAGCTGTCTCTGAACACCTTTGACTTCACCCCTCACCAGCTGTCTGTGAGACACCTTAGACTTCACCCCTCACCAGCTGTCTCTGAGACACCTTAGACTTCACTCCTCACCAGCTGTCTCTGAGACACCTTAGACTTCACCCCTCACCAGCTGTCTCTGAGACACCTTAGACTTCACCCCTCACCAGCTGTCTGAGATACCTTAGACTTCACCCCTCACCAGCTGTCTCTGTGACTCCTCAGACTTCACCCCTCACCAGCTGTCTCTGAGACACCTTAGATTTCACCCCTCACTAGCTGTCTCTGAGACATCTTCGACTTCACACCTCACCAGCTGTACGTGAGACACCTTAGACTTCATCCCTCACCAGCTGTCTGTGAGACACCTTAGACTTCACTTCTCACCAGCAGTCTGAGACACCTTAGACTTCACCACTCACCAGCTGTCGCTGAGACACCTTAGATTTCACCCCTCACCAGCTGTCTGTGACACCTAAGACTTCACCCCTCACCAGCTGTGTGAGGCACCCTAGAGTTCACCCCTCACCTGCTGTCTGAGACACCTTAGACTTCGCCCTCAGCAGCTGTCTGAGAGACACCTTAGACTTTACCCTCAACAGCTGTCTGAGAGACACCTTAGACTTCACCCCTCACCAGCTGTCTGAGAGACTTTAGACTTCACCCCTCAACAGCTGTTTGTGAGACACCTTAGACTTCACCCCTCCCCAGCTGTCTTTGAGACACATTAGACTTCACCCCTCGCCAGCTGTCTGAGACACCTTAGACTTCACTCCTCACCAGCTTTCTCTGAGACCCCTTAGACTTCACCGCTCACCAGCTGTCTGTGAGACACCTTAGACTTCACCCCTCACCAGCTGTCTGAGACTTCTCCCCTCACCAACTGTGTCTGAGACACCTTAAGCTTCACTCCTCAACAGCTGTCTGAGATACCTTAGTCTTCACCACTCACCAGCTGTCTGTGAGACACCTTGGACTTCAGCCCTCACCAGATGTCTGTGAGACCCCTTAGACTTCACCCCTCACCAGCTGTCTGAGACACCTTAGACTTCACCCCTCACCAGCTGTCACTGAGACACCTTAGACTTCACCCCTCACCAGCTGTCTGTGAGACACCTTCGACTTAACTCCTCACCAGCTGTCTGTGAGACACCTTAGACTTCACCCCTCACCAGCTGTCTCTGAGACACCTTCGACTTAACTCCTCACCAGCTGTCTGTGCGACACCTTAAACTTCACCCCTCACCAGCTGTCTGTGAGACACGTTAGACTTCACCCCTCACCAGCTGTCTCTGAGACACCTTAGACTTCACTCCTCACCAGCTGCCTGTGAGACACCTTAGACTTCACTCCTCACCAGCTGTCTCTGAACACCTTAGATTTCACCCCTCACTAGCTGTCTCTGAGACATCTTAGACTTCACACCTCACCAGCTGTACATGAGACACCTTAGACTTCATCCCTCACCGGCTGTCTGTGAGACACCTTAGACTTCACTTCTCACCAGCAGTCTGAGACACCTTAGACTTCACCACTTACCAGCTGTCGCTGAGACACCTTGGATTTCACCCCTCACCAGCTGTCTGTGACACCTTAGACTTCACCCCTCACCAGCTGTGTGAGACACCTTAGACTTCACTCCTCACCAGCTGTCTGTGAGACACCTTAGACTTCACCCCTCACCAGCTGTCTTTGAGACACCTTAGACTTCACCCCTCGCCAGCTGTCTGAGACACCTTAGACTTCACTCCTCACCAGCTTTCTCTGAGACCCCTTAGACTTCACCCCTCACCAGCTGTCTGTGAGACACCTTAATCTTCACCCCTCACCAGCTGTCTGAGATACCTGAGACTTCTCCCCTCACCAACTGTGTTTGAGATACCTTAAGCTTCACTCCTCAACAGCTGTCTGAGATACCTTGGTCTTCACCACTCACCAGCTGTCTGTGAGACACCTTAGACTTCAGCCCTCACCAGATGTCTGTGAGACCCCTTAGACTTCACCCCTCACCAGCTGTCTGAGACACCTTAGACTTCACTCCTCACCAGCTGTCACTGAGACACCTTAGACTTCACCCCTCACCAGCTGTCTGTGAGACACCTTAGACTTCACCCCTCACCAGCTGTCTCTGAACACCTTTGACTTCACCCCTCACCAGCTGTCTGTGAGACACCTTAGACTTCACCCCTCACCAGCTGTCTCTGAGACACCTTAGACTTCACTCCTCACCAGCTGTCTCTGAGACACCTTAGACTTCACCTCTCACCAGCTGTCTCTGAGACACCTTAGACTTCACCCCTCACCAGCTGTCTGAGATACCTTAGACTTCACTCCTCACCAGCTGTCTCTGTGACTCCTCAGACTTCACCCCTCACCAGCTGTCTCTGAGACACCTTAGACTTCACCCCTCACCAGCTGTCTGAGACAGCTTAGAGTTCACCCAACACCAGCTGTCTCTGAGACACCTTAGACTTCACCCCTCACCAGCTGTCTGAGACAGCTTTGACTTTACCCAACACCAGCAGTCTCTGAGACACCTCAGACTTCAACCCTCACCAGCTGTCTGTGAGACACCTTAGACTTCACTTCTCACCAGCAGTCTGAGACACCTTAGACTTCACCCCTCACCAGCTGTCGCTGAGACACCTTAGATTTCACCCCTCACCTGCTGTCTGAGACACCTTAGACTTCACCCTCAACAGCTGTCTGAGAGACACCTTAGACTTCACCCTCAACAGCTGTCTGTGAGACACCTTGAACTTCACCCCTCTCCAGCTGTCTGTGAGACACCTTAGACTTCACCCGTCACCAGCTGTATCTGAGACACCTTAGACTTCAACCCTCACCAGCTGTCTTGAGACACCTTAGACTTCACTCCTCACCAGCTTTCTCTGAGACACCTTAGACTTCTCCCCTCACCAGCTGTCTGTGCGACACCTTAGACTTCACTCTTCACCTGCTTTCTCTGAGACACCTTACACTTCCTCCCCTCACCAGCTGTCTCTGGGACACCTTAGACTTCACCCCTCACCAGCTGTCTGTGAGACACCTTGGACTTCACCCCTCACCAGCTGTCTCTGAGACACCTTCGACTTAACTCCTCACCAGCTGTCTGTGAGACACCTTGAACTTCACCCCTCACCAGCTGTCTGTGAGACACCTTAGACTTCACCCCTCATCAGCTGTCTCTGAGACACCTTAGACTTCACTCCTCACCAGCTGCCTCTGAGACACCTTAGACTTCACTCCTCACCAGCTGTCTCTGAGACACCATGGACTTCACCCGTCACCAGCTGTCTCTGAGACACCTTAGATTTCACCCCTCACTAGGTGTCTCTGAGACATCTTCGACTTCACACCTCACCAGCTGTACGTGAGACACCTTAGACTTCACCCCTCACCAGCTGTCTGTGAGACACCTTAGACTTCACCCCTCACCAGCTGTCTGAGAGACCTTAGACTTCACCACTCACCAGCTGTCTGTGAGACACCTTAGACCTCAGCCCTCACCAGATGTCTGTGAGACCCCTTAGACTTCACCCCTCACCAGCTGTCTGAGACACCTTAGACTTCACCCCTCACCAGCTGTCACTGAGACACCTTAGACTTCACCCCTCACCAGCTGTCTGTGAGACACCTTAGACTTCACCCCTCACCAGCTGTCTCTGAGACACCTTAGACTTCATCCCTCACCAGGTGTCTCTGAGGCAGCTTAGACTTCACCCCTGACCAGCTATCTGAGACACCTTAGACTTCACCGCTCGCCAGCTGTCTCTGAGACACCTTAGACTTCACTCCTCATGAGCTGTCTCTGAGACACCTTAGACTTCACTCCTCACCAGCTGTCTGTGAGACACCTTCGACTTCACCCTTCACCAGCTGTCTGAGATACCTTCGACTTCACCCCTCACCAGCTGTCTCTGAGACACCTTAGACTTCACCCCTCACCAGCTGTCTGTGAGACACCTTAGACTTCACCCCTCACCAGCTGTCTGTCAGACACCTCAGACTTCACCCCTCACCAGCTGTCTGTGAGACGCCTTAAACTTCACCCCTCTCCAGCTGTCTGTGAGACACCTTAGACTTCACCCCTCACCAGCTGTCTCTTAGACACCTTAGACTTCATCCCTCACCAGCTGTCTGTGAGACACCTTTGAGTTCACCCCTCACAAACTGGCTGTGAGACACCTTTGACTTCACTCCTCACGAGCTGTCTCTGAGACACCTTAGACTTCACCCCTTACCAGCTGTGTCTGAGACACCTTAGACTTGACCCCTCACCAGTTGTCTCTGTGACACCTTAGATTTCACCCCTCACCAGCTGTCAGTCAGACACCTTAGACTTCACCCCTCACCAGCTGTCTGTGAGACACCTTAAACTTCACCCCTCACCAGCTGTCTCTGAGACACCTTAGACTTCATCCCTCACCAGGTGTCTCTGAGGCAGCTTAGACTTCACCCCTGACCAGCTATCTGAGACACCTTAGACTTCACCGCTCGCCAGCTGTCTCTGAGACACCTTAGACTTCACTCCTCATGAGCTGTCTCTGAGACACCTTAGACTTCACTCCTCACCAGCTGTCTGTGAGACACCTTCGACTTCACCCTTCACCAGCTGTCTGAGATACCTTCGACTTCACCCCTCACCAGCTGTCTCTGAGACACCTTAGACTTCACCCCTCACCAGCTGTCTGTGAGACACCTTAGACTTCACCCCTCACCAGCTGTCTGTCAGACACCTCAGACTTCACCCCTCACCAGCTGTCTGTGAGACGCCTTAAACTTCACCCCTCTCCAGCTGTCTGTGAGACACCTTAGACTTCACCCCTCACCAGCTGTCTCTTAGACACCTTAGACTTCATCCCTCACCAGCTGTCTGTGAGACACCTTTGAGTTCACCCCTCACAAGCTGGCTGTGAGACACCTTTGACTTCACTCCTCACGAGCTGTCTCTGAGACACCTTAGACTTCACCCCTTACCAGCTGTGTCTGAGACACCTTAGACTTGACCCCTCACCAGTTGTCTCTGTGACACCTTAGATTTCACCCCTCACCAGCTGTCAGTCAGACACCTTAGACTTCACCCCTCACCAGCTGTCTGTGAGACACCTTAAACTTCACCCCTCTCCAGCTGTCTGTGAGACACCTTAGACTTCACCCCTCACCAGCTGTCTCTGAGACACCTTAGACTTCACCCCTCACCAACTGTCTGAGACACCTTAGACTTCACCCCTCACCAACTGTCTGAGACACCTTAGACTTCGCCCCTCACCAGCTGTCTGTGAGACACCTTAGACTTCACTCCTCACCAGCTGTCTCTGAGACACCTTAGACTTCACTCCTCACCAGCTGTGTCTGATACTCCTTAGACTTCACCCCTCACCAGCTGTCTGTGAGACAGCTTAGACTTCACCCCTCACCAGCTGTCTGCGAGACACCTTAGACTTCACCCCTCACCAGCTGTGTCTGAGACACGTTAGACTTCACCCCTCACTAGCTGTCTCTGAGACACCTTAGACTTCACCCCTCACCAGCTGTCTGTGACACCCCTTAGACTTCACCCCTTACCAGCTGTCTGTGAGACACCTTCGACTTCACCCCTCAGCAGCTGTGTCTGAGACACCTTAGACTTCACCCCTCACTAGCTGTCTCTGAGACACGTTAGACTTCACCCCTCACCAGCTGTCTGTGAGACCCTTTAGACTTCACCCCTTACCAGCTGTCTCTGAGACACCTTAGACTTCACCCCTCACCAACTGTCTGTGAGACTCCTTAGACTTCACCCCTCACCAGCTATCTGTGAGACACCTTCGACTTCACCCCTCACCAGCTGTCTCTGCCTTTCAGGAGTTGGCATCTGTGCCTTAGCTGTTGGTTCATAAATCAAGATTGAAGATATTTAAGTTCATTTCCAGTTGACAAGTTTAAAGTTGAAAGTACATATACGTCACCATGTACAACCCTGAGATTCATTTTATTGTGGGTGTTCACAGTAAACCAGCAACCATAACAGAATAAATAAAAGACTGCATCAACAAGGTGGACAACCAGTTTGCAAAAGACAATCTGAAAATACCAAAGGGAAAAAGAAATAGTAATGATAAATAAGCAATAATTATTGAGAACATGAGATGAAGAGATCTTGAAAGTGAGTGCATAGGTTGTGGGAACAGTTCAGTGACGGGGTGAGTGAAGTTATCCTCTCTGGTTGAAGAGCCTGATGGTTGAGGGGTAGTAACTGTTCCTGAACCTGGTGGTGTGACTCCTGTGGCTCCTGTACCTTCAGCAGTGAGAAGCCATCATGATGTGATGATGGACGCTGCTTTCCTGCAGCAGTGTTTCATGTAGATGTGCCCAGTGGTCGGGAGGGCTCTACCCATGATGGACTGGATTGGAGCAGCAATTCTGACGATAGTTCACTGAAAACCGTAACCATAGAAACAAGCTCAGCAACTCCCTGACTGCACGCACCCAAGCCTTGGATGGTGGGTCTGCGTTCATCAGATGCCAGGGAATGCGAACTTTGTGTATTTATTTTTAATTAGCAGTACAGAGTGGATCAGGCCCTTCGAGCCTCGCCACAGAGCAACCCACCGATTTAACCCCAGCCTCATCGTGGGACAATTTACAATGACCAATTAACCTACTAGAAACAAGAGTTGGGGAGTGGTGATAATGGGATTGTTCTGTGGGCCAGGATGGATTCAGTGGGCAGAATGGCTGTGTAATATCCTGTGAGAAAGTTCAATGTGCATGTCCTGCTCTGCCTGTGTAAGGCATACCCAGACCAGTCAGGTACGTAGTGTATCTGTATTGGGGAGCTGTTGCTACGGACTGATGTGTTAAAGTGTCATGTGTAAATGAGATTTCTCTCTTTTCTTGTGTTAAGTGCTGCTGATGGCCTGTGACTCAGGTAACCACCCCATACACACGATTCCATCGATGGGCATGTTGAATCGCTGTGGTATTTGTCCTGTACGTTGTCAGTGATGTCGCGAGCTCTCACCGGCTCAGCCCGCATGCAGGGGCTCAAGGCTACCTGAAATATCTGCACTTCCATTCCATAACCATTCCTGGGGCACACCACGAGACTTTCAGCAATTCAGCCCATCGAGTTTGCCCAGCCATTCAATCATGGCTGACTTATTATCCCTCTCAACCCCATTCTCCTGCCTTCTCTCCGTAACGTGTGGTGCCCTGACTAATCAAGAACCTATCAACCTCTGCTTTAAATATATCCAATGACTATGCCTCCATAGCCATCTGTGACAATGAATTCCACAGATTCTCCACCCTCTGACTATAGAAATCCCTTCATCCATTTTAAATGGATGTTCCTCTATTCTGAGTCTGTGTCCTCTGGTCCTAGACTCCCCCACCATAGGAAACATCATCTTCACATTCACTCTATCTAGACTTTACAATATTCGATAGTTTTCAATGTGATCCCCCTCACTGTCCTAAACTTCAGTGAGTACAGGCCCAGAGCCATCAAACACTTTTTATCCATTAACCCGTTCATGACACCGAGGCTCCTGGCTTGTGTGGTGCTCCAGTATACGTTGTACGTCCTGGCAAGCTGTGCTGATAGCTCATCGCCCGTGCCTGTTCATCAGCCTCGCAGCCATTCTGTCTGTCACTCATGAATCATCTTCATCACCCACCCAGGCTCACCAGTCAAGGCCCAGCCTGAACATGCTGGACACGTCTGTTGACCTTTTTACACGCCGTTTTCCCAGAGTTGGAGCCTGGGAACGATGATCAGTGCGACCTGTCAACAGAAGTTAGGGTTTTTATGTTCTTCTGGTGATGAGAGGAAGGACCCTTTCTTTGTGTGGTCTGCTTGAAACAAAGGGACACCTTCATATCGTGCCCATAGATCCCTTAAAGTTACTGCTCAAATTAATAAGCTGAGTGAGAGGATGTATGGTCTTTTGGCCTTCGTAAGTTGGGGGATTGAGTTCAAGAGGTGGGAGGTAATGTTGCACCTCTATAAAACCCTGGTTAGACCCACACTTGATGTATTGTGTTTAGTTCTGGTTGCCTCATTATAGGAAGGGTGTGGAAGCTTTAGAGAGGGGCAGAGGAGATTTACCAGGATGATGCCTGGATTAGAGAGCGTGTTTTATGAGGATAGGCTGAGTGAGCTGGGGCTTTTCTCTTCAGAGTGAAGGACAATGAGAGAACATTTGATAAGGGTGTACTAGATAAAGAGAGGTGTTAATCAAGTGGATAGTCGGAGACTTTTTCCCAGGAAATGGCTAATACGAGAAGACATCATTTTAAGGTGATTGGAGGAAAGTATAGGGGTGTTGGTGGAGTTAGTTTTTTTTTACACAGAGTGGTGGGCATGTGGAACGTGCTGCCAGGAGTGGTGGTAGAGGCAGATGCATTAGGGACATTTAAGAGACTCTTAGAAAGGTGCATGGATGAAAGAAAATATGGAGGGCTGTGTGGGAGGATAGGATTAGATTGATCTTAGAGAAGGTTAAAAGGTCAGCAAAACATTGTGGGCTGAAGGGCTTGTACTGTGCTGTACTATGCTCATTGAGTGAGGATAAACCTACCCCTATGGGGGTTCCTCAGTGAGAAAGACCCAGAGACTGATGCTGTTTCAGTACATGTAGAGGTCTTCTGTAAGGAGTGAAGACTGTTGGGTTCAATGACGAGAATGTTCAGTACACGTAGAGATCATTCCTCTTGCAAGGGCTGAAAATGGTTGGGTTGATGATGTGGGACTGTTCAGTACATGTAGAGATCGTTCCTTCTGTAAGGACTGAAGGTGGTTAGGCTCGGTGATGGGGTTGAATTCAGTACATGTAGAGATCGTTCCTTCTGTAAGGACTGAAGATGATTGGGCTCAATGATGGGGGACTTCTTTGTCAGGTCCAAGTCTCTGTTGTGTTCCTGAGAGCTGGATTTCGGAACAGAAATCCGGATGTTCCAGGGAGAAGTTGGGGGATTGGGGAGAGGTTCAGCGGGATCGTGGGCATTTTTCTCAGACTGCACAGTGCAGTATAGGGGTGGAGGGGGGCCTGAGAGGGTTGCCTTGCACTGTGGGTTGGGAGGTGTTAATTAGCCGCTATATATTGTTTCCAGTGTGTAGGTGAGGGTTGGAATCTGGGGGGATTTGATGGAAGTGTGTGGAGAATAAACCAGAATTGGTATAGGACTAGTGTAGATGTTTGGTCAGCAGGGACTGTCTGTACAGAATGGCCTTTCAGTGCTACATGACTCTGACCAGCTGAAGGTGAGGGACAAATGTGGATGCGGTGGTGGGGGTTCTCAGTATGGAACCTGCAGTATGGTCTGTGCTGCTGAACACAGCCACGGCTGGAAGGTTAAAGCACAGCTTCACCCTCACAGCTACTGAAGTGGTGTGTAGCCTTTCCGTTGGACGAGGAGAACTGAAGAGGCTAGGCGCAGGCGGGGGGAGGGGCGAGTAGGGGCTGGTTTGTGTGGGCAGCTCTGGTGAACTGAGTATTCGGCTCAGGACACCTGTGACACCAGAGTGGGGGTCTTCAGCAATCGTGGAGGGGGGAAGGCAGTGGATGCACACGCCATCTTACAACGCTTCTTTAACTGCCTCTCTTAAAGGGTGAAATGGTCAACAACATCGAGAGCCATGTGGTGAACGCCGTGGAATATGTCGAGCGGGCAAAGGAAGAGACAAAGAAAGCGATGCGATACCAAGGCAAAGCCCAGCGGGTAGGTCTGTTTCCTGCTTCCTGTGTAGACTGAGTGGCAGGCTCTCAGCCCACCTTTAAAGCAGACCCATTTCCCAAAGCCCT
Organism: Mobula birostris; assembly: GCF_030028105.1. NCBI lineage: Eukaryota > Metazoa > Chordata > Chondrichthyes > Myliobatiformes > Myliobatidae > Mobula > Mobula birostris. The sequence continues at coordinate 53,581,604 of NC_092391.1, forward strand.
GCTGGTAATTCAGCCCATCCTCCTGCTCTTGTCCAATGCCATGTTCGTTAACTGTTTCATTCCCAGGATCATTCTTGTGAGCCTTCTCTGTACCCTCTCCAATACCAGCACATCCTTTCTCATAGATAAGGGGCTTGTAATACTCCGTGCAGTCTGAGCAATGCCTTCTAAAACCTTAGCATTATGTCCTTGGTTTTGTATTGTAGTCCTCTTGAAATGAATGCTAACATTGGATTTGCTTTCCTCATCACCGACTCAACCTGTTAGTCAACTAAACATCCCTGTTGAGTGAGCTCACAGAGGATGCACTTGGGACTTTTCTGGGAGCCGCTCTTCTCCGGAGTTTCCTGGACCATGTCTTAAGCTTTCTCACCCTTGAAATGTTGGTGCCCTGAAAGGTCCCCAGAACTCCAGCCAGTGTCTAGCTAACTGGTTTATAGAATTCTCTCCCGATCTCTGCTTATTCCATCTTCCTCAAGCCTTACACTTTGCAAAGTGGTGGGACTCCTGAATCAGTTTGAAGGGTTCAGGTTCAAGTACCTTGTGCTCCTTCCTCCCCTCCTCCACCCTCTCTTCTGACTCCTCATCTTTTTTCCTCCAGTCCTGATGAAGGGTCTCGGCCCGAAACGTTGACTGTTTACTCTTTTCCATAGATGCTGCCTGGTCTGCAGAGTTCCTCCAGCATTTTGTGTGTGTGTTACTTGGATTTCCCGCATCTGCAGATTTTCTCAGGTTCCAAATTTATTGTTGTCTGACTGTACATGTATACACCCAAACGAAACAATGTTCCTCCAGACCACGGTGTAGCCATAAAACATATATCACACACAGCACATAAACCAAAAATATTACTGTAAACAAGTTAATAAAATATAATTCAAAATGCAGCCCAGGTAAACAGTAAGCAGATTGCTCTCCTGGTGACAAGACCTCGGAGGGCAGGGTATTCATTGGGTTGTGTAGAGTGTTGCTATACACGTGTTCATCCCCCGGCCTTTGCCTCAGTCAGCTCTCTCGGTATTAGTTCTGCTGTAGCTTCCAAACTATCTCTGCCACACTCTAGCCCAACCCAGCTCAGCACCGGTCTGTTATCCTTAAGACTTGTCTTTATGTTTGTCAATTCTTGTGTCCTGTGCCAACCGGAACAGTATGGTAGCGTAAATCTGATGGAATTCATTGCCATGGACGTCTGTGGAGGCTAAGTCATTGAGAATATTTAAAGCAGAGGTTGATAGGTTCTTGATTAGTCAGGGCATCAAAGGTTATGGGAAGAAGCCAGAATGGGGTTGAGTGGGATAGTAAATCAGCCATAGTGGAATAGTTGAGCAGACGCAAAGGGCTAAATGGGCTAATTCTGCTCCTGGGTCTAATAGAGATGCTTTACAGTGTCAGGAATTGGAAGATTGGGTTCAGTTCCCACTGAGTCTGAATATTCTCCCTGTGACTGTGTGCTTTCCTCTGGGTTCTCCGGTTTCCTCCCACATTCTAAAGACATGGGTTGGGATTGGTAAGTTGTGGGTGTGCTATTTTGGCGTTAGAACATGGCAACACTGGTGGGCTGTCCCCCCCAGTACATCCTCGGACTGTTTTGGTTGGTGATACATTTCACTGTATGTTTCGATGTACATGCGACAAATAAAGCTGATCTTAAACATTATATAAATGTATATAAATTAAAGTGAACTGTATCAAAAGCAGCCCTTGGCTAGTACTGTTACAACTCAGACATCTTTAGGATTTTGGGTCACTGGTTCATAGTACATGTTCACCATTTCGAGCCTGTTTTTCAAGTCATAACTTATCAAAAAAATGCGTTTTCACAAGTTTTGCAAACTTTTCTTAAAGATAATATCCTCCTGTAAAGAAAAGATGAAAGCTGAGAGTTGAGAGAGACTGTGTCAATGATGTAACGTTGAGGCCTGATGTGGTGCTTGCAGATCTCTGTGTCAGTGTGAAACCACAAGTGGCAGTGTGAGGGGATAGTGTTGACCAGGTCACTGCAACTCTTCCTCTCCCAGTCTTTGAAATGGAGCCATAGGACCTCCTGTCCTCACTCAAGGTGCTTGGTTAACCGTCCTAGCTGAAAGAAGATCTCCCAATTTGCCAAATTAGGGTTAAAGTTAGCGTGTAGCTTGAGATCTAATCTTAGTTGACAGGTCGACAGTGTAGAGCTCTCTCAATTGTACAGTGTGTGATTGCTCTCTCAGTACTGCTCTCCTGTAGGTAAGGCACTCAGATAAGCTCTGTCTACTGTCCTTGGGAGCATCAACGATCCCAAGTTCAAATTTATTGTCATCTGCCTATACATATATACAATCAAATGAAACAATGTCCCTCTGGACCATGGTACACCTGCACAACATGTATCACACATATAACACATAGACCAAAATATTAAATATAATTCAAAATGCATAGCGCAGGTAAAACTCCTCCATCCTGAGCAAAAAGGCACAACAGTGCCTTTATTTCCTGTGGAGCATCAAGAAAGCTCACCTCTGTCCCAGGATACTGACAGACTTTTACCGCTGTACCATTGAGAGCATCTCAGTGTGGTATGGCAATTGTCCGGTATCAGACCGCAAAACACTCCAGCGTGTGGTGAAAACTGCCCAGTGGATTATCGGCACCCAATTGCCCACCATTGAGAACATCTACTGTAAACGCTGCCTGGGCAGGGTGAAAAGCATTATCAAGGATGTATCTCACCCTAACCATGGACTTATTACTCTCCTCCCATCCGATAGGCGCTACAGGAGCCTCCACTCCTGCACCAGCAGGCACAGGAAGAGCTTCTTCCCTGAAGCTGTGACCCTGCTGAACCTCACATCACAGCGCTAAGCAGTATTGCACCCATATTGTACTGTCTCAGTACTTTTATATTTGTGTACTGTAGCACTTACTTTTTATTCGCAGTTATTTTGTAAGTAACACTATTCTTTGCATTTCTGTCAGATGCTAACTGCATTTCATTGGCTTTGTATCTGTACTCGGCACAATGACAATAAAGTTGAATCTAATCTAATCTAAACAGTAAAGAGCTCTACCCACTAACCCAACTCCTCGACACCCCCAATATCATTTCCTGCCTGGTGTCACATTATGGACATAAAATTATTCCATGCATACAGTACTGTACAAAAGCTATATGTATAGCAAGAGCTTTGCACAGTACTGTAGTAATTTTATGTATTACACTGTACAGCTTCTGCACAAAAAAGCACATTTCATGACATACATGAGTGATGATAAACTTGGTTCTGATCTGGGTCTCTATTGTGGACTGAGAGTGGGAAGGGGGTAGGGAGAGGGGAATCATGGTTGGGAAAAGGGGAAGGGAGAGGGGAGGGAGCAGGAAGCACCAGAGAGACATTCTGTAATGATCAATAAACCAATTGATTGGAATCAAATGACCATGCCTGGTGTCTCAGGGCTGGGTATGTCTGTACCAGGGCCACTGCACTTCTTGCCCCAACACTCCTTCTCTGCCACCTGTCTTCACCCCTCCCGCGGCACTCCACCCTCACCATTCCCAGTATCCTTTGGTCCCACCAGATTTACAAACCCACTCTCCTCTCCATATTGATAAGCAGAATCAGGTTTAATATTAATAGAGTATGTCATGGAATTTGCTGTCTTTATGGCAACCGTATATTACAATACATAATAATATCAAAAAAACATATATGTATCTGTGTGTGTGTGTGTGTGTGTGTGTGTGTGTGTGTGTGAGAGAGAGTGAGAGAAATAAGTAGTGAGGTGGTGTTTGTGGGTTCAATATTCATTCAGAGATCTGATGTCAGAGGGGAAGAAGCTGTTCCTGAATCGTTGAGTGTGTGTCTTCAGGCTCCTGTACCTCCTCCCTGATGGTAGCAATGAGGAGAGGGCATGTCCTGGGTGATGGGGGTCCTTAATGATGCCGCCCTTTAAAGGGATCACCCCTTGAAGATGTTCTGGACAAATACAGTATGGTCCAAAAGTCTTAGGCACCCTAGCTATATATATGTGCCTAAGCCTTTTGCACAGAACTGTATAAGCTATCTTAGGTATTTATATTTATTGTGGTTTTATTATTATTGTGTTTTTATCTCATTGTTTTTTTGTCCTGCATCGGATCCGGAGTAACAATTATTTCGTTCTCATTTATACTCGTGTACTGGGAATGACATTAAATAATCTTGAATCTTCAAAACACAAAAGATTCTGCAGATGCTGGAACATGCACAAGATGTTGGAGGAACTCACTAGCTATGGAAATGAATAAAGAGTCGATGTTTCAGGCCAAGACTCTTCTTCAGGACTGGAAATAAAGGGGGCTTGAATCTTTGAACTTCATGCGATCAGTTCTGTTTCAAAACTGGCTTTCTCTTTTCTAAACATATGATGTGCCACTGAAGAGTTGTCAGTCTTGTGAGGTGCCAGTAATAATTCTGTGCCTCTTTTCTCTTGCAGAAAATGTTCCTCATCATAATTTGTGTCGTCATCCTGCTGGCAGTTATTGCACTTATCGTCGGTGTGACGGTGGGCACATAGCGACCCTGCCCTGGGGCCGGTTCCAGCCCCGTTCTGCCCGTGCCACGCTGGCCTAGCCTCCTCATGCTGCTGCGGTCCTGCTGAAGTGATGACACAACTAAACGCATGGAGAGTTGCTTGTGAGGTGGTTAAAACCAAAGCCGTTACTGCCATTAATTGACTAGTTTGTACAATACTCGAGCATTTTTTATATATATCGTTTAAATATTTTTTTAAGTTAACAATTTGGAGACTGTTTACAAGATAAATGTTCTGTTGATTTTGCGGTGCTCAGCTTGCAGTTGCCACTTGAGGAAAGCCTGAACAACATTGAGTTAGTTGGCACTCCACCCACACACACACAGTGGCACGCCAGTTCCCTTCCCCACCCCATGGGGAGAGCAAGAGAAAACACTCCAAGTGCACATATGCATGTGAAAAACACTCCCACACTCCAGTAACCAGGGCTGTGTTCTCCCTCCCTCTCCTTCTCCCCTCCCTCCCTTACCCTCCCCTCTCTCCCTCCTCTCCCTCCCCTCCCTCCCCTCTCTCCCTCTCTCCCTCCCTCCCTTCCCTGCTTGTCATTCCTCCCTCCCCCACGGAGATACACACACACACACACACACACACACACACACACGCACACACTCGCCAGTTGAAAACCCATACATAACATAGAGAGTACCTTGCCAGTATCCTGAAACAACAGAGCCCATGCTGAAGACAACAGCAGCAGCCTCACCTGTGACCTGGGCTCACAACACAACGTGCTGTACTGAAATATCTTTTTGCCCGGGGACTCTCGGTGACGTGCCGAATGGATTCTGCAGAAAGAGTTGACGGTGGGAGCTGAGACTGTTACTGATTGTTGAGTGTTTTGATTTGAATGGGCATCCCCTCCTGTGGCAGCAAGGCATCATTGCACTTTGTATGTGGAAAACTCGAACAAGTGTCAGGAATAATTGTATTTCATAAATTCTGCTCAGTTCGTGATGACACAGATTGAAGGAAAAGCCATTATGATAGATTCCTTGTGCATTAACAGCTTGTTAGACCCTCAGCTTTAGATTAGGAGAAAATATCACTCATCTTGCAATACCTGTTGTAGTCAGATTAAATGTTTAAATGTGTACATACGTTAAGTTTTAAAGACTTTGCACAATTGTTTTAAAAGAAGATTCCAAAAGAAACTCGCGACTTTTTAACTCTCTTGAAAATATAACATTTATTGCTTTGCTAATCACTAAGTGTGAGCATTAATATAAACTCACTATGCAAATCCAATTAAATTATTGTAAGAATATAGAAACTTGGAGACAGGTACTGAGTCATATTACACATTCACCACTTCACGCCTGTTTTCAAGTTGTAACTTTCCAAAAACAATTCGCGTGCGGACTTTTCTGAAGGAAGAAAAGATCAAATCTGAGAATTGAGAGAGACTTTGTCGATGTTAAGGCATTGCGTTGCGTTATGATTTGCGAATGTAAATTATGTTTAAATTTCAGAATAAATGAATATCAAAGTTATGGCTGAGAAACTTGCTGTGGGCTGTGTTGAATGTGTCTGCAACCGGAGAGGTTTCTGGAGTGGGGGAGAACTGAAAGTGAAGATGGAGCAGATGTGTTCACTACCATCAGATGCTTTGCTTTTACAGAGAATTCAGAACTTTTTGTCCAAGTTGGTGACCAGAGGACATGGGGTAGAGGGGCCAGAAAAAGAGATTCGGATTTTCTTCTGAAACGTACACAAAAAGGATTCAAAAAGAGTCAAAGCACATTTATTATCAAAGAATGTATAAATTATACCCTTTGGAATTTGCCTGCCTACAGGCAGCCACAAAGCAAGAAACGTGAATCAGCCAATTTAAAAAAGACTAAAAAATCACTGCATAGAGAGAGAGAAGCACACACACATATCGTGCGAACCAGCAGCATCCTAACGCGGACTGAGTCCCACATCTGCTCCTAGACCATCTGGAGTAGGCCCAAGCCTCGGTCCCAGTTCCTTTCACCAGCAGGGCAAAACGCACAGCATCTGAATCAATTCACAGCCTTGGAGCCAGGAAGAAAGAAGTGAACATTTGCGGGAGAGCGAGTGAAATCAGCCCGGCCCTTACCTCCATACCCAGCACTCAGGCTTGCAGTCTATCTGAGCTGGCGTTTAAATTGTCCAAACACCGTGTAGTACCATGTTCCAGACCTGGATCCAGATGCCCCGACAAGCTTGGACCGCCCAGCCTGAAGCTGTTCTTGATCTCACCAAACCGGCTCAGCACTTGGAGTGATCCAACTATGCATCCAAGTTAAGTGGGCGGGCATCAAAACTCTTCCCCATTGACTCCTCTCCAAATCATTCACTCCATCTCTGGTAGCGATACAAGTTCTGTATGATTCCTTGGCTTGAACACGTGTCTGGCAATGTCTCAGCACGCTTATCCCCTGAACCAGCCTTGCCTCTACCTGCCTCCTCACTTCACCACAATTTGCTTCAGAAAAGATGTTATAAGTAATGTTATTAGTCGAATCTCTTGCCTTATGATTTACTAGTAAGCTGTCGCACATCTTTGGTAGCGCCATCTTAAACCAGAGGTCCTGAGGAGAGGATTTAGGGTGCTAGGTGGAGAGTTGAAAAGCAGGGACCGCCAGGGTAGTAATCTCTGGATTGCTGCCTGTGCCACGCACTGGTGAAGGCAAGGATAGGATGGTTGGACAGATGAATGCCTGGCTGATGAACGGGGGCAGGGGGCATGGCTTCAGATTTCTGGATCATTTGCGTCTCTTCTGGGAAAAGTAGAACCTCTACAACAAGGGGTGAGTTACAACCAAACCCGAGGTGACCAATATCCTTGCGTGCAGGTTTTCTAGTGTTGTTCGGGAGGGTTTAAATAATTTGGCAGGGGGAAGGGAACCAGAGTGATAGTGCTGAGGATGTGGCAATTGGTTTATGAACAGAGGCAGTGTGGAGTGAAATTGTCAGGAAGGACAGGCAGATGATAGGGCAAAATTGCAGCCAGTGGGATGAGTTGCAGTGTTACAGGAGGGCAAAATCAAAAAAAGTGATGAATACAGGACTGAAGGAGTTTCATTTGACTGCACGCAGTATATGGAATAAGGATGATCTTGTCGCGCAGTTAGAGACTGGCAGTAATGACATGGGCATCACTGTGTCGAGGCTGAAAGATGATCATAGTTGGGAGCTTAACATCTAAGGATACACATTGTATCGTAAGGACAGGCAGTTTTGCAGAGGGGTGGGGTGCCTCTGCTGATTAAAAAATGAAATAAAGTCCTTAGAAAGATGTAGAGTCCTTGTGGCTAGAATTAAGAAATTGCAAGGGTTAAAAAGACCCTGATGGGAGTTATATACAGACCACTGAATGGTAGCCAGGAAGTGGGATACTAATTACAATAGGAGTTAGCAAAGGCATGTCATAAGGGCAATGTTACAATAATCATGGGGGATTTCAATATGCAGATAGATAGGAAAATCAGGTTCGTACTGGATCCCAAAAGAGAGAATTTGTAGAATGCCTACAGGATGGCTTTTTAGAACTGCTTGTGGCTGAGCCCAGTGGGGGTGAGCTAGTCTGAATTGGGTATTGTGTGAACAATCAGATTTGATTAGGGAGCTTAAGGTAAAGGAACCCTTAGGAGCCAGTGATCATATGATAGAATTCACCCTGTAATTTGAGGAGAATCTAAGGTCAGGAATAGCGGTATTACAGTGGAGTAAAGAGAATTACAAAAGTATGAGAGAGGAACTGGCCAATGTTGATTGGAAGAAAACGCTGGCAGGCATGACAGCAGAGCAGCAACAGTGGTGGTTTCTGGGAGAAATTTGGAAAATGCAGGATAGATACAGTATGTCCCAAAGAACTATTCTAAAGGCAGGATGATGCAACTGTGGCTGACGGGGAGTCAAAGCCAACATAAAAGCAAAAGAGACGGCATGTAATAGAGCAAGAAAAAGTGGTAAGTTAGAGATTGAGAAGCTTTTAAAAACCAGCAGAAGGCAACTGAAAAAGTCATAAAAGGAAAAGATGAAATATGAAGGTAAGCTGGCCAATAATATCAAAGAGGATACCAAAAGATTTTTCAGATATGTAGAGAGGCGAGAGTGGATATTGGACCAAAAGTAAAATGATACAGGAGAGGTCGTAATGGGGGAACAAGGAAATGGCAGATGAACTAAATAAGTATTTTGTATCAGTCTTTATTGTGGTAGAATCTAATAGCATGCAAGAAGTTTGAGAATATTAGGGGCAGATGTGAGTGTAGTTGCTATTTATTGAAGGTGGCATCCATCATTAAGGCCCCCCATCATCCAGAAGATGCCCTCTTCTCATTGCTACCATCAGGGAGGAGGTACAGGAGCCTGAAGACACACACTCAATGATTCAGGAACAGCTTCTTCCCCACCACCACCAGATTTCTGAATGGACATTGAACCCATGAACACTACCTCCCTATTTTTTTCCTTTTTGTTCTCTATATGTAAATAATTTTAATATGTAAATACAGCAAGGGCACCTAACAGACACTGGGGACAAACTCAAAGAAGGCACCTTACTGGCTATTGGCACTGGGGCAACTTCAAAGTCAGACAAAGTACGTATCTGTCATCATATTGCACCCTGAGATTCATTTTCCTGCAGGCATTTACAGGAAAATAAAGAAATACAATAGAATTTATGAAAAACTATACATAAGTAAAGACTTACAAACAACCAATGTGCAAAAGAAGACAAATAAAATATAATACAGAGAACGAGTTGTAAAAAGTCCTGGAAAGTGTGTCTGTAGGTTGTGGATTCAGGTCAGAGTGAAATTGTTCACGCTGATTCGGGAACCTGATGGTTGTAGGGTAATAACTGGTCCTGAACCTGGTGGTGTGGGACCTAAGGTTCCTTTATCTGCTGGGCAATGGTAGGAAGTTCTCTGCAGGTTCACAGTTTACTCCATTTGAAGTTCATACGCAGATGATCAGCATTTGAAGTCTGTGTCCAGTGTTTAGAACACTCTCCTATCACTGCTCTGTCCATATCTCCCATCAAACTGCTGCCCACACTGGCAACAGAACCACTTCCTGGTCTCCAGACATTTACATTTCTCTACCCCACGGGCTTCTGCTAACCTCTCACCTCGTAGATTGTAAACTCACACAAAGTTAGACGAGTTCAAGCACAACAGCAGCAAGTCAAGCTCGTGATCTCATGCCACAGGACAAAAATTAAATGTTGAGATGTTTTGTGAAACGTGTATTAAACCTTCAGTTAGTGATTGTAGTCAATGCCCGTGGGACATTGCAGGAAGAACTGCAGAAAATAAAAGATTTACTAAGATAATATGAATGGGAAGATCACAGTGAAGAGGCAGAGAGGGATAGAGTGAGAGTTAGAGTAAGTGAAAGAGAAAGGGAGAAAGAAACAAAGGGGAGAGAGAGTGATGGCGAAAGGCAGAGAAAGAGAGAGATAGCGAGAGAGCAAAAGGTACAGGAGGAAGAATAAACTCCAGAGATTCAGCAGATGCTGAAAATCCAGACTAATCCAAAGTATTTCCCGTAACATCTTCTGGTAAGATGGCGGCGCGTGCAAGCACAGCAGCCTCTCGGGGGCCAACCAAAGGTGCTTTTCTCTTTGTAAGATTTGTTTTTTATGATCCAAAGTCAATTCAACTCCAAGAACATTGGGTACTGCAGGGCTACCCCATCAGTGATCTGCTCGTTGATCAAAGTGGCTAGACTGGTGTTGGCCGGAATGTTGGAGAGGGAGATGTTTGGGATATCAGAGGAGGCGGTCGGGATATTGGAGAACTCACCTGGCTGCCAACCATGTTGCTGTCTGCTACTCGGAAGCATCGAAGTTGGTGCAGTATAGCGGTGGGAAATAGTCTCGGACATTTCACCTGTGATCGCAGGACTCTTGGACATTGATAACATAAGGTGCCCAGGCCTGCTACCCTTATCCAGTGATGGGATAGGTGACATGGGAGCTGTGTAGCCTCATTGTAGCAAGGACTGGGCCTCAAGCGGCAGGCTTGCCTGCTACTGCAGACCAGGTCAGAGACGCAGAAGCGTTTCAGCATGGTGGCCGTGCTTGGCTGGAACCTGGCCTCTCCTATCAGTGCTGCCCTCCTGTGTTCAAGCAGTGAAATGATAGGCTGGATCGTACGGCCGGGAGACTGTACCATCAACTGGCGGACAATATTGCCCAGGGATTTGGACTAAATATATATTTTTTCTGAGTGAATATGCTTCTTTGCTCGCTATTTTGAATGCTACCCACTATTTTGAATGTTTTGCATATTGGTCCCAGCGGAACACAGTTTCATTCAGTTGTGTCTACGTATGGTTAAAAAATAATTAAACTTGATTTGACCAACACAAAATGCTGGAAGAACTCAGCAGGTCAGGCAGCATTTATGGAAATGAATAAACAGTCAACGTTTCAGCCCGAGACCCTTCATGAGTACTGATAAAGGGTCTCAGCCTGAATTGGCGATTATTTATTTTGTGTGTTGTCTCGATTCAAGATTGTTTAATGTCATTTCCAGTACACAAGTGTAAATGAGAATAATTGTTACTCCAAATCCGATGCAGCATAAAAAACACAATAAGATAAAGAACACAATAATAATAAAAAACACGCTAACTATAAATACAAAAGATAGTTTATACACAGACTGATTGCATGTCCATAAAGTGACACTGGGCACAGGAGTGTCCGTACATAAGGTGACTCTACAGGAAATGATAAAGTGGTGGTGGTTGGGGGTGTTGAGGGGTGGGTTGGTGGGTTAGTGGGTGGAGGTGTTGATCAGCCTTACTGCTTGGGGAAAGTAACTGCTTTTGAGTCTGGTGGTCCTGGTGTGGTTGGAATGTAGCCTCCTCCCTGATGGGAGTGGGACAAACAGTCCATGAGCAGGGTGGGTGGATTCCTTCATGATGTTACTGGCCCTTTTTCAGCACCTTTCTGTATGTATGTTCTTGATGATGGGCAGGCTGCTGCCGGTGATGCGTTGGTCAGTTTTGACTTCCCGTTGTAGAACTGTTCTGTCCGCCGCTGTGCAGTTTCCGTACCAGGCAGTGATGTGAATCAAGATTAACGACACCCAGTTTATTACCGGCTCAGGAACAGTCTCGTATCTTCATGTTGTGTCTGTCTGGCGATGCCCTGCCTTTAATCACTTTAATCAGGGATCCCACTGACCACCGGTGTCCGAATAACTGACCGCTCGTTTCCTATCCGATTCCACTCTTGAAGAGTTTTCCAGCGCCAGGGGACCCGCATAAATTTGGGGGTTTACAGCCACTGATCCACCGCCTCTGTAGTCACCTGAGCTGGGACAACTGCCATTAGATGGGGGAGCGGCAGAGGGGTTTGTGGGGTTGCTGGTCAGTCTTTAGACCCATGGGTACCCTGGATGTTGTTCACCAGAGGGGAGATTGTTTGAAAATCCTCCCTCCCTGCACCAATGATGTTTGGAGAGTTTTAACTGTTCTCTACTGAAGACCAATCCAAAAATTCATTAAACCTTGAGCCTTTTCCTTCAATCAGACGCCACCCCGAGCTCGCAGAGGTGTCCGTGGATTCACTGTCCTGTTTCCCTCAATTGTGACCCCACTGGATGTGAGCAAACCCTGAGACGGTAACGGGCGCTACAGAAAGGCAGGCATGAGGTAGAGAAACCCCTCCAGCTGCAGTGGCGGCAGGTGGTCAGCAGGGGGCAGCACAGACCACAGGGTGACTTGAGACTCTCCTACCTGAGGCTTCCTCACCCTCACCTCTCATCCTCCCCCTTACTGTTGTTTTTTTTATTGTTAGAGATGCAGTATGGTAGCAGGTCAATGAGCCCCTGGGGGCCAATTGCACCCATGTGACCAATTAATCTACTAACTCGTACACCTTTGACTGTGGGAGGAAACCAGAGCACCCGGAAGAAACCCACGTGGTCACAGGGAGAACATACAAATGCCTTACAGACAGTGGCAGGAATTGAACCTGGGTCGCTGGTACTGTAAAGCATTTACTAACCACAACACTAGCATGCCGCCCCTCTGTGCAGTAAGGTGTGGGTTTTGGTACAGGACAGGTACTGCTGTGAGTGCAGCTCTGTCCAAACCTCTTCACAGAGACCAGTCCCCAAACTCACTCGTCGTACACCACCTGGAGAACAGACTTCCATCGTTCCTGATTCCTTCTGCTTGGTAAAATTAAACTCTGTTTCTGGCTGAAGTTCACAGAGTTTCCCAGCCCAAGAGATTGTTATGCCCAACAAACCTGTGAAAGAGTTGTTTAATCAGACCCAGTCCTTGTGCCGTCCCCAGGCCCCTGCAGATATTTCTCTGTTCAATCTGCTTCCATCCCAGATCAACAATTCTCCTCTTCCCCTACCCCCGTCACACCGTATCCGCTGGGAAATCCTGTAAACACCCATCCAGGTGATACTCTACACCTCCCCAGGCAGTAAGGCTGATCATCACCTCCACCCAATCACCCACGCCACCACAACCCCAACCACCACTACTTTATCATTTCCTGTCAATGTACAGACACTCAAAGCTCAGAGTAAATTTATTACCAATGTCTCCATATACAACCCTGAGATTAATTTTCTCAATAAATCCAAAAACCATAACAGAATCAATTGAAAGACCACACCAGCAGGATGGACAACCAGTGTGCAAAAGACAACAAACTGCAAATACAAAAAGAAAGAAAAATGAAATAATAATGGTCACTAAATAAGCAATAAATATCAAGAACATAAGATTGCAAGTCTTTGAAAGTGAGTCCATAGGTCATGGAAACAGTTCAGTGACGGAGCAAATGAAGTTGAGTGAAGTTATCACCTTTGGTTCAAGATCTGTTCCTGAACCTGGTGGTGTGAGTCCTGAGGCTCCTGTACCACCTTCCTGATGGTTGAGGGGTAATAACTGTTCCTGAACCTGGTGGTGTGTTTCTGAGGCTCCTGTACCTCCTTCCTGATGGCTGAGGGGTAATAACTGTTTCTGAACCTGGTGGTGTGGGTCTCGAGGCTCCTGTACCTCCTTCCTGATGTTTAAGGTGTAATAACTGTTCCTGAACCTCCTTCCTGATGGCAGCAGTGAGAAATGAGCAGATAGTGGGTGAGACTAGGACCAGAGGGCACAGCCTCAGAAAAGAAGGATGTTACTTTAAAACAGAGTTAAGGAGGAATTTCTTTAGCCAGAGAGTGGTAAATCTTGGCTGTGGAGGCCAAGACATTGGGTATATTTAAAGCGGAGGTTGATAGGTTCTAGATTAGTCATGGTGTTAAAGGTTATGGGGAGAAGGCAGGAGAGCAGGGCTGAGAGGGATAATAAATCAGCCTTGATGGAATAGCAGAGCAGACACGATGGGCCAAATGGCCTCACTCTGTTTCTATGTCTCTTGGTCAAAGTGCAACACCTCACACCTATCTGCGTTATATCCCATCTGCCAGTCTTCAGTCAATTCTTCTTGCTGGTCCAGATCCCACTGCAAGCTTTGATAGATCCCCTCACTGTCCACTACGCCCCCAATCTTGGTGACATCTGCAAATTTCCTGGTTGAGATGATATCGATGATAACTGGCACCGATCGCTGTGGCACAACATGCTGGATACAGTCAGTGTGTCAGGCGACAGCTTTGCAAAGTTAGAGTTCCAGCTCTTCCACAATGTTCCTCGGACTCAATGGATCGAGTTACCGGGAAAGGTGGGCCAGACTGGGGCTTGATTCCAGAATGAGATGTGTTCTTAGAGAAATACATAAAATCATACAGGGCATAGACATGATATTTACCCCAGGGTTGGGGGGGATAAAGAACGAGAGGACATAAGCTTAAGGTGAGGGGAATGATTTAATATAAACTGGAGGGTCAATATTTTCTACAGGGTGGTACGTACGTGGAATGAGCTGCCAGAGGAAATGCTTGAGGCAGGTACAATATCAACTTTTAAAAGACAGTTGGACCGGTACATGGATTGGAAAGGTTTACAAGGTTACGGACCAAATGTTGGCGAAGGGGACAATGTAGGAGGGGCATCTTGGGTAGCATAGACCATAGTCATAGTCATACTTTATTGATCCCAGGAGAAATTCCTTTTCATTACAGTTGCACCATAAATAATTAAATAGTAATAAAACCATAAATAGTTAAATAGTAATATGTAAATTATGCCAGGAACTAAGTCCAGGACCAGCCTATTGGCTCAGGGTGTCTGACCCTCCAAGGGAGGAGTTGTAAAGTTTGATGGCCACAGGCAGGAATGACTTCCTAAGACGCTCTGTGCTGCATCTTGGAGGAATGAGTCTCTGGCTGAATGTACTCCTGTGCCCACCCAGTACATTATGTAGTGGATGGGAGACATTGACCAAGATGGCATGCAACTTGGACAGCATCTTCTTTTCAGACACCACCGTCAGAGAGTCCAGTTCCATCCCCACAACATCACTGGCCTTATGAATGAGTTTGTTGATTCTGTTGGTGTCTGCTACCCTCAGCCTGCTGCCCCAGCACACAAAAGCAAACATGATAGCACTGGCCACCACAGACTCGTAGAACATCCTCAGCATCGTCCGACAGATGTTAAAGGACCTCAGTCTCCTCAGGAAATAGAGATGGCTCTGACCCTTCTTGTAGACAGCCTCAGTGTTCTTTGACCAGTCCAGTTTATTGTCAATTCGTATCCCCAGGTATTTGTAATCCTCCACCATGTCCACACTGACCCCCTGGATGGAAACAGGGGTCACCGGTACCTTAGCTGTCCTTAAGTCTACCACCAGCTCCTTAGTCTTTTTCACATTAAGGTGCAGATAATTCTGCTCACACCATGTGACAAAGTTTCCTACCGTAGCCCTGTACTCGACCTCATCTCCCTTGCTGATGCATCCAACTATGGCAGAGTCATCAGAAAACTTCTGAAGATGAAAAGACTCTGTGCAGTAGTTGAAGTCCGAGGTGTAAATGGTGAAGAGAAAGGGAGACAAGACAGTCCCCTGTGGAGCCCCAGTGCTGCTGATCACTCTGTCGGACACACAGTGTTGCAAGCACACGTACTGTGGTCTGCCAGTCAGGTAATCAAGAATCCATGACACCAGGGAAGCATCCACCTGCATCGCTGTCAGCTTCTCCCCCAGCAGAGCAGGGCAGATGGTGTTGAACGCACTGGAGAAATCAAAAAACACGACCCTCACAGTGCTCGCTGGCTTGTCCAGGTGGGCATAGACACGGTTCAGCAGGTAGACAATGGCATCCTCAACTCCTAGTCGGGGCTGGTAGGCGAACTGGAGGGTTTCTAAGTGTGGCCTGACCGTAGGCCGGAGCAGCTCCAGAACAAGTCTCTCCAGGGTCTTCATGATGTGGGAGGTCAATGCCACCGGTCTGTAGTCATTGAGGCCGCTGGGGAGTGGTGTCTTCGGCACAGGGACGAGGCAGGACGTCTTCCACAGCACAGGAACCCTCCAGAGCCTCAGGCAAAGTACTCCACATAGCTGAGGGGCCGAATGGCCTGTGTCTGCACTGTATACAGTAACTCTTTGATTGCTGACGGATTCACCATCAGACCATCAGTTTGCTCTGCTGCTCTTCTCCCATCCCTGTGGAAAATGGAACAGCCTGATCCCTGTCACCAAGGGAGGAGGTATCCATGACGAAGGCAGAAGGTCAAAGGTGACCTTTAGTCAGGGATGTTTTGGGAGAATAGATGGAGTCCTTTAGGAAGCAAGATACAAGAGATCAACAGGGGAATCATGGAAACCAGCTGTCTGGACCTTCACGGTAAACGTTTACTAAAGACAGACGTGTTCACCTCGTGGGACAGTCGGAGTGTTCAGGGCAGGATCCCAGGAGTGGGATGGAGGTCACAGGAAGCTCACGGAAGTGTGACTGTGCTCACAAGGGGTCCCAAGTGTAAGAATGTATTCAGGGTGTCAGCAGGGAGAGGGTTCGTGTTCACAGAAGTTCATCAGTAACTTCACTGTGTTTTCTGGGGACTACTGACAGTGGGACAGTGTTCACAAGAAGCCCCCAAAAACGTCATTTTCATTATTAATTTATATTTTCCATACAATATTCAACTTTATTTCTCAACTCTTTGAGGTTAATTTAATCTGGGAATAATTTAGAATATTTTGTGCAATGTCTCAGACATTCCTTGTTCCCAAGCACCATTTTGGCAACAAATATCCCTTAACCTGGACAAGGGGTCAGGAAGAATGAACAATCCCACCTCTACCATTCCCAAGGTCAAAGACCCAGGGTCACCATGGAAACCTGTTACTCCTATCACCCTCAGCACATCATTGTAACCCAGCCAATGACCAAGGCTTTTGCTAAGTATGGATAGGTGACCCTCAGGGAGAGGTCGAACCCTGACATCACAAGGTCACTTGACACCAGTGGGACACATCACAATGAGATGCAGCATCCTGACCAGATTCAGACTCTGGTCACGTGGAGACCAGAGATTCACCACTGCTGGAGGACAGTTTGCTGATCTGGTGCTTCCCATGTGCACATGGGTTTCCTATGGCTGCCCCAGTTTCTTCCCACAGTCCAAAGGCATACTGGTTAGTAAGTCAACTGGTTATTTTAAACCATACCACAAATAGGTTGGGGTTAAATCAGAGGGTTCCTGGGTGTCACAGCTTGGTGGGCTGTATCTTTCAATAAAATAAAACAAGTAATATTCTGTAATGGTGAGGGACAAGGGAGAGAAGAATCAAAATACTGAAGATACAGCAACGGTGAGGTACAAGCCAGAGGAGAACCACAATTGCACAGATACAGGAATGGTGAGTTACAAAGCCAAGGATATACAATACTGTAGATGCAGGAACTATGCGGGACAAAACATAGGGAAAGAATGCCAGAGATACTGGGAGGGTGATGTTTAAAGAACTACAATACTGCAGATGCTGGAATGGTGAGACCATGGAGAGGGAAATAAAATACCGCAGATACAGGAATACTAAGGTACAAGACGGAGGTGAACCACCAAATGCAGATATATCAGCCGAAATAGCTCAGTTGGGAGAGCGTTAGACTGAAGATCTAAAGGTCCCTGGTTCAATCCCGGGTTTATGCACTGGGACTTATTTATTGTCACCACGATAGCATAGCAGTTAGTCTGACACTATCACAGCTCATGGCACCAGAGTTTGGAGTTCAATTGTGGCACCCTCTGTAACTAAGTTTGTACATCCTTCCCATGTACCCAGTCCCTCTGTCCAAAAGCAGACTGGTTAGTAGGTTAATTGTATTTTTTAAACCATCCCATAATTAGGTTAGGGTTAAATCGATGGATTCCTGGGTGGAACAGCTGGGTGGGCCGGACAGGCCTGTTCTGTGCTCTATCTCTCAATAAAACAAAATAAATAATATTCTGTAATGGTGAGGGACGAGGCGAAGAGCTTTAATAAGCAGGAGGTTTTTCCACTGGGAGTCATTGATTGTAGTACTAAGCAGATGCAGTAAAAGCGTTCCTGTTCAGATCCGGCAAAAAGCTTTAAAAACCTAGTCTGCATAAAAGAGGGGTACCGTCTAGTGGAGCGGTCGTCATCAGAGTGGTCTGAGTCAGAGTGGTAAGGCTTTGGCTCAACAGGGCTTCAGCAAGAACAGGCAGAAGCAAGGTATGTAGGTAATCTCACTCCTGATTTATTATTTAAAACTGGACAAAATGGGGGCATGTCTACAGGGCAAATATTCTGTTCTGGGTGTCAGATGTGGGATTTCCACGAGACTCCCAGCCTCCCCAATAGTCACATCTGCACCAGGAGCATTGAGATGCTGCTCCTTAGAGACTGTGTTAGGGAACTGGCCCTGCAGCTCGATGATCTTCAGCTTGTTAGGGAAAGTAAGGCAGTGATAGACAGGAGCTACAGGGAGTTAGTCACCCCAAGGCTACAGGAGACCGATAAATGGGTGACTGTCAGGAGAGGGAAGGGAGAACATCAGATAGTAGAGAGCACCCCTGTGGCTGTCTCCCTCAACAATAAGTACTGTTGGGGAGGGATGACCTTCCTGAGTGAAGCAACAGCTGCCGTGCCCCTGGCACTGAGTCTGGCCCTGTGGCTCAGGAGGGCAGGGAACTGACAAGGATGGCAGCAGTGATAGGGGACACTATAGTTAGGGGGACAGACAGGTGAGTCTGTGGATGTAAAAAAGAAACATGGATGGCAGTTTGCCTCCCAGGTGCCAGGGTCCGCGATGTTTCAAAACGATCCCACAATATCCTGAAATGGGAGGGTGAGTAGCCAGAGGTCATGGTACATATTGGTACCAATGACATGGGTAGAAAAAGGGAGGAGGTCCTGAAAACAGAATACAGGGAGTTAGGAAGGAAGCTGAGAAGCAGGACCTTAAGGATAGTAATCTTGGGATTGCTACCTGTGCCACGCGACAGTGAGGACAGGAATAGAATGAGGTGGCAGATAAATGTGTGGGTGAAGAATTGGAGCAGAGTGCAGGGATTCAGATTTCAGGACAATTGGGAGCTCTTCTGCAGCAGGTGTGACCTGTACAAAAGGGACGGGTTGCACTTGAATCCGAGGGGGACCAATATTCTTGTCAGCAGGTTTACTAGAGCTGTTGGGAGTGGTTTAAACTGATATGGTGGGGAATGGGAACCAGTATGATAGAGCTGAGGATGAGCCAGCGGGTTTACAAGTAGATGATGGGTATAACATGAATGTAAGGAAGGACAAGCCAGTGACTGAGTACAAATAGATAGAGGAAAGAGTTAAATTGTACCACAGAGGCGAAGTTCAAAAGGCTGAAGAATATAGGATTGAAGGTGGTGTATTTAAATGTGTGTGGCATTCAGAATAAGGTGAACAAACTTGTGGCACAATTAGAGATTGGTCAGTATGAAGCTGTGGGCGTCACTGAGTTGTGACTGAAAAAAGGTCATTGTTGGGAGCTGAACATCAAAGGATATACTTCGTATTGAAACAACAGGCAGGGAGACATAGACGGTGGTGTGGCTGTGTTGTTAAGAGGTGGAATTACATCTTTAGAATCATGTGACATGGGGTTCAGAGAATGTTGAATCTTTGTGGATGGAGTTAAGAAACTGCAAGGGTAAAGAAAACATTTTGGGAATCATGTATTGGTCTCCAAATAGTAGGCAAGATGTGGGGTTGAGATTGCACAGGGAGCTGAATAAGGCATGTAATAAGGGTAATGTCACGATTGTAAATATGAAGGAAAACTAGCCAATAATGTAAAGCAGGATACTAAAGTTTTTACAGTTATATAAAGAGTAAAGAGGAGGTGAGGGTTGATATTGGACAACTGGAAAGTGATGCTAGTGAGGTAGTAATGGGGGACAAAGAAATAGCAAATGAACAATGGGTACTTTGCATCAGTCTTCTCTGTGGAAGACATTAGCAGTGTGCCAGAGATCCGTGAGTGTCAGGGAGCAGGCGTGAGTGCAATTGCTATTACAAAGGAAAACGTGCAAGGCAAACTCCAAGGTCTTAGGGTGGATAAGTCACCTGAACCAGATGGACTATTTCTCAGAGTCCTGAGAGAGGTTACTGCAGAGATGACAGTTGCATTGGTCATGATCTTTCAAGAATCACTTGATTCTGGCATGGTCCCAGAGGATTAGAAGATTACAAAAGAGACTACACTCTTTAAGAAGAGAGGAAGGCAAAAAAAAAAAAGAAAACTATCGGCGAGTAGCCTAATCTCGAAAGTGTTGGAGTCCATTATTGAGGATGAGGTTTCGGGGTACTTGGAGACTAATGATAAAATAAGTCAAAGTTAGAATGGTTTCTGTAAAGGGAAATCTTGCCTGACAAAGCTGTTAGAGTTCTTCGAGGAAGTAACAAGCAGGGAGGACAAAGGAGAGACAGTGGATGTCATTTAACTGGATTTTCAGAAGGCATTTGATAAGGTGCCACACATGAGGCTGCTTAACGAGATAAGATCTTATGGTGTTACAGGAAGATACTGACATGGATAAAGGAATGGCTGACAGGTAGGAGGCAGTGAGTGGGAATAAAGGGGGCCTTTTCTGGTTGGCTGCCAGTGACTAGTGGTGTCCCTCAGAGGTCAGTACTGGGAGTGCTCCTTTTCACATTGTTTGTCAATGATTTAGATAAGCGAATCGATGACTTTATGGCCAAGTTTGTGTATGATTGTGCGAGAGGGAGGATAGGCAGGTGATAGAGAAGGGACGCGCTCAGTCCGATGGTTTGAGATGTGTCTATTTTAATGCGAGGAGTATCATGAATAAAGAGGATGAGATTAGAGTGTGGATCAGCACTTGGAGCTATGATTTGGTGTCCATTACAGAGGCTTGGATAGCTCAGGGACAGGAATGGCTACTTCAAGTGCCAGGCTTTAGATGTTTCAGAAAGGACAGGGAGAGAGGCAAAAGAGATGGGGGCGTGGCACTGCTGATCAGAGATAGTGTCACAGGTGTAGAAAAGGAGGAAGTCATGGAGGGGTTGTCTACGGGGTCTCTGTGGGTGGAAGTTAGGAATAAGAAGGGGTCAATAACTCTACTGGGTGCTTTTTATAAACCACCCAATAGTAACAGGGGCATCGAGGAGCAGATAGGGAGACAGATTCTGGAAAAGAGTAATAATAACAGGGTTGTTGTGGTGGGAGAATTTAATTTCCCAAATATTGATTGGCATCTCCCTAGAGTGAGGGGTTTAGATGGGGTAAAGTTTGTTAGGTGCGTTCAGGAAGGTTTCTTGACACAATATGTAGATAAGCCTACAAGAGGAGAGGCTGTACTTGATCTAGTATTGGGAAATGAACCTGGTCAGGTGTCAGGTCTCTCAGTGGGAGAGCATTCTGGAGATAGTGATCACAATTCTATCTCCTTTACCATAGCATTGGAGAGGGATAGGAACAGACAAGTTAGGGAAACGTTTAATTGGAGTAAGGGGTAATATGAGGCTATCAGGCAGGAATGTGGAAGCATAAACTGGAAACAGATGTTCTCAGAGAAATGTATGGAAGAAATGTGGCAAATGTTCAGAGGATATTTGTGTGGTGTTCTGCGTAGGTATGTTCCAATGAGACAGGGAAAGGATGGTAGGGTACAGGAACCTTGGTGTACAAAGGCTGTTGTAAATCTAGTCAAGAAGAAAAAAAGAGCTTACGAAGGGTTCAAAAAACTAGGTAATGAGAGGAATCTAGAAGATTATAAGGCCAGCAGGAAGGAGCTTAAGAATGAAATTAGGAGAGCCAGAAGGGGCCATGAGAAGGCCTTGGCGGACAGAATTAAGGAAAACCCCAAGACATTCTGCAAATATGTGAAGAGCAAGAGGATAAGATGTGAGAGAATAGGACCAGTCAAGTGTGACAATGGAAAAGTGTGTATGGAACCGGAGGAAATAGTGGAGTACTAAATGAATACTTTGCTTCAGGTTTCACTACGGAAAAGGATCTTGTCGATTGTAGGGATGACTTGCAGTGGACTGAAAAGCTTGAGCATGTAGATATTAAGGAAAAGGATGTGCTGGAGCTTTTAGAAAGCATCGAGTTGGATAAGTCACCGGGACCGGACGGGATGTACCCCAGGCTACTGTGCGAAGCGAGGGAGAAGATTGCTGAGCCTCTAGTAATGATTTTTGCATCATCAATGAGGACTGGAGAGGTTCCGGAGGACTGGAGGGTTGCAGATGTTGTTCCATTATTCAAGAAAGGGAGTAGGGATAGCCCAGGAAATTATAGGCCAGTGAGTCTTACTTCAGGGGTTGGTAAATTGATGGAGAAGATCCTGAAAGGCAGGATTTATGAACATTTGGAGAGGCATAATATGATTAGGAATAGTCAGCATGGCTTTGTCAAAAGCAGGTTGTGCCTTATGAGCCTGATTGAATTTTTTGAGGATGTGGCTAAGCACATTAATGAAAGTAGAGCCATAGATGTAGTGTATATGGATTTCAGCAAGGCATTTGATAAGGTACCCCATGCAAGGCTTATTGAGAAAGTAAGGAGGCATGGGATCCAAGGGGACATTGCTTTGAGGGTCGAGAACTGGCTTGCCCACAGAAGGTACAGAAGGCACAGAAGGCACAGAAGGCAAAGAATGGCAAAGAATAAACAGGTCATATTCTGCACGGAGGTCGGCGACCAGTGGTGTGCCTCAGGGATCTGTTCTGGGACCCCCTGCTCTTTGTGATTTTTATAAATGACCTGGATGAGGAAGTGGAGGGATAGGTTAGTAAATTTGCTGATGACACAAAGGTTGGGAGTGTTGTGGATGGTGTGGAGGGCTGTCAGAGGTTACAATGGGACATTGATAAGATGCAAAACTGGTCTGAGAAATGGCAGATGGAGTTCAACCCGGATAAGTGTGAGGTGGTTCATTTTGGTAGGTCAAATATGATGGCAGAATATAGTATTAATGGTAAGGCTCTCGGTAGTGTGGAGGATCAGAGGGATCTTGGGGTCCGAGTCCATAGGACGCTCAAAGCTGCTGCGCAGGTTGACTCTGTGGTTAAGAAGGCATACGATGCATTGGCCTTCATCAATTGTGGAGTTGAGTTTAAGAGTCAAGAGGTAATGTTACAGCTATATAGGACCTGGTCAGACCCCACTTGGAGTACTGTGCTCAGTTCTGGTCGCCTCACTATGTGAAGGATGTGGAAGCCATAGAAAGGGTGCAGAGGAAATTTACAAGGATGTTGCTTGGATTGGGGAGCATGCCTTATGAGAATAAGTTGAATGAACTTGGCAAACAACAGGAATACTGCAGATGCTGTAAATTCAAGCAACACACATCAAAGTTGCTGGTGAACGCAGCAGGCCAGGCAGCATCTCTAGGAAGAGGTACAGTCGACGTTTCAGGCTGAGACCCTTCGTGAATGAACTTGGCCTTTTCTCCTTGGAGCGACGGAGGATGAGAGGTGACCTGATAGAGGTGTATAAGATAATGAGAGGCATTGATCATGTGGATAGTCAGAGGCTTTTCCCCAGGGCTGAAATGGCTAGCACAAGAGGGCATAGTCTTAAGGTGCTTGGAAGTAGATACAGGGGAGATGTCAGGGGTAAGTTTTTTACGCAGAGGAGGCAGAAACAATAGGGTCTTTTAAGAGACTCCTGGATGGCTACATGGAGCTTAGAAAAATAGAGGGCTATGGGTAAATCCTAGATAGTTCTAAAGTAGGAACATGTCCGGCACAGCTTTGTAGGCTGAAGGGCCTGTATTGTGCTGTACATTTTCTATGTTTCTATGATACAAAGTTAGATGGAAGGGTAGGTAGAGCTGAGGAATCAAGGCGACTGCAGCAGGACTTAGACAAATTGGAAGAACGAGCAAAAACATGACAGATGGAATATAACGTTAGAAAATGTACGAAAATGTATTTTGGTAAAAGGAGCAAAAGTGTGGACTATTATCTAAATGGAAAGAAGGTTCAAACATCAGAGGTACAGAGGTACTTGGGATTCTTCGTGCAAGATTCCCAGAAGTTAAATTTACAGGTTGCCAGAGAGCATTGAATCTGTGGAATGCTCTGCCACAGACTGTGGTTGAGGATAAGCCCATGGGTATGTTTAAACCAGAAGTTGATAGGTCCCTGATCGGTCAGGGCATCAAAAGATATGGCAAGAAGGCAGGTGCATGGAGTTGTGGGGGATCCAAGATCAGACATAGAATGACAGAACAGACTTGAGGGGCTGAATGGCCTAATTCTGCTCCCATCTCTTATGGTATCAGGTATAGGAAAGGTACAATACTGTAGATACAGCAACGATGACGTATAAGGCTGAGGAGAACCACAGTTCTGCAGATACAGGAATGGTGAGGTACAAAGCACAGGGAAGTACTATGTCCTAGATAATGGAAGGATGAGGTTTTACGCAGGGGAGAACTAAAATACTACAGATGCTGGAATAGTGAGGTAAAAGGCAAAGGAGCATACAATGCTGCAGATACTGCAACGGTGAGGTACTAAGCAGAGGAGGAGCAAAGTATTGCAGTTAGTTCAATGGTGAGGTACAAGACAGGTGAGTAAACAATACTGCAGATGATGGAACGGTGAGGTACAAAGCACAGGGAAATACAATACTGCAGATGCTGCAACAGTGAGATAAAGAACAATGGAGAATAATGATACTGCATGTATGTCAGCTGAAATAACTCAGTTGGGAGAGTGTTAGACTGAAGATCTGAAGGTCCCTGATTCAATCCCAGGTTTCAGCACTGGGAATTATTTATTGGACACAATGGTACCGTAGTGGTCTGCGTGACACTATTACAGCGCAGGGTGTCAGAGTTCAGAGTACAATTTCGATGTTCTGCGTAAGTTGGTAAGTCCTTCCCATCTTCCCATCTCCATGTCCTCCAACTGCTGCGGTTTCCTCCCACAGTCCAAAGATGTACTGGTTAGTAGGTTTACTGTTTTTGTAAACCATCCCACCATTAGGTTAGGGTTAAATCAGAGTTCCTGGGTGGCACAGCTTGGTGGGATGGATGGGCCTGTTCTGTGCTCTATCTCTGAATAAAATAAAATAAATAATATTCTGTGATGGTGAGGGATGAGGGAGAGGAGATTCACAATACTGTAGACAGCAGTGGTGAGGTACAAGGCAGAAGAGGAACAAAATACTGTAAACGCTGGAACGGTGAGGAACTTCAATACCGCAGATAAAGTAATTGTGAGTTACAAAGCACAAGAGAGCTACAATACCGCAGATAAAGCAACGGTGAATTACGAAGCACAAGAAAGCTACAATACCGCAGATAAACAACGGTGAATTACAAAGCACAAGAAAGCTACAATACCGCAGATAAAGCAATGGTGAGGAACATGCCGGAGGAGGAACAAAATACTGCAGATGCTGGAACAGTGAGGAACCAGGCAGAGGAGAACTACAATACTGCAGATACGGCAACGGTGAGGTACAAGGCAGAGAAATGTACAATACCTCAGATAGAGGAATGGTCAGGTTTAAAGCACAGGGATAGTACAATACTGCAGATACTGCAATGGTGAGGTACACGACATTGGAGAACCACAATACTGTAGATTTGTCAGCTGAAATAGCTCAGTTGGGAGAGTGTTAGACTGAAGATCTAAAGGTCCCTGGTTCAGTCCTGGGTTTTGGATCTGGAACTCGTTTATTGGCACCGTGGTAGCGTAGTGGTTGAGGCATCTCTATTACAACTCGAGGTTTTGGAAGTTCAATTCTGGCTTCCTCTGTAGGTAGGTTTGTAAGTACTTCCCATGTGCACATGGGTTTCCTCCGAGTGCCCCTGTTTACTCCTGCAGTCCGAATTAATGATCTGGATGAGAATGTGGTAAACTGGATCAGCAAATTTACGGATGACACCAAGGTTAGCTTGCTTGGAAGGTTGCAAGGTTAGCATGGAATTTAATGCACACAAGCCTGAGATATGTGCAACATAAGTTTAACGCGAGAAATGTGTGGTTTGAGGAGGATATGAGGAAAACTGTCCTCTCTCCCTAGGAGGTTACAATCTGGAACACACTGCCTGTGGAGGTGGTGCAGGCAGATATTTAAGGACCATTTGGATGAGCATTTGAATCACAAGGCAGGGTAGGAGACAGACCAAGTGCTGAGTTAGTGGAGACAGACTCTCCATGGTCAAAATAGACATGCAGAAACCATTGACTGTGAAGGAGGTTAATTGCTTATTTTAAACCAACATTTAACTATTTATGATTCTATTACTATTTATTATTTATGGAGCAACTGTAACGAAAACCAATTTCCCTAGGGATTAATAAAGTATGACTATGACTATGACAAGGCACAGGAGTAATACAATAGTGCAGATATCACAACGGTGAGTTGCAAAGAACAGGAGTTATACAATACTACAGATACAGCAACGGTGAGGTACAGGTAGAGGAGAACCACAATTCCACAGATTCAGGAACGGTGAATTACAAAGCCAAGGATATACAATACTGTAGATGCAGGAACTGTGAGGGACGAAACATAGGGAAAGAATGGTGAGGGTTGAGTGAGAGAAGAATCGAAATACTGCAGATACAGCAATGGTGAGTTACAAAGCACAGGAGTAATACAATACTGCAGATACAGCAACAGTGAGTTACAGCCAGAGAGAAACGCAATTGCACAGATACAGCAACGGTAAGTTACAAAGCACAGGAGTAATACACTACTGCAGATACAGCAACAGTGAGGTACAGCCAGGGAGAAACGCAATTGCACAGATGCAGCAACGGTAAGTTACAAAGCACAGGAGTAATACACTACTGCAGATACAGCAACAGTGAGGTACAGCCAGGGAGAAACGCAATTGCACAGATGCAGGAATGGTGAGTTACAAAGACAAGGATATACAATACTGCAGATGCAGGAACTGTGAGGGACGAAACATAGGGAAAGAATGCCAGAGATACTGGGAGGGTGATGTTTAAAGAACTACAATACTGCAGATGCTGGAATGGTGAGACCATGCAGAGCTGCTTAATGACTATCGCCCAGTAGCACTCACATCTACAGTGATGAAATGCTTTGAGAGGTTGGTCATGACTAGACTCAACTCCTGCCTCAGCAAGGACATGGACCCATTGCAATTTGCCTATCACCACAATAGGTCAACGGCAGATGCAATCATCAATGACTCTTCACACGGCCTCAGACCACCTGGACAACACAAACACCTATATCAGGATGCTGTTCATCGACTATAGCTCAGCATTTAATACCATCATTCCCACAATCCTGACTGAGAAGTTACAGAACACGGACCTCTGTACCTCCCTCTGCAATAGAATCCTCAACTTCCAAACCGGAAGACCACAATCTGTGTGGATTGGTGATAACATATCCTCCTTGCTGACGATCAACACTGGCGCACCTCAGGGGTGTGTGCTTAGCCCACTGCTCTGCTCTACTCTCTATACCCATGACTGTGTGGCTCGGCATAGCTGAAATACCATTTATAAATTTGCTGATGATTTGCTGACCGTTTTTGGTAGAATCTCAGGTGGTGACAAGAGGGCATACAGGAGTGAGATATGCCAACTAGTGGAGTGGTGTCACAGCAACAACCTGGCACTCAACGTCAGTAAGATGAAAGAACTGATTGTGGACCTCAGGAAGGGTAAGACGAAGGAACACATACCAATCCTCATAGAGTGATCAAAAGTGGAGAGAGTGAGCAGCTTCAGGTTCCTGGGTGTACCGTGGAGAGCATTCTGACAGGCTGTATCACTGTCTGGTATGGAGGGGCTACTGCACAAGACTGAAAAAAGCTGCAGAGGGTTGTGAATTTAGTCGGCTCCATCTTGGGTACTAGCCTACAAAGTACCCTGGACACCTTCAAGGAGCGGTGTCTCAGAAAGGCAGCGTCCATTATTAAAGACCTCCAGCACCCAGGGCATGCCCTTTTCTCACTGTTACCACTAGGTAGGAGCCTGAAGGCACTCACTCAGTGATTCCCCTCTGCCACCCGATTCCTAAATGGACATTGAACCAGTGAACACTACCTCACTTTTTCAATATGCATTATTTCTGTTTTTTGCACGATTTTAATCTATTCAGTATACGTAATACTGTAATATGATTTACTTGTTTATTATTTCTTTTGTTCTACATTATGTATTGAATTGAACTGCTGCTGTTAAGTTAACAAATTTCATGACACATACTGCTGAAAATAAACCTGATTCTAATTCATATTATGAAATACAGGAAGGGTGAGGTACAAGACAGTGGTGAACCACAAAATGCAGATATATCAACCGAAATAGCTCAGTTGAGAGAGCGTTAGACTGAAGATCTAAAGGTCCCTGGTTCAATCCCGGGTTTCGGCACTGGGACATACTTATTGTCACCGCGATGGCATAGCAGTTAGTGTGACACTATTACAGCTTGTAGAGTCAGAGTTTGGAATTCAGTTGTGGCATCCTCTGTAAGTAGTGTCCTTCCCTTGTACACAGTCCCTCTGTCCAAAGCCAGACTGGCTAGTAGGTTAATTGTATTTTTTTAAACCGTACCACAATTAGGTTAGGGTTAAATCAGTGGATTCCTGGGTGGAACAGCTGGGTGGGCCGGACAGGCCTGTTCTGTGCTCTATGTCTCAATAAAATAAAATAAGTAATATTCTGTAATAGTGAGGGACGGAGCAAAGAGCTTCAATCAGCAGGAGGCTTTCTCAGCGCGAGTCATTGATTGGAGTACTGTGCAGACACAGTAGAAGCATTCCCATTCAAGTCAGGCAAAAAACTTTAAAAACCCAGTCTGCATAAAAGAGGGGTCCCCTCTAATGGAGCGGTCATCATCAGAGTGGTCAGGGTCAGAGTGGTAAGGCTTTGGCTCAACAGGGCTTCAACAAGAACAGGCAGAAGCAAGGTATGTAGATAACCTCACTCCTGATTTATTACTTAAATCTGGAGAGAATAGCGGGTGTGTCTACAGAGCCAGTGTTCTGTTCTGGGTGTCAGATGTGGGATTTCCAGGAGACTACCAGCCTCCCCAATGGCCACATCTGCACCTGGTGCATCGAGATGCAGATCCTTAGAGACTGTGTTAGGGAACTGGAGCTGCAGCTCGATGATCTTCGGCTTGTTAGGGAAAGTGAGGCGGTGATAGACAGGAGCTACAGGGAGGTAGTCACCCCAAGGCTACAGGAGACTGATAAATGGATGACTGTCAGGAGAGGGAAGGGAGAACATCAGATAGTGGAGAGCACCCCTGTGACCGGCCCCTTCAACAATAAATACCCCATTCTGAGCACTGTTGTGGGGGGGGGGAACCTACCTGGGGGAAGCAACAGCATCCATGCCTCTGGCACTGAGTCTGGCCCTGTGGCTCAGGAGAGTAGGAAACTGACAAGGATGGCGGCAGTGATAGGGGACTCTATAGTTAGGGGGACAGACAGGTGACTTTGTGGATGCAACAAAGAAATGCGAATGGTAGTTTGCCTCCCAGGTGCCAGGGTTTGTGATGTTTCTGAGCACGTCCACAATATCCTGAAATGGGAGGGTGAGCAGCCAGAGGTCGTGGTACAAATTGGTACCAATGACATGGGTAGAAAAAGGGAGGAGGTTCTGAAAACAGAATACAGGGAGTTAGGAAGGAAGCTGAGAAGCAGGACCTGAAGGGTAGTCATCTCCGGATTGCTGCCTGTGCCACCCGACGGTGAGGACAGGAATAGAATGAGGTGGCAGAGAAATGAGTGTTTGAAGAATTGGAATAGGAGGCAGGGATTCAAATTTCTGGATCATTGGGACCTCTTCTGCGGCAGGTGTGACCTGCACAGAGGGATGGGTCGCACTTGAATCCGAGGGGCCCAATATTCTTGCGGGCAGGTTTACTAGAGCTGTTGGGAGAGGTTTAAACTAATATGGTGGGGAATGGGAACCGGTATGATAGAGTTGAGGATGAGCCAGCAGGTTTACAAGTAGATGATGGGTGTAACATGAATGTAAGGAAGGACAAGCCAATGATTGGGTACAAATGCAGACAGAGCAAAGTGTTAAATTGTACCACAGAGGCAAAATTCAAAAGGGTGTAGAATGCAGGACTGAAGGTGTATTGAAATACACTTAACATTCGGAATAAGGTGGATGAACTCGTGGTGCAATTAGAGATTGGTCGGTATGATGTTGTGGCTGAAAGAAGGTTATTGTTGGGAACTTAACATGAAAGGATAAACTTTGTATCGAAAGGACAGACAGGAAGGCATAGGCAGTGGTGTGGCTCTGTTGGTAAGAGATGGAATTACATCTTTAGAAAGAGGTGACATAGGGTCAGAGAATGTTGAATCTTTGTGTGTGGGGTTAACAAACTGCAAGGGTAAAAAAAAACATTATGAGAATCAAATGTAGGCCTCCAAGTAGTAGCCAAGATGTGGGGTTGAGATTGCACAGGGAGCTGAAAAAGGCATGTAATAAGTGTAATGTCTCAATTGTAAATTGACCACAGTACGTGTGCTTGCAACACTGTGTGTCCGACAGAATGATCAGCAGCACTGGGGCTCCACAGGGGACTGTCTTGTCTCCCTTTCTCTTCACCATTTACACCTCGGACTTCAACTACTGCACAGAGTCTTTTCATCTTCAGAAGTTTTCTGATGACTCTGCCATAGTTGGATGCATCAGCAAGGGAGATGAGGCTGAGTACAGGACTACGGTAGGAAACTTTGTCACATGGTGTGAGCAGAATTATCTGCAGCTTAATGTGAAAAAGTCTAAGGAGCTGGTGGTAGACCTGAGGAGAGCTAAGGTACCGGTGACCCCTGTTTCCATCCAGGGGGTCTGTGTGGACATGGTGGAGGATTACAAATACCTGGGGATACGAATTGACAATAAACTGGACTGGTCAAAGAACACTGAGGCTTTCTACAAGAAGGGTCAGAGCCGTCTCTATTTCCTGAGGAGACTGAGGTCCTTTAACATCTGCCGGACGATGCTGAGGATGTTCTACGAGTCTGTGATGGCTAGTGCGATCATGTTTGCTGTTGTGTGCTTGGGCAGCAGGCTGAGGGTAGCAGACACCAACAGAATCAACAAACTCATTGTAAGGCCAGTGATGTTGTGGGGATGGAACTGGACACTCTGGCGGTGGAGTCTGAAAAGAGGATGCTGTCCAAGTTGTATGCTATCTTGGTCAATGTCTCCCATCCACTACACATTGTACTGGGTGGGCACAGGAGTACATTCAGCCAGAGACTCATTCCTCCGAGATGCAGCACAGAGCGTCATAGGAAGTCATTCCTGCCTGTGGCCATCAAACTTTACAACTCCTCCCTTGGAGGGTCAGACACCCTGAGCCGATAGGCCGGTCCTGGACTTATTTCATAATTTACTGGCATAGTAATTTAAATATGACTATTTAACTATTTATGGTTCTATTACTATTTATTATTTATGGTGCAACTGTAATGAAAACCAATTTCCCCCGGGATCAATAAAGTATGACTATGACTATGACTATGAAATGAGGGAAAATTAGTCAATAATATAAAGCAGGAACAACATTGCAGACTATTATCTAAATGGAGAGAAGGTTCAAACATCAGGAGTACATAGGAGTCCCTGTGCAAGATTCCCAGAAAGTAAATTTACAGGTTGCCACACAGCAGTGAATCTGTGGAACGCTCTGCCACAGACTGTGGCGGAGGACAAGTCTGTGAGAATGTTTAAGCAGAAGTTGATAGATTCCTGATCTTTCAGATCATCAAAGGATATGGCAAGAAAGCAGGTGTATGGAGTTGAAGGTGATCCAGGATCAGCCATGCAATGACAGAGCAGACTCGAAGGGCTGAATGGCCTCATTCTGCTCCCATCTCTTATAGTCTAAGGCACAGAAAAGGTACAATACTGCAGATACAGCAACGATGAGGTATAAGGCTGAGGAAAATCACAGTTCTGCAGGTACCAGAACGGTGAGGTACAAAGAACTACAGTTCTGCAGATGCCGCAATGGTGAGGTACAAGGCAGAGGGGGAGCAAAACACTGCAGAAGGTTCAATGGTGAGGTACAAGACAGATGAGTATACAATACCGCAGATAGAGGAATGTTGGAGGTAGAAAGCACAGGGAAATACAATACTGCAGATGATGGAACGGTGAGATAAAGAACAGCGGAGAACAACAATACAGCATTTATTGTGCACCATGGTAACAGCAGTTAGTGCAACACTGTTGCAACTCATTTGATTTCAGAGTTCAATTCTGACGTCCTCTGTAAGTAGGTTTGAAAGTCCTTCTCGGGTGCACATGGGTTTTGTTCCGGGGTGCTGCAGTTTGCTCCCACAGTCCAGGTGGTTAGTAGTTTAACTGATTATTTTAAACCATCCCACGACTGGGTTAGAGTTAAATCAGTGGATTCCTGGGCAGCATGAATCCACCGATTTAACCCCAACCTGATTGTTATGACAATAATATTACAGCTGAGAGCTACAGGGCAGCACAGGTTGGTGGGTCGGAGGGGCCTGTTCTGCCCTGTAGCTCTCAGTAAAATAAAATAAACAATATTCTGTACTGGTGAGGGTCGAGGGAGAGGAGAACTACAATACCGCAGATACAGCAATGGTGAGGCACAAAACAGAGGAGTGTACAATACCATAGATAGAGGAAAGGTCAGGTTTAAAGCACGCGGAAATGCTGTACAATACTGCAGATGCTGCAATGGTGAGGTACACGAGAGTGGAGAACAACAACACTGCAGCTGTGTCAGCCGAAATAGCTCAGTTGGGAGAGCGTTAGACTGAAGATCTCCTTTATTGTCACCGCGGTAGCGTAGTGGTTGGTTCATCTCTATTACAGCTCGGTGTGTTGGAACTAAAGAGTTCAATTCCGGCATCCTCTGTAGGTAGGTGTGTTAGTACTTCCCATGTGCACATGAGTTTCCTCCGGGTGCCCCAGTTTACTCCCACAGTCCAAATGATAAGAGGTTATTTGGTTATTTTAAACTGTACCACAAATAAGTTCTTGGGTGGGCTGTATCTCTCAACAAAATAAAATAAATAATATTCTGTAATGGTGAGGGATAAGTGAGAGAAGAATCAAAATACTGCAGATAGAGCAATGGTGAGGTACAAGGCCCAGGAGTAATACAACGGTGAGTTACAAAGAACAGGAATAATACAATACTGCACATGCAGCAACGGTGAATTATAAAGCACAGGAGTAATACAGTATTGCGGATACAGGAACAGTGAGGTAAAGGAGAAACGCAATTGCACAGATACAGGAATGGTGAGTTACAAAGCCAAGGATATACAATACTGCAGATGCAGGAACTGTGAGGGGCAAAACATAGGGAAAGAATGCCAGAGATACTGGAAGAGTGATGTTTAAAGAACTACAATACTGCAGATGCTGGAATGGTGAGACCATGCAGAGGGAAATATAATACTGCAGAATGTGAGCTGCCTTAATGACTATCGCTCAGTAGCACTCACATCCAGAGTTATGAAATGCTTTGAGAGGTTGGTCATGACTAGACTCAACTCCTGCCTCAGCAAGGACATGGACCCATTGCAATTTGCCTATCGCCACAATGGGTTAATGCAGATGCAATCTCAATGGCTCTTCACACGACCTCAGACCACCTGGACAATACAAACACTGATGTCAGGATGCTGTTTATTGACTATAGCTCAGCATTTAATGTAGCAACACTTGTGGGCTATCCAGCACAATCCTCACTGATTAGACTGGATGCAAACGATGCATTTCACTGTATGTTTCGCTATTTTGATGTACATGTGACAATGCTCAGCAATTAATACCATCATTCCCACAATCCTGATTAAGAAGTTACAGGACATGGACCTCTGTACCTCCCTCTGCAATTGGATCCTCGACTTCCAAACCAGAAGACCACAATCTGTGCAGATTGGTGATAATATTTCCTTCTCACTGACGATCAACACTGGTGCACCTCAGGGGTGTGTGCTTAGCCCACTGCTCTACTCTCTCTACACCCATGACTGTGTGGCTAGGCATAGCTGAAATGCCATCTATAAATTTGCCGATGATATAACCATTGTTGGTAGAATCTCAGATGGAGACGAGAGGGTGTACAGGAGCAAGATATGCCAACTAGTGGAGTGGTGTCATAGTAACAACCTTGCACTCAACGTCAGTAAGACAAAAGAGCTGATTGTAGTGTGACGACAAACCAAGTTATCAGAAGATTGATGCTGATGAAAGAGATAAGAGAGACAATGGAGAAACATTCAAAATGCTAACAAGAGAGAAGAGAGAGATTAACGAGAAAGAAACAAACTTCAGAATATTGACAGACCGGTTGCTTTGAACCTGAACTGTTTGAAGTTTGATGGACAGGCGATACCCCAGCAGAGGGATAAAAAGAACAGGTTTGCCAAGGCATGACACACACCACGAGATCATGAGATAACGAGACCCTGGAAGAGCGGTGTGCCCCCACAAGTTGGTGGGAGTTTGGAGGTCTGGTCGCGGGAACCGACCATAGACGCACAGGGTGAAAGGGTATGATCGGCGGGAACCTGCTGTGTGTGTCCGCCCTTGCCTGGGTGCCGGGTTCACCGCGGAAGAACGGTCGTATCCAGAACGGAGGGGTCACAGTCGGTGACCACAGAAGACATAAAAGGGTTCGCCCGAAAGCTAACTGCGAAGAACATCAAAGGTCTGTTTGAATCAAAATTTGCATTATCTCTCTCTCCAACGGCACAACAGCGATAACTGCGAACTGTACTAAGCTGAACTGAACTCTGCGTCACTTGAGACTGGTCATTTTACCCCTAGACTGCGATAGAGCTTGGTTTATTCCTATTACCCTAGTTCTGTGTACGTATGTTTTATCATTGCTAACCTGTTGCATTTATATCCTTAAGATTAGAGTACTGTGTTACTTATTTCTTTAATAAAACTTTATTAGCTTCTGTTAAACCAGACTCCAACTAAGTGGTCCATTTCTGCTGGTTTGGCAACCTATTTATGGGATACGTAACAGTAGACTTCAGGAAGAGTAAGATGAAGGAACACATACCAGTCCTCAGAGGGATCAGAAGTGGAGAGAGTGAGCAGTTTCAAGTTCCTGGGTGTCAAGATCTCTGAGGACCTAACCTGGTCCCAACATTATCAATGCAGTTATAAAGAAGGCAGGACAGTGACTATACTTCATTAGGAGTTTGAAGAGATTTGGTATGTCAACAAATATACTCAAAAACTTCTATAGATGTACCATGGAGAGCATTCTGACAGGCTGCATCACTGTCTGGTATGGAGGGGCTACTGCACAGGACCAAGAAGCTGCAGAGGGTTGTAAATCTAGTCATCTCCATCTTGGGTACAAACCTACAAAGTACTCAGGGCATCTTTAGGGAGTGGTGTCTCAGAAAGGCAGCGTCCATTATTAAGGACCTCCAGCACCCAGGGCATGCCCTTTTCGTACTGTTACCATCAGGTAGGAGGTACAGAAGCCTGAAGGCACATACTCAGTGATTCAGGAACGGCTTCTTCCCCTCCGCCATCTGATTCCTAAATGGACATTAAACCCGTGAACACTACCTCACTTTTATTAATGTGCATAATTTCTGTTTTTTGCATGATTTTAATCTATGAATATATGTAATACTGTAAATTGATTTACTTATTTGTTATTATTGTTTTATTTTCTTTCTTCTATATTATGTATTGCATTGAACTGCTGCTGCTAAGTTAACAAATTTCAGGACAGGTGCTGGTGATAATAATTCTGATTCTGAGATACTGGAAGGGTGAGGTTTAAGGAACTACAATACTGCAGATGCTGGAATGGTGAGATACAATACAGAGGGAAATACAATACTGCAGGTACGGGAATGGTGAGGTACAAGACAGAGATGAACCAAAAATATGCAGATATATCAGCCGAAATAGCTCAGTTGGGAGAGCGTTAGACTGAAGATCTAAAGGTCCCTGGTTCAATCCCGGGTTTCGGCACTGGGACTTATTTATTGGCACCGTGATAGCATAGCAGTCAGATTTCTGGATCATTGGGACCTCTTCTGCAGCAGGTGTGACCAGCACAAAGGGGACCGGTTGCACTGAATCTGAGGGGGACCAGTATTCTTGCGGTCAGTTTCACTAGAGCTGTTGGGAGTGCTTTAAACTAATATGGTGGGGAATGGGAACCAGTGTGATAGAGCTGAGGATGAGCCGAGGATGAGCCAGCAGGTTTACAAGTAGATGATGGGTGTAACATGAATGTAAGGAAGGACAAGCCAGTGACTGAGTACAAATGCAGACAGAGCAAAGAGTTCAATTGTACCACAGAGACAAAATTCAAAAGAGTGTAGAATTCAGGACTAAGGGTGTTGTATCTAAATGGCTCAGCATTCGGAAAAAGGTGGATGAACCTGTGGTGCAATTAGAGATTGGTCAGTATGAAGTCGTGAGCATCACCTAGTTGTGGCTGAAAGAAGGTTATTGTTGGGAGCTTAAGATCAAAGGATAAACTTTGTATTGAAAGGACAGGCAGAAAGACATAGGCAGTGGTGTGGCTCTGTTGGTAAGAGATGGAATTCCATCTTTAGGAAGAGGTGACATAGGGTCAGAGAATGTTGAATCTTTGCGGGTGAGGTTAACAAACTGCAAGGGTGAAAAAAAACATTATGGGAATCTTATGTAGACTTCCAAAATAGTAGGCAAGATGTGGGGTTGAGATTGCACAGGGAGCTGAAAAAGGAATGGAATAAGGGTAATGTCACAATTATAAATGAGGGCAAACTAGCCAACAGTATGAAGAGGAACAATAGTGCAGACCGTTATCTAAATGGAGAGAAGGTTCAAACATCAGAGGTACGAAGGTAGGAGTCTTCGTGCAAGACTCCCAGAGAATAAATTTACAGGTTGCCAGAGAGCAGTGAATCTGTGGAACGCTCTGCCACAGGCTGTGGTGGAGGACAAGCCCGTGGGTATGTTTAAACCAGAAGGTGACAGATTCCTGATCGGTCAGGGCATCAAAGGATATGGCAAGGAGACAGGTGTATGGAGTTGGTGGGCCATCTAGGATCAGACATGATGGAATGACAGAGCAGACTAGATGGGCTGAATGGCCTACTTCTGCTCCCATCTCTATGGTCGAAGACACAGGAAAGGTACAATACTGCAGATACTGCAATGGTGAGGTATAAGGCTGAGCAGGGGCAAAACACTGCAGATGCTGGAATGCTGAGGAACCTCAATACCGCAGATAAAACAATGGTGAGTTACAAAGCACAGGAGAAATATAATTCTGCAGAAACAGTGATGTTGAGGTACAAGGCACAGGAAAGGTACAATAATGCGGATACAGCAACAGTGAGTTACAAAGCTCAGAAGGAATACAATTCTGCAGGTACAGGAATGGTGAGGTACAAAGCAGAGGAGTATACAATTCTGCAGATACAGGAATGGTGAGGTTAATGCAGAGGAAAATAACAATACCACATTTACTGGAATGTTGAGGCTCAGAGCACAGGAGAAATACAATACTGCAGAGTCTGGAAAGGTGAGGTACGAAGCACGGGGAATACAATACCACTGATGCTGGAGCAGTGAGGTACAAGGCAGAGGAGAAATAAAATACCGCATACACAAGAATAGAGAGTTTTAAATCACAGTAGAACTACAATACTGCAGATGATGGACCGGTGAGGTACAAAGCTCATGGAAATACAACAGTGCAGATGCTGGAATTGTGAGGTACAATGTACAAGAGACATACAATACTGCAGATGCTGCAATGGTGAGGTACACGAGAGTGGAGAACAACAATACTGCAGCTGTGTCAGCTGAAATAGCTCAGTTGGGCGAGTGTTAGACTGAAGATCTAAAGGTCCCTGGTTCAATCCCGGGTTTTGGCACTGGGACATATTTCTTGTGCACCATGGTAACAGCAGTTAGTGCAACACTACTGTAAGTCATTTGATTTCAGAGTTCAATTCTGACGTTCTCTGTAAGTAAGTTTGAAAGTCCTTCCCGGGTGCACATGGGTTTTGTTCCGGGGTGCTGCAGTTTGCTCCCACAGTCCAGGTGGTTAGTAGTTTAACTGATTATTTTAAACCATCCCACGACTGGGTTAGAGTTAAATCAGTGGATTCCTGGGCAGCATGAATCCACCGATTTAACCCTAACCTGATTGTTGAGACAATAATATTACAGCTGAGAGCTACAGAGCGACACAGGTTGGTGGGTCGGAGGGGCCTGTTCTGCCCTGTAGCTCTCAGTAAGATAAAATAAATAATATTCTGTACTGGTGAGGGTCGAGGGAGAGGAGAACTACAATACCGCAGATACAGCAATGGTGAGGCACAAAACAGAGGAGTGTACAATGCCACAGATAGAGGAAAGGTCAGGTTTAAAGCACGCGGAAATGCTGTACAATACTGTAGATGCT
Source organism: Mobula birostris (assembly GCF_030028105.1). NCBI lineage: Eukaryota > Metazoa > Chordata > Chondrichthyes > Myliobatiformes > Myliobatidae > Mobula > Mobula birostris. The sequence goes on from NC_092391.1 coordinate 53,619,946, forward strand.
GCAATGGTGAGGTACGTGATAGTGGAGAACAACAATACTGCAGCTGTGTCAGCCGAAATAGCTCAGTTGGGAGAGCGTTAGACTGAAGATCTAAAGGTCCCTGGTTCAATCCTGGGTTTCGGCACTGGGACTTATTTATTGTCACCGCGATGGCGTAGCAGTTAGTGTGACACTATTACAGCTCGTAGTGTCAGAGTTTGGAGTTCAATTGTGGCATCCTCTGTAACTAAGTTTGTATGTTCTTCCCATGTACACAGTCCCTCTGTCCAAATCCAGACTGGTTAGTAGGTTAATTGTATTTTTTAAACCGTACCACAATTAGGTTAGGGTTAAATCGGTGGATTCCTGGTTGGAACAGCTGGGTGGGCTGGACAGGCCTGTTCTGTGCTCTATCTCTCAATAAAACAAAATAAATAATATTCTGTAATGGTGAGGGACGAGGCGAAGAGCTTCAATAAGCAGAAGGATTTTTCAGCGCCAGTCGTCATTGGAGTACTGTGCAGACACAGTAGAAGCGTTCCCGTTCAAGTTGGGCAAAAAGCTTTAAAAATCCAATCTGCATAAAAGAGGGGTGCCGTCTCGTGGAGCGGTCATTGTTGGAGTGGTCTGAGTCAGAGTGGTAAAGCTTTGGGTCATTAAGACTTCAGCAAGAGCAGGTGGAAGCAAGGAAAGTCGGTAATCTCACTCCTTATTTATTATTTAACTCTGAGAAAATAGGGGACATGTCTACAGGGCCAGCGTCCTGTTCTGGGTGTCAGATGCGGGATTTCTGCAAGACTCTCAGTTTCCCCAGTGGCCACATCTGCACCAGGAGCATTGAGATGCAGCTCCTTAGAGACTGTGTTAGGGAACTGGAGCTGCAGCTCGATGACCTTCGGCTTGTAGGGAAAGTGAGGCAGTGATAGACAGGAGCTACAGGGAGGTAGTCACCCCAAGGCTACAGGAGACCGATAAATGGGTGACTGTCAGGAGAGGGAAGGGAGAATGTCAGATAGTGGAGAGCACCCCTGTGACCCGCCACTTCACAATAAGTACATCATTTTGAGTACTGCTGAAGGTTGGGGACCTACCTGGGGGAAACAACAGTAGCCATGCTTCTGGCACTGAATCTGGCCCTGTGGCTCCGAAGGAGAGGGAACTGAAGAGAATGGCAGCAGGAATAGGGGACTCTATAGTCAGGGGACAGACAGGCGATTCTGTTGCCTTGATAAAGAAACACAGATGGCAGTTTGCCTCCCAGGTGCCAGGGTTTGTGATGTTCCTAAGCACTTCCACAATATCCTACAAGAGAGGGTGAGCAGCCAGAGGTCGTGGTACATATTGGTACCAATGACATAGGTAGAAAAAGGGAGGAGGTCCTGAAAACAGAATAGAGGGAGTTAGGAAGGAAGCTGAGAAGCAGAAACTCAAGGGTAAACACAAAATAATCTGCAGATGTTGTTGTCAAAGCAACACTCACAATGCGCTGGAGGAACTCAGCAGGTCAGTCAGCATCAGTTGAAAAGATTAGTCGACGTTTTGGGCCGAAACCCTTCGTCAGGACTGAAGGAAGAACTTTGGGGAGGGTTTGAAGAATGCTGGTAGTTGAAAAAAACAGTAATTTGAAAGACAAAGGGGTGGGGGAGAGGAAGCAGGGAGGTGATTGGCAGGAGAACATTGCGAAGTAGTAGAAGGAGGCGGAACTATGAGGGAGGTGATGTGAAATAGGGATAGAGGAAGGGAGGGGGAGGGAATTACCGGAAGTTGGAGAATTCTATGTTCATACCAAGGGGCTGGAGACTACCTAGACGGTATATGAGGTGTTGCTCGTCCAACCTGAGTTTAGCCTCATCATGGCTGTAGAGGAGGCCATGTATGGACATATCTGAATGGGAGTGGGAAGCAGAGTTGAAGTGGGTGGCTACTGGGAGATCCTGTCTGTTGTGGCGGACGGAGTGGAGGTGCTCGACGAAGCGGTCCCCCAATCTGCGTCGGGTTTCACCGATGTAGAGGAGGCCGCACCGGGAGCACCGGATGCAATAGATGACCCCAACAGATTTGCAAGTGAAGTGTTGCCTCACCTGGAAGGACTGTTTGGGGCCCTGAATGGTGGCAAGAGATGAGGTTTAGAGACAGGTATAGCACTTACGCTTACAGAGATAACTGCCGGATGGGAGATCCGTGGGGATGGACGTGCGGATAAGTGAGTTGTGGAGGGATCGATCCCTGCGGAAAGCGGAGAGCAGTGGAGACGAAAAGATGTGCTTAGTGGTGGGTCCTGTTGAAGGTGGCAGAAGTTGTGGGGGATAATGTGCTGGATCTGGAGGCTGGTGGGGTGGTAGGTGAGGACAAGGGGAACTCTGTCCCTGTTGTGGTGGCGGGAAGATGGGCTGAGGGCCGAAGTGCGGGAAATGGAGGAGATGCGGGTGAGGGCATCATTGATCGCCGTTGAAGGGAAACCATGAGCCTTAAAGAAAGAGGACATTTGAGATGTCCTGGAATGGAAAGCCTCATCTTGGGAGCAGATGCGGCGGAGACGGAGGAACTGGGAATAGGGAATGGCATTTTTGCATGTGGCGGGTTGGGAAGAGGTATAGTCGAGGTAGTTATGAGAGTCAGTGGGCTTGTAGAAGATGTCAGTGGACAGTCTGTCTCCAGAGATGGAGACCGAGACATCGAGAAAGGGGAGAGAAGTGTCCGATTTAGACCAAGTGAATTTGAGGGCTGGGTGGAAGTTTGAAGTAAAGTCGATGAAACTGACGAGCTCAGCATGGGTGCAGGAAGCAGCAGCAATGTAGTCGTCAATGTAGCGAAGGAGAAGTTGGGGAGCAGTACCAGAATAGGTTTGGAGCACAGACTGTTCCACATAACCAACGAAGAGGCAGGCGTAGCTGGGTCCCATGTGAGTTCCCATAGCTACACCCTTAGTCTGAAGAAAGTGGGAAGAGCCAAAAGAGAAGTTATTAGGTGTGAGAACCAGTTCCGCCAACCAGAGGAGGGTCGTGGTGGTGGGGAACTGGTGAGGTCTATCATCCAGGAAGTAGCGGAAGGCTTTGAGTCCTTCTTGATGGGGAATGGAGGTGTATAAGGATTGGACATCCATAGTAAACGTCGACTAATCTTTTCAACTGATGCTGACTGACCTGCTGAGTTCCTCCAGCGCATTGTGAGGAACTCAAGGGTAATCTTGGGATTGCTGCCTGTGCCACGCGGCAGTGAGGAGGGGAATAGAATGAGGTGGCAGATAAATGTGTTGGTGAAGAATTGGAGCAGAGTGCAGGGATTCAGATTTCAGGACAATTGGGAGCTCTTCTGCGGCAGGTGTGACCTGTACAAAAGGGACAGGTTGTACTTGAATCCGAGGGGGACCAATATTCTTGTGGGTAGGTTTACTAGAGCTGTTGGGAGTGATTTAAAGTAACATGGTGGGGAATGGGAACCAGTATGATAGAGCTGAGGATGAGCCAGCAGGTTTACAAGTAGATGATGGGTGTAACATGAATTTAAGGAAGGACGAGCCAATGACTGGGTACAAATGCAGACAGAGCAAAGAGTTCAATTGTACCACAGAGACAAAATTCAAAAGGGTGTAGGATGCAGGACTGAAGGTGTTGTATTTGAATGCACTTAGCACTCGGAATAAGGTGAATGATCTCATGGTGCAATTAGAGATTGGTCAGTACAATGTTGTGGGAATCATTGAGTTGTGACTGAAAGAAGGTTTTTGTTGGGAACTTAACACCAAAGGCAGGAAGGAAGGCATAGGCAGTGGTGTGGTTCTGTTGGTAAGAGATGGAATTATGTCTTTTAGAAGAGGTGACGTAGGGTCAGAGAATGTTGAATCTTTGGGGTGTGGATAACAAGCTGCAAGGGTTAAAAAAAAACATTATGGGAGTCGTATATAGGCCTCCAAATAGCCAAGATGTGGGGTTGAGATTGCACAGGGAGTTGAAAAAGGCCTGAAATAAGGGTAATATCACAATTGTAAATGAGGGCAAACTAGCCAATAATATAAAGCAGAAACAATAGTACAGACCATTATCTAATAATGCAGAGGGACTTAGGAGTCCTTGTGGAAAATTCCCAGCAGGTAAACTTACAGGTTGCTGTTAGGTACCCTGTAACGGGTTAAAGAACCAGCAGAAATGGAACACACTTGGAGTCTGGTTTTGCTGTCAAGTAATTCTATTTTATTAATAACTATGTAATAAAGTAACATAAAACCAGATAAATCAAACAGGTTAGCAGAGTTTATGCATGTATAGGAGAAGATGGCGGCACGACAGCAGCGCATGCGGCCTCTCCGGTGATGAATATCTGTTATCTGTCAAGTAGGGGACTGTGCACAATTCTGATTTGATGGAGACAGACGTGAGAGTACGGAGGAACATCTGGAGAAACTTCTGAAATGCCCGCTTTGCTGCCACTGCTACTGTGTGGTAACCGGAATCTCCGGAGCAGAAGGCCCCGAAATCCTCGGCTTTGCTTGTTTCAGCGGCCAGGGCGAGGTTGAAGACGCTCGGCAGAGGATGGCACTCAGGAGGCTGTATCCGAGGGGCTGGTCGGAGGCTGGAAGTTTTCGGATGGACGGACTCAGTGTCGGCTGTGGTCGGCTGCTTCCAGGGCATCGGCAAGTTGACGGTGCCTGGAGGTTTATGGCAGGGAGTTTCTCCCTTTTGCCGCTGCTATCGGGGACTTGGGAGTCGATCGACTCGGGGACTTTTGAGACTTTATTTACCGTGCCCATGGTTTGTTCTTCATCAAATTATGGTATTGCTTTGCATTGCTGTAACTTTATGTTATAATTATGTGGTTCTGTCAGTGTTAGTCTTTGGTTTGCCTTGTTTTCTGTGATATCACTCCGGAGAAACATTGTATCATTTCTTAATGCATGTATGCATTTCTAAATGACAATAAAAGAGGGCATTTATCTGCCATCTCATTCTAAAATAGGTGTGGAAATATAAAACCCAAACTTCTTCAAGCTTAGGTGGTAATTGATACAGTCTTACGATGGTATGTAAGCGAAGTCAGTTCAGTTCATGATATTGAGTTGAGTAGAATTGAGGAGAGAGAGAGGTTTGTTGTCCACATAAGGCGATGCTGTCAATTCTCCCTTTTGTCCTCTGAAACTTCCAAGTTAGCTAAACTTGACCAACTTAAGAGCACCGTCTTCAAGTGATAACCTACCGACCCAGGCAAGGGTTAGACACACTGGTAGACTCCACAGGGTCACTTTTTCACGCACTAATAATCACGGATCGATTCCGCTTAGTCGATCCTCAGTCCCACACTCGTGGGCACCTGAAAGTGTAGTGGTAACTTCACCACACCTTAGTGCACCTGCGTGTCCCTTTCTTCTGTGCGTCCTGTGAAACAAGCAACTATGCTGGTTTAAATACTGTTGTGCTGAACAGCAGGTGTCCATCATGTAGCTCCTCCTCTCTCTCCCTGTAGGAACCCTGAACCTGGCAGTGTCCTTGCAGAAATGCCAAACAACCTGCAAGCAGTCTTCACTCCTCTCTCTCTCTCTGTAGCAGGCTGTTTGTGTTGTACAGCTGCACACACTCTCTCTCTTTTTAAAGGCACAGTCCATAATGAATAACTCAGGATATCGTCACATTGCCACAGAGCAGTGAATCTGTGGAATGCAGATAAAGCAACAATGAGGTATAACACAGATACAGCAACAATGAGGTATAACACTGAGGAGAACTACAGTTCTGCAGATACAGGAATGGTGAGGCACAAAGCACAGGGACTACAATGTGCTAGATACTGGAAGGATAAGGTTTTACGCAGAGGAGAACTAAAATACTACAGATGCTGGAATAGTGAGGCACAAGGCAGAGGAGCATACAATGCTGCAGATACAGCAATGGTGAGGCACAAGGCAGAGGAGGAGCAAAACACTGCAGATAGTTCAATGGTGATGTACAAGGCAGATGCACATACAATACTGCAGATAGAGGAACGTTGGAGGTAAAAAGCACAAGAAAAATACAATACAGTACTGCAGATGATGGAATGGTAAGGTACAAAAGACAGGGAAATTCAATACTGCAGATGCTGTAATGCTGAGATAAAGAACAGTGGAGAATAACAATACTGCAGATATATCAGCTGAAATAGCTCAGTTGGTAGCGTGTTAGACTGAAGATCTGAAGTCCCTGGTTCAATGCTGGGTTTTGGCACTGGGTTTATTTATTGGACACAATGGTACCATAGTGGTCTGCATGACACTATTACAGTGCGAGGTGTTAGAGTTGAGAGTTCAATTTCAGTGTGCTGCGTAAGTTGGTAAGTCCTTCCCATCTTCCCATCTCCATATCCTCCAATTGCTGCGGTTTCCTCCCACAGCCCAAAGACGTATTGGTTAGTAGGTTCATTGTTTTTTTTTAAACCATAGGTTAGGGTTAAATCAGAGTTCCTGGGTGGCACAGGTGGGTGGGTCAGACGGGTCTGTTCTGCACTCTATCTCTGAATAAAATAAGATAAATAATATTCTGTAATGGTGAGGGATGAGGGAGAGGAGATTCACAATACCACAGATACAGCAACGGTGAGTTAAAAAGCACAGAATTAATACAATTCTGCAGATACAGGAATGGTGAGGTTAATGCAGAGGAGAACCACAATTCCACATTTACTGGAATGTTGAGGCTCAGAGCACAGGAGAAATACAATACTGCAGAGTCCAGAAAGGTGAGGTACGAAGCACAGGGAATAAAATACCACTGATGCTGGAGCAGTGAGGTACAAGGCAGAGGAGAAATAAAATACCGCATACACAAGGATAGTGAGTTTTAAATCACAGTAGAACTACAATACTGCAGATGATGGACCGGTGAGTTACAAAGCTTATGGAAATACAACAGTGCATATGCTGGAATTGTGAGATACAATGTACAAGAGACATACAATACTGCAGATGCTGCAATGGTGAGGTACACGAGAGTGGAGAACTACAATACTGCAGCTGTGTCAGCCGAAATAGCTCAGTTGGGAGAGCGTTAGACTGAAGATCTAAAGGTCCCCGGTTCAATCCCAGGTTTCGGCACTGGGACTTATTTATTGTCACCGCGATAACATAGCAGTTAGTGTGACACTATTGTACGTCCAACCCATGCACACAGTCCCTCTGTCCAAAGCCAGACTGGTTAGTAGGTTAATTGTATTTTTTAAACTGTATCACAATTAGGTTAGGGTTAAATCGATGGATTCCTGGTTGGAACAGCTGGGTGGGCTGGACAGGCCTGTTCTGTGCTCTATATCTCAATAAAGTAAAATAAATAATATTCTGTAATGGTGAGGGACGAGGCAAACAGCTTTAATAAGCAGGAGGTTTTTTCAGCACGTGTCGTGATTGGAGTATTGCACCGACACAGTTGAAGCATTTCTGTTCCAGTCGGGCAAAAAACTTTAAAAACCCAGTCTGCATAAAAGAGGGTTATCATCTAATGGAGTGGTCATTGTCAGAGTGGTCTGAGTTAGAGTGGTAAGGCTTTGGTTCATTAAGGCTTCAGCAAGAGCAGGTGGAAGCAAGGAAAGTCGGTAATCTCACTCCTTATTTATTATTTAACTCTGAGGGAATAGCGGGTGTGTCTACAGAGCCAGTGTCCTGTTCTGGGTGTCAGATGTGGGATTCCTGGGAGACTCCCAGTTTCCCCAGTGGCCACATCTGCACCTGGTGCATCGAGATGCAGCTCCTTAGAGACTGCGTTAGGGATCTGGAGCTGCAGCTTGATGACCTTCAGCTAGTTAGGGAAAGTGAGGCAGTGATAGACAGGAGCTACAGGGAGTTAGTCACCCCAAGGCTACAGGAGACAGATAAATGGGTGACTGTCAGGAGAGGGAAGGGAGAACATCAGATGGTGGCGAGCACCCCTGTGACCGGCCCCTTCAACAATAAATACTCCATTTTGAATAATATTGGGGGAGCGGGATCTACATCGGAGGAAGTGACTCTGGCACTGAGTCTGGGCCTGTGGCTCAGTAGAGTAGAGGACTCCATGAGACCTAGTCAGGGGGAAAGATAGGTGCAGATAGGTGATTCTGTGGACGCGACAAAGAAACACGGATGGGTTCAAGAGGTTTCTGAGCACGTCCACAATGTCCTGAAAAGGGAGGGTGAGCAGCCAGAGGTCGTGGTACATATTGGTGTCAACAACATCGGTAGAAAAAGGGAGTAGGTCCTGAAAACAAAATACAGGGAGCTAGGAAGGAAGCTGAGAAGCAGGAATTCGAGGATAGTAATCTTGAAATTGCTGCCTGTGCCATTTGACAGTGAAGACAGGAATAGAATAAGGTGGCAGATAAATGCATGGGTGAAGAATTGGAGCAGAGTGCAGAGATTCTGATTTCTGGATAATTGGGACTTCTCCTGCGGCAGATTTGACCTGCACAAAAGGGACGGGTTGCACTTGAATCCGAAGGGGAGCTATAGCGGTCAGGTTTACTAGAGCTGTTGGGAGAGGTTTAAACTAATATGGTGGGGGATGGGAACCGGTATGATAGAGCTGAGGATGAGCCAGCAGGTTTACAAGTAGATGATGGGTGTAACATGAATGTAAGGAAGGACAAGCCAGTGACTGAGTACAAATGCAGACAGAGCAAAGAGTTAAATTGTATCACAGAGACAAAATTCAAAAGGATGTAGAATGCAGGACTGAGGGTGTTGTATTTAAATAGCTCAGCATTCGGAAAAAGGTGGATGAACCTGTGGTGCAATTAGAGATTGGTTGGTATGAAGTTGTGAACATTACTTAGTTGTGGCTGAAAGAAGGTTATTGTTGGGAGCTTAACATCAAAGGAAAACTTTGTATTGAAAGGACAGGCAGGAAGGTATAGGCGGTGGTGTGGCTCTGTTGGTAAAGAAGTAATTCCATCTTTAGGAAGAGGTGACATAGGGTCAGAGAATGTTGAATCTATGCGGGTGAGGTTAACAAACTGCAAGGGTGAGAAAAGCATTATGGGAATCTTATAGAAACATAGAAACATAGAAAATAGGTGCAGGAGTAGGCTATTCGGCCCTTTGAGCCTGCACCGCCATTTATTATGATCATGGCTGATCATCCAACTCAGAACACCGCCCCAGCCTTCCCTCCAAACCCCCTGACCCCCGTAGCCACAAGGGCCATATCTAACTCCCTCTTAAATATAGCCAATGAACTGGCCTCAACTGTTTCCTGTGGCAGAGAATTCCACAGATTCACCACTCTCTGTGTGAAGTAGTTTTTCCTAATCTCGGTCCTAAAAGGCTTCCCCTCTATTCTCAAACTGTGGCCCCTCGTTCTGGACTTCCCCAACATCGGGAACAATCTTCCTGCATCTAGCCTGTCCAATCCCTTTAGGATCTTATACGTTTCAATCAGATCCCCCCTCAATCTTCTAAATTCCAACGAGTACAAGCCCAATTCATCCAGTCTTTCATCATATGAAAGTCCTGCCATCCCAGGAAACAATCTGGTGAACCTTCTTTGTACTCCCTCTATGGCAAGGATGTCTTTCCTCAGATTAGGGGACCAAAACTGCACACAATACTCCAGGTGTGGTCTCACCAAGGCCTCGTACAACTACAGTAGTACCTCCCTGCTCCTGTACTCGAATCCTCTCGCTATAAATGCCAGCATACCATTTGCCTTTTTCACCGCCTGCTGTACCTGTATGCCCACTTTCAATAACTGGTGTATAATGACATAGAAACATAGAAACATAGAAAATAGGTGCAGGAGTAGGCCATTCGGCCCTTCGAGCCTGCACCGCCATTTATTATGATCATGGCTGATCATCCAACTCAGAACCCTGCCCCAGCCTTCCCTCCATACCCACTGACCCCCATAGCCACAAGGGCCATATCTAACTCCCTCTTAAATATAGCCAATGAACTGGCCTCAACTGTTTCCTGTGGCAGAGAATTCCACAGATTCACCACTCTCTGTGTGAAGAAGTTTTTCCTAATCTCGGTCCTAAAAGGCTTCCCCTCTATCCTCAAACTGTGACCCCTCGTTCTGGACAACCCCAACATCGGGAACAATCTTCCTGCATCTAGCCTGTCCAATCCCTTTAGGATCTTATACGTTTCAATCAGATCCCCCCTCAATCTTCTAAATTCCAACGAGTACAAGCCCAGTTCATCCATTCTTTCTTCATATGAAAGTCCTGCCATCCCAGGAATCAATCTGGTGAACCTTCTCTGTACTCCCTCTATGGCAAGGTATGACACCCAGGTCTCGTTGCACCTCCCCTTTTCCTAATCGGCCACCATTCAGATAATAATCTGTTTTCCTATTTTTGCCACCAAAGTGGATAACTTCACATTTATCCACATTAAATTGCATCTGCCATGAACTTGCCCACTCACCCAACCTATCCAAGTCACCCTGCATCCTCTTAGCATCCTCCTCACAGCTAACACTGCCACCCAGCTTCGTGTCATCCGCAAACTTGGAGATGCTGCATTTAATTCCCTCATCCAAGTCATTAATATATATTGTAAACAACTGGGGTCCCAGCACTGAGCCTTGCGGTACCCCACTAGTTACCGCCTGCCATTCTGAAAAGGTCCCGTTTATTCCCACTCTTTGCTTCCTGTCTGCTAACCAACTCTCCACCCACACCAATACCTTACCCCCAATACCGTGTGCTTTAAGTTTGCACACTAATCTCCTGTGTGGGACCTTGTCAAAAGCCTTTTGAAAATCCAAATATACCACATCCACTGGTTCTCCCCTATCCACTCTACTAGTTACATCCTCAAAAAATTCTATGAGATTCGTCAGACATGATTTTCCTTTCACAAATCCATGCTGACTTTGTCCGATCATTTCACCGCTTTCCAAATGTGCTGTTATCACATCCTTGATAACTGACTCCAGCAGTTTCCCCACCACCGACGTTAGGCTAACCGGTCTATAATTCCCCGGTTTCTCTCTCCCTCCTTTTTTAAAAACTGGAGTTACATTAGCCACCCTCCAATCCTCAGGAACTAGTCCAGAATCTAATGAGTTTTGAAAAATTATCACTAATGCATCCACTATTTCTTGGGCTACTTCCTTAAGCACTCTGGGATGCAGACCGTCTGGCCCTGGGGATTTATCTGCCTTCAATCCCTTCAATTTACCTAACACCACTTCCCTGCTAACATGTATTTCGCTCAGTTCCTCCATCTCACTGGACCCTCTGTCCCCTACTATTTCCCCTACTATATGTAGACTTCCAAATAGTAGCCAAGATGTGGGGTTGAGATTGGACAGGGAGCTAATAAGGGTAATGTCACAATTGTAAATGAGGGCAAACTAGCCAATAATATAAAGCAGAACAATAAGGCAGACCATTATCTAAATGGGGAGAAGGTTCAAACATCAGAGGTACAGAGGTGCTTACGGGTCCTCGTGCAAATTTCCCAAAGATAAATTTACAGGTTGCCAGAGAGCAGTGAATCTGTGGAACGCTCTGCCACAGGCTGTGGTGGAGGACAAGCCCGTGGGTATGTTTAAACCAGAAGGTGACAGATTCCTGATTGGTCAGGGCATCAAAGGATATGGCAAGGAGACAGGTGCATGGAGTTGGTGGCCCATCTTGGATCAGACATGATGGAATGACAGAGCAGACTAGATGGGCTGAATGGCCTACTTCTGCTCCCATCTCTATGGTCTAAGACACAGGAAAGGTACAATACTGCAGATACTACAATGGTGAGGTATAAGGCTGAGCAGGGGCAAAACACTGCAGATGCTGGAATGCTGAGGAACCTCAATACCGCAGATAAAACAATGGTGAGTTACAAAGCACAGGAGAAATATATTTCCGCAGATACAGTGATGTTGAGGTACAAGGCACAGGAAAGCTACAATAATGCGGATACAGCAACAGTGAGTTACAAAGCTCAGAAGGAATACAATTCTGCAGATACATGAATGGTGAAGTTAATGCAGAGGAGAACCACAATTCCACATTTACTGGAATGTTGAGGGTCAGAGCACAGGAGAAATACAATACTGCAGAGTCTGGAAAGGTGAGGTACGAAGCACGGGGAATACAATACCACTGATGCTGGAGCAGTGAGGTACAAGGCAGAGGAGAAATAAAATACTGCATACACAAGAATAGTGAGTTTTAATGCACGGTCAAAGTACAATACCGCAGATGATGGATCGGTGAGGTACAAAGAACATGGAAATACAACAGTGCAGATGCTGGAATTGTGAGATATAATGTACAAGAGACATACAATCCTGCAGATGCTGCAATGGTGAGGTACACGAGAGTGGAGAACAACAATACTGCAGTGTGTCAGCCAAAATAGCTCAACTGGGAGAGCGTTAGACTGAAGATCTAAAGGTCCCTGGGTCAATCCTGGGTTTCGGCACTGGGACTTATTTTTCAGGCCCCACTTTAGTGTGACTCTATTACAGTTGTTGTCAGAGTTCGGAGTTTGGAGTTCAATTGCAACGTCCTGCGTGAATGAGTTTGTAATTCCTTCCACTGTGCATATGGGTTTCCTGCCGCAGTCCAAAGACGTACAATTAGTAGGTGAATTGGTATTTTAAATCGTCACACGATTAGGGTGTGGTGAAATCAGAGATTCCAGGTCGGCCGGCACAGCTTGGAGAGCCAGAAGTTCCTGCTCTTCACTGGATCTCTCAATGAAATAAAATAAATAATATTCTGTAATGGTGAGGGATGAGGGAGTGGAGGACGACAATACTGTAGATACAGCACAGTGAGGTTTAAACATAGAACATAGAATAGTACAGCACCGTACAGGCCCTTCGGCCCACAATGTTGTGCCGACCCTTAAACCCTGCCTCCCATATAACCCCCTCACCTTAAATTCCTCCATATACCTGTCTAGTAGTCTCTTAAATTTCACTAGTGTATCAGCCTCCACCCCTAACTCAGGCAGTGCATTCCATGCATGAACCACTATCTCAGTAAAAAACCTTCCTCTAATATCCCCTTGAACTTCCCACCCCTTACCTTAAAGCCATGTCCTCTTGTATTGAGCAGTGGTGCCCCGGGGGAGAGGTGCTGGTTGTTCACTCTATCTATTCCTCTTAATATCTTGTATACCTCTATCATGTCTCCTCTCATCCTCCTTCTCTCCAAAGAGTAAAGCCCTAGCTCCCTTAATCTCTGATCATAATCCATACTCTCTAAACCAGGCAGCATCCTGGTAGATCTCCTCTGTACCCTTTCCAGTGCTCCCACATCCTTCCTATAGTAAGATGACCAGAACTGGACACAGTTCTCCAAGTTTGGCCTAACCAGAGTTTTATAGAGCTGCATCATTACATCGCGACTCTTAAACTCTATCCCTCGACTTATGAAAGCTAACACCCCATAAGCTTTCTTAACTACCCTATCTACCTGTGAGGCAACTTTCAGGGATCTGTGGACATGTACCCCCAGATCCCTCTGCTCCTCCACACTACCAAGTATCCTGCCATTTACTTTGTACTCTGCTTTGGAGTTTGTCCTTCCAAAGTGTACCACCTCACACTTCTCCGGGTTGAACTCCATCTGCCACTTCTCAGACCACTTCTGCATCCTATCAATGTCTCTCTGTAATCTTCGACAATCCTCTACACTATGCACAACACCACCAACCTTTGTGTCTTCTTCAAACTTGCCAACCCACGCTTATACCCCCACATCCAGGTTGTTAATAAAAATCACGAAAAGTAGAAGTCCAAGAATCGATCCTTGTGGGACACCGCTAGTCACAACCCTCCAATCCGAATGTACTCCCTCCACCACGACCCTCTGCTTTCTGCAGGCAAGCCAATTCTGAATCCACCTGGCCAAACTTCCCTGGATCCTATGCCTTCTAACTTTTTGAATAAGCCTACTGTGCGGAACCTTGTCAAATGCCTTACTAAAATCCATGTAGATCACATCCACTGCACTACCCTCATCTATATGCCTGGTCACCTCCTCAAAGAACTCTATCAGGCTTGTTAGACACGATTGCCCTTCACAAAGCCATGCTGACTGTCCCTGATCAGACCATGATTCTCTAAATGCCCATAGATCCTGTCTCTAAGAATCTTTTGCAACAACTTTCCCACCACAGACATAAGGCTATAATAACCTGGACTATCCCTACTACCTTTTTTGAACAAGGGGACAAAATTCGCCTCCCTCCAATCCTCCGGTACCATCCCCATGGACAACGAGGACATAAAGATCCTAGCCAGAGGCTCAGCAATCTCTTCCCTTGCCTCATGGAGCAGCTTGGGGAATATTCCATCAGGCCCTGGGGACTTATCTGTCCTAATGTATTTTAACAACTCCAACACCTCCTCTCCCTTAATATCAACGTGCTCCAGAACACCAACCTCACTCATATTGTCCTCACCGTCATCAAGTTCCCTCTCATTGGTGAATACCAAAGAGAAGTATTCATTGAGAACCTCGCTCACTTTCACAGCCTCCAGGCACATCTTCCCACCTTTATCTGTTATCGGTCATACTTTCACTCCTGTCATCCTTTTGTTCTTCACATAATTGAAGAATGCCTTGGGGTTTTCCTTTACCCTACTCACCAAGGCCTTCTCATGCCCCCTTCTTGCTCTCCTCAGCTCCTTCTTAAGCTCCTTTCTTGCTACCCTCTCTTCCTCAATAGGTCCATCTGATCCTTACTTCCTAAACCTCATGTATGATGCCTTCTTCCACCTGACTAGATTTTCCACCTTACTTGTCACCCATGGTTCCTTCACCCTACCATTCTTTATCTTCCCCACCAGGACAAATTTATCCCTAACATCCTGCAAGAGATCCCTAAACATTGACCACATGTCCATAGTACAGTTCCCTGCAAAAACATCATCCCAATTCACACCCGCAAGCTCTAGCCTTATAGCCTCATAATTTGCCCTTCCCCAATTAAAAATTTTCCTGTCCTCTCTGATTCTATTCTTTTCCATGATAATGCTAAAGGCCGGGGAACAGTGATTACTGTCCCCCAGATGCTCACCCACTGAGAGATCTGTGACCTGACCTGGTTCGTTACCTAATACTCGATCTAGTATGGCATTCCCCCTAGTCGGCCTGTCAACATACTGTGACAGGAATCTGTCCTGGACACACTTAACAAACTCTGCCCCATCTAAACTATTGGAACTAATCAGGTGCCAATCAATATTAGGGAAGTTAAGGTCACCCATGATCACGACCCTGTTATTTTTGCACCTTTCCAAAACCTGCCTCCCAATCTGCTCCTCGGTATCTCTGCTGCTATCAAGGGGCCTATAGAATACCCCCAGTAGAGTAACTGCTCCCTTCCTGTTCCTGACTTCCACCCATACTGACTCAAAAGAGGATCCTGCTACATTACCCACCCTTTCTGTAGCTGTAATAGTATCCCTGACCAGTAATGCCACCCCTCCTCCCCTTTTCCCCACTCTCTATCCCTTTTAAAGCACTGAAATCCAGGAATATTGAGAATCATTCCTGCCCTGGTGCCAGCCAAGTCTCTGTAATGGCCACTACATCATAATTCCATGTATGTATCCAAGCTCTCAGCTCATTACCTTTGTTCCTGATGCTTCTTGCATTGAAGTACACATACTTTAGCCCTTCTACCTTACTACATTTACACCCTTTATTCTGCTTCTCTTTCCTCAAAGCCTCTTTAAATGTTAGATCTGGCTTTACCCCATGCACTATACTAGCAGTTCTCGCATGACCTTTATCCTCCTCCACCTCACTATCTGCTCTAACACTCTGGTTCCTCTCCCACTGCAAATCTAGTTTAAACCCCCCGGAGCAGAACTAGCAAACTTTCCCGCAAGGATGTTAGTTCCCCTCCAGTTCAGGTGCAACCTGTCCCGTCGGAACAGGACCCACCTTCCCTGGAACAAGGCCCAATTGTCCAGAAACATGAAGCCCTCCCTCCTGCACCAAATCCTTAGCCATGTATTTAGCTGCATTATCTTCCTATTTCTGGCCTCACTAGCACGTGGCATGGGTAGCAATCCTGAGATTGCAACCCTGGAGGTCCTGTCCTTCAACTTTGCACCTAACTCCCTAAACTCTCTTTGCAGGACCTCCTCCTTCCTATACATGTCATTGGTTCCTACATGGACCACGACATCTGGCTGCTCTCCCTCCCTCTTGAGAATACTGAGAACTCGATCTGAGATATTGCGGACCCTGGCACCAGGGAGGCAACAGACCATCCGGGATTTTCGATCTCTTCCACAGAACCTCTTATCTGTCCCCCTAACTATAGAATCTCCTGTCACTACTGCTCTCCCCTTTTCCCTCCTTCCTTTCTGAGCTGAGGGTCCAGTCTCAGTGCCAGATACGCAACCACAGCAACTTGTCCCCGGTAGGTCGTCCCCACCAACAGTATCCAAAACGATGTACTTATTATTGATGGGAATGGCCACAGGGGTGCTCTGCTCATTCTGTCTATTCCCTTTCCCTCTCCTGACAGTCACCCAGCTACCTGCCTCCTAACTTTTAGGGGTGACTGTCTCCTGAAACTCCTGTCTATTTCTGCCTCTGCCTCACGAATGATCTGAAGTTCATCCAGCTCCAGCTCCAGTTCCCTAACTCGGTTTGTCAGGAGCTGCAGCTGGATGCACCTTTTACAGGTGTAGTCATCAGGGACGATTGTGCTCGCTCTGACTTCCCACATTCTGCAAACGGAGCACTCAACTGCCCTAACTGCTGCCTCCATTACCTTCTTCTAAGTTATTAGATTAATTAAAGGAGCTCACCTGGCCTTACCTCACTGGGAGCAAGCTCGTCCTCAGTCTCTGCTCGCCAAAGCCTTCCTATTCTGTCTCCCACTACTCCGTTGCCCGCTCCGTTAATCTCCGTTAAACTTCAGGGGAAATACAATCCTGCAGATACAGGAACGGTGAGGTACAAGTCAGAGGTGAACCTCAAAAAGGCAGACACGTCAGCCGAAATAGCTCAGTTGGGAGAGCATTAGACTGAAGATCTAAAGGTCCCTGGTTCAATCCCGGGTTTCGGCACTGGAACACATTTATTGTCACCACGATAGCTAGCAGTTAGTGTGACAGTATTACAGCTCGTAGAGTCAGAGATTGCAGTTCAATTGTGACACCCCCTATAACTAAGCCTGTATGTCCTTCCCATGTACACAGTCCCTCTGTGCAAAGGCAGACTTGTTAGTAGGTTAATTGTATTTTTTAAACCGTAACACAATTAGGTTCGGGTTAAATCGGTGGATTCCTGGGTGGAACAGCTGGGTGGGCCAGACAGGCCTGTTCTGTGCTCTATCTCTCAATAAAATAAAATAAATAATATTCTGTAGTGGTGAGGGACGAGGCGAAGAGCTTCAATAAGCAGGAAGTTTTTTCAGCGCCAGTCGTCACTGGAGTACTGCGCAGGTGCAGTAGAAGCGTTCCCGTTCAAGTTGGGCAAAAAGTTTTAAAAACTCAGTCTGCATAAGACAGGGGTCCTGTCTAATGGAGCGGTCATCGTCAGAGTGGTCTGAGTCAGAGTGGTAAGGCTTTGGCTCATTAAGGCTTCGGCAGGGACAGGCAGAAGCAAGGTATGTAGGCAAGTTCACTTCTTATGCCTATTTAATTCTTGAGAGAATAGGGGATATTTCTAGAGGGATAGTGTTCTGTTCTGGGTGTCAGATGTGGGATTTCCAGGAGTCTACCAGCTTCACAAATGGCCACATCTGCAGCTGGTGCATCGAGATAGAGCTCCTTAGAGACTGTGTTAGGGAACTGGAGCTGTAGCTCGATGACCTTCAGCTTGTTAGGGAAAGTGAGGCAGTGATAGACAGGAGCTACAGGGAGGTAGTCACCCCAAGGCTACAGGAGGCAGATAAATGGGTGACTGTCAGGAGAGGGACGAGCGAACATCAGATAGTGGAGAGCACCCCTGTGGCTGGCCCCTTCAACAATAAATACTCCATTCTGAGCACTGTTGGGGGGATGGGGTGACCTACCTGGGGGAAGCAACAGTGGCTATGCCTCTGGCACTGAGGCTGGCCCTATGGCTCAGAAGGAGAGGGAACTGAAGAGAATGGCAGCAGAAACAGGGGGCTCTATAGTCAGGGGACAGACAGGCAATTCAGTTGCCTCGATGAAGAAACATGGATGGCCGTTTCCCTCCCAGGTGCCAGGGTTTGTGATGTTTCTGAGCACTTCCACAATATCCTGAAAGGGAGGGTGAGCAGCCAGAGGTCGTGGTACATATTGGTACCAATGACATAGGTAGAAAAAGGGAGGAGGTCCTGAAAACAGAATACAGGGAGTTAGGAAGGAGGCTGAGAAGGAAGACCTCAAGTGTAGTAATCTCGGGATTGCTGCCTGTGCCACGCGACAGTGAGGACAGGAATAGAATGAGGTGGCAGATAAATGTGTGGGTGAAGAATTGGAGCAGAGTGATTTAGATTTAGATTCAGATTTCTGGATAGTTAATCTCTTCTGCGGCAGGTGTGACCTGTATAAAAGGGATGGGTCACACTTGAATCCGAGGGGGACCAATATTCTTGTGGGCAGGTTTACTAGAGCTGTTGGGAGAGGTTTAAACTAAGGTAACGCTCAGCTATATCGGGTCGTATTTACCTAGAGGAAATCCCGTCCGCCGCCCAACCTTGTCTCCTGGTTACGTCAGTTGCTGTGCAAATGCCACCTGATTCAGCCTTAAACATCAATCATCAGCCAGCGCACAATGTACGTTTTACAAATTACACTTTATAAATCTTACTAGGACTATGATATTAACAGAGGTACAATACAAAAGGGAATGAAAAAAAAAGGCGCCAGACTTATCAAAGTTCAGTTTCTTTGTGTACACAGTTGGAACTCGGGACCGCCTTCCTGCAATCCACTCTGACCCCCTCGACTCGCAGCTCAGGACCACCCAAAGTGATTGAGCAGAGCACTCCCAGCACGTCCATCTTACTCCCGGTCTCTTCTCCAACTCCCCGCCAAAACCCCCGTTTCCCAGCCATATGAGACAGCATATCACCCCAAGAAAGAATAACATGGACTCCCATTGGTTCATTCGCTCTGTTATCAATAATATAACCCAAGCAAACTGCAGCGAGAGAACATTCTCAGCATTTAACATAACAAAGGAGCCATTTTGATTAACATGCGCAGTAACGTAAAAGAAGAAACCTCTTACACTCTCCCCCCACCAAATAAAAGTCATGCCCTCATGACATTAACAGTGTTCACCATTGCTCCTTGTAAAACACAAAACCCAACCCAAGTGCGTAAAGCAGTGACGTAACTTCCCAGGAGGGATGAGGGCATAAGAGGGGTGACGCTGCCAGGCAGTGGAGGGACCCAAGTGAAAACCTCCCTGTACATGGACGACGTCACCGTCTTCTGCTCTGATCCGAGGTCAGTTCGCAGGTTGATTGGCACCTGCGAACAGTTCGAGCTAGCGTCGGGGGCCAGGGTCAACCGCACGAAGAGCAAAGCCATGCTCTTCGGCAACTGGCACGACCATCAGGTCTGAGCACGTGAAGGTGTTGGGGATCTGGTTCAGAGGGGCTGAGGCGTGCAACAGGAACTGGCAGGAGCGGACTGCCAAGGTGAAACAGAAACTGGGACCGTGGGGAGGGCGCTCCCTGTCGATAACGGACAAGAACCTGGTCATCAGGTGTGAGGTGCTCTCAGGGCTGCTGTACTTGGTGCAGGTCTGGCCCGTCCCCCGCTCCTACAGCTCGGAAATCACCCGGGCTGTCTTCAGATTTGTCTGGGGATCCAAGATGGAGCGGGTGAGACGGACCATCATGCACAAGTCTCTGGACAAAGGGGGCAAGAACGTCCCCAATGTCGCCCTCACCCTGATGGCCAGCTTTGTATGTGGCTGCATCAGGTTGTGTGTAGAGCCCAGGTATGTGGGCACCAAGTACCACTTTGTGCCCAGGTTCTACCTGTCGCCCTGGCTACGAAGGATGGGTCTGGCCCCACTCCCGTGCAACGCCCCAGTCAGCTGGTCGTTGCCGGCATACCTGTCCTACGTAGCAAAGTTCTTCCAGGAGAACGCCTTTGACCACAGGGCCATCAGGCAGTGGTCGGCACGTAGTGTCCTGCAGGCACTGCAGGAGAAGGACGTGATGGACACAGTGGGGTGGTTCCCTGAGCAGACTGTCCAGTTCATCTGGCAAAATGCCTCATCGCCAGATCTCACCAACAGGCACCAAGACCTTGCCTGGCTGGCGGTGAGAGGGGCCGTCCCAGTCACAGCCCTCCTGTACGCCCGGAACGTCGTCTCCGCACCCCACTGCCCACGGGAGGACTGCAGTGAGGAGGAGTCTGTGACCCACCTCTTTGCACACTGCCAGTTCGCAAAGAGGGTGTGGAGGAGGATGGACGGGCTAGTGTCACGTTTCATCCCCAGCAGCTGCGTAACAGAGGACTCTCTGATCTACGGGCTCTTCCCGGGGACGCACACGGAGACCAACATCCGGTGCTGCTGGCAGATCATCAACTCGGTGAAAGACGCTCTTTGGTCGGCCCGAAACTTGATGATCTACCAGCACATGGAGATGTCCGTGGGAGAATGCTGCCGACTGGCACATTCTCGGCTGCAGGAGTACGTGCTGAGGGACGCACTGAAACTCGGTGCAGCCACCGCAAGGGCCCGGTGGAGAAGGACCACAGTATAGGTTTCTCCACCCGTGGGAGCGGGAGGGGTCGGGGGTGGGGAGTATACCCCTCAACAATGATATGGTACGCTGAACTACTGGAGTGCTACGTGGGTGGCTATAAATACGGATATGTACTGACTATAATGGAAACGTATGTAAAGGATGAGAAGTTATTGAATGGTTTATTGTATATATTTATTTCTGAATAAAGTATATTTTGAAATATAAAAAAAACTTCCCAGGGCAGTAGAGATCACACCCTGTTCTCCCGGCACTGTATAGGTCAACCTCTCCAGGGGGTGACTACTTCTCTGAGACCTCCGTACCTCCTCTGCCGACCCTTGCAGCTCAGACACCACGGGTGACACCCTGGGCCTACCTGTCGGACCCTCACCCTCTCCCTCACTGGGACCCCTCGGCACCGGTGAGCCCTCTGTCTCGGGTTCTGGCTCCACCCTCTCTTCCCCCAATACCGGCTGTATTTCAGGCTGCTCAACACCCTCCCTCCTCTCACCTAACTCGGTGGGGGAAGGGCCAGGAGCCTCTTCTTCTGGCACCGGGGAATCAGCGAACGGAAACAGATGCGCAGGCAGGGTCTGCATTTCTTACAGTATTCTTCAACCTCCCCCCTCATCCGGGGCCAGGAAAACCAGTCCTTGAGTGATCCATAGGTCTTTTCTACCCCAAAATGCCCGGAATCATCATGTAGAGCCTGGAGCACAGTCTTCCAATGCTTCTCAGGCATGACCAGCTGCCAGCGTCAGGGGTGGTCCGGGGGCGACGTGACCCGGTACAAGATGTAGTTCTTCAGCTTCAACCGAGGCCACTCCTTCAGCAATAAGGGCACTGAGGCATGCTTCGCCTTCTCTGCCTGAGCCATATCCCCCTGTCTAACCACGTACCAGATAGAGCCAATGCCCAGGTCATCACGCTGAGCAGCCCCCACTTCCTGGGGGCTCACCTCCGGCAGCTGCCTGTTCCTCAGAGCAGTCACATTACAGTACGCAGTGGGTAGCACGTCATCATCAGCCCCCAGTTGATCCACTGCCCGATCCGGCCCCATCGGGGCTCCTGCTTCAGCGTCGCTCGCAAATTGACACGTGGCCTTCACTCCCGGGGCAGGGACACTCTCCCACTCCTCATCCGTGCCCGACCCCTCATGCGCCCGATGAGATAAAGCATCTGCATCGATGTTCTGGCTCCCCGGCTGGTACTTCGGGCTGAACTCATAGACAGACAAGGCTGCCAACCACCGATGCCCAGTCGCGTCCAGCTTTGCCGAGGTCAGGATATAAGTGAGAGGGTTGTTGTCCGTTTTCACCTCAAACTTGGCCCCGTATGGATAGTCATTCAACTTGTCCACCACCTCCTGAACCGCTGAGGACCATCCCCGGTGGCCCGAGCCCCTTTCCCGGCCCAACGCCCTCTCCTCCTCCCGCACCTCTCTCATCAGCTGCCCGAATGATGGAGGGGAGCTCCTTTTATAGGACTGCCGGAGACTCCAAGCCACCTTGTCCTCCTCCTCCAGGGAACCACTGAATATCTGACTCATCTTCAACCTCGCCACTTCGTCCGCCTTCACTACCCCTCGGCGCCACAACCCAGTAAGCATTCTCTCCAGCCGAAAAATGTGTTCTGACAGCTTTTCCCCTCTATCCTGCCGCATGTGGTGAAGCTCCGCTAAAAGCTCCCAGGGATCTCCTGACATTCCAAACGCACCCTCCAAAGCTTCCAGATACTCCACCAGGGAAGCCAAGGGCTGTTCAGCTTTCAGCTCCCGGACAACACCGGCCGCCCCTCCCCTCACTCTCCACCATTCGCTGTCTCTTTTCCTCATCCGAACCTGGCCACGCCTCTAACAACTGGGAAGTATTTTCGATCCAGATATCATAGTCGTCCTCCCCTTCCGGGGTAGGTGTGGCTCCTGAGAAAATTCTCAGCAACCGGCGGGGCCCCCTCGGCACTTCTCACCAAGGAGGTAATGGCGACTGCTAACTCGGAGGTCTCACCTCTAGCTGGGGGACGGGGCCTGGCCAAGGCTTCCCACTCTGACCCCCCCTCCCACCACTGGCTACTGGCACCTCCCCTGGGGTCTCATCTAGCTCCTCCTCCGGCACCTCCTCACTTTCTTCCTCCGGGAGGGTGTGGAGGCCCCATAGCCCTGCCTCCCCCGGGACGCCGACCGTGGCTGGCAGTTCCAACGTCATGACGTCAGCACTCGTACGAACCAACACCCAGCTAGATTCCACTTCTTTCCCACATCTTCTAGCTATCAGTTCTACCTGCCCGATACATTCGATCAAACTCAGCCCCCACACTAGTACATCTCCCGAAATGCAGAAATCCACCCCAGTTAACACGCACGCATGATTCACCGGTACGTCCTCTAAATCAAACCAGCTTACAATATTATCTCGATCCATCTCCGCACTGCTTAACGTGGCGATTTATACAGCTTTACTGAAAATTCAGTCCTGGACGTCTGACCCCACATATGTAACGCTCAGCTATATCGGCTCGTATTTATCCTGGGGAAACCCCGTCTGCCGCCCAACCTTGTCTCCTGGTTACGTCGGTTGCTGTGCAAATGCCACCTGATTCGGCTTCAAACATCAATCATCAGCCAGCGCACAATGTACGTTTTACAAATTACACTTTATAAATCTTACTAGGACTATGAGACCAATAGAGGTACAATACAAAAGGGAATGAAAAAAGGCGCCAGACTTATCAAAGTTCAATTTCTTCGTGCACACAGTTGGAACTCGGGACCGGCTTTCTTCCACCTGCAATCCACTCTGACCCCCTCGACTCGCAGCTCGAGACCACCCGAAGCGATTGAGCAGAGCACTCCCAGCACATCTGTCTTACTCTCGGTCTCTCCTCCAACTCCCCGCCAAAACCCCCGTTTCCCAGCCATATGAGACAGCATATCACCCCAAGAAAGAATAACATGGACTCCCATTGGTTCATTCGCTCTGTTATCAATAATATAACCCAAGCAAACTGCAGCGAGAGAACATTCTCAGCATTTAACATAACAAAGAAGCCATTTTGATTAACATACGCAGTAACATTAAAGAAGAAACCCCTTACACTAATATAGTGGGGAATGGGAACCAGTGTGATAGAGCTGAGGATGAGCCAGCAGGTTTACAAGTAGATGATGGGTGTAACATGAATTTAAGGAAGGACAAGCCAATGACTGGGTACAAATGCAGACAGAGCAAAGAGTTCAATTGTACCACAGAGGAAAAATTCAGAAGGGTGAAGGATGCAGGACTGAAGGTGTTGTATTTGAATGCACTTAGCATTCAGAATAAGGTGAATGATCTCATGGTGCAATTAGAGATTGGTCAGTACAATGTTGTGGGCAACATTGAGTTGTGACTGAAAGAAGGTTTTTGTTGGGAACTTAATACCAAAGGCAGGAAGGAAGGCATAGGCAGTGGTGTGGTTCTGTTGGTAAGAGATGGAATTATGTCTTTTAGAAGAGGTGACATAGGGTCAGGGAATACTGAATCTTTGGGGGTGTGGATAACAAACTGCAAGGGTTAAAAAAAAAACATTATGGGAGTCATATATAGGCCTCCAAATAGCCAAGATGTGGGGTTGAGATTGCACAGGGAGTTGAAAAAGGCCTGAAATAAGGGTAATATCACAATTGTAAATGAGGGCAAACTAGCCAATAATATAAAGCAGATACAATAGTGCAGACCATTACCTAAGTGGAGAGAAGGTTCAAACATCGGAGGTGCAGAGGGACTTAGGAGTCCTTGTGCAAGATTCCCATAAGGTAAATTTACAGGTTGCCAGAGAGTAGTGAATCTGTGGAATGCAAATACAGCAACAATGAGGTATAACACTGAGGAGAACTACAGTTCTGCAGAATCAGGAATGGTGAGGCACAAAGCACAGGGACTACAATGTCCTAGATACTGGAAGGATAGGGTTTTACGCAGAGGAGAACTATAATACTACAGATGCTGGAATAGTGAGGTACAAGGCAGAGGAGGAGCAAACCACTGCAGATAGTTCAATGGTGATGTACAAGGCAGATGTGTATTCAATACTGCAGATCGAAGAACATTGGAGGTAGAAAGCACAAGAGAAATACAATATTGCAAATGATGGAACGGTGAGGTACAAAAGACAGGGAAATTCAATACTGCAGATGCTGCAATGCTGAGATAAAGAACAGTGAACAACAATATTGCAGATATATCAGCCAAAATAGCTCAGCTGGTTGAGTGTTAGACTGAAGATCTGAAAGTCCCTGATTCAATCCTGGGTTTTGGCACTGGGTTTATTATTGGACTCGATGGTACCGTAGCGGTCTACGTGACACTATTACAGTGTGGGGTGTCAGAGTTCAGAGTTCAATTTCGATGTTCTGTGTAAGTTGGTAAGTCCTTCCCATCTTCCCACCTCCATGTCCTTCAACTGCTGCGGTTTCCTCCCACAGTCCAAAGACGTACTGGTTAGTAGGTTCATTGTTTTTTTGTAAACCATCCCACCATTAGGTTAGGGTTAAATCAGAGTTCCTGGGTGGAACAGCTGGTGGGCCGGACAGGCATGTTCTGCGCTCTATCTCTGAATAAAATAAAATAAATAATATTCTGTGATGGTGAGGTACGAGGGAGAGGAGATTCACAATACGGCAGACAGCAACGGTGAGGTACAAGACAGCGGAGGTACAAAATACTGCAGGTGCTAGAACAGTGCAGGTAAAGCAACAGTGAGGTACAAAGTACAGGAGAAATGTAATTCTGCAGATACAAAGATGTTGGGATACAAGGCACAGGAAAGGTACAATAACGCAGCTACAGCAATGGTGAGGTACAAGCTGGAGGAGGAACAATACCACAGACGTTGGAACAATGAGGAACCATCAGAGGAGAACTACAATACCGCAGATACAGCAACAGTGAGTTACAAAGCACAGAAGTAATACAATTCCGCAGATGCAGGAATGGTGAGGTACAAGGCAGAGGAGAACCACAATTCCACATTTACTGGAATGTTGAGGCTCAAAGCACAGGAGTTTTTATGTCCCTCTCATGTGCACATGGGTGCTCTGGTTTCACCCCACAGTCTAAAGACAGACTGTTTAGTAGTTTAATTGGTTATCTTAAAAGGGTATTTAAAAATTAGGGTTAATTCAGTGGGTTCCTGAGTGGCTGAGTTTGGTCTCTCTCAATAAAATCAAATAAATAATATTCTTTAATGGTGAGGGACGAGGGAGCGGAGAATCACAGTACCACAGATACAGCAATGGTGAGTAACAAAGTACAGAAGTAATACAATTCTGCAGATACAGGAATGGTGAGGTTAATGCAGAGAAGAACCACAATTCCACATTTACTGGAATGTTGAGGCTCAAAGCACAGGAGATATACAATACTGCAGAGTCCAGAAAGGTGAGGTACGAAGCACGGGGAATACAATACCACTGATGATGGAGCAGTGAGGTACAAGGCAGAGGAGAAATAAAATACCGCATACACAAGAATAGTGAGTTTTAAATCACAGTAGAGCTACAATACTGCAGATGCTGCAATGGTGAGGTACACGAGAGTGGAGAACAACAAACAGCAGCTGTATCAGCCGAAATAGCTCAGTTGGGAGAGTGTTAGACTGAAGATCTAAAGGTCCCAGCTTCAACCCCGGGTTTCGGCACTGGTACATATTTATTGTCACTGCGATAGCACAGCAGTTAGTGTGACACTATTACAGCTCGTAGAGCCAGAGTTTGGAATTCAGTTGTGGTGTCCTCTGTAAGTAAGTTTGTACATTGGTGGCCAGTGGTATCATGTTTGCTGTTGTGTGCTAGGGCAGCAGGCTGAGGGTAGCAGACAACAACAGAATCAACAAACTCATTCGTAAGGCCAGTGATGTTGTGGGGATGAAACTGGACTCTCTGACAGTGGTGTCTGAAAAGAGGATGCTGTCCAAGTTGCATGCCATCTTGGATAATGTCTCCCATCCACTACATAATGTACTGGTTGGGCTCAGGAGTACATTCAGTCAGAGACTCATTCCTCCGAGATGCAGCTCTGAGCGTCATAGGAAGTCATTCCTGCCTGTGGCCATCAAACTTTACAACTCCTCCCTTGGAGGGTCAGACACCCTGAGCCAATAGGCTGGTTCTGGACTTATTTCCATCTGGCATAATTTACATATTATTATTTAATTATTTATGGTTTTATATTGCTATATTTATACTCTATTCTTGGTTGGTGCAACTGTAACGAAACCCAATTTCCCTTATGATCAATAAAGTATGACTATGACTATGACTATGACATCCTTCCCATGTACACAGTCCCTCTGTCCAAAGCCAGACTGGTTAGTAGGTTAATTGTATTTTTTAAACTGTACCACAATTAGGTTCGGGTTAAATCGGTGGATTTCTGGGTGGAACAGCTGGGTGGGCCGGACAGGCCTGTTCTGCGCTCTATCTCTCAATAAAATAAAACAAGTAATATTCTGTAATGGTGAGGGACGGGGCAAAGAGCTTCAATAAGCAGAAGGTTTTTTCTGTGTGAGTTATGATTGGAGTACTACAAAGACACAGTAGAAGCGTTTGCATTCACGTCAGGCAAAAAGCTTTAAGAACTCAGTCTGCATAAAAGAGGGGTATCGTCTAATGGAGTGGTCATTGTCGGAGTGGTCTGAGTTAGAGTGGTAAGGCTTTGGCTCATTAAGGCTTCAGCAAGAGCAGCTGGAAGCAAGGAAAGTCGGTAATCTCACTCCTTATTTATTATTTAACTCTGAGAGAATAGCAGGTGTGTCTACAGAGTCAGTGTCCTGTTCTGGGTGTCAGACGTGGGATTTCCAGGAGACTCCCAGCCTCCCCAGTGGCCACACCTGCACCAGGTGCATTGAGATGCAGCTCCTTAGAGACTGTGTTAGGGAACTGGAGCTGCAGCTCGATGACCTTCAGCTAGTTAGGGAAAGTGAGGCAGTGATAGACAGGAGCTACAGGGAGGTAGTCACCCCAAGGCTAAGGGAGACAGATAAATGGGTGACTGTCAGGAGAGGGAAGGGAGAACGTCAGATGGTGGCAAGCACCCCTGTGGCTGGCCCCTTCAAAAATAAATCATTTTGAGTACTATTGAGGAGCGGGACCTACCTGGGTGAAGCAATAGCATCCACATCTCTGGCACTGCGTCTGGCCCTGTGGCTCAGGAGGGCAGGGAACTGACAAGACTGGCAGCAGTGATAGGGGACTCTATAGTCAGGGGGACAGATAGGTGACTCGGTGGACGCGATAAAGAAACACAGTTGGTAGTTTGCCTCCCAGGTGCCAGGGTTTGTGATGTTTCTGAACACTTCCACAATATCCTGAAATGGGAGGGTGAGCAGCCAGAGGTCGTGGTACATATTGGTACCAATGACATCGGTAGAAATAGAGAGGAGGTTCTGAAAACAGAATACAGGGAGTTAGGAAGGAAGCTGAGAAGCAAGACTTCAAGAGTAAAAATCTTCGGATTGCTGCCTGTGGCACACAACATTCAGGATAGGAATATAATGAGGTGGCAGATAAATAAGTGTTTGAAGAATTAGAGAGGCAGGGATTCAGATTTCTGGATAATTGGGACCTCTTCTGCGGCAGGTGTGACCTGTACAAAAGAGACGGGTTGCACTTGAATCCGAGGGGCCCAATATTCTTGTCGGCAGGTTTGCTAGAGCTGTTGGGAGTGGTTTAAACTAATATGGTGGGGAATGGGAACCAGTATGATAGAGCTGAGGATGAGCCAGCAGGTTTACAAGTAGATGATGGGTATAACATGAATGTAAGGAAGGTCAAGCCAATGATTGGGTACAGAGCAAAGAGTTCACGAGTACTACAGAGGCAAAATTCAAAAGGGTGTAGAATGCAGGACTGAAGCTGCTGTATTTAAAAATGCTTAACATTCGCAATAAGGTGGATGAACTCGTGGTGCAATTGGAGACTGGTCAGTAAGTTGTGGCTGAAAGAAGGTTATTGTTGGGAGCTTATCATGAAAGGATAAACTTTGTATCGAAAGGACAGTCAGGAAGGCATAGACGGTGGTGTGGCTCTGTTGGTAAGAGATGGAATTCCATCTTTAGGAAGAGGTGACATAGGGTCAGAGAATGTTGAATCTTTGTGTGTGGGGTTAACAAACAGCAAGGGTGAAAAAAACCATAATGGGAATCATATATAGGCCTCCAAATAGTAGCCAAGATGTGGGTTGAGATTGCACAGGGAGCTGAAAAAGGAATGGAATAAGGGTAATGTCACAATTATAAATGAGGGCGAACTAGCCAATAATATAAAGCAGGAACAATAGTGCACACCATTATCTAAAAGGGGAGAAGGTTCAAACATCAGAGGTACAGAGGTACTTAGGAGTCCTCGTGCAAGATTCCCAGAAGATTAATTTACAGGTTGCCACACAGCAGTGAATCTGTGGAATGCTCTGCCACAGGCTGTGGTGGAGGATAAGCCCGTGGGTATGTTTAAAACAGAAGTTGATAAATTCCTGATCGGTCAGGGCATCAAAGGATATAGAAACATAGAAACATAGAAAATAGGTGCAGGAGTAGGCCATTCGGCCCTTCGAGGCTGCACCGCCATTCAGTATGATCATGGCTGATCATCCAACTCAGAATCCTGCACCAGCCTTCCCTCCATACCCCCTGATCCTTTTAGCCACAAGGGCCATATCTAACTCCCTCTTAAATATAGCCAATGAACTGGCCTCAACTGTTTCCTGTGGCAGAGAATTCCACAGATTCACCACTCTCTGTGTGAAGAAGTTTTTCCTAATCTCAGTCCTAAAAGGCTTCCCCTTTATCCTCAAACTGTGACCCCTCGTTCTGGACTTCCCCAACATCGGGAACAATCTTCCTGCATCTAGCCTGTCCAATCCTTTTATGATTTTATATGTTTCAATCGGATCCCCTCTCAATCTTCTAAATTCCAACAAGTATAAGCCTAGTTCATCCAGTCTTTCTTCATATGAAAGTCCTGCCATCCCAGGAATCAATCTGGTGAACCTTCTTTTTACTCCCTCTATGGCAAGGATGTCTTTCCTCAGATTAGGGGACCAAAACTGCACACAGTACTCCAGGTGTGGTCTCACCAAGGCCTTGTACAACTGCAGTATCACCTTCCCGCTCCTGTACTCGAATCCTCTTGCTATAAATGCTAGCATACCATTCGCCTTTTTCACCGCCTGCTGTACCTGCATGCCCACTTTCAATGACTGGCGTATAATGACACCCAGGTCTCGTTGCACCTCCCCTTTTCCTAATCTGCCACCATTCAGATAATAATCTGTTTTCCTGTTTTTGCCACCAAAGTGGATAATTTCACATTTATCCACATTAAATTTCATCTGCCATGAATTTGCCCACTCACCTAACCTATCCAAGTCACCCTGCATCCTCTTAGCATCCTCCTCGCATCCTCCTCACAGCTAACACTGCCGCCCAGCTTCGTGTCATCCATAAACTTGGAGATGCTGCATTTAATTCCCTCATCCAAGTCATTAATATATATTGTAAACAACTGGGGTCCCAGCACTGAGCCTTGCGGTACCCCACTAGTCACTGCCTGCAATTCTGTAAAGGTCCCGTTTATTCCCACTCTTTGCTTCCTGTCTGCCAACCAACTCTCTATCCACATCAATACCTTACCCCCAATACCGTGTGCTTTAAGTTTGCACACTAATCTCCTGTGTGGGACCTTGTCAAAAGCCTTTTGAAAATCTAAATATACCACATCCACTGGTTCTCCCCTATCCACTCTACTAGTTACATCCTCAAAAAATTCTGTGAGATTCATCAGACATGATTTTCCTTTCACAAATCCATGCTGACTTTGTCCGATGATATCACCGCTTTCCAAATGTCCCGTTATCACAGCTTTGATAACTGACTCTAGCAGTTTCCCCACCACCGATGTTAGGCTAACCGGTCTATAATTCCCTGGTTTCTCTCTCCCTCCTTTTTTAAAAAGTGAGGTTACGTTAGCCACCCTCCAATCCTCAGGAACTAGTCCAGAATCTAAAGAGTTTTGAAAAATTATCACTAATGCATCCACTATTTCTTGGGCTACTTCCTTAAGCACTCTGGGATGCAGACCATCTGGCCCTGGGGATTTATCTGCCTTTAGTCCCTTCAATTTACCTAACACCACTTCCCTACTAACATGTATTTCTCTCAGTTCCTCCATCTCACTGGACCCTCTGTCCCCTACTATTTCTGGAAGATTATTTATGTCCTCCTTAGTGAAGACAGAACCAAAGTAATTATTCAATTGGTCTTCCATGTCCTTGCTCCCCATAATCAATTCACCTGTTTCTGTCTGTAGGGGACCTACATTTGTCTTAACCAACCTTTTTCTTTTCACATATCTATAAAAGCTTTTACAGTCAGTTTTAATGTTCCCTGCCAGTTTCCTCTCATAATCTTTTTTCCCCTTCCTAATTAAGTCCTTTGTCCTCCTCTGCTGAACTCTGAATTTCTCCCAGTCCTCAGGTGAGCCACTCTTTCTGGCTAATTTGTATGCTTCTTCTTTGGAATTGATATTATCCTTAATTTCCCTTGTCAGCCACGGGTGCACTACCTTCCCTGATTTATTCTTTTGCCAAACTGGGATGAACAATTGTTGGCAAGAAGACAGGTGTTTGCAGTTGGTGGGGCATCCAGGATCAGCCATGATGGAATGGCAGAGCAGACTCAATAGGCTGAATGGCCTAATTCTGCTCCCATCTCTTATGGTCTAAGGCATAGGAAAGGTACAATACTGTAGGTACAGCAACAGTGAGGTTTAACGCTGAGGAGAACCACAGATACAGAAATTGTGAGGTACAAAGCTCAGGGAAGTACAATATCATTGATACTGGAAGGATGAGGTTTTACGCAGAGGGTAATGACAATACTGCAGATGTTGGAATAGTGAGGTACAAGGCAGAGGAGCATACAATTCTGCAGATACAGGAATGGTGAGTTTAAGGCAGAGGAGAACCACAATTCCACATTTACTGGAATGTTGAGGCTCAGAGCACAGGAGAAATACAATACTGCCGAGTCCGGAAAGGTGAGGTACGAAGCACGGGGAATACAATACCACGGGTGCTGCAGCCGTGAGGTACAAGGCAGAGGAGAAATAAAATACTGCATACACAAGAATAGTGAGTTTTAAAGCACAGTCAAACTACAATACTGCAGATGATAGACCGGTGAGGTTGAAGACTCATGGAAATACAACAGTGCAGATGCTGGAATTGTGAGGTACAATGTACAAGAGACATACAATCCTGCAGATGCTGCAATGGTGAGATACATGAGAGTGGAGAACAACAATACTGCAGCTGTGTCAGCCGAAATAGCTCAGTTGGGAGAGCGTTAGACTGAAGATCTAAAGGTCCCTGGTTCAATCCCGGGTTTCGGCACTGGGACTTATTTATTGGGCCTCACTTTAGTGTGACTCTGTTACAGCTTGTGTTGTCAGAGTTCGGAGTTTGGAGTTCAATTGCAACGTCCTGTGTGAGTGAGTTTGTGATTCATTTCATGGATTTCATGTACTCATGGATTTTCTGCCACCATCCAAAGATGTATTGGTTGGTAGGTTAATTGGTATTTTAAATTGTAGCATGATTAGGGTATGGTTAAATCAGAGGGCTCCTGGTCGGCACAGCTTGGTGGGCCAGAAGGTCCTGTTCTTCACTGGATCTCCCAGTGAAATAAAATAAATAATATTCTGTAATGGTGAGGGTCGAAAGCGAGGAAAACTACAATACTGCAGGTGCTGCAATGGTGAGATACATCATAGTAGAGAACCACAGTACTGTAGATACATCAGCTGAAATAGCTCAGTTTGGAGATCATTAAACTGAAGATCTAAAGGTCCCAGGTTTCGGCACTGGGACTTGGTTATTGGGCCCCATGATCACATAGTAGTTGGTGTGGCACTATTGCACCTCATGGTATCAAAGTTCAGAGTTCAATTGTGAACTCTGTATGCAGGTTTGTCCCTCCCTTATACACAGCCACTCTAAAGTTGTATTTTTTAAACCAGACCACAATTAGGTTAGGGTTAAATCAGGGTGGAACAGCTGGGGGGGGGGGGGTTCTGATGGGCCTGTTCTGTGTTCTATCTTTCAATAAAATAAATAATATTCTGTAATGGTGAGGGATCAGTCGAAGAGCTTTAAAAATCAGAAGGTTTTCTTAGTGGGAGTTATTGATTGGAGTACTGCGCAGATGTAGTCGAAGCGTTCCCATGCAAGTCCAGCAAAAAGCTTTGAAAACCCAGTCTGCATAAAAGAGGGGTCCCGTCTAATGAAGCGGTCATCATCGGTGTGGTCTGAGTCAGAGTGGTAAGGCTTTGGCTCAACAGGGTTTTGGCAAGAACAGGTGGGAGCAAGGTAAGTAGGTAAGTTCACTGCTTGATACTTCCTTTTTTTCTTATTTAACTGTTGACAAATTGGGGAGCATGTCTACAGGGCCAGTGTTCTGTTCCAGGTGTTAGACGGGGGATTTCCGCGAGACTCCCAGCCTCCCCAATGGCCACATCTGCACCAGGTGCATCGAGATGCAGCTCCTTAGAGACTGTGTTGGGAACTGGAGCTGCAGCTCAATGACCTTCGGCTTGTTAGGGAAAGTGAGGCAGAGTTAGACAGGAGCTACAGGGAGTTGGTCACCCCAAGGCTATAGGAGACATATAAATGAATGACTGTCAGGAGAGGGAAGGAAGAACATCAGATAGTGGAGAGCAACCCTGTGGCTGACCCCTCAACAATAAATACACCATTTTGAGTACTATTGAGGAGTGGGAACTACATGGGGGAAGCGACAGCGGCCGTGTCTCTGGCACTGAATCCGGCCCTGTGGCTCAGGAGGGTAGGGAACTGACAAGGATGGCAGCAGTAATAGGGGACTCTAGAGTTACAGGGACGGACAGGTGATTCTGTGGACGAAACAAAGAAACACGGATCGCAGTTCGCCTCCCAGGTGCCAGGGTTCATGAGGTTTCTGAGCACGTCCACAATGTCCTGAAGTGGGAGGGTGAGCAGCCAGAGCTCGTGGTACATATCGGTACCAATGACATAGGTAGAAAAAGGGAGGAGATCCTGAAAACAGAATACAGGGAGTGAGGAAGGCAACTGAAAAGCAGGACCTCAAGGGTCGTAATCTCGGGATTGCTGTCTGTGCCATGCGACAGTGAGGAGGGGAATAGAATGAGGTGGCAGGTAAATGTGTGGGTGAAGAATTGGAGCAGAGTGCAGGGATTCAGATGATTTCTGGATAATTGGGACCTCTTCTGCGGCAGGTGTGACCTGTACAGAAGGTACAGGTTGCACTTGAATCCAAGGCGGACCAATATTCTTGCGGGCAGGTTTACTAGAGCTGTTGGGAGTGGTTTAAACTAATATGGTGGGGAATGGGAACCAGTTTGATAGAGCTGAGGATGAGCCAGCAGGGTTACAAGTAGATGATGGATGTGCATGAATTTAAGGAAGGACAAGCCGATAATTGGGTAGAAATGCAGACAGAGCAAAGAGTTCAATTGTACCACAGAGGCAAAATTCAAAAGGGTGATGAACGCAGGACTGAAGATGCTGTCTTTAATGCGTTTAGCATTCGAAATAAGCTGGATGAACTTGTGGAACAATTGATCGGTATGAAGTTGTGGGCATCACTGCGTTATGGCTGAAAGAAGGTCAAAGTTGGGAGCTTAACATCAAAGAATATACTTTGTATTGAAAGGACAGGCAGGAAGGCATAGGCGGTGGTGTGGCTCTGTTGGTAAGAGATGGAATTACATCTTCAGAAAGAGGTGACATAGGGTCAGAGAATGTTGAATCTTTGTGTGTGGGGTTAACAGACTGCAAGGGTGAAAAAAACCATTATGGGAATCAAATGTAGGCCTCCAAATAGTAGCCAAGATGTGGGGTTGAGATTGCGCAGGGAGCTGAAAAAGGCAGGTAATAAGGGTAATGTCACAATTGTAAATGAGGGCAAACTAGCCAATAATGTAAAGCAGGAACAATAGTGCAGACCATTATTTAAATGGAGAGAAGGTTCAAACATCAGAGGTACAGAGGAACTTAGGAGTCTTCGTGCAAGATTCCCAGAAGATTAATTTACAGTTTGCCAGAGAGCAGTGAGTCTGTGGAACGCTTTGCCACAGACTGTGGTGGAGGATAAGCCCGTGGGTATGTTTAAACCAGAAGGTGACAGATTCCTGATCGGTCAGGGCATCAAAGGATATGGCAAGAAGGGCAGGTGTATAGAGTTGGGGGCGGAACCAGGATCAGCCATGATGGAATGACAGAACAGACTCGAGGGGCTGAATGGCCTAATTCTGCTCCCATCTCTTATGGTCTAAGGTACAGAAAAGGTACAATACTGCAGATACAGCAACGATGAGGTATAAAGCTGTGGAGAACACAGTTCTGCAGATAAAGGAATGGTGAGGTACAAAGTACTGGGAAGTACAATGTCATAGATACTGCAAGGATGAGGTTTTATGCAGAGGAGAACTAAAATACTACAGATGTTGGAATAGTGAGGTACAAGGCAGGGTAGTGTACAATGCTACAAATACTGCAACGGTGAGGTACAAGGCAGAGGAGGAGCAAAATACTGCAGATGCTGGAAAGGTGAAGAACCAGGCAGAGCAGAACCACAATACCGCAGATACAGCAACGGTGAGGCACAAGGCAGAGGAGAAGTAAAATACTACAGATAGTTCAATGGTGAGGTACAAGGCAGGTGAGTATACAATACCGTAGATAGAGGAATGTTGGAGGCACAAAGCACAGGGAAATACAATACTGCAGATGATGGGACAGTGAGGTACAAAGCACAGGGAAATACAATGCTGCAGATGATGGAACGGTGAGGTACAAAGCACAGGGAAATACAATGCTGCAGATGATGGAACGGTGAGGTACAAAGCACAGGGAAATACAATGCTGCAGATGATGGAACGGTGAGGTACAAAAGACAGGGAAATTCAATACTGCAGATGCTGCAATGCTGTGATAAAGAACAGTGGAGAATAACAATACTGCAGATATGTCAGCTGAAATACCTCAGTTGGGAGAGTGTTAGACTGAAGATCTAAAGGTCCCTGGTTCAATCCCGGGTTTCAGGTGGTGGGACTTATTTATTGGACACAACAGTACTGTAGTGGTCTGCGTGACACTATTACAGCGCGAGGTGTCAGAGTTCGGAATTCACTTTCGATGTTCTGTGTAAGTTGGTAAGTCCTTCCCATTTTCACATCTCCATGTCCTCCAACTGCTGTGGTTTCCTCCCACAGTTCAAAGACGTACTGGTTAGTAGGTTTACTGTTTTTGTAAACCATCCCCCATTAGGTTAGGGTTAAATCAGAGTTCCTGGGTGGCACAGCTTGGTGGGCTGGACGAGCCTGTTCTGCGCTCTATCTCTGAATAAAATAAAATAAATAATATTCTGTGATGGTGAGGGACGAGGGAGAGGAGATTCACAATACCATAGACAGCAGTGGTAAGGTACAAGGCAGAAGAGGAACAAAATACTGCAGATGCTGGAATGGTGAGGAACCTCAATACCGCAGATGAAGTAATTGCGAGTTACAAAGCACAAGAGAGCTACGACACCTCAGATAAAGCAACGGTGAGGTACAAAGCACAAGAAAGGTACAATATTGCAAATAAAGCAATGATGAGGAAAAAAAGCAAAAGAAAGATACAATACCGCAGATAAAGAAATGGTGAGGTACAAAGCACAAGAAAGTTACAATACCGCAGATAAAACAATGGTGAGGTGCAAAGCACAGGAGAAATATAATTCTGCAGATACAGTGATGTTGAGGTACAAGGCACAGGAAAGGTACAATATCGTGGATACAGCAGCAGTGAGGTACAAGCTGGAGAGGAGCAATACTACAGATGCTGGAACAGTGAGGAACCAGGCAGAGGAGAACTACAATACCGCAGATACAGCAACAGTGAATTACAAGGCAGAGAAGTAATACAATTCTGTACATACAGGAATGGTGAGGTACAAGGCAGAGGAGAACCACAATTCCACATTTACTGGAATATTAAGGCTCAAAGTACAGGAGTTTGTATGTCCTTCTCCTGTGCACATGGGCTTCCTGTGGTGCTCTGATTTAGACAGACTGATCAGTAGTTTAATTGGTTATTTTAAAAGGGCATTTAAAAATTAGGGTTAATTCAGTGGGTTCATGAGTGGCACAGTTTGGTCTCTCTTAATAAAATCCAATAAATAATATTCTGTAATGGTGAGGGACGAGAGAGCAGAGAATCACAATACCACAGATATCGCAATGGTGAGTTACAAAGTACAGAAGTAATACAATTCTGCAGATACAGGAATGGTGAGGTTAATGCAGAGGAGAACCACAATTCCACATTTACTGGAATGTTGGGGCTCAAAGCACAGGAGAAATACAATACTGCAGAGTCCGGAAAGGTGAGGTACGAAGCACAGGGGATACAATACCACTGATGCTGGAGCAGTGAGGTACAAGGCAGAGGAGAAATAAAATACCGCATACACAAGAATAGTGAGTTTTAAATCACAGTAGAACTACAATACTGCAGATGATGGACTGGTAAGTTACAAAGCACATGGAAATACAACAGTGCAGATACTGGAATTGTGAGATACAATGTACAAGAAACATACAATACTGCAGATGCTGCAATGGTGAGGTACATGATAGTGGAGAACAACAATACTGCAGCTGTGTCAGCCGAAATAGCTCAGTTGGGAGAGCGTTAGACTGAAGATCTAAAGGTCCCTGGTTCAATCCTGGGTTTTGGCACTAGGACTTATTTATTGGACCCCACTTTAGTGTGACTTTATTAGCTTGTGTTGTCAGAGTTCAGAGTTCGGAGTTTGGAGTTCAATTGCAACATCCTGTGTGAATGAGTTTGTAATTCCTTCCACTGTGCAGATGGGTTTCCTGCCACGGTCCAAAGACATACTGATTAATGGGTGAATTGGTGTTTTAAATCGTCACACGATTATGTTGTGGTTAAATCAGAGGTTCCAGGTCGGCACAGCTTGGTGGACCAGAAGTTCCTGTTCTTCACTGGATTATTCCGTAGATACAGCACAGTGAGGTTTAAACCTCAGGGGAAATACAATCCTGCAGATACTGGAACGGTGAGGTACAAGTCAGAGGTGAACCTCAAAAAGGCAGGTATGTCAGCCGAAATAGCTCAGTTGGGAGAGCGTTAGACTGAAGATCTAAAGGTCCCTGGTTCAATCCCGGGTTTCGGCACTGGGACTTATTTATTGGGCACCATGGTAACAGTAGTTAGTGCAACACTGTTGCAGCTCATTTGATTTCAGAGTTCAATTCTGACGTCCTCTGTAAGTAGGTTTGAAAGTCCTTCCCGGGTGCACATGGATTTTGTTCCGGGGTGCTGGGGTTTGCTCCCACAGTCCAGGTGGTTAGTAGTTTAACTGATTATTTTAAACCATCCCACGACTGGGTTAGAGTTAAATCAGTGGATTCCTGGGCGGCATGAATCCACCGATTTAACCCTAACCTGATTGTTGAGACAATAATATTACAGCTGAAAGCTACAGAGCGGCACAGGTTGGTGGGTCGGAGGGGCCTGTTCTGCCCTGTAGCTCGCAGTAAAATAAAATAAATAATATTCTGTACTGGTGAGGGTCGAGGGAGAGGCAACATTACACTGCATATAGAGGAAAGGTCAGGTTTAAAGCACACGGAAATACAATGGTGTAGATACAGGAATGGTGAGGTACACGAGAGTGGAGAACTACAATACTGCAGCTGTGTCAGCCGAAATAGCTCAGTTGGGAGAGCGTTAGACTGAAGATCTAAAGGTCCCTGGTTCAATCCCGGGTTTCGGCACTGGGACTTATTTATTGTCACCGCGATAGCATAGCAGTTAGTGTGACACTATTACAGTTTGTGGCACCAGAGTTTGGAGTTCAATTGTGGCACCCTCTACAACTAAGTTTGTACGTCTTTCCCATGCCTACAGTCCCTCTGTCCAACGGCAGTCTGGTTAGTAGGTTAATTGTATTTTTTAAACCGTACCACAATTAGGTTAGAGTTAAATCGGTGGATTCCTGGTTGGAACAGCTGGGTGGGCTGGACAGGCCTGTTCTGTGCTCTATCTCTCAATAAAATAAAATAAATAATATTCTGTAGTGGTGAGGGACCAGGCGAAGAGTTTTAATAAGCAGCAAGTTTTTTCTGCACGAGTCATGATTGGAAGGCCTGTTCTGCCCTGGCATGTAAGGCATGAAAATGCCTGATGCAGGCTTCTCATGGTCTGAATCGATGTTCCCCTCCCATGATTGGAGTACTACGCAGACACAGTAGAAGCGTTCGCGTTCACGTCAGGCAAAAAGCTTTAAAAACCCAGTCTGCATAAAAGAGGGGTATCGTCTAATGGAGCGGTCATTGTCGGAGTGGTCTGAGTCAGAGTGGTAAGGCTTTGGCTCATTAAGGCTTCAGAAAGAGCAGGCAGAAGCAAGCAAAGATGGTAATCTCACTCCTTTTTTAATATTTAACTCTTGAGAGAATAGGGAGCATGTCTATAGGGCCTGTGTTCTGTTCTCAGTGTCAGATGTGGGATTTCTGGGAGACTACCAGCTTCCCCAGTGGCCACGCCTGCACCAGGTGCATCGAGATAGAGCTCCTTAGAGACTCTGTTAGGGAACTGGAGCTGCAGCTCGATGACCTTTGGCTTGTTAGGGAAAGTGAGGCAGTGATAGACAGGAGCTACAGGGAGTTGGTCACCCCAAGGCTACAGGAGGCAGATAAATGAATGACTGTCAGGAGAGGGAAGGGAGAACATCAGATAGTGGAGAGCACTCCCGTGGCTGGCCCCTTCAACAATAAATACTCCATTTTGTGTACTGCTGGGGGGGGGGGGGGGGCGGACATACCCGGGGGAAGCAACAGCAGACGTGCCTCTGGCACTGAGTCTGGCCCTGTGGCTCAGGAGGGTAGGGAACTGACAAGGATGGCAGCAGTAATAGGGGACTCTATAGTTAGGGGAACACACAGGTGATCCTGTAGACGCGATAAAGAAACACGGATGGCAGTTCGCCTCCCAGGTGCCAGGGTTCATGAGGTTTCTGAGCACGTCCACAATGTCCTGAAGTGGGAGGGTGAGCAGCCAGAGGTCGTGGTACATATTGGTACCAATGACATAGGTAGAAAAAGGGAGGAGGTCCTGAAAACAGAATACAGGGAGTGAGGAAGGCAGCTGAGAAGCAGGACCTCAAGGGTCGTAATCTCGGGATTGCTGCCTGTGCCACGCGACAGTGAGGAGGGGAATAGAATGAGGTGGCAGATAAATGTGTGGGTGAAGAATTGGAGCAGAGTGCAAGGATTCAGATGATTTCTGGATAATTGGGACCTCTTCTGCGGCAGGTGTGACCTGTACAAAAGGGACGGGTTGCACTTGAATCTGAGGGGGACCAATATTCTTGCGGGCAGGTTTACTAGAGCTGTTGGGAGAGGTTTAAACTAATATGGTGGGGAATGGGAACCGGTATGATAGAGCTGAGGATGAGCCAGCAGGTTTACAATTAGATGAAGGATGTAACATGAATGTAAGGAAGGACAAGCCAATGATTGGGTACAGATGCAAACAGAGCAAAGAGTTCAATATTACCACAGAGAGACAAAATTCAAAAGGGTGTAGAATTCAGGACTGAAGGTGTATTGAAATACACTTAACATTCGGAATAAGGTGGATGAACTCGTGATGCAATTAGAGATTGGTCAGTAAGTTGTGAGCATCACCTAGTTGTGGCTGAAAGAAGGTTATTGTTGGGAGCGTGTGCACAGCCCTCCGGTGAAAAATGATATCGTATCTGTTAAATAGGGGCTGTGGACAAAATTGATTTGATGGAGAATGGACGTGAAAACAGAGAGGAACATCTGGAGAAATTTCTGAAACGCCCATTCGCTGCTGTCGTTACTGTGTGGTTGGGAACCTTTCGAAGAGTAGGCC
Source organism: Mobula birostris (assembly GCF_030028105.1). NCBI lineage: Eukaryota > Metazoa > Chordata > Chondrichthyes > Myliobatiformes > Myliobatidae > Mobula > Mobula birostris. Next base: position 53,660,536 of record NC_092391.1, read on the forward strand.
TCAAAATCCCCGGCTTTGCCTGCTTTTGGCGACTGAGAAGGAGGTTGAATCGTTCGGACAGAGATGGCGCTCAGTACCTGGTGTCAGAGAGCTGATCAGAGCTCGAAGTTTTCGGATGACTCAGAGTCGGATTGTGGTCGGCATGGCAGGGAGAGTTTTTCTTCCTTCTCCCGTCTGCGTGAGATGTGGGACATTTGAGAAACTTTGAAATTTACTGTGCTCATGGACTTCTTCATCAAGTTATGGTATTGTTGCACTGTTGTAACTATATGTTATAATTATGTGGTTTTGTCAGTTTTTTCAGTCTTGGTCTGTCCTGTGTTTTGTGATATCACACCGGAGGAAATAATGTATCCTTTCTTAATGCATGCATTACTAAATGACAATAAAAGAGGACTACGAGTCTTCATAATCTAATTATCAAAGATAAACTTTGTATTGAAAGGACAGGCAGGAAGACATAGATGGTGGTGTGGCTCTGTTGGTAAGAGATGGAATTACATCTTTAGAAAGAGGTGACATAGGGTCAGAGAATGTTGAATCTTTGTTGGTGGAGTTAAGAAATTGTAAGGGTGAAAAAAAACATTATGGGAATCATATGTAGACTTCCAAATAGTAGCCAAGATGTGGGGTTGAGATTGCACAGGGAGCTGAAAAAAACATGTAATAAGGGTAATGTCACAATTGTAAATGAGGGCAAACTAGCCAATAATGTAAAGCAGGAACAATAGTGCAGACCATTATTTAAATGGAGAGAAGGTTCAAACATCAGAGGTACAGAGGAACTTAGGAGTCTTCGTGCAAGATTCCCAGAAGATTAATTTACAGGTTGCCAGAGAGCAGTGAATCTGTGGAACGCTCTGCCACAGACTGTGGTGGAGGACAAGCCCGTGGGTATGTTTAAAGCAGAAATTGATAGGTTCCTGGTTGGTCAGGGCATTCAAGGATATGGTGAGAAGGCAGGTGTATGGATCCAGAATCAGCCATGATGGAAATGACAGAGCAGACTTGATGGGCTGAATGGCCTAATTCTGCTCCCATCTCTTACGGTCTAAGGCACAGAAAAGGTACAATACTGCAGATACAGCAACAATGAGGTACAAGGTTGAGGAAAACCACAGTTCTGCAGATACAGCAACGATGAGGTACAAGGCTGAGGAGAACCACAGTTCTGCAGATACAGCAACGATGAGGTACAAGTCTAAGGAGAACCACAGTTCTGCAGATAAAGGTATGGTGAGGTACAAAGCTCAGGGAGTACAATGTCATAAGTACTGGAAGGACGAGGTTTTACACAGAGGGGAACGACAATACTGCAGAGGCTGGAATAGTGAGGTACAGACAGAGGAGCATACAATGCTGCAGATACTGCAATGGTGAGGTACAAGGCAGAGGAGCAGCAAAACACTGTAGATGCTGGAATGATGAGGAACTGCAATAGTGCATATAAAACAATGGTGAATTAAAAAGCACAGGAGAAATATAATTCTGCAGATGCAGTGATGTTGAGATACAAGGCACAGGAAAGGTACAATAACGCAGGTACAGCAACAGTGAGGTACAAGCCAGAGAGGAACAATACTACAGACGCTGGAACAGTGAGGAACCAGGCAGAGGAGAACTACAATACCGCAGATACAGCAACAGTGAGTTACAAAGTACAGAAGTAATACAATTCCGCAGATACAGGAATGGTGAGGTTAATTCAGAGGAGAAACACAATTCCAGATTTACTGGAATGTTGAGGCTCAGAGCACAGGAGAAATACAATACTGCAGAGTCCAGAAAGGTGAGGTACGAAGCACAGGGAATACAATACCACTGATGCTGGAGCAGTGAGGTACAAGGCAGAGGAGAAATAAAATACCGCATACACAAGAATAGTGAGTTTTAAATCACAGTAGAACTACAATACTGCAGATGATGGACTGGTGAGGTGCAAAGCACATGGAAATACATTAGTGCAGATGCTGGAATTCTGAGGTACAGTGTACAAGAGACATACAATACTGCAGATGCTGCAATGGTGAGGTACATGAGAGTGGAGAACAACAATACTGCAGCGTGTCAGCCGAAATAGCTCAGTTGGGAGAGCGTTAGACTGAAGATCTAAAGGTCTCTGGTTCAATCCTGTGTTTCGGCACTGGGACTTATTTATTGGGCCCCACTTTAGTGTGACTCTAGTATAGCTTGTGTTGCCAGAGTTCGGAGTTTGGAGTTCAATTATAACGTCCTGTGTGAGTGAGTTTGTAATTCCTTCCATTGTGCTCATGGGTTTCCTGCCATGGTCCAAAGACGTACAATTAGTAGGTGAATTGGTATTTTAAATCGTCACACGATTAGGGCGTGGTTAAATCAGAGGTTCCAGGTCGGCACAGTTTGGTGGGCCAGAAGTTCCTGTTCTTCACTGTATCTCTGAATGAAATAAAATAAATAATATTCTGTAATGGTGAGGGATGAGGGAGTGGAGGATGACAATATCGCAGATACAGCAATGGTGAGGTTTAAAGCACAGGGGAAATACAATCACGCAGATACTGGAACAGTGAGGTACAAGGCAGAGGGGAGCCACAAAAGTAGAGATATATCAGCCGAAATAGCTCAGTTGGGAGAGTGTTAGACTGAAGATCTAAAGGTCCCTGGTTCAATCCCGGGTTTCGGCACTGGGACTTATTTATTGTCACCGTGATAGCATAGCAGTTAGTGTGACACTATTACAGCTCGTAGAGTCAGAGTTTGGAGTTCAATTGTGGCATCCTCTGTAAGTAAGTTTGTACGTCCTTCCCATGTACACAGTCCCTCTGTCCAAAGCCAGACTGGTTAGTAGGTTAATTGTATTTTTTAAACTTTACCACAGTTATGTTAGGGTTAAATCTGTGGATTCCTGGGTGGAACAGCTGTGCGGGCCAGACGGGCCTGTTCTGTGTTCTATCTCTCAATAAAATAAAATAAATAATATTCTGTAATGGTGAGGGCCGAGGCGAAGAGCTTCAATAAGCAGGAGGTTTTTCCAGTGGGAGTCATTGATTGTAGTACTGTGCAGACACAGAAGAAGCGTTCCTGTTCGGGTCCGGCAAAAAACTTTAAAAACTTGTCTGCATAAAAGAGGGTTATCGTCTAATGGAGTGGTCATCATCGGAGTGGTCTGAGTCAGAGTGGTAAGGCTTTGGCTCAACAAGGCCTCAGCAAGAGCAGGCGGAAGCAAGGAAAGTTGGTAATCTCACTCTTTATTTATTATTTAACTCTGAGAGAATAGGGGACATGTCTACAGAGCCAGTGTCCTGTTCTGGGTGTCAGATGTGGGATTTCTGCAAGACTGCCAGCCTCCCCAGTGGCCACATCTGCACCAGGTGCATCGAGATGCAGCTCCTTAGAGACTGTGTTAGAGAACTGGAGCTGCAGCTCGATAAACTTCGGCTTGTTAGGGAAAGTGAGGCAGTGATAGACAGGAGCTACAGGGAGGTAGTCACCCCAAGGCTAAGGGAGACAGATAAATGGGTGACTGTCAGGGGAGGGAAGGGAGAACATCAGATAGTGGAGAGCACCCCTGTGACCGGCCCCTTCAACAATAAATACCCCATTCTGAGCACTGTTGGGTGTGGACATATCTGGGGGAAGCAACAGCGTCCGTGTCTCTGACCCTGTGGCTCAGGAGGTTAGGGAACTGACACAGACGGCAGCAGTAATAGGGGATTCTGTAGTTAGGGGGACAGACAGGTGACTTTGCAGACGCGACAAAGAAATACGGATGGTAGTTGTCTCCCAGGTGCCAGGGTTTGTGATGTTTCTGAGCACGTCCACAATGTCCTGAAATGGGAGGGGAGTTAGGAAGGAAGCTGAGAAGCAGGAATTTGAGGATAGTAATCTCGGGATTGCTGCCTGTGCCATGCGACAGTGAGGACAGGAATAGAATGAGGTGGCAGATAAATGTGTGGGTGAAGAATTGGAGCAGAGTGCAGGGATTCAGATTTCAGGACAATTGGGAGCTCTTCTGCGGCAGGTGTGACCCGTACAAAAGGGATAGGTTGCACATGAATCCTAGGGGGACCAATATTCTTGTGGACAGGTTTACTAGAGCTGTTGGGAGTGGTTTAAACTAATATGGTGGGGAATGGGAACCAGTATGATAGAGCTGAGGATGAGCCAGCAAGTTTACAAGTAGATGATGGGTGTAACATGAATTTAAGGAAAGGGAAGCCAGTGACTGAGTACAAATGCAGACAGAGCAATGAGTTAAATTGTACCACAGAGGCAAAATTCAAAAGGCAGGACTGAAAGTGTTGTATTTAAATGCACTTAGCATTCAGAATGAGATGGATGAACTCGTGGCGCAATTAGAGATTGGTCAATATGAAGCTGTGGGCATCACTGAGTTGTGGCTGAAAGAAGGTTATTGTTGGGAGCTTAACATCAAAGGATAAACTTTGTACTGAAAGGACAGACGGGAAGGCATAGACGATGGTGTGACTCTGTTGGTAAGAGATGGAATTACATCTTTAGAAAGAAGTGACATAGGGTCAGAGAAGGTTGAATCTTTGTTTGTGGGGTTAACAAACTGAAGGGTAAAAAAAAACTATTATGGGAATCAAATGTAGACCTCCAAATAGTAGTCAAGATGTGGGGTTGAGATTGCACAGAGAGCTGAAAAAGAAATGGAATAAGAGTAATGTCACAATTGTAAATGAGGGCAAACTAGCCAATAATATAAAGTAAGAACAATATTGCAGATAATTATCTGAATGGAGAGAAGGTTCAAACATCAGAGGGTCGAAGGCACTTGGGAGTGCTCGTGCAAGATTCTCAGAAGGTAAATTTACAGGTTGCCAGAGAGCAGTGAATCTGTGGAATGCTCTGCCACAGACTGTGGTGGAGGACAAGCCCGTGGGAATATCTAAAGCAGAAGTTGATAGATTCCTGATCGGTCAGGGCATCAAAGGATATGGCAAGGAGGCAGGTGTACAGAGTTGGTGGGGGCATCCAGGGTCAGCCATGGAATGACAGAGCAGACTCGAAGGGCTGAATGGCCTAATTCTGCTCCTTTCTCTTATGGTCTAAGGCACAGAAATGTTACAATACTGCAGATACAGCGTCGGTGAGGTACAGAGCTGAGGAGAACCACAGTTCTGCAGATACAGGAACAGGGAGGTACAAAACACAGGGAAGTACAATGTCGTGGATACTGGAAGGATAGGGTTTTAGGGAGAGGAGAACTAAAATACTCCAGATGCTGGAATAGTGAGGTACAAGGCAGAGGAGCATACAATGCTGCAGATACAGCAATGCAGAGGTACAAGGCAGAGGAGGAGCAAAACACTGTAAATACTGGAACAGTGAGGAACTTCAATACCGCAGATAAAGCAACAAGGCAGAGGAGGAACAAAATACTGCAGATAGTTGAATGGAGAGGTTCAATTCAGATGAGGAATGTTGGAGGTACAAAGCACAGAGAAAATACAATACTGCAGATGCTACAATGGTGAGATAAAGAATAGTGGAGAACAACAATCCTGCAGATATATCAGCTGAAGTAGCTCAGTTGGGAGAGTGTTAGACTGAAGATCTGAAGGTCTGGGTTTCGGCACTGGGGCTTATCTGTTGGGCACCATGGTAACAGCAGTTAGTGCAACACTACTGCCGCTCATGGCGTCTGATATCAGAGTTCAGTTCTGACGTCCTCTGTAAGTAGGTTTGAAAGGCCTTCCCGTGTGCACATGGGCTTTGTTCCGGGGTGCTGCGGTTTGCTCCCACAGTCCAAAGATGTACTGGTTAGTAACTTATTTTAAAGCATCCCACGATTAGGTTAGAGTTCATCAGTGGATTCCTGGGCGGCATGACATAGCTTGGTGGACCAGATGGGCCTGTTCTGCACGGTAACTCTCAGTAAAACAAAGTAAATAATATTCTGTACTGGTGAGGGTCGAGGGAGAGGAGAACTATAATACCACAGATACAGCAATGGGGAGGTACAAGGCAGAGGAGTGTACAATACCGCAGATAGAGGAATGGTCAGGTTAAAAGCACGCGGAAATACAATACTGCAGAGCTGCAATGGTGAGATTCATGACAGTAGAGAACCACAATACTGTAGATATGTCAGCTGAAATAGCTCAGTTGGGAGAGCGTTAGACTGAAGATCTAAAGGTTCCTGGTTCAATCACGGGTTTCAGCACTGGGACTTGGTTATTGGGCCCCATGATCACTTAGCAGTTGCTGTGACATTATTGCAGCTCAGGGCAATAGCTGTTGAGAGAAAGGGCATGTCTACAGGATCAGTATTCTGTTCTGGGTGTCAGATTTCTGCGAGACTATCAGCCTCCCCAATGGCCACAATTGCACCAGGTGCATTGAGATGCAGCTCCTTAGAGACTGTGTTAGGGAACTAGAGCTGCAGCTCGATGACTTTCAGCTTGTTGGGGAAAGTGAGGCAGTGATAGACAGGAGCTACAGGGAGTTAGTCACCCCAAGGCTACAGGAGACAGATAAATGGGTGACTGTCAGGAGAGGGAAGGGAGAATGTCAGATAGTGGAGAACACCCCTGTGGCCATCTGAATACTCCATTTGAGTACTGTTGGGGGGGCAGGATTTACATGGGGGAAGTGACAGTGGCTGTGTCTCTGGCACTAAGTCTGGCCCTGTGGCTCAGGAGGGTAGGGAGCTGACAAGGATGGCAGCAGTAACAGGGGGCTCTATAGTTAGGGGGACAGACAGGTGATTCTGTGAACGTGATAAAGAAACACAGATGGTAGTGTTCGTGATGTTTCTGAGTATTCCACAATATCCTGAAAACGGAGGGTGAGCAGCCAGAGGTTGTGGTACATATTGGTACCAGTGACATAGGTAGAAAAAGGGAGGAGGTCCTGAAAACAGAATACTGGGAGTTAGGAAGGAAGCTGAGAAGCAGGACCTCAAGGGTAGTAATCTTGGGATTGCTGCCTGTGCCATGCGACAGTGAGGAGGGGAATAGAATGAGGTGGCAGATAAATGCGTAGCTGAAGAACAGGAGCAGGATGCAGGGATTCAGATTTCTGGATCATTGGGAGCTCTTCTGGGGCAGGTGTGACCTGTACAAAAGGGACGGGTCGCACTTGAATCTGAGGGGGATCAATATTCTTGTCGGCAGGTTTACTAGAGCTGTTGGGAGTGGTTTAAACTAATATGGTGGGGAATGGGAACCAGTATGATAGAGCTGAGGATGAGCCAGCAGGTTTACAAGTAGATGATGGGTGTAACATGAACTTAAGGAAGGACAAGCCAATGATTGGGTACAAATGTAGACAGAGCCAAAAGTTCAATTGTACCACAGAGGCAAAATTCAAAAGGGTGAAGATTGCAGGACTGAAGGTGTTGTATTGAATGCACTTAGCATTCAGAATAAGCTGGATGAACTCGTGGTGCAACTGGTTGGTATGAAGTTGTGGGCATCACTGCGTTGTGGCTGAAAGAAGGCCAATGTTGGGAGCTTAATATCAAAGGATAAACTTTATATCGAAAGGACAAGCAGGAAGGCATAGGGGGTGGTGTGGCTCTGTTGGTAAGAGATGGAATTACATCTTTAGAAAGAGGTGACATAGGGTCAGAGAATGTTGAATCTTTGTGGGTGGGGTTAACAAACTGCAAGGGTAAAAAAACCATTATGGGAATCGTATGCAGGCCTCCAAATAGTAGCCAAGATGTGGGGCTGAGATTGCACAGGGAGCTAATAAGGGTAATGTCACAATTGTAAATGAGGGTAAATTAGCCAATAATATAAAGCAGGAACAATAGTGAGGTACAAGGCAGAGGAGGAGAAAAACACTGCAGATCCAGCAAAGTTGAGGTACAAGGCAGGTCAGTATATGATACCGCAGACACTAGAATGTTGGAGACAAAGCACGGGGAAAATACAATACCGCAGATGATGCAACGGTGAGATAAAGAACAATGGAGAATAACAATACTGCAGATATGTCAACTGAAATAGCTCAGTTGGACGAGTGTTAGACTGAAAACCTAAAGTTTCCTGGTTCAATCCTGGGTTTTGGCACTGGGACTTCTGTATTGGACACAACGGTACCGTAGTGGTCTACGTGACACTATTACAGCGTGGGGTGTCAGAGTTCAGAGTTCACTTTCGATGTTCTGTCCAAGTTGGTAAGTCCTTCCCATCTTCCCATCTCCATGTCCTCCAACTGGTCCGGTTTCTTCCCACAATCCTGTGATGGTGAGGGATGAGGGAAAGGAGATTCACAATACGTAGACAGCAATGGTGAGGTACAAGGCAGAGGAGGTACAAAATACTGTAGATGCTGGAATGGTGAGGAAACTCAATACCACAGATAAAGCAATGGAGAGTTACAGAACACAGAAGTAATACAATTCTGCAGAATCAGGAATGGTGAGGTATAAGGAGCAGGAGAAATATAATTCTATAAATACAGGAATGGTTAGGTACAAGGCAGAGGAGTACACATTTCACAGATACTGCAATGGTGAGGTTAATGCAGAGGAGAACCACAATTCCACATTTACTGGAATGTTGAGGCTCAGAGCACAGGAGAAATACAATACTGCCGAGTCCGGAAAGGTGAGGTACGAAGCACGGGGAATACAATACCACTGATGCTGGAGCAGTGAGGTACAAGGCAGAGGAGAAATAAAATACCGCATACACAAGAATAGAGAGTTTTAAAGCACAGCAGAACTACAATACTGCAGATGATGGACCGGTGAGTTACAAAGCTCATGGAAATACAACAGTGCAGATGCTGGAATTGTGAGATACAATGTACAAGAAACATACAATACTGCAGATGCTGCAATGGTGAGGTACACGAGAGTGGAGAACAACAATACTGCAGTGTGTCAGCCGAAATAGCTCAGTTGGGAGAGCGTTAGACTGAAGACCTAAAGGTCCCTGGTTCAATCCCAGGTTTTGGCACTGGAATTTACCTATTGGCACAGCTTGGTGCGTTGGAATTAAGAGTTCAATTCTGGCAACCTCTGTAGGTAGGTTTGTAAGTACTTCCCATGTGCATATGAGTTTCCTCCGGGTGCCCCTATTTACTCCTACAGTCCAAAGGCGTACTGGATAGGAGGTTAATTAGTTATTTTAAACCATACCACAAATAGGTTAGGGTTAAATCGGAGGGTTCCTGGGTGTCACAGCTTGGTGGGCTGTATCTTTCAATAAAATAAAATAAATAATATTCTGTAATGGTGAGGGACGAGGGACTGAAGAATCAAAATACTGCTGATGCAGCAATGCTGAGGTCAAAGCACAGGAGGTATACAATACTGCAGATACAGCAATGGTAAGTTACAAAGCACAGGAATAGTACTACACTGCAGATACAGCAACGGTGAGGCACAAGGCAGAGGAGAACCACAATTCCACAGATACATGAACAGTGAGTTACAAAGCCAAGGATGTACTATACTGCAGATGCAGGAACTGTGAGGGACAAAACACAGGGAAAGAATGCCAGAGATACTGGGAAGGTGATGTTTAAAGAACAACAATACTGCAGATGCTGGAATGGTGAGACCATACATAGCTGCCTTAATGACTATCGCCCAGTAGCACTCACATCTACAGTGATGAAATGCTTTGAGAGGTTGGTCATGGCTAGACTCAACTCCTGCCTCAGCAAGGACCTGGACCCATTGCAATTTGCCTATCGCCACAATAGGTCAATGGCAGATACAACCTTAATGGCTCTTCACATGGCCTTAGACCACCTGGACAATACAAACATCTATGTCAGGATGCTGTTCATCGACTATAGCTCAGCATTTAACATCATCATTCCCACAATCCTGATTGAGAAGTTACAGAACCTGGGTCTTTGTACCTCCCTCTGCAATTGGATCTTTGGCTTTCAAACCAGTAGACCACAATATGTATGGATTGGTGAAAATATTTCCTCCTCACTGATGATCAACACTGGTGCACCTCAGGGGTGTGTGCTTAGCCCACTGCTCTACTCTCTCTACACCCATGACTGTGTGGCTAGGCATAGCTGAAATACCATCTATAAATTTGCTGATGATACAACCATTGTTGGTAGAATCTCAGATGGAAGCGAGAGGGCGTACCAGAGTGAGGTATGCCAACTAGTGGAGTGGTGTGGTAGCAACAACCTGGCACTCAACATCAGGATGGAGTTAAAGGGAAAGAGGGAATAAGAAAAGTTAGGAAAGACAACAGAATTAACGGGGCAGAAAAATTGGGAAGGGATCAGAGAGTACGGCTAAGTGCAATAGGAATCGATGTGAAAGGTGAGGGGAGTAATGGATTAAAAGTATTATATATGAATGCACGGAGTATAAGAAATAAAGTGGATGAGCTTGAGGCTCAGTTGGAAATTGGCAAGTGTGATGTTGTGGGAATAACAGAGACATGGCTGCAAGAGGACGAGGGCAGGGAAATGAATATTCAAGGGTATACATCCTATCAAAAGGACAGACAGGTGGGCAGAGGGGGTGGGGTGGCTCTGTTGGTGAGGAATGAAATTTAGTCAGTTGCGAGGGGGGACATAGAATCAGGAGATGTAGAGTTAGTATGGGTAGAACTGAGAAATTGTAAGGGCAAAAAAACCCTAATGGGAGTTGTCTACAGGCCTTCAAACAGTAGTCTGGATGTAGGGTGCAAGTTGAAACAAGAGTTAAAATTGGCATGTTGCAAAGGTAATGCTACGGTTGTTATGGGGGATTTCAACATACAGGTAAACTGGGAAAATCAGGTTGGTACTGGACCCCAAGAAAGGGAGTTTGTGGAGTCCCTCCGAGATGGATTCTTAGAGCAGCTTGTATTAGAGCCTACCAGGGAGAAGGCAATTCTGGATTTAGTGTTGTGTAATGAGCCAGATTTGATCAGGGAACTTGAGGTAAAGGAGCCATTAGGAGGTAGTGACCATAATATGATAAGTTTTAATCTACAATTTGAGAGGGAGAAGGGAAAATCGGAAGTGTCAGTATTACAGTTGAACAAAGGGGACTATGGAGCCATGAGGGAGGAGCTGGCCAAAGTTGACTGCAAACATACCCTAGCAGGGATGACAGTAGAACAACAATGGCAGGTATTTCTGGGAATAATACAGAAGGTGCAGGATCAGTTCATTCCAAAGAGGAAGAAAGATTCTAAGGGGAGTAAGGGACGACTGTGGCTGACAAAGGAAGTCAAGGACAGTATAAAAATAAAAGAGAGGAAGCATGACATAGCAAGGATGAGCGGGAAGCCAGAGGATTGGGAGACTTTTAAAGAGCAACTGAAGGTAACTAAAAAGGCAATATGGGGAGAAAAGATGAGGTACAAAGGTAAGCTGGCCAAGAATATAAAGGAGGATAGTAAAAGCTTCTTTAGGTATGTGAAGAAGAAAAAATTAGTTAAGATCAAAGTTGGGTCCTTGAAGACAGAAACGGGTGAATTTATTATGGGGAACAAAGAAATGGCAGACGAGTTGAACAGGTACTTTGCATCTGTCTTCACTAGGGAAGACACAAACAATCTCCCAGATGTAATAGTGGCCGGAGGACCTAGGGTAACGGAGGAACTGAAGGAGATTCACATTAGACAGAAAATGGTGTTGGATAGACTGTTGGGACTTCAGGCTGATAAATCTCCAGGGCCTGATGGTCTGCATCCCAGGGTGGACGCATTGGTAATCATCTTCCAATGTTCTATAGATTCAGGATCAGTTCCTGTGGATTGGAGGGTAGCTAATGTTATCCCACTTTTTAAGGAAGGAGTGAGAGAGAAAACAGGGAATTATAGACCGGTTAGCCTGATATCAGTGGTGGGGAAGATGCTGGAGTCAATTATAAAAGATGAAATTACGACACATCTGGATAGCAGTAACAGGATCGGTCCGAGTCAGCATGGATTTACGAAGGGGAAATCACGCTTGACTAATCTTCTGAAATTTTTTGAGGATGTAACTATGAAAATGGACATGGGAAAGCCAGTGGATGTAGTGTACCTGGACTTTCAGAAAGCCTTTGATAAAGTCCCACATAGGAGATCTGTGGGCAAAATTAGAGCACATGGTATTGGGGGTAGGGTACTGACATGAATAGAAAATTGGTTGGCAGACGAGAAACAAAGAGTAGGGATTAACGGGTCCCTTTCGGAATGGCAGACAGTGACCAGTGGGGTACCGCAAGGCTTGGTGCTGGGCCCGCAGCTATTTACAATATACATTAATGATTTAGATGAAGGGATTAAAAGTAACATTAGCAAATTTGCAGATAACACAAAGCTGGGAGGCAGTGTGAAATGTGAGGAGGATGTTGAGATAATGCAGGATGACTTGGACAGGTTGGGTGAGTGGGCAGATGCATGGCAGATGCAGTTTAATGTGGATAAATGTGAGGTTATCCACTTTGGCGGCAAGAACAGGAAGGCAGATTACTATCTGAATGGTGTCAAGTTAGGAAAAGGGGAAGTACAACGAGATCTAGGTGTCCTTGTTCATCAGTCACTGAAAGTAAGCATGCAGGTACAGCAGGCAGTGGAGAAAGCGAATGGCATGTTGGCCTTCATAACAAGGGGAATTGAGTATAGGAGCAAAGAGGTCCTTCTGCAGTTGTACAGGGCCCTGGTGAGACCACACCTGGAGTATTGTGTGCAGTTCTGGTCTCCAGATTTGAGGAAGGACTTTCTTGCTATTGAGAGAGTGCAGCGTAGGTTCACGAGGTGTTCCTGGGATGGCAGGACTGTCATATGTTGAAAGATTGGAGCGACTGGGCTTGTATACACTGGAAATTAGAAGGATGAGAGGGGATCTGATTGAAACATATAAGATTATTACGGGATTGGACACGCTAGAGGTAGGAAACATGTTCCCGATGTTGAGGGAGACCAGAACCAGAGGCCAGAGTTTAAGAACGAGGGATGGCCATTTGGAACTGAGTCTTTTCACCCAGAGAGTTGTGGATCTGTGGAATACTCTGACTCAGAAGGCAGTGGTGGCCAATTCTCTGGATGCTTTCAAAAAAGAGTTAAATAGGGCTCTTAAAGATAGTGGAGTCAAGGGATATCGGGAGGAGGCAGGAACGGGGTACTGACTGTGGATGATCAGCCATGATCATAATGAATGGCTGTGCTGGCTTGAAGGGCTGAATGGCCTACTCTTGCACCTATTGTCTATTGTCAGTAAGACGAAAGAGCTGATTGTGGACTTCAGGAAGGGTAAGATGAAGGAACACACACCAATCCTAATAGAGAGATCAGATGTGGAGAGAGTGAGCAGTTTCAAGTTCCTGGGTGTCAAGATCTCTGAGGACCTAACCTGGTCCCAACATATCAATGCAGTTATAAAGAAGGCAAGACAGTGACTATACTTCATTAGGAGTTTGAAGTGACTTGGTACGCCAACAAGTACACTCAAAAACTTCCATAGATGCACTGTGGACAGCATTCTGACAGGATGCTTCAATGTCTAGTATGGAGGGGCTACTGCACAGGACTGAAAGAAGCTGCAGAGGGTTGTAAATTTACTCGTCTCCATCCTGGGTACTACCCTACAAAGTACCCAGGACATCTTCAAGGAGCATTGTCTCAGAAAGGCAGTGTCTATTATTAAGGACATCCAGCACCCAGGGCATGCCCTTTTCTCACTGTTACCATCAGGGAGGAGGTACAGAATCCTGAAGGCACACACTCAGCGATTCAGGACCAAATTCTTCCCCTCTGCCATTCGTTTCCTAAATGGCCATTAAACCCGCAAACACACCTCACTTTTTAATATACATTATTTCTGTTTTTTGCATGATTTTAATCTATTCATTATATGTAATATGGTAAATTCATTTATGTGTTTATTATTATTTTTTCTGCTTCTATATTATTGTAGCGCACTGTAAGGTTTCACTGCTAATGTAATAGTTTCTCTGTAGCAGCAATGTTTGGGTTATGACTGGAGATAATGGAGTTTGGAATGCTGTTATTTCTTATGAGTCTGGAAGAGAGATTTTCGCGGTCTAGGGTCGACGAGAGAGGAAGAAGGAAGACGCATATGGAGAGAGCTGGGAGACGACCGGACGGAAGGGACCGGGAGAGAGGGTCTGAAGGTCGGTGACGCTTGGAGGTCAATAGTTGATGAATGGCCGTATTTGTGAGCTCCTATGTGCACTTTTGACTTTTCTCTTAAAACGGACTCTTTTTCTTTGTATTTTCTTTACTAATCCTATATTCAGATTAAGATTTATAAAGTTCAATCAGTTAATTGCATGTGGAGTACTGTCTGATATTTTGTGGTGCGGATTTGTAACCGGGTAGCACATCACGCAGCATCCACACAAACGAGATTTCCCAGTTTGGCAGGGCCAGAAGTTGTCCTCCCCTAGACGAACACGTGCTGGCCGAGCCTGAGGGGTACATTGTGTATTGCATTCAACTGCTGCTGCTAAGTGAGCAAATGCCATGACACATGCTGGTGATAATAAATCTGATTCTGATTCTTAGATACTGGAAGGGTGAGGTTTAAGGAAGTACAATACTGCAGATACTGGAATGGTAAGGTACAAAACAGAGGTGAACCACAAAAATGCAGATATATCAGCCAAAATAGCTCAGTTGGGAGAGCGTTAGACTGAAGATCTAAAGGTCCCTGGTTCAATCCGGGGTTTCGGCACTGGTACATATTTATTGTCACCGCGATAGCATAGCAGTTAGTGTGACACTATTACAGCCCGTAGAGTCAGAGCTTGGAATTCAGTTGTGGCATCCTCTGTAAGTAATGTCCTTCCCATGTACACAGTCCCTCTGTCCAAACTCAGACTGGTTAGTAGGTTAATTGTATTTTTTAAACCGTACCACAATTAGGTTAGGGTTAAATCGGTGGATTCCTGGGTGGAACAGCTGGGTGGGCTGGACAGGCCTGTTCTGTGCTCTATCTTTCAATAAAATAAAATAAATAATATTCTGTAATGGTGAGGGATGGGGCAAAGAGCTTTAATAAGCAGGAGGTTTTTTTCAGCGAGAGTCATGATTGGAGTACTGCGCAGAGGCAGTAAAAGCACTCTTGTTCATGTCGGGCAAAAAACTTAAAAAACCCAGTCTGCATAAAAGAGGGGTACCGTCTAATGGAGCGGTCATCATCGGAGTGGTCTGAGTCAGAGTGGTAAGGCTTTGGCTCAACAGGGTTTCAGGAAGAACAGGCAGAAGCAAGGTATGTAGGTATTCTCACTCCTTATTTATTATTTATATCTGGAGAGAATAGCAGGTACATCTACAGGGCCAGTGTTCTGTTCTGGGTGTCAGATGAGGGATTTCTCGCTGAAAAAAACCTCCTGCTTATTAAAGCTCTTTGCCCCGTCCCTCACCATTACAGAATATTATTTATTTTATTTTATTGAAAGATAGAGCACAGAACAGGCCTGCCCAGCCCACCCAGCTGTTCCACCCAGGAATCCACCAATTTAACCCTAACCTAATTGTGGTACGGTTTAAAAAATACAATTAACCTACTAACCAGTCTGGCTATGGACAGAGGGACTGTGTGCATGGGAAGGATGTACAAAGTTACTTACAGAGGATGCCACAACTGAATTCCAAACTCTGACACTACCAGCTGTAATAGTGTCAGACTAACTGCTATGCTGTCGTGGTGACAATAAATATGTACCAGTGCCGAAACCTGGGATTGAACCAGGGTCCTTTAGATCTTCAGTCTAACGCTCTCCCAACTGAGCTATTTCGGCTGATGTATCTGCATTTTTGTGGTTCACCTCTGTCTTCTACCTCACCATTCCAGTATCTGCAGTATTGTACTTCCCTCTGTATTGTACCTCACCATTCCAGCTTCTGCAGTATTGTAGTTCCTTAAACCTCACCCTTCCAGTATCTAAGAATCAGAATCAGATTTATTATCACCAGCATGTGTCATGGCATTTGCTCACTTAGCAGCAGCAGTTGAATGCAATACACAATGTACCCCTCAGGCTCGGCCAGCACGTGTTCGTCTAGGGGAGGACAACTTCTGGCCCTGCCAAACTGGGAAATCTCGTTTGTGTGGATGCTGCGTGATGTGCTACCCGGTTACAAATCCGCACCACAAAATATCAGACAGTACTCCACATGCAATTAACTGATTGAACTTTATAAATCTTAATCTGAATATAGGATTAGTAAAGAAAATACAAAGACTTGGTACGTCAACAAGTACACTCAAAAACTTCCCTAGATGTACCGTGGAGAGCATTCTTTATAAAGTTCAATCAGTTAATTGCATGTGGAGTACTGTCTGATATTTTGTGGTGCGGATTTGTAACCGGGTAGCACATCACGCAGCATCCACACAAACGAGATTTCCCAGTTTGGTGGGGCCAGAAGTTGTCCTCCCCTAGATGAACACTAGTAATATCTCATGTTACTAGATTCATTCCTCCAAGATGCAGCACAGAGCGTCATAGGAAGTCATTCCTGCTTGTGGCCATCAAACTTTACAACTCCTCCCTTGGAGGGTCAGACACCCTGAGCCAATAGGCTGGTCCTGGACTTATTTCCTGGCATAATTTACATATTACTATTTAACTATTTATGGTTCTATTACTATTTAATTATTTATGATGCAACTGTAACGAAAACCAATATCCCCCAGGATCGATAAAGTATGACTATGACTATGACTGTGACTAGTTAATAGGTTAATTGTATTTTTTCTTTTTCAATATTTTAATTAATATTATATAAATTGCATGAATACAAATACAAAATTCATAAGGATACAAGTAAGTAATACGAATTACATTACATTTATATCATAGTAATATAATCACAGTATCCCATATTCCAAATCAATCATGTAGGGAAAAAATTGAATTATGAAATGAAATAAAATAAAATAATTTTATTTTATTAAAAAAGAATATACCCCCATTACCAAAATGAGCTGGTTGGTAAAAATGAAGAAAAAAATACCTCACCATATCATATTATTATAATAATGGCTCAGATTCATACTTCAATAAAAGTTCAAAGATTATAAAAATAACTCAGAAAGGGTCCCCATAACATTAAAAAATCATGTTTAGAACCAAAAATCGAACAACGAATCTTCTCTAGATCAAGGCACAACATAACATCAGAAAGCCATTGAACATGAGTGGGCGGAGCAGCCTCCTTCCACTTGAGCAAGGTCGCCCTCCCGGCCATAAGAGACATAAAGGCCAATACCCGCAAATTAGATGGCTTCAGTATTGTAGCACTATCCTCAACAATACCAAACAAGGCAGTCAAGGGATTAGGCTTAAAACTAACATTGAAAAGTACAGAAAAAGTTTGAAATACATCTTTCCAAAATTTTTCAAGGCTCGGTCATGTCCAAAACATATGAATTAGTGTGGCCACTCCATTAGTACATCTATCACAGTGAGGGGAAATATCTGCGTAGAAACGGGAAAGCTTGTCTTCAGACATATGAACTCCATGTACCACCTTGAATTGTAATAAAGAATGACGAGCACATAATGACGAAGAATTAATCAATTTTAAAATAATCTTCCAACTCTCTTCAGATATGAAAATCTGTAAATCCTTTTCCCAGTCTCCTTTAATTTTATCTAAAGAAGCCTTTTTCAGTCCCAACAGCAGACAGATATTGAACCGTTGTCAAAGGGTTTCAGATTAAAAATTGTATTTATTATATTCTTATCTGGACTTGTAGGAAATGTATGTATCTGAGATCTTTAAAAATCTCTAATCTGTAAGTAATGAAAAAAGAGGGTATCGGAAAGGTTAAATTTCGTTGAAAGTTGCACAAAAGAAGCGAGATTCCCTCCATCAAACAAATCCTGAAATCGTTTAATACCCAATCTATCCCATTCTTTAAAAGATAAATCAATTAAAGATGGTTTAAAAAAACAATTAGAAAAGATGGGACTCGAGAGGGAGAATCTCAATAAACCGAAATGTTTTCCAAACTGTAACCAAATCCTCAAAGTATATTTGACCACCACACTGTCAGTTAGTTTATTTAAAGATAAAGGAAGCGAGGCTCCAAGTAAAGAAATCATGGAAAATTCATAACAGAGTTGACTTCCAAAGAGACCGATATAGGACAATTCTCATGGTTAATGTAGTATATCCAGAACGTAATATTTCGTATATTAACTGCCCAATAATATAACCTAAAATTGGGTAAGGCAAAGCCTCCATTCTGTTTGGTTTTTTGAAGGTGAGCTTTACTTATTCGAGTTTTTTATTCTTCCATATATAGGAAGAAAGAATTGAATCCAAAGAATCAAAAAAAGATTTAGGAATAAAAACAGGCACAGCTTGAAAAAGGTATATAAATTTAGGTAAGATATTCATTTTAATAGAATTAATTTGGCTAATCAGTGATAAGGAGAGAGGTGACCAATTAGAAAGTGCTTTTTAACATAATTCATTGAAGTTAAAAGATTTTCCTTAAATAGATCTTTACAATTCTAAGTAATTGTTACTCCTAAATATGTAAATTGTTTTCTTAAAATTTAAAAAGGAAGGTTAATATCAGTTAGTATTAAATTGTTTAAAGGAAACAGTTCACTCTTATGTAAATTTAATTTATATCCTGAGAACTGACTAAAATTAGTCAGTAAACAGAACACAGATGGTAAAGAGGTTGTAACATTAGATATAAAAAGCAATAAGTCATCAGCATAGAGCGACACTTTATGAATAGTACCTCTCCTTAAAATACCAGTGATCTCTTTAGACTCTCGAAAAGCAATTGCTAAGGGTTCTAATACCAAACCAAGGAGCAGAGGGCTCAAAGGACAACCTTGTCTCGTCCCACATTGGAGTTTAAAGGGATTAGAATTCTGAAGATTAGTAAGAACCCGAGTGGAGGGAAATAAATGAAGTAGTTTAATCCAATGAATAAAATCAGGTCCAAAATTAAATTTTTTTAAGGATGTAAATAGATAGTTCCATGCAACTCTGTCAAAGCCCTTCTCCACATCCAAAGATATCACACATTCCGATATTTCCCTAGATGGAGAATACATAACATTTAACAAACACCATATATTAAAATGGGAATATAGATTTTTAATAAATCCTGTTTGATCATCCAAAACTATAGAAAATATAATATTTTCAAGTCTGCGAGACAACTCTTTAGATAAAATTTTAGTAGGAAAATTGAGTAAAGAGATAGGTCTATAAGAAGTGGAAGCTTCGTAAAAAGACTGCGGTATTCTTCCTACCTTAAAGGAATCTGTAAGGGTAGAACATAAGTGTGGTATAAGCAAGGAGGAAAAAGCATTACAAAACTCTCCAGAGAATCCATCGGGTCCTGGGGAGTTCCCAGAATGCAATTCTCACATAGCCTGAGCAATTTCCTCCTGGGAAATAGGTTGATCTAGTTGCCTACGATCATCTATCGAAAGATTAGGAATATTTAATTGATCTAAACAATTATTCATTGCAATATCATCATTAACAGAGTCAGAACTATACAAATTGGAATAAAATTCCCTAAAAGTGTCATTATTTCAATGCGGTCAGTTGTCATGTCCCCATTAATTTTATGTATTTCTTTAATTTGCTGTTTGGCTATAAGTGGCTTCAATTGATTAGCCATTAGCTTACCAGTTATATCTCCATGAATATAAAGTTGACTTCTATCTTTTATAAGCTGGCTTTCAATTGGATACGTTCAAAGAAGATCATATTTAGTTTTGGTTTCAATACATCTCTTATATGTTTCAGGATCACGTATCGAAGCATATTTATCGTCCAGTTGTTTTAACTGATTAGCTAGTTCGTTTCTCTCTTTGTTAACTTTTTTAATGATGTTTGCAGTGTAAGAAATAATTTGACCCGGATATATGCTTTAAAAGTATTCCATATAATAAGACTAGATCTCTCTTTCAAAGCATTTTTTTCAAAAAAAAGAGTAATTTGATTTTCCATAGATTTTAAAAAGTAATCTTCAGATAACAGAGTTAAATTAAATCGCCAAAATCTACTCATAAGGATAGGACCAGGGAGATTTAAAGAAAGAAGTACAGGAGAGTGGTCAGAAATAGCAATCTCTTTGTATTCGATCGATCAAACCAATGAAATTATTTGACTGTCAATAAAAAAAAATCAATCCTCGTATAAGAATGATGGACATGAGAGAAAAAAGAATACTCCCTGTCCGTCGGATGAAGAAAACGCCAAGCATCAACTATACCGCATTTAGTTAGAAAGGATTGGATAAACAAAGCTGATTTATTAAGTGTGGCTGGTTTGACAGACGAGCGATCTAATACTGGATCTAACCAGCAGTTAAAATCTCCTCCCATCACAAGAGAGTAAGTACACAAATCTGGCAAAATCGAAAATAGACGTTCAAAAAATCCTGGATCGTCTATGTTGGGGGCATATACATTAGCAAAAACAATCAATTTACTGTCTAAACTCCCTGATACAATAACAAATTGACCATTAGGATCTGAAACAACCTTATGTTGAACAAAGGAAACTGTATTATCTACAAAAATCGAAACTCCACGTGATTTTGCATTAAACGAAGAATGGAATTGTTTACCCTTAAACCGAGTGAAAAAACATAAGCTATCACAGCTGCGTGTGTGCATTTTTTGTAAGAAAATAATGGGTGCTTTTCATTTTTTAATAAAAGCAAACACTTTGTTCCATTTAATGGGGTGATTCAGCCTTTTCACATTCAAACTAAATAGGTTAATATTTCGAACCATTTTAAATACCAATCATCATGTAATTAAAAGATCTGGCCATAAGTTATTAAAACTAGAAAGCAAACCGTAGGGTAAGGTAGTCAAACAGACAATCATATAATCAACCCCACACACCTCCCAGACAGAAATAGGCCCTACCTCCTACCCCACTCCCAAAGCCAGAAGGCTGACCAATAGACAGTCAGTGAGCTAACAACTAAAAAGTTCCCTCCCCAAAAAATCCTGCTGACAGAAACTCCGGTCCTACAAGGTCAAATATGTCCCTACCAAGACACAACATAAAAAGAAAAATAACTCAATATTTGAAAATATAAAAGGATCAATTTAAACAAATTCAGAGAAAGCTATATTAAAATAAAGCCTCAAAAAGGGATATAATAAAAAAGTATCAAAAAATATAACAAAAGACAATATATGAACAGCCAAAATGTATGCTTTTTGAAACCTTACTTCAAATTCATATTAACAGAAGAAAAAATTGATCAAATAAGAAATATAACAGTTTTAGACTTCAGCCTTCAGAAACTCTTTTGCGTCTTCAACCGACTTTATTCTTTTTTGCAATTTGTTCTTCAAAACAATACTCAGACAGGCGGGAAAACGAAGAGATGGTTTAAATCCTTTATCGTAGAGTTCCGACATAACTTCTTTATATTTCATATGATCAGCCATAACTTCAGGCGAATAGTCCTCCACAAACCTGACCTTATAACCATGGAAATCGATTATCCCTTGTCGACGGGTGTGGCGAATTAAAAGGTCCTTAATACGAAATTCATGAAAACTTAGAATGACTGACCTGGGTCTTGCTGCCGATGACAATGGCTTTTAAGTCAGAGAGCGATATGCTCGTCAAGCTTTGGCTCAGAAGTGAATAAAACAGGGAATAGCTGCTTCAGAAAGTTTGCAAAGAACTTCATAGGGTCAGTGCCTTCAGTTGATTCTTCAAGACCCAGAATTCGCAAATTATTTCTCCTGTTTCTATTTTCTAGACTGATAATCCTTTTCATCATTTTTTCATTGGATAAGGATAACTCTTTGCAGAGTTTAATTGTATCTTCAAGATCCTCTTCAAGTGTCAACAGCTCTGCAGTATTTTCCTGAATTCGGTTCTCAAGCTCAGTTAAAGTTTGCTGGATTGTATCCAATTTGCCATTAAGTCATTGAAACTCCTCAGAAAATTCCGATTTTTGCTGTTTAAGGAAGTCATTAATTGAATCCAAAGTGACTGGAGCTTCATTTTCTGTTTCCCTTCCTTTTGCAGAAGCTTTTATTTTTTTCCCAGCCATAGTAGCGCAGTGTTAAAGTATTATAATAAGGTTTCAAAAAAAACTGGTAGGAGACAATAAAGTAAACAGGGTAGGAGCAATCTAAAATGATGCCACTCCATCAGCAGCCAACAGGGCTCTCAATTGTATTTTTTAAACCATACCACAATTAGGTTCGGGTTAAATTGGTGGATTTCCGGGTGGAACAGCTGGGTGGGCTGGACAGGCCTGTTCGGTGCTCTATCTCTCAATAAAATAAAATAAATAATATTCTGTAATGGTGAGGAATGAGGCGAAGAGCATTAAAATCAGAAGGTTTTCTTACTGGCAGTCGTTGATTGGAGCACTGTGCACACACAGTAGAAGCGTTCCCGTGCAAGTGTGGCAAAAAGCTTTAAAAACCCAGTCTCCATAAAAGAGGGGTCCTGTCTAATGGAGCGGTCATTGACGGAGTGGTCTGAGTCAGAGTGGTAAAGCTTTGGCTCAACAGGGCTACAGCACGAACAGGTGGGAGCAAGGTAAGTAGTAAGTTCACTCCGAACTTCTTGTTTCTTTTTTTCCTTTTTAACTGTTGAGAGAACAAGGGCATGTCTACAGGGCCAGTGTTCTGTTCTGGGTGTCAGATGTGGGATTCCTGCGAGACTATTAGTCTCCCCAGTGGCCACACCTGCACCAGCTGCATCGAGATGCAGCTCCTTGAGACTGTGTTAGGGAACTGGAGCTGCAGCTCGATGACCTTCGGCTTGTTAGGGAAAGTGAGGCAGTGACAAACATGAGCTACAGGGAGGTAGTCATCCCAAGGCTACAGGAGGCAGATAAATGGGTGACTGTCAGGAGAGGGAAGAGGCAACTTCAGATAGTGGAGAGCACCCCTGTGACCGGCCCCTTCAACAATACATACTCTATTTTGAGCACTCCCTGGGGAAAGCAACAGCCCCTCTGTCTCTGGCACTGAGTCTGGCCCTATGGCTCAGGAGGGTAGGGAACTGACAAGGATGGCAGCAGTAATAGGGGACTCTATAGTTAGGGGGACAGGCAGGTGATTCTGTGGACGCAACAAAGAAACACAGATGGTAGTTTGCCTCCCAGGTGCCAGGGTCTGCAATGTTTCTAAACTGGGAAGGTGAGCAGCCAGAGGTCATGGTACAAATTGGTACCAATAACATAGGTAGAAAAAGGGAGAAGGTCCAGAAAACAGCATACAGGGAGTTAGGAAGGAGGCTGAGAAGGAAGACCTCAAGGGTAGTAATCTCCGGATTGCTGCCTGTGCCACGCGACAGTGAGGACAGGAATAGAATGAGGTGGCAGATAAATGTGTGGGTGAAGAATTGGAGCAGAGTGCAGGGATTCAGATTTCAGGATCATTGGGAGCTCTTCTGCGGCAGGTGTGACCTGTACAAAAGGGACGGGTTGCACTTGAATCTGAGGGGGACCAATATTCTTGTCGGCAGGTTTATTAGAGCATTGGGAGTGGTTTAAACTAATATGGTGAAAATGGGAACCAGTGTGATAGAGCTGAGGATGAGCCAGCAGGTTTACAAGTAGATGATGGGTGTAACATGAATGTAAGGAAGGACAAGCCAGTGATTGGGTACAAATGCAGACAGAGCAAAGAGTTAAATTGTACCACAGAGGCAAAATTCAAAAGAGTGTAGAATTCAGGACTGAAGGTGCTGTATTTAAATGCACTTAACATTCAGAATAGGCTGGACGAACTTGTGGAACAATTGATCGGTATGAAATTGTGGGCATCACTGAGTTGTGGCTGAAAGAAGGTCAAACTTGGGAGCTTAACATCAAAGGATAAACTTTGTATCGAAAAGACAGGCAGGAAGGCATAGACAGTGGTGTGGCTCTGTTGGTAAGAGATGGAATTATATCATTCGGAAGAGGTGACATAGGGTCAGAGAATGTTGAATCTTTGTGTGTGGGGTCAACAAACTGCAAAGGTAAAAAAAACATTATAAGAATCATATGTAGGCCTCCAAATAGTAGCCAAGATGTGGGGTTGAGATTGCACTGGAAGCTGAAGAAGACATGTAATAAGGGTAATGTCACAATTGTAAATGAGGGCAAACTAGCCAATAATATAAAGCAGGAACAATAATGCTAAATGGGGAGAACGATTATCTAAGTGGGGAGAAGGTTCAAACATCAGAGGCACAGAAGAACTTGGGAGTCTTCGTGCAAGATTCCCAGAAGGTAAATTTACAGGTTGCCAGAGAGCAGTGAATGTGTAGAATGCTCTGCCACAGATGGTGGAGGACAAGCCCGTGGGTATGTTTAAAACATGATCGGTCAGGGCATCAAAGGATATGGCAAGGAGGCAGGTGTATAGAGTTGAGGGGGATGCAGGATCAGCCATGGTGGAATGACAGAGCAGACTTAATGGGCTGAATGGCCTAATTCTGCTCCCATCTCTTAAGGTCTAAGGTACAGAAAAGGTACAATACTGCAGATGCAGCAATGATGAGGTATAAGGCTGAGGAGAACCACAGTTCTGCAGATACAGGAATGGTGAGGTACAAAGCACAGGGAAGTACAACGTCACAGATACTGGAAGGATGAGGTTTTACGGAGAGAAGATCTACATATGCTGGAATACTGAAATACAAGGCAGAACAGAACCACAAAGCTGCAGATACAGCAACAGTGAGGACCCAGGCAGAGGAGGAGTAAAATACTGCAGATAGTTGAATGGTGAGGTACAAGGCAGGTGACTATACAATATCGTAGATAGAGGAATGTTGGAGGGACAAGGTTCAAGAGAAATACAATACTGCAGGTGATGGAACTGTGAGGTACAAAGCACAGGGAAATACAATAATGCAGATGCTGCAACGATGCGATAAAGAACAGTGGAGAATAACAATACTGCAGATGTGTCAGCTGAAATAGCTCAGTTGGGAGAGTGCTAGGCTGAAGATCTAAAGGTCCCTGGTACTGGCACTTAAATATTGGTGCACTCTATTACAGCTTGGGGTGTTGGAGTTAAGAGTTCAATTCCGGCATCCTACATATAGGTTTGTAAGTACTTCCCATATGCACATGGGTTTACTCCGGGTGCTCCTGTTTCCTCCCACAGTCCACAGGCCTACTAGCTAGTAGGTAAATTGGTTATTTTAGACTGTACCACAAATAAGTTAGAGTTAAATCAGAGGGTTCCTGGGTGTCACAGCTTGGTGGACTGCATCTCTCAATAAAATAAAGTAAATAATATTCTGTAATGGTGAGGGACGAGGAAGCAGTGATTCACAATAACGTGGACACAGCAACAGTGAGGTACAAGCCGGAGAGGAGCAATAATACAAACGCTGGAACAGTGAGGAACCATCAGAGGAGAACTACAATACCGCAGATACAGCAACAGTGAGTTACAAAGCACAGAAGTAATACAATTCTGCAGATACAGGAATGGTGAGGTACAAGGCAGAGGAGTACACATTTCACAGATACAGGAATGGTGAGGTTAATGCAGGGGGGAACCACAATTCCACATTTACTGGAATGTTGAGGCTCAGAGCACAGGAGAAATACAATACTGCAGAGTCCGGAAAGGTGAGGTACGAAGCACGGGGAATACAATACCACTGATGCTGGAGCAGTGAGGTACAATGCAGAGGAGAAATAAAATACCGCATACACAAGAATAGTGAGTTTTAAATCACAGTAGAACTACCATACCGCAGATGATGGACCGGTGAGGTTCAAAGCTCATGGAAATACAACAGTGCAGATGCTGGAATTGTGAGGTACAATGTACAAAGAGACATACAATCCTGCAGATGCTGCAATGGTGAGGTACACGAGAGTGGAGAACAACAATACTGCAGCGTGTCAGCCGAAATAGCTCAGTTGGGAGAGCGTTAGACTGAAGATCTAAAGATCCCTGGTTCAATCCCGGGTTTCGGCACTGGGGCTTGTTTATTGGGCACCATGGTAACCGCAGTTAGTGCAACACTGCAGCTCATTTGATTTTGTGGTTCAATTCTGACATCCTCTGTAAGTAGGTTTGAAAGTCCTTCCTGTGTGCAGATGGCTTTTTCTCTGAGGCGCTGCAGTTTGCTCCCACAGTCCAAAGGCGTACTGATCAGTAGTTTACCTAATTACTTTAAAGCATCCCAGAATTGGGTTAGAGTTAAATCAGTAGATTCTTGGGTGGCATCATTCCCACAATCCTGATTGAAAACTTACAGAACCTGGGCCTCTTTACCTCCCTTTGTAATTGGATGCTCACCTCCCAAACCAGTAGACCACAATATGTACGGATTGGTGATAAGATATCCTCCTCGCTGAAGATCAACACTGGCGCACCTCAGGGGTGTGTGCTTAGCCCACTGCTCTACTCTCTCTATACCCATGACTGTGTGGCTAGGCATAGCTCAAATGCCATCTATAAATTTGCTG
The DNA here is from genome assembly GCF_030028105.1 of Mobula birostris. Classification (NCBI taxonomy): domain Eukaryota; kingdom Metazoa; phylum Chordata; class Chondrichthyes; order Myliobatiformes; family Myliobatidae; genus Mobula; species Mobula birostris. The sequence continues at coordinate 53,686,882 of NC_092391.1, forward strand.
ACAATACAACCATTGTTGGTAGAATCTCAGGTGGTGATGAGAGGGTGTACGGGAGCGAGATATGCCAACTAGTGGAATGGTGCCACAGCAACAACCTGGCACTCAACGTCAGTAAGATGAAAGAGCTGATTGTGGACTTCAGGAAGGGTAAGACGAAGGAACACATACCAATCCTCATAGAGGGATCAGAAGTGGAAAGAGTGAACAGTTTCAAATTCCTGGGTGTCAAGACCTCTGAGCACCTAACCTCGTCCCAACATATCGATGCAGTTATAAAGAAGGCAAGATAGCGACTATACTTCATTAAGAGTTTGAAGAGATTTGGTATGTCAGCAAATACACTCAAAAACTTCTATAGTTGTACCATGGAGAGCATTCTGACAGGCTGAATCACTGTCTGGTATGGGGGGGGGGGGCGCGCGTTGGTTACTGGCGGGGAGAGACAGAGCTTCACAGGTAAACCTCGATACTGAAGTATAACACCATACCAAGCGGTTGGGAACATGAAATACCCCACTGGCTGAAGCAACGGTCTGGCCACGAGTGGGTGCAAAGCCGGGGTTTTTATGCAGCAGGTTTAGAAGAGAATCAGGTGCCGTAATCAAGGAGCCCAGGAGAACATGGGGAAAAGGGAATTAGGATAATAAGAGGAATTAATGGTCAGGGCCATGACCTCCAGCACCCAGGGCATGCTCTTTTTTCACTGTTACCATCAAGTAGGAGGTACAGAAACCAGAAGGCACACAATCAGTGATACAGGAAGAGTTTCTTCCCCTCTGCCATTCGTTTCCTAGATGGCCATTTAACCCATGAATACTACCTCACTTTTTTCCTGTACATTATTTCTGATTTGGCACGATTTTAATCTATTCAATGTATGTAATACGGTAAATTGACTTATTTATTTATTATTATTATTTTTTTTCTTCTTCTATATTATGTATTGCATTGAACAGCTGCTGCTAAGTTAACAAATTGTAAGACACGTGCCAGTGATAATAATTCTGATTCTGAGATACTGGAAGGGTGAGATTTAAGGAACTACAATACTGCAAATGCTGGAATGGTGAGATACCATGCAGAGGGAAATACAATACCGCAGGTACAGGAATAGTGAGGTACAAGACAGAGGTGAACCACAAAAATGCAGATATATCAGCCGAAATAGCTCAGTTGGGAGAGCATTAGACTGAAGATCTAAAGGTCCCTGGTTCAATCCCGGGTTTCGGCACTGGGATTTATTTATTGGCACCACGATAGCATAGCAGTTAGTCTGACACTATTACAGCTCCTAGTGTCAGAGTTTGGAATTCAGTTGTAGCATCCTCTGTAAGTAAGTTTGTACATCCTTCCCATGTACACAGTCCCTCTGTCCAAAGCCAGACTGGTTAGTAGGTTAATTGTATTTTTTAAACCGTACCACAATTATGTTAGGGTTAAATCAGTGGATTCCTGGGTGGAACAGCTGGGTGGGCCAGACAGGCCTGTTCTGTGCTCTATCTCTCAGTAAAATAAAATAAATAATATTCTGTAGTGGTGAGGGACGGGGCGAAGAGTTTCAATAAGCAGGAGGTTTTTTCAGCGTGAGTCGTTGATTGGAGTACTGTGCAGACGCAGTAGAAGCATTTCTGTTCAAGTCGGGCAAGAAGCTTTAAAAACTCAGTCTGCATAAAAGAAGGGTCCCGTCTAGTGGAGCGGTCGTCATCAGAGTGGTCAGAGTCAGAGTGGTAAGGCTTTGGCTCAACAAGGCTTCAGCAACAACAGGTAGAAGCAAGGTATGTGGGTAATCTCACTCCTGATTTATTATTTAAATCTGGAGAGAATAGGGGGTGTGTTTACAAAGCCAGTGTTCTGTTCGGGATGTCAGATGTGGGATTTCTGGGAGACTCCCAGCCTCCCCAATGGCCACATCTGCACCTGGTGCATCGAGATGCTGCTCCTTAGAGACTGTGTTAGGGAACTGGAGCTACAGCTCGATGACTTTCAGCTTGTTAGGGAAAGTGAGGCAGTGATAGACAGGAGCTACAGGGAGGTAGGCACCCCAAGGCTACAGGAGACAGATAAATGGGTGATTGTCAGGAGAGGGAAGGGAGAACATCAGATAGTAGAGGGCACCCCTGTGACCGGCCCCTTCAACAATAAGTACGCCTTTTTGAGTACTGTTGGGGCCGACATACTTGGGGGAAGCACAGCGTCCACATCTCTGGCACTGAGTCTGGCCCTGTGGCTCAGGAGGGTAGGGAACTGACAAGGATGGCAGCAGTAATAGGGGACTCTATAGTTAGGGGGACAGACAGGTGATTCTGTGGACGCGACAAAGAAACACGGATGGTAGTTTGCCTCCCAGGTGCCAGGGTTCATGATGTTTCTGAGGGTGTCCATGATATCCTGAAACGGGAGGGAGAGCAGCAAGTGTTCGGTACATATTGGTACCAGTTGTGGTGATATCACTTATCACATGTAAGAACGTGATTGGACAGAGCTGGGAGCATGCGCAGAAATGACAGAATGATCTAGAAACTGTATGTTAAAGACATGCTTGCTGTTTGTTGTTGTAAATAAACGTTCTAGTTTTAATTCTTCCAGAATATGGTTTGTTCCTAGCAACCCACGGTACGTGCAAAGAACAGAACATGATGTCAGAAGTCAGTCTGGAAGAATAATTCATTTCGCTAACATGGGAGAAGCGAAGATAATTGAAAAAAGAGCGCGAACTTTTTCATTGTTTGCTAACAGCTTCAAAAATGGAAGTTTTGCAACCCCCATCGATGCTTCAGCTAACTGGAAACGTTGCTGAAAACTGGAAAAGATTTAAACAGCGTTTTGAAATTTATTTATCAGCAATCGGAGCAGATGAAAAATCAGAAGAAACTAACACTGCAATTCTGTTCCACATTATAGGTAACGACGCAATTGAGGTTTATAACCATTTTACTTTTGAAAATGGAGATAATTTGAATCTAAAAGCGATAATGGACAAATTTGACGCATTTTGTATACCGAAACGCAATGTGATGTATGAATGGTACAAATTTTTCAAATTTTGGCAGAGACCTAGTCAAACAATTGATCAATTTGTTACAGAGTTGAGAAACCAAGTAAAAGATGAGAGTTTGCAGAGCTTGCAGACTCTCTCATTAAAGACAGATTTGTTTGTGGCATTCTGGGTAATGGTCTGAGAGAAAGACTGTTAGAACAAGGTTTGAATTTGGAAAAAGCTGTGGCACTCCGCAAAGCTTCTGAAACCGTGACATCACAGGCTAAAGAACTTTCTATTGAGAACTGCAACGTACACACTGTGCACGAACATATTAGAAAAAATAATAAAACAGCGATGGAACCGACAGAGAACAAGATGTCATCTGAAAGGAAAAAACTTTGTGATCGCTGTGGATGGGAGCACTGAGCTAAAAAGTGTCCAGTGTATCGGAAAATGTGCAACAACTGTGGTAAGAGTAATCTATTTTCACGCTATTGCAAAAGTAGAAAGGAAATAAAACACGTAAATGCAGTGCTTGAAAATGAACATGGGGAGTTTTATATAGATGTCCTTTGTGAAAACAAACAAAGTAAGAATGACTGGACTATGCCATTGCAAGTGAACCAAAACATTATTCTGTTTAAATTGGATACTGGAGCACAAGTAAATGCTCTTGCAGATTCTGAGTTTAATGTATTAAAGCCAAGACCAAAGTTACATCAGACAAATATAAAAGTGACTGGGTATTCAGGTGCAGACATTCCAGTTAAGGGAACATGTGTGGCAAAAGTATCACACAAAAATTTTGAGCACATACTTTCATTTGTGGTAGTGCCAAAAAATGTACAGTCAATATTGGGTTTATCTGCCTGTGAGAGACTTATATTGCTGTACCATGGAGAGCATTCTGACAGGCTACGTCACCGTCTGATGTTTGGCGGTGGGGGGCTACTGCACAGGACTGAAAGGGGGTTGTGAATTTAGTTGGCTCCATCTTGCGTACTAGCCTCCAAAGTACCCAGGACATCTTTAGGGAGTGGTGTCTCAGAAAGGCAGCGTCCGTTATTAAAGTCCTCCAGCACTCAGAGCATGCCTTTTTCCTCACCATTACCATCAGGTAGGAGGTACAGAAACCTGAAGGCACACACTCAGCGATTCAGGAACAGCTTCTTCCCCTCTGCCATTCGTTTCCTAAATGGACATTCAACCCACGAATAATACCTCACTTTTTTCCTATACATTATTTCTGTTTTTGCACAATTTTAATCTATTTAATATGTGTAATATGGTAAATTTGTCATGGTCTGGTCTGTGAAGTCCGCATTCCAGTTCACGGTCCGGTCCGTCGATCCTTGTTCCGGGTTTTCCTGCTTTCTCCCTTGTTCTGTTGAGTGCCTCAGTTGAGGCACCTGTTTCTCATTTTGGGCTGGCTACATAAATAGCTCCTGGGTTCAGCTTCATTTGCTGGACTGTTCCCTTCCCCTTCCTCTTCCTTCTGAAGCCCTGCCTGAAACCTTTGCCTGAAGCCCTCACCTGCAACCCTGCCTGCGTCCTCGCCTGTAACGCCGTCAAGTTCAACTACTGGAGCAAGACTGGGGCCTTGCTGTGTCAAGATAAGGAACAGTCTGTCGTTGTTTGAAATTGCCTCTTTGTGCCCTCCCCTTTGCTAGGTAGGTCCTGCCATTTGCTGCTACCTTGAGTTGGGAACTGTCTCTGTATCCTCACCTTCGCTAGGTAGGTCTGGCCATTTGCCGCTATGTTGAGTTGGGAACTGTCTCTGTTTCTTCACCTTCGCTAGGTAGGTGTGGCCGTTTGCCGCTACCCCGAGTGGAGAACTGTCTCTTTGTGTTCAGCGTACTGTGTATAGAAAGAGCCCCGGCCCTTGGTCCTGTTCCCAAGGAGGGGGTCCTGGCTCTGTGTGCTGTGTACGAGTTCCGGCCCTATGTCCTGCTCCCGAGGAGGGGTCTCGGCTCTGTGTTCTATGTTCCTGAGTTACAAGTCCAAGGCTCCGAGGTTCCTCTCTCCCAAGACCAAGTCAAGGCAGCGTGTTCTCATCCTGTCCATGTACCTCACCCAGCCCAGGAGTACCTCGCCCAGCCCTGTGCTGGAGTTCCCTCATCCTGTCCTGTAGTCATGACCAGTTCTGTAGCCACGTCATGTCTGAGCCTGGTTCTGGGGTCCGAGCCCGAGTCAGACACCCAGTCTCTAGCTCAGAGTCCATACCCAAGCCTTACCTAGTCCTGTAGCCAAGCCTCAAAGAACCCAAGCCATGTCTAGTCCTGTAGCCATGTCATGTCTTCGCCTGGTTCTGGGGTCCAAGGCCGAGACAAGACCTAGGTTCTGGGTCCTTGTCTAGTCTCTGGCTCGGAGCCCAAACCCAGGCTCCTTGTTCCCAGTTCCTTGTCCGGGTTCTGCATTTCTTATCCAGGTCCTAGCCCAGGCCCTGCATCCCTGTCTCATCCAGGGCCTATGTCAATGTCCAGCATCCTTTCTTCCTGAATCCCCTTGTTTTCTTGATAAACCTTGTCCTGTTCCTAGAACTTCAGTGTCTGTGTCTTGCATTTGGGTCCGCTCCCAATGCCTCCCGTATGACAAAATTGATGTATTTATTTATTTACTTTTTCCTTCTTCTTCTTCTATATTATGTATTGCATTGAACTGCTGCTGCTAAGTTAACAAATTTCAGGACACATACTGGTGATAACAAACCAGATTCTGATTCTTAGATACTGGAAGGGTGAGGTTTAAGGAAATACAATACTGCAGATACAGGAATGGTGAGGTACAAGACAGAGGTGAACAACAAAAATGCAGATACATCAGCCGAAATTGGGAGAGCGTTAGACTGAAGATCTAAAGGTCCCTGGTTCAATCCCGGGTTTCGGCACTGGGACTTATTTATTGTCACCACGATGGCATAGCAGTTAGTGTGACACTATTACAGCTCGTAGAGTCAGAGTTTGGAGTTCAATTGTGGCACCCTTTGTAACTAAGTTTGTACATCCTTCCCTTGTACACAGTTCCTCTGTCAAAGGCAGACTGGTTAGTAGGTTAATTGTATTTTTTAAACTGTACCACAGTTATGTTAGGGTTAAATCGGTGGATTCCTGGGTGGAACAGTTGGGTGGATCGGACGAACCTGTTCTGTGTTCTATCTCTCAATAAAATAAAACAAATAACATTCTGTAATGATTCAATAATCAGGAGGTTTTCTCAGCGCGAACCATTGATTGAAGTACTGCGCAGACGCAGCAGAAGCGTTCCCATTCAAATCAGGCAAAAAGCTTTAAAAACCCAGTCTGCAAAAAGAGGGGTACCGTCTAATGGAGCGGTCATCATCAGAGTGGTCAGAGTCAGAGTGGTAAGGCTTCGGCTCAACAGGGCTTCAACAAGAACAGGCCGAAGCAAGGTATGTAGGTAATCTTATTCCTGATTTATTATTTAAATCTGGACAAAATGGGGGCATGTCTACAGGGCAAATGTTCTGTTCTGGGTGTCAGATGTGGGATTTCCGCGAGACTCCCAGCCTCCCCAATAGCCACATCTGCACCAGGAGCATTGAGATGCAGCTCCTTAGAGACTGTGTTAGGGAACTGGAGCTGCAGCTCGAGACCTTTGGCTTGTTAGGGAAAGTGAGGCAGTGATAGACAGGAGCTACAGGGAGTTAGTCACCTCAGGGCTCCAGGAGACCGATAAATGGGTAACTGTCAGGAGAGGGAAGGGAGAACATCAGATAGTGGAGAGCACCCCTGTGACCGGCCCCTTCGACAATAAATACTCCTTTCTGAATAATGTTGGAGGGTGGGGTATCTACATGGGGGAAGTGACAGCAGCCATGTCTCTGGCACTGAGTCTGGCCCTGTGGCTCAGGAGGGCAGGGAACTGACAAGGATGGCAGCAGTAACAGGGAACTCTATAGTTAGGGGGACAGATGCGACAAAGAAACACAGATAGTATTTCGCCTCCCAGGTACCAGGGTTTGTGATATTTCTGAACGAACCCACAATATTCTGAAATGGGAGGGTGGGCAGCCAGAGGTCGTGGTACATATTGGTACCAATGACATAGGTAGAAAAAGGGAGGAGATCCTGAAAACAGAATACAGGGAGTTAGGAAGGAAGCTGAGAAGTGGGAACTCAAGGGTAGTAATCGTGAAATTGCTGCCTGTGCCACCCAACAGTGAGGACAGGAATAGAATGAGGTGGCAGATAAATGTGTGGGTGAAGAATTGGAGCAGAGTGCAGGGATTCAGATTTCTGGATCATTGGGAGCTCTTCTGTGGCAGGTGTGACCTGTACAAAAGGGACGGGTCGCACTTGAATCCGAGGGGGACCAATATTCTTGTCGGCAGGTTCACTAGAGCTGTTGGGAGTGGTTTAAACTAATATGGTGGGGAATGGGAACCAGTATGATAGAGCTGAGGATGAGCCAGCAGGTTTACAAGTAGATGATGGGTGTAACATGAATGTAAGGAAGGACAAGCCAGTGATTGGGTACAGATGCAGACAGAGCAAAGAGTTAAATTGTACCACAGAGGCAAAATTCAAAAGCGTGAAGAATACAGGACTGAAGGTGTTGTATTTAAATGTCCTCAGCATTCAGAATGAGTTGGATAAACTTGTGGCGCAATTACCGATTGGTCAGTATGACATTGTAGACATCATTGAGTCGTGGCTGAAAGAAGGTTATTGTTGGGAGCTGAATATCAAAGGTAAACTTTGTATTGAAAGGACAGGCAGGAAGGCACAGACGGTGGTGTAGCTCTGTTGGTAAGAGATGGAACTACATCTTTAGAAAGTGACATAGGGTCAGAAAATGTTGAATTTTGTGTGTGGGATTAACAAACTGTAAGGGTAAAAAAAAATTATGGGAATCATATGCAGGTCTCCAAATAGCCAAGATGTGGGGTTGAGATTGGACAGGGAGCTGAAAAAGGCAGGTAATAAGGGTAATATCACAATTGTAAATGAGGGCAAACTAGCCAATAATATAAAGAGGAACAATAGTGCAGACCATTATCTAAATGGGGAGAAGGTTCAAACATCAGAGATACAGAGGTTCTTGGGAGTCTTCATGCAAGATTCCCGGAAGATTAATTTACAGGTTGCCAGAGAGCAGTGAATCTGTGGAACACTCTGCCACAGGCTGTGGTGGACGACAAGCCCGTGGGTATGTTTAAACCAGAAATTGATAGATCCCTGATTGGTCAGGGCATCAAAGGATATGAGAAGGAGACACGTGTATGGAGTTGGGGGGATCCAGGATCAGCCATGGTGGAATGACAGAGCAGACTCGATGGACTGAATGGCCTAATTCTGCTCCCATCTCTTATGGTCTAAGGCACAGAAAAGGTACAATACTGCAGATACAGCAACGATGAGGTATAAGGCTGAGGAGAATCACAGTTCTGCAGAAACAGGAATGGTGAGGTACAGAGCAGGGGGAAGTATAATGTCATAGATACCGGAAGGATAAGGTTTTACGTAGAGGAGACACAGGGATAGTGAGGGACAAGGCAGAGAAATATATAATGCTGCAGATACTGCAACGGTGAGGTACAAGGCAGAGGAGGAGTAAAACCCTGCAGATGCTGGAACAGTGAGTTGCCAAACAGAGCAGAACCAAAATACTGCAGATACAGCTACGGTGAGGAACCAGGCAGGTGAGTATACAATACCGCAGATAGTGCAATGGTGAGGTACAAGGCAGAGGAGGAGCAAAATACTGCAGATAGTTCCACAGTGAGGTACAAGGCAGGTGAGTAAACAATACTGCAGATGATGGAACGGTGAGGTACAAAGCACAGGGAAATATAATATACTGCAGATGATGGAACAGTGAGATACAAAGCACAGGGGAATACAATACTGCAGACGCTGTAATGGTGAGTTAAAGAACAATGGAGAATAACAATGCTGCAGATATGTCAACTGAAATAGCTCAGTTGGGAGAGTGTTAGACTGAAGATCTGAAGGTCCCTGGTTCAATCCCGGGTTTCAGGCAGTGGGACTTATTTATTGGACTCAACGGTACCGCAGTGGTCTGCGTGACACTATTACAGCGCAGGGTGTCAGAGTTCGGAGTTCAATTTTGATGTTCTGTGTAAGTTGGTAAGTCGTTCCCATCTTCCCACCTCCATTTCCTCCAACTGGTCTGGTTTTCTCCCACAGTCCAAAGACGTACTGGTTAGTAGGTTCATTGTTTTTTTTTAAACCATCCCACCATTAGGTTAGGGTTAAATCAGAAGTTCCTGAGTGGCACAGCTTGGTGGGCTGGACAGACCTGTTCTGCTCTCTATCTCTGAATAAAATAAAATAAATAATATTCTGTGATGGTGAGGGACGAGGGAGAGGAGATTCACAATACCGCAGACAGCAATGGTGAGGTACAAGGCAGAGAAGGTGCAAAATACTGTAGATGCTGGAACGGTGAGGAAACTCAATACCGCAGATAAAACAATTGTGAGTTACAAAGCACAGGAGAAATATAATTCTGCAGATACAGGGATAATGAGGTATAAAGTACAGAAGAAATATAATTCTGTAGATACAGGAATGGTGAGGTTAATGCAGAGGAGAACCACAATTCCACATTTACTGGAATGTTGAAGCTCAGAGCACAGGAGAAATACAATACTGCAGAGTCTGGAAAGGTGAGGTACGAAGCACGGGGAATACAATACCACTGATGCTGGAGCAGTGAGGTACAAGGCAGAGGAGAAATAAAATACCGCATACACAAGAATAGTGAGTTTTAAAGCACAGTCGAACTACAATACTGCAGATGATGGACCGGTGAGGTGCAAATTACCTGGAAATACAACAGTGCAGACGTTCGAATTGTGAGGTATAATGTACACATGTTGACGCGTGGCCAAGTGGTTAGGGCATCGGTCTAGTGATCTGAAGGTCACTAGTTCGAGCCTCAGCTGAGGCAGCATGCTGTGTCCTTGAGCAAGGCACTTAACCATTGCTCTGCGATGACACCGGTGCCAAGCTGTATCGGCCTAGTGCCCTTCCCTTGGACAACATCGGTGGCGTGGAGAAGGGAGACTTGCAGCATGGGCAACTGCCGGTCTTCCATACAACCTTGCCCAGGCCTGCACCCTGGAAACCTTCCAAGGAGCAAATCCATGGTCTCACGAGAGTAACGGATGCCTATAAAAAAAATGTACAAGAGACATACAATACTGCAGATGCTGCAATTAGTCCGTGAGCCAGGACCCCAAATTTGGGCCACTGGTACCATCTGGGAGGAATATTTCTTATAGTGATTTTTGGCAAGGTATACACCCCTCGTGCTAGAAAATATGTGATAGCATTGCAGCGATGGTAGCTTTCTGTGATCCCATGGTGCTTTGCCTATGATAAGATGAATTATGTCCCCTTACTTTGCTCAGATGATGAACCTCCTAGAGAATAATCCTTCTGTGTATGAGGCCTTCAAGACAGGCCAATTCTCAGTGCAGCTGTCCGGTAACAACCCCTTTGAGCAGATCCCTGTGGACCAGGCTATTGAAGCCACAGTGGACAAAGACACACAGACTCCTGGAGGCACATCACGGTTCAGCCTGAATGCTGGAGCTATCAAGCATTACTACATAACAGCTAAGCACCACAGTGCATTCCTGGGACAGTTAAGGGAGATGGTGCAAGGCAACAAATCAGAGCTTTGTCATGTGGAGCCACGGTGGCCAAGAATCCAGAAAGATGAGGAAGCAGCTTCAGCAGTGGTTAACCTCATACATGAATGGGTCACATATTACCCATTTGCAGAGAAGTGGGACCTCGTTAGCATCTCTACGGCAAAGGCAGCCCCCAAGGACATTGCCTCCAACCTGATGAAGGCATATGAGATTGGTGAGCAATGCTGTACAACCTTCAAGGATGAGAGACTAGAGGAAGACCCACCAGCAAAGAAATACCATGACCCAATGAAAACCAACAAGCTGAAAACATTCAGTGATATGTGTAGGAAGAGAAGTGAAATCAAGTGGGAGGGCGATCATCTTGAAAGCAGACAGGTCTTTGTTTGGACGCATCACAGCGATGGCACAAGGGTGCAGTCTACGTATGGAGGATATCCTTTCTCATCCCCTTGGACCATTGCCCTGGGCCCTGTCCACACCAGGAGGATTGCTGAGAAAGACAAATAAAGCTACTTTAGCCACAACCTTGCAGAAAAATGTAGCAGTAGAAGAGCAACTCCCAGGAAACTCTGCTACAGTGGCTGATGGAATGAACTTGGTTCAAAGAGTGAAAAGTGATCAAGTTATGTTCAGAGATGTTGCCATAACAATTCTGGGTATGGCTCTGAGGGAAGGCAGTCAGAGTAGCAGAATAGATGCTGTGTTCGACACATACAAGGAGAACTCTATCAGGAATAGTGAAAGATCTCTACGGGGTGAAGAGACTGGTCATGAGTTGCAAGGTATCACAGGCACACAGATGGTGAGGCAGCGGAGGAGCTTCCTGACCAAAGTCAGTAACAAAAATAGTCTCATTAGCTTCATAGTCCATGAATGGAGAAAGACGGAGTACAGAGCAAAGCTACAGGAGAAGATTTTGTATGCAACTGTGAATGACAAATGTTACAGAATCACATCTCAAGACAGTGAGGAAGTGTCAGCTCTTCAGTGTCAACAAGAAGCAGACGGCCGCCTACTTCTCCATGCTGCCCGTGCCACGAGAAGGGCACAAGTCTGTAGTGATCTGCTCAGAAGATACAGATGTCTTTATCATGTCTTTAGCATTTCATGACAAGATTGAGGCCCCATTGTTCCAGAAGTGTGGCACTAGAACCCGTACAAATAGTCATAGTCATACTTTATTGATCCCGAGGGAAATTGGTTTTCATTACAGTTGCACCATAAATAATAAATAGTAATAAAACCATAAATAGTTAAATAGTAATATGTAAATTATGCCAGTAAATTATGAAATAAGTCCAGGACCAGCCTATTGGCTCAGGGTGTCTGACCCTCCAAGGGAGGAGTTGTAAAGTTTGATGGCCACAGGCAGGAATGACTTCCTATGATGCTCTGTGTTGTATCTCGGTGGAATGAGTCTCTGGCTGAATGTACTCCTGTGCCCAACCAGTCCATTATACCACAGTACCTGCTGAACCATGTCTACGCCCACCTGGACAAGCCAGCGAGCACTGTGAGGGTCATGTTTTTTGATTTCTCCAGTGCGTTCAACACCATCCGCCCTGCTCTGCTGGGGGAGAAGCTGACAGCGATGCAGGTAGATGCTTCCCTGGTGTCATGGATTCTTGATTACCTGACCGGCAGACCACAGTACGTGTGCTTGCAACACTGTGTGTCCGACAGAGTGATCAGCAGCACTGGGGCTCCACAGAGGACTGTCTTGTCTCCCTTTCTCTTCACCATTTACACCTCAGACTTCAACTACTGCACAGAGTCTTGTCATCTTCAGAAGTTTTCTGATGACTCTGCCATAGTTGGATGCATCAGCAAGGGAGATGAGGTCGAGTACAGGGCTACGGTAGGAAACTTTGTCACATGGTGTGAGCAGAATTATCTGCACCTTAATGTGAAAAAGACTAAGGAGCTGGTGGTAGACTTAAGGACAGCTAAGGTACCGGTGACCCCTGTTTTCATCCAGGGGGTCAGTGTGGACATGGTGGAGGATTACAAATACCTGGGGATACGAATTGACAATAAACTGGACTGGTCAAAGAACACTGAGGCTGTCTACAAGAAGAGTCAGAGCTGTCTCTATTTCCTGAGGAGACTGAGGTCCTTTAACATCTGTCGGACGATGCTGAGGATGTTCTACGGGTCTGTGGTGGACAGTGCTATCATGTTTGCTGTTGTGTGCTGGGGCAGCAGGCTGAGGGTAGCAGACACCAACAGAATCAACAAACTTATTCGTAAGGCCACTGATGTTGTAGGGATGGAACTGGACTCTCCCATGGTGGTCTCTGAAAAGAGGATGCTGTCTAAGTTGCATGCCATCTTGGTCAATGTCTCCCATCCACTACATAATGTACTGGGTGGGCACAGGAGTACATTCAGCCAGAGACTCATTCCTCCAAGATGCAGCACAGAGCGTCATAGGAAGTCATTCTTGCCTGTGGCCATCAAACCTTACAACTCCTCCCTTGGAGGGTCAGACACCCTGTGCCGATAGGCTGGTCCTGGATTTATTTCATAATTTACTGGCATAATTTACATATTACTGTTTAACTATTTATGGTTCTATTACTATTTATTATTTATGGTGCAACTGTTCATCCCAGTTTGGCAAAAGAATAAATCAAGGAAGGTAGTGCACCCGTGGCTGACAAGAGAAATTAGGGATAGTATCAATTCCAAAAAAGAAGCATACAAATTAGCCAGAAAAGGTGGCTCACCTGAGGACTGGGAGAAATTCAGAGTTCAGCAGAGGAGGACAAAGGGCTTAATTAGGAAGGGGAAAAAAGATTATGAGAGAAAACTGGCAGGGAACATAAAAACTGACTGTAAAAGCGTTTATAGATATGTGGAAAGAAAAAGATTGGTTAAGACAAATGTAGGTCCCCTACAGACAGAAACAGGTGAATTGATTATGGGGAGCAAGGACATGGCAGACCAACTGAATAATTATTTTGGTTCTGTCTTCACTAAGGAGGACATAAATAATCTTCCAGAAATAGTAGGGGACAGAGGATCCAGTGAGATGGAGGAAGTGAGCGAAATACATGTTAGTAGGGAAGTGGTGTTAGGTAAATTGAAGGGATTAAAGGTGGATAAATCCCCAGGGCCAGATGGTCTGCATCCCAGAGTGCTTAAGGAAGTAGCCCAAGAAATAGTGGATGCATTAGTGATAATTTTTCAGAATTCTTTAGATTCTGGACTAGTTCCTGAAGATTGGAGGGTGGCTAATGTAACCCCACTTTTTCAAAAAGGAGGGAGAGAGAAACCGGGGAATTATAGACCGGTTAGCCTAACATCAGTCGTGGGGAAACTGCTAGAGTCAGTTATCAAAGATGTGATAACAGCACATTTGGAAAGCGGTGAAATCATCGGACAAAGTCAGCATGGATTTGTGAAAGGAAAATCATGTCTGATGAATCTCATAGAATTTTTTGAGGACGTAACTAGTAGAGTGGATAGGGGAGAACCAGTGGATGTGGTATATTTGGATTTTCAAAAGGCTTTTGACAAGGTCCCACACAGGAGATTAGTGTGCAAACTTAAAGCACACGGTATTGGGGGTAAGGTATTGATGTGGATAGAGAATTGGTTGGCAGACAGGAAGCAAAGAGTGGGAATAAACGGGACCTTTTCAGAATGGCAGGCAGTGACTAGTGGGGTACCGCAAGGCTCAGTGCTGGGACCCCAGTTGTTTACAATATATATTAATGACTTGGATGAGGGAATTAAATGCAGCATCTCCAAGTTTGCGAATGACACAAAGCTGGGCGGCAGTGTTAGCTGTGAGGAGGATGCTAAGAGGATGCAGGGTGACTTGGATAGGTTAGGTGAGTGGCCAAATTCATGGCAGATGAAATTTAATGTGGATAAATGTGAGGTTATCCACTTTGGTGGCAAAATCAGGAAAACAGATTATTATCTGAATGGTGGCCAATTAGGAAAAGGGGAGGTGCAATGAGACCTGGGTGTCATTATACACCAGTCATTGAAAGTGGGCATGCAGGTACAGCAGGCGGTGAAAAAGGCGAATGGTATGCTGGCATTTATAGCAAGAGGATTCGAGTACAGGAGCAGGGAGGTACTACTGCAGTTGTACAAGGCCTTGGTGAGACCACACCTGGAGTATTGTGTGCAGTTTTGGTCCCCTAATCTGAGGAAAGACATCCTTGCCATAGAGGGAGTACAAAGAAGGTTCACCAGATTGATTCCTGGGATGGCAGGACTTTCATATGATGAAAGACTGGATGAACTAGGCTTATACATTGGAATTTAGAAGATTGAGGGGGGAATCTCATTGAAACGTATAAAATCATAAAGGGATTGGACAGGCTAGATGCAGGAAGATTGTTCCCGATGTTGGGGAAGTCCAGAACGTGGGATCACAGTTTGAGGATAAAGGGGAAGCCTTTCAGGACCGAGATTAGGAAAAACTACTTCACACAGAGAGTGGTGAATCTATGGAATTCTCTGCCACAGGAAACAGTTGAGGCCAGTTCATTGGCTATATTTAAGAGGGAGTTAGATATGGCCCTTGTGGCTAAATGGAGGGAAGGCTGGTACAGGGTTCTGAGTTGGATGATCAGCCATGATCATACTGAATGGCGATGCAGGCTCAAAGGGCCGAATGGCCTACTCCTGCACCTATTTTCTATGTTTCTATGTAACGAAAACCAATTTCCCCCTGGGGTCAACAAAGTATGACTATGACTATGATTATGTAGTGGATGGGAGACATTGTCCAAGATGGCATGCAACTTAGACAGCATCCTCTTTTCAGACACCACCGTCAGAGAGTCCAGTTCCATCCCCACAACATCACTGGTCTTACGAACGAGTTTGTTGATTCTGTTGGTGTCTGCTACCCTCAGCCTGCTGCCCTAGCACACAACAGCAAACATGATAGCACTGGCCACCACAGACTCGTAGAACATCCTCAGCATCGTCCGACAGATGTTAAAGGATTTCAGTCTCCTCAGGAAATAGAGACGGCTCTGACCCTTCTTGTAGACAGCCTCAGTGTTCTTTGACCAGTCCAGTTTATTGTCAATTTGTATCCCCAGGTATTTGTAATCCTCCACCATGTCCACACTGACCCCCTGGATGGAAACGGGTCACCGGTACCTTAGCTCTCCTCAGGTCTACCACCAGCTCCTTAGTCTTTTTCACATTAAGGTGCAGATAATTCTGCTCACACCATGTGACAAAGTTTCCCACCTTAGCCCTGTACTCAGCCTCATCTCCCTTGCTGATGCATCCAACTATGGCAGAGTCATCAGAAAACTTCTGAAGATGACAAGGCTCTGTGCAGTAGTTGAAGTCCGAGGGGTAAATGGTGAAGAGAAAGGGAGACAAGACAGTCCCCTGTGGAGCCCCAGTGCTGCTGATCACTCTGTCGGACACACAGTGTTGCAAGCACACGTACTGTGGTCTGCCAGTCAGGTAATCAAGAATCCATGACACTAGGAAAGCATCCACCTGCATCGCTGTCAGCTTCTCCCCCAGCAGAGCAGGGCGGATGGTGTTGAACGCACTGGAGAAGTCAAAAAACATGATCCCCACAGTGTTCGCTGGCTTGTCCAGGTGGGCGTAGACACAGTTCAGCAGGTAGACGATGGCATCCTCAACTCCTAATAGGGGCTGGTAGGCGAACTGGTGACTTATAGGCTTGTAGACATCAGGAAGGTTGCTGCCACTGTTGGCATAGAGGTTTGTAGGGCTCTGATCGGGTTTCACGCATACATAGGATGTGACACTAAGCGCTTTTGCAGGCAAAGGGAAGACAAGTGCCCTAAAACTTCTGACCAGCAACAGGGAAACTCAGGACACATTCTTAGAACTGGGTCAGGAATGGGACCTCTCCCCAGAACTGATGGACAAACTGGAGGTATTTACATGTCTCCTGTATGCCCCAAAAGCATCAACCACCAAGGTGAAAGGGCTCAGGTATCACCTTTTCTGTGCCAAAAAAGGTGAAATCGAAAGTCATCAGCTCCCACCATGCAAGGACTGCTGAACAAAACATGCACAGCGAACCAACTACCAGGCTGATATATGGAGAAGATGTTTGGAGAAGGACCCACGAGTGCCAAGTCCTGTTGGCAGAGGATGGAAGATGGAGAGAGAAGAGGAAGCTGAACAGTTGGTGGTGCATTGGATGGAAGGCCAGCCAGCACCCAATGCCGTCCTGGATCTACTGGCCTGTAACTGTCTGAAAAAATGTTCACTCCCAAGATGTATGTGTGTTCCAAATGAACTCAGGCGTACTGACATGTGTAGACTGGCAGATTGTGAGAACCAAGCATCCACCTCAGAGAGTGTGGAAAGTTCAGATAAAGATGTGGAAGACATCGAACACTTGAAAAATTATTATGATTATTAATAGGTTATGAAAGTATGGAAAACAGTATTTGATTAAATATATTCATTTTACAACCAAATGGAGCTTAGGTTATGGCTGTGTGGAACCCCATATTTGAATTATTGTACTGTAATTCTATATGTTATGACAAAAGCTTAAGATTGTTTTGATTTGATACAATATCGAAAATATCATGCCTGATAAAAACTCCAGAAATCTCTCCAAATGAGGTTTTTCTGACCTTTTGGGGGGGGGGGGGAGATAACATTTTCTGCTGTACTGATGTTAATATGGAATATATACAAAAAATGATTGCTTATTTGAATTCCTCAATAAATTCTCCAGAAATCCATGTGATTATGTGTGTCCTATGTTTTTTATTGACTTTTCCAAAATAAACAACAGACAAGTATTTTTCTGAAAATGAAATGATTCACTCTACTGAAATTGGGCACTGTACTGCAAGTGCCACAAATGACATAGCTTTCAATGTAGAATTTTATAACAACATTAGATGAAAAGTGCTTGAACTCAGCTATCACTGTGACAAATTTCAATGCTGAGGGATCACGGATGACAAAATACCACTAGGTTGAACATGTATTTTGTACTTTATATTGGCCACTTTTCAGAAATGCTTATTTTAGGGTAGTGTTATAAAATGCATGATAGCACACATAAAGCTACCACTAGTGCAATGCTATCATATATTTCCTAACTATAGAGATGTATAGCTTGCCAAAAATCACTAAGCGCATTAATTCCCCTCAGATGGTACCGACCAGCCCCACTGGCTCACGGACTAAATGGTGAGGTACATGAAAGTGGAGAGCAACAATACTGCAGTGTGTCAGCCGAAATAGCTCAGTTGGGAGAGCGTTAGACTGAAGATCTAAAGATTTCTGGTTCAATCCCGGGTTTTGGCACCGGGACTTACTTATTGGGCACCATGGTAACAGCAGTTAGTGCAACACTACTGCAGCTCATTTGATTTTGGGGTTCAATTCTGACATCCTCTGTAAGTAGGTTTGAACATCCTTCCTGTGTGCAGATGGCTTTTTTCTGGGGTTTGCTCCCACAGTCCAAAGACGTACTGGTTAGTAGTTTAACTGATTATTTTAAACCATCCCACGATTGGGTTAGAGTTAAATCAGTGGATTCCTGGGCAGCATGAATCCACCGATTTAACCCTAACCCGATTGTGGGGCGGCACAGCCTGGTAGGACGGACTGGCATGTTCTGTACTGTGGCTCTGAATAAAATAACATAATGATATTCTGTACTGGTGGGGGGTCAAGGGAGAGGAGAACTACAATACCGCAGATACAGCAATGGTGAGGTACAAAGCAGAGGAGTGTACAATACTGCAGATAGAGGAAAGGTCAGGTTTAAAGCACGCGGAAATACAATACTGCAGATGCTGCAATGGTGAGGTACACGAGAGTGGAGTACCACAATACTGCAGCTGTGTCAACCAAAATAGCTCAGTTGGGCGAGCATTAAGGCTGATTTATACTTGTGCGTTCCTATACATTATTTCTGTTTTTGCATGATTTTAATCTATTCAGTATATGTAATATGGTAAATTGACTTATTTATTTATTATCATTACTTTATTCTTCTTCTTCTATATTATGTATTGCATTGAACTGCTGCTGCTAAGGTAACAAATTTCAGGACAGGTGCCGGTGATAACAAACACGATTCTGACTCTGAGATACTGGAATGGTGAGGTTTAAAGAAATACAATACTGCAGAAGCTGGAATGGTGAGATACCATGCAGAGGGAAATACAATACTGCAGATACAGGAATGGTGAGGTACACGAGGGTGGAGAACAACAATACAGCAGCTGTGTCAGCCGAGATAGCTCAGTTGGGAGAGCATTAGACTGAAGATCTAAAGGTCCCTGGTTCAATCCTGGGTTTCGGCACTGGGACTTATTTATTGTCACCGCGATAGCATAGCAGTTAGTGTGACACTATTACAGCTCGGAGAGTCAGAGTTTGGAGTTCAATTGTGGCATCCTCTGTAAGTTTGTACATCCTTCCCATGTACACAGTCCCTCTGTCCAAAGGCAGACTGGTTAGTAGGTTAATTGTATTTTTTAAACGGTACCACAATTAGGTTAGGGTTGAATCACTGGATTCCTGGGTGGAACAGCTGGGTGGCTCATACGAGCCTGTTCTACGCTCTATCACTCAATAAAATAAAATAAATAATATTCTGTAGTGGGGAGGGTTGAGGTGAAGGGCTTTAATAAGAAGGTTTTTTCACACGAGTCGTTGATTGTAGTGCTGTGCACATACAGTAGAATCATTCCCCTTCAAGTCAGGCAAAAAGCTTTAAAAGCCCAGTCTGCATAAAAGAGGGGAGTGGTCATCATCAGAGTGGTCTGAGTCAGGGTGGTAAGCCTGTACAAAAGCAACGGGTTGCACATGAACCCAAGCGGGACCAATATTCTTGTCGGCAGGTTTACTAGAGCTGTTGGGAGAAGTTTAAACTAATATGGTGGGGAATGGGAACCAGTGTGATAGAGCTGAGGATGAGCCAGCAGGTTTACAAGTCGATGATGGGTATAACATGAATGTAAGGAAGGACAAGCCAATGATTGGTTACAAATGCAGACCATGCAAAGAGTTCAATAGTATCACAGAGGCAAAATTCAAAAGGGTGAAGATTGCAGAACTGAAGATGCTGTATTTAATGCGCTGAGCATTCAGAATAAGGTGGATGAACTTGTGGAACAATTGATCGGTATGAAGTGGTGGGCATCACTGAGTTGTGGCTGAAAGAAGGTCAAAGTTCGGAGCTTAACATCAAAGGATAAACTTTGTATCAAAAGGACAGGCAGGAAGGCATAGACAGTGGTGTGGCTCTGTTGGTAAGAGATGGAATTATATCTTTAGAAAGAGGTGACATAGGGTCAGAGAATGTTGAATCTTTGTGTGTGGGGTTAACAAACAGCAAGGGCAAAAAAAAACCATAATGGGAATCATATATAGGCCTCCAAATAGTAGCCAAGATGTGGGTTAAGATTGCACAGGGAGCTGAAAAAGGAATGGAATAAGGGTAATGTCACAATTGTAAATGAGGGCAAACTAGCCAATAATATAAAGCAGGAACAATAGTGCAGACTATTACCTAAATGGAGAGAAGGTTCAAACATCAGAGGTACAGAGGAACTTAGGAGTCCTTGTACAAGATTCCCAGAAGATTAATTTACAGATTGACAGGAAGCAGTGAATCTGTAGAATGCACTGCCACAGACTGTGGTGGAGGACAAGTCCTGGGTATTTTTAAAGCAGAAATTAATAGATTCCAGATCGGTCAGGGCATCAAAGGATATGATAAGAAGGTAGATGTATGGATTTGAGGGGGTCCGGGATCAGCCATGGAATAACAGATCAGACTCGAGGGGCTGAATGGCCGAATACTGCTCCCATCTGTTATGGTCTCAGGCACAGAAAAGTTACAATACTGCAGATACAGCAACGATGAGGTACAAGGCTGAGGAGAACTACAGTTCTGCAGATACAGGAATGGTGAGGCACAAAACACAGGGAAGTACAATGTCATAGATACTGGAAGGATGAGGTTTTATGCAGAGGAGAACTAAAATACTCCAGATGCTGGAATAGTGAGGTACAAGGCTATTTGAATGAATTGCTTTAGCTTTACTGACGAAGGAGTGTATAATTTCAAATCAGCCATATATAGAATGTATGTCAATCTGCAATTTCTCTGGCTGTTTCTGATTTGTTGTCCTACTTTCATCTGAATCTGTAGATTAGAGAGCAGGTTTTAAGCTGGACAAATCGATTGTGGGCTTAGAGAGTCACCCAGAAAAATGTCTCCATTTATTTTGATAAGTGTTTGTTCTTTTTTGGTTGTTAATAGATAGGATTATAATGGCTAATGCTCCATCAGATGTTGTAGGAATTTGACAAGTATTGGGTGTAGTTCATATATATTCAGAACTTCAACTAACTGCCTGTCCTTTCCCAGTTTTCGATATTATTATTTCCTTTTCTTTCATTCTGAATTTGCAGTTTGTTTTCTTTTGCATACTGGTTGTTTGTCCGCCCTGTTGGATGCGATCTTTCATCGATTCTATTGTGTTTCTTGGATTTTTACTGTGAATGACCTCAAATGAATTTGTGTTGTATACGGTTACACATATGTACTTTGATAATAAATTTCCTTTGAACTTTGAATTCTGCGCCAACCCTTTGCCCCTCACTGCTGGCCTAACCGAAAAGTTACACTGCGACTCCCCATTCGCATTTGTCTACAACAGCACTCGTTCCGCCTCCAGGGGGAAATTACTCTGAATTCCCTTTCCCCATCACTGAGAATCACCCTACTAGCCCTTCAACACTCCCCCCCACAGTAATTCACTACCCCCTCCTCTCTCCAGCTCCCTCACCTTACCTGTATGGCCTGGAATGCAGGTTCGTTTAAACGGAGGCATTTGTTTGCCGTAGAATGTGGCAAGTTCCAACCCGAATAGTTTGTGTGCTGGACAGAGAGAGGCTCTGAGATGCTCCTTACTCTGGGGGATCACCTGGGAAATACCTGTCCCAGTCGACACTTCACTGACTGCTGCCAGGGTGTGGCTGCTGTGTGACATCACGGAGAGGGAGGTGTCCCATTGTGAGCTCACCAGAGTGGGACTGGCTTGTGTTGGGGAGGGAGGGTATTGAGTAGTTGTCCCAGCAACCCTCCCCATTGTTAAAACATAGTCTTGACCTGCCCTTTGCTCCCCTACAGCATCTCCCAGTCCCTCTTGATGTTGTCCACCCCATTCAGTTCTGGAAAAGGCATGTCATTCTCTCTTCTTCCTCCACTCATCAGACAAAATCCTGAAAAAACACATACTATCAGAATCAAGGACAGCTACTACCCTGCTGTTATAAGATTATTGAAATAAGATAGATTTGACCTTCACAATCTATCTCACGATCCACTTTCCACCTCATTGTCTGTCTGCACCGCACCTTCTCTGTAACTGGAACACTTTATTCTGCATTCTGTCATCATTTTCCCTTGTACTGTCTCTTTCTTTTTCAATCTTTTTATTAGTTTCATAATAATAAACATAGCATAGTAATGTTACAAAGTTATTGGGAATACATTGTTGTAATTGACATAGTTAAATATAAACCCAGTTGACACTTAAATGTTAAAACTCCCAATCATACAGGATGCAGATGAACAATATCAAAGAAAAAAATCTAAAAAAAATCATGAACAAGGAAAAAAAATAAAACTATAACCCCCCCAAAAAAACTAACCTAAACGGTATTAATCAACTAAACTAAAAAAAGACATGGGCTGTTATGTAATATCATAAAAAAAGAAAACATTAGCGTCGATGACTCTGCTCCTCTCAACAAATATTACAAAGAAATAGGATAAGTTTGGAAAAGGTCAAATTACATCATATGAAAATGTTGAATAAATGGCCTCCGGGTTTTTTCGAATTTAATAGAGGGATCATAAACAACACTTCTAATTTTTTCCAAATTTAAACACAGCATAGTTTGAGAGAACCAATGAAATGTGGTGGGAGGATTAATCTCTTTCCAGTTCAGCAAAATGGATCTTCTAGCCATTAATGTAAGAACCTTGTACTGTCTCAATTCACTGTTGTAATAAAATGATCTGTATGGATGGTATGCCAAAGAAAGAGTTTTACTGAACCTCAGTAGATGGAACGATAATAAAGCATTCTATATGGTTACTGTGTAGACAGAAGGAACTAGCTTAGTGAGACAACTGAGTAGCTCAGCACAGCATTGTGGGCCAAAGGGCCTGTTCCTGCAATATACTATGTTCTCTAAAAAAATGGCAGAGGAGTATACAATACCACAAATACAGCAACGGTGGGGCACAAGGCAGGTGAGTATACAAAGCAAAGATAGAGGTACAAAGCACAAGGAAAATGCAATTCTGAAGATGATAGAACGCTGATGTACAAAGCACAGGAGAAAATACAATACTGCAGATGATGCAACGGTGGAGTACAAAGAACAGGGGAATACAATACTGCAGATGCTGCAACAGTGAGATAAAGAACAGTGGAGAATAACAATACTGCAGATATGTCAGCCGAAATAGCTCAGTTGGGAGAGTGTTAGACTGAAGATCTGAAGGTCCCTGGTTCAATCGCGGGTTTCAGCACTGGGGCTTATCTATTGGGCACCATGGTAACAGCAGTTAGTGCAACACTGTTGCAGCTCATTTGATTTCAGAGTTCAATTCTGACATCCTCTGTAAGTAGGTTTGAAAGTCCTTCCCGTGTGCACGTGGGTTTTGTTCCGGGGTGCTGGGGTTTGCTCCCACAGTCCAAAGACGTACTGGTTAGTAGTTCAACTGATTATTTTAAACCATCCCACGACTGGGTTAGAGTTAAATCAGTGGATCCCTGGGCGGCATGAATCCACCGATTTAACCCTAACCTGATTGTTGAGACAATAATATTACAGCTGACAGCTACAGGGCGGCACAGGTTGGTGGGCCGGAGGGGCCTGTTCTGCCCTGTAGCTCTCAGTAAAATAAAATAAATAATATTCTGTACTGGTGAGGGTCAAGGGAGAGGAAAACAATGGTGAGGTACAAAGCACAG
The DNA here is from genome assembly GCF_030028105.1 of Mobula birostris. Lineage (NCBI taxonomy): Eukaryota > Metazoa > Chordata > Chondrichthyes > Myliobatiformes > Myliobatidae > Mobula > Mobula birostris. The sequence goes on from NC_092391.1 coordinate 53,710,511, forward strand.
GAAAAATATAATTCTACATGCACAGTGATATTGAGGTACAAGGCAGAGGAGTATACAATACCGCAGATACAGGAATGGTGAGGTTAATGCAGAGGAGAAGCACAATTCCACATTTACTGGAATGTTGAGGCTCAGAGCACAGGAGAAATACAATACTGCAGAGTCCGGAAAGGTGAGGTACGAAGCACGGGGAATACAATACCACTGATGCTGGAGCAGTGAGGTACAAGGCAGAGGAGAAATAAAATACCGCATACACAAGAATAGAGAGTTTTAAATCACAGTAGAACTACAATACTGCAGATGATGGACTGGTGAGGTACAAAGCTCATGGAAATACAACAGTGCAGATGCTGGAATTGTGAGATACAATGTACAAGAGACATACAATTCTGCAGATGCTGCAATGGTGAGATACATGAGAGTGGAGAATAACAATACTGCAGTGTGTCAGCCGAAATAGCTCAGTTGGGAGAGCGTTAGACTGAAGATCTAAAGGTCCCTGGTTCAATCCCGGGTTTCGGCACTGGGATTTATTTATTGGGCCCCACTTTAGTGTGACTCTGTTACAGCTTGTGTTGCCAGAGTTCGGAGTTTGGAGTTCAATTATAACGTCCTGTGTAAGTGAGTTTGTAATTCCTTCCACTGTGCACATGGGTTTCCTGCCACGGTCCAAAGACGTACAATTAGTAGGTGAATTGGTATTTTAAATCATCACACGATTAGGGCGTGGTTAAATCAGAGGTTCCTGGTCAGCACAGTTTGGTGGGCCAAATGTTCCTGTTCTTCACTGGATCTCTCAATGAAATAAAACAAAAAAATTTCTGTAATGGTGAGGGTCGAGTGAGTGGAGGACGACAATACCGCAGATACAACAACAGTGAGGTTTAAAGTGCAGGGGAAGTACAATCCTGCAGATACAGGAATGGTGAGGTACAACACAGAGGTGAACCACAAAAATGGAGACTCATCAGCCGAAATAGCTCAGTTGGGAGAGCGTTAGACTGAAGATCTAAAGGTCCCTGGTTCAATCCCGGGTTTCGGCACTGGTACATATTTATTGTCACCGTGATAGCATAGCAGTTAAGGCCAAATTATACTTAGTGTGTTAAATCGACACCGTAGATGCGGTGTAGCCGCGTACCCTACGCTGTAGCCTGACGCGCACCTCCCCAAAAATGTAATTACGCGTCGCGGTGATGCAGACCGCACAACTGTGATTGGTCCGCTTGGTAGCGTCGCATTTCTTCCAATGCTGCAATAGCTTCCCATTGGGCGACTGAAGGGCAGGGAAGGAACTCTGGCTGCAATGCTTTCCATAAAGCTTTACAGACCTCCGAAATTACGGAGGACCCTGTGCTTGACGCCAGTTTGTAGCTAGCTGCTACAGTCTGTTGACTTCCACCTGAAGCTAAAACTCGAATGGTGACTGCCAGTCTCTGAGTATACTGTGCGTACACTGATGCGAAATAAATGGTTGGAGACGATGAACCAAATTGTCAAATCTACCTGCCGACATCCGAAAATATTTGAAATGCATTTCCTCGTCCATGTCTCTCAATGGCCGGACAAGCACAGAAAATTCACCCTCCTTCAGTTTCAGTCACCATTGTTTGAAGTTGAAACTCAACACAGTAGCATAGAAACGCAACCGCCAACTAGCGTTTTGGCGGTGAATTGCAGAGCGACGCAGACACACCAACGCACAAGTATAAATGCGTAGGCTACGGTGTAAGCTAGTGCGCACAAGTATAAAACAGCCTTTAGTCTGACACTATCCCAGCTCGTAGTGTCAGAGTTTGGAGTTCAATTGTAGCATTCTCTGTAAGTAAGTTTGTACGTCCTTCCCATGTACACAGTCCCTCTGTCCATAGCCAGACTGGTTAGCAGGTTAATTGTATTTTTTAAACCGTACCACAATTAGGTTCGGGTTAAATTGGTGGATTCCTGGGTGGAACAGCTGGGTGGGCCAGACAGGCCTGTTCTGTGCTCTATCTCTCAGTAAAATAAAATAAATAATATTCTGTAGTGGTGAGGGATGGGGCGAAGAGTTTCAATAAGCAGGAGGTTTTTCAGCATGAGTCGTTGAATGGAGTACTGTGCAGCTACAGTAGAAGCATTTCTGTTCAAGTCTGGTAAAAACCTTTAAAAACCCAGCTGCAAGGAGGCAGGTGTATGGAGTTGGGGGGGGGGTGCGAGATCCAGGATCAGCCGTGGTGGAGTGACAGAACAGACTTGGGGGGCTGAATGGCCTAATTCTGCTCCCATTTCTCATGGTCTAAGGCACAGAAAAGGTACAATACTGCAGATACAGCAACGATGAGGTATAAGGCTGAGAAGAACTACAGTTCTGCAGATACAGGAATGGTGAGGTACAAAGCACAGGGAAGTAGAATGTCATAGATACTGAAAGGATGAGGTTTTAGGGAGAGAAGATCTACATATGCTGGAATACTGAGATATAAGGCAGAACAGAACCACAAAGCTGCAGATACAGCAACGGTGAGGACACAGGCAGAGGGGGAGTAAAATACTGCACATAGTTGAATGGTGAGGTACAAGGCAGGTGACTATACAATACCATAGATAGAGGAAGGTTGGAGGGACAAAGCATAGGGGAAATACAATACTGCAGATGATGGAACTGTGAGGTACAAAGCCTAGGGAAATACAATATTGCAGATGCCGCACCAGTAAGATACAGAACAAAGGAGAATTACAATCCTACAGATGTGTCAGCTGAAATAGCTCAGTTAGGAGAGTGTTGGACTGAAGATCTAAAGGTCTCTGGTACAATCCCAGGTTTTGGATCTGGGACTCGTTTATTGGCACTGCGGTAGTGTAGTGGTTGGGGCATCTCTATTACAACTCGAGGTGTTGGAGGTTCAATTCCGGCATCCGCTGTAGGTAGGATTGTAAGTAATTCCCATGTGCACATGGGTTTCCTCCGGGTGCCCCTGTTTACTCCTGCAGTCCTGTACCAGTTAGGAGGTTAATTAGTTATTTTAAATCATACCACAAATAGGTTAGGGTTAAATCAGAGGGTTCCTGCATGGTCTGTATCTCTTAATAAAATAAAATAAATAATATTCTGTAATGGTGAAGGATGAGTGAGAGAAGAATCAAAATACTGCAGATACAGCAACAGTGAGTTACAGCCAGAGGAGAACCACAATTGCACAGATGCAGGAATGGTGAGTTACAAAGCCAAGGATATACAATACTGCAGATGCAGGAACTGTGAGGGGCAAAACATAGGGAAAGAATGCCAGAGATACTGGGAGGGTGATGTTTAAAGAACTACAATACTGCAGATGCTGGAATGGTGAGACCATGCAGAGCTGCTTAATGACTATCGCCCAGTAGCACTCACATCTACAGTGATGAAATGCTTTGAGAGGTTGGTCATGACTAGACTCAACTCCTGCCTCAGCAAGGACATGGACCCATTGCAATTTGCCTATCGCCACAATGGGTCAATGCAGATGCAATCTCAATGACTCTTCACACGGCCTCAGACCACCTGGACAACACAAATACCTATGTCAGCATTTAATACCACCATTCCCACAATCCTGATTGAAAAGTTACAGAACCTGGGCCTCAGTACCTCCCTCTGCAATTGGATCATTGACTTCCTAACCAGAAGACCACAAAATGTGTGGATTGGTGATAATATCTCCTCCTCACTGGTGATCAACACTGGTGCACTTCAGGCATGTGTGTTTAGCCCACTGCTCTACTCTCTATACACGCATGACTGTGTGGCTAGGCATAGCTCAAATACCATCTGTAAATTTGCTGATGATACAACCATTGTTGGCAGAATCTCAGATGGAGATGAGAGGGCGTACAGGAGCGAGATACGCCATCTACTGGAGTGGTGCTGCAGCAACAACCTGGCACTCAATGTCAGTAAGATGAAAGAGCTGATTGTGGAGTTCAGGAAGGGCAAGCCGAAGGAACACACATCAATCCTCAGAGGGATCCGAAGTGGAGAGGGTGAGCAGTTTCAAGTTCCTGGACGTGTTGTGGCGAGCATTCTGACAGGCTGCATCACTGTCTGGTATTTGGGGGGGGGGGGGGCTACTGCACGGGACCAAAGGAAGCTGCAGTAGGTTGTGAATCTAGTCAGCTCCATCTTGGGGACTAGCCTACAAAGTACCCAGGACACCTCCAGGGAGCAGTGTCTCAGAAAGGCAGCATCCATTACTAAGGACCTCCAGCACCCAGGGCATGCCCTTTTCTCACTTTACCATCAGGGAGGAGGTACAGAAGCCTGAAGGCACACACTCAGTGATTCAGGAACAGCTTCTTCCCCTCTGCCATCCAATTCCTAAATGGACATTGAACCCTTGGACACTACCTTACTTTTTTAAAATATGCATTATTTCTGTTTCTTGCACAATTGTTATCTATGCCATATAGATAATACTGCAATATGATTTACTTATTTGTTATTACTGTTTTATTTGTTTCTATTTTCTGTATTGCATTGAACTGCAGCTGTGAAGTTAACAAATTTCATGACACATACTGGTGATAATAAACCCGATTCTGATTCATATTATGAAATACAGGAAGGGTGAGGTACAAGACAGAGGTGAACCACAAAATGCAGACATATCAGCCGAAATAGCTCAGTTGGGAGAGCGTTAGACTGAAGATCTAAAGGTCCCTGGTTCAATCCCGGGTTTCGGCACTGGGACTTATTTATTGTCACCGCGATAGCATAGCAGTTAGTCTGACACTATTATAGCTCCTAGTGTCAGAGTTTGGAGCTCAGTTGCAGCATCCCCTATAACTAAGCTTGTACGTCCTTCCCACGTACACAGTCCCTCTGTCCAAACTCAGACTGGTTAGTAGGTTAATTATATTTTTTAAACCGTACCACAATTAGGTTCGGGTTAAATTGGTGGATTCCTGGGTGGAACAGCTGGGTGGGCTGAACGGGCCTGTTCTGTGCTCTATCTCTCAATAAAATAAAATAAATAATATTCTGTAATGGTGAGGGACGAGGCGAAGAGCTTTAATAAGCAGGAGGTTTTTTCAGTGGGAGTCATTGATTGCAGTGCTGTGCAGACACAGAAGAAGCGTTCCTGTTCAGGTCTGGCAAAAAGCTTTAAAAACCCAGTCTGCATAAAAGAGGGGTCCCGTCTAGTGGAGCGGTCGTCATCAGAGTGGTCTGAGTCAGAATGGTAAGGCTTTGGCTCAAAAGGGCTTCAGCAAGAACAGGTAGAAGCAATGTATGTAGGTATTCTCACTCCTTGTTTATTAATTAACTCTGAGAGAATGGGGATATGTCTACAGGGCCAGTGTTCTATTCTGGATGTCAAATGTGGGATTTCCAGGAGTCTATCGGTCTCCCCAATGGCCACACCTGCACCTGATGCAACGAGATGCAGCTCCTTAGAGACTGTGTTAGGGAACTGGAGCTGCAGCTCGATGATCTTCAGCTTGTTAGGGAAAGTGAGGCAGAGATAGACAGGAGCTACAGGGAGGTAGTCACCCCAAGGCTAAGGGAGACAGATAAATGGGTGACTGTCAGGAGAGGGAAGGGAGAACATCAGATAGTTGAGAGCACCCCTGTGACCGGCCCCTTCAACAATGAATACACCTTTTTGAGTACTGTTGGAGTTGTGGGGGGGGGGGCTGAGTGGGTGAGGCAAGAAACAGTGGCCATGCCTCTGGGCCTCTGGGTCCTCTGCCTGTGGGTCAGGAGGTGAGGGAAATGAAGAGAATGGCAGCAGTGATAGGAGAATCAATAGTTAGGGGGACAGACAGGCGATTCTGTTGCCTCGACAAAGAACACAGATGGCAGTTTGCCCTCCAGGTGCCAGTGTTTGTGATATTTCTGAGCACCTCCACAATATCCGACAAGGGAGGGTGAGCAGCCAGAGGTCGTGGTACAAATTGGTACCAATGACATGGGTAGAAAAGGGGACGAGGTCCTGAAAACAGAATACAGGGAGTTAGGAAGGAAGCTGAGAAGCAGGACGTCAAGGGTAGCAATCTCGGGATTGCTGCTTGTGCCACGCGACAGTGAGGAGGGGAATAGAATGAGGTGGCAGATAAATGCCTGGGTGAAGAATTGGAGCAGAGTGCAGGGACTCAGATTTCTGGATAATTGGGAGCTCTTCTGCGGCAGATTTGACCTGCAGAAAAGGGACGGGTCGCACTTGAATCTGCGGGGGACTAATATTCTTGTGGGCAGGTTTACTGGAGCTGTTGGGAGTGGTTTAAATTAATATGGTGGGGAATGGGAACCAGTATGATAGAGCTGAGGATGAGCCAGCAGGTTTACAAGTAGATGATGGATGTAACATGAATTTAAGGAAGGACAAGCCAGTGACTGACTATAAATGCAGACAGAGCAAAGAGATAAATTGTACCACAGAGACAAAATTCAAAAGGGTGTAGAATGCAGGACTGAAGGTATTGTATTTAAATGTGTGTAGCATTTGGAATAAGGTGGACAAACTCGTAGTGCAGTTAGAGATTGGTCAGTATGAAGTTGTGAGCATCACTGAGTCGTGGCCGAAAGAAGGTTATTGTTGGGAGCTTATCATCAAAGGATATACTTTCTATTGAAAGGACAGACAGGAAGGCACAGACAGTGGTGTAGCTCTGTTAGTGAGAGATGGAATTACATCTTCAGAAAGAGGTGACATAGGGTCAGAGAATGTTGGATCTTTGTGTGTGGGGTTAACAAACTGTAAGGGTGTAAAAACCATTATGGGAATCAAATGTAGGCCTCCAAATAGTAGCCAAGATGTGGGGTTGAGATTGCACAGGGAGCTGAAAAAGACATGTAATAAGGGTAATGTCACAATTGTAAATGAGGGCAAACTAGCCAATAATGTAAAGCAGGAACAATAGGGCAGACCGTTATCTAAATGGGGAGAAGATTCAAACATCACAGGTGAAAAGGAACTTAGTAGTCCTCATGCAAATTTCCCAGAGTTAAATTTACAGGTTGCCAGAGAGCAGTGAATCTGTGGAATGCTCTGCCACAGAATGTGGTGGACGACAAGCCCGTGGGTATGTTGAAAGCAGATGTTGATAGATTCCTGATTGGTCAGGGCATCAAAGGATAGGACAAGAAGACAGATGTATGGAGTTGTGGGGGATCCAGGATCAGCCATGGTGGAATGACAGAGCAGACTCGATGGGCTGAATAGCCTAATTCTGCTCCTATCTCTTATGGTCTAAGGCACAGAAAAGGTACAATACTGCAGATAGAGCAACAGTGAGGTTTAAGGCTGAGGAGAACCACAGTTCTGCAGATACAGGAATGGTGAGGTACAAAGCACAGGGAAGACTATGACTATGATACTAGAAGGATGAGGTTTTACGCAGAGGGTAACGACAATACTGCAGATGCTGGAGTAGTGAGGTACAAGGCAGAGGAGTATACAATTCCGCAGAGACAGGAATGGTGAAGTTAATGCAGAGGAGAAACACAATTCCACATTTACTGGAATGTTGAGGCTCAAAGCACAGGAGAAATACAATACTGCAGAGTCCAGAAAGGTGAGGTACGAAGCACGGGGGAATACAATACCACTGATGCTGGAGCAGTGAGATACAAGGCAGAGGAGAAATAAAATACCGCATACACAAGAATAGAGAGTTTTAAAGCACAGTAGAACTACAATACTGCAGATGCTGAAATTGTGAGGTACAATGTACAAGAGACATACAATACTGCAGATTCTGCAATGGTGAGGTACACGAGAGTAGAGAACACCAATACTGCAGCTGTATCAGCCGAAATAGCTCAGTTGGGAGAGCGTTAGACTGAAGATCTAAAGGTCCCTGGTTCAATCCCGGGTTTCGGCACTGGGACTATTTATTGGGCCCCACTTTAGTGTGACTCTATTTTACAGCTTGTGTTGCCAGAGTTTGGAGTTCAATTGCAATGTCCTGCGTGAGTGAGTTTGTAATTCCTTCCACTGTGCACATGGGTTTCCTCTGGCTGCTCTGGTTTCCTGCCACGGTCCAAAGACATACTGATTAGTAGGTGAATTGGTATTTTAAATCGTCACACGATTAGGGTGTGGTTAAATCAGAGGTTCCTGGTCGGCACAGCTTGGTGGGCCAGAAGTTCCTGTTCTTCACTGGATTATTCCGTAGATACAGCACAGTGAGGTTTAAACCTCAGGGGAAATACAATCCTGCAGATACTGGCACGGTGAGGTACAAGTCAGAGGTGAACCTCAAAAAGGCAGATATGTCAGCCGAAATAGCTCAGTTGGGAGAGCGTTAGACTGAAGATCTAAAGGTCCCTGGTTCAATCCCGGGTTTCGGCAGTAGGGCTTATCTATTGGGCACCATGGTAACAGCAGTTAGTGCAACACTGTTGCAGCTCATTTGATTTCAGAGTTCAATTCTGACGTCCTCTGTAAGTAGGTTTGAAAGTCCTTCCCGGGTGCACATGGGTTTTGTTCCGGGGTGCTGGGGTTTGCTCCCACAGTCCAGGTGGTTAGTAGTTTAACTGATTATTTTAAACCATCCCACGACTGGGTTAGAGTTAAATCAGTGGATTCCTGGGCAGCATGAATCCACCGATTTAACCCTAACCTGATTGTTGAGACAATAATATTACAGCTGAGAGCTACAGAGCGGCACAGGTTGGTGGGTCGGAGGGGCCTGTTCTACCCTGTAGCTCGCAGTAAAATAAAATAAACAATATTCTGTACTGGTGAGGGTCGAGGGAGAGGAGAACTACAATACCGCAGATACAGCAATGGAACACAGTACAAAACAGAGGAGTGTACAATACCACAGATAGAGGAAAGGTCAGGTTTAAAGCATGTGGAAATACTGTACAATACTGCAGATGCTGCAATGGTGAGGTACACGAGAGTGGAGAACAACAATACTGCAGCTGTGTCAGCCGAAATAGCTCAGCTGGGAGAGCGTTAGACTGAAGATCTAAAGGTCCCTGGTTCAATCCCGGGTTTCGGCACTAGGACTTACTTATTGTCACCGCGATAGCATAGCAGTGTGTTGACAGTCCTTGACGAGGATGGTATGGACACCATCCAAAGTATCTGAAACTGGAGTATTTGAAGCAAGAATCAAGACACGCTATCAAACTGCATCAAGATCTCAACAAAAGAAATGCTAGATGATATTACTAGTAGGCTTGCGAATGAGCACCGAACCTCAGTTCAGCTGCTCTTCAAATGCTCAATTCTTGGTGCCCAAAACATGGTGGGACATCCTGAAATCTTAAAGGGGTCATGCCATCTCTCCATACTCTGGAGAGTTAGTGTCTAAATCCTGGAACCTGGCAAGTTTGGAAGTGTCTTGTAACAGGACCCCGACTCCCGATGGTCCTGGCTACTTGGAGAGAGGGTGATGGTAGTCTTGGATGAGAGCCGGATCCAAGAAGTCTCCTTGAGGCACTCAGCACTTTTCCTCGGGTCTGAATCCTTTACAGTCAATGATGTGATAGGTAGATAGATAGGTATACTTTATTGATCCCAAGGGAAATTGGGTTTCGTTACAGCCGCACCAACCAAGAATAGAGCATAAATATAGCAATACAAAAAACCACAAACAATCAAACAACAAGATGCAAACTATGCCAGATGGAAAAAAGTCCAAGACCAGTCTATTGGCTCAGGGAGTCTGAGCCTCCACGGGAGGAGCTGCACGTTCGATGGCGACAGGCAGGAATAACCTCCCGTGCCGGCCGGTGTTGTATCTTGGTGGAGTGTGGCCGAAGTCCAACAGTAAAAAGTTCAATATCCGGTCTACAAACACGTTCCTCAATCATAATATGATCTAGATTTCCCCCTTTTTTTGTTAACCAGAACAGTAAGCACCCAACTCCTTTATGCTTACCGCTCTCAGTGCACTTCCAGTCCGCCCGAATCGTCTGGAAGCCCTCCATGGAAAAGTTTTGATTGGGTATGTCCTCGTGCAGCCCCATTCCAGTGAAGCACATAACACTGCACTCCCAAAATGTTCTCTGACGCCTGGCTAGCACCGTCAACTCGTCCATTTTATTACCCACCGAACTCCTCTTCTCCATAAGTCTCTGTTGTCTCGACCCGGTCCTCTTTCCTCGACTTTGTGATCCCCCTCTGCATCCTCTGTGTGAACACCCCAAACACAAAGTGGGCCCAAAAGTCTTCTCACCATGAAGACCTGACCCCCATCGATAAACCTGGGTGGCGGCAGGGCTGATGGTGGTGGGGCTACAGGGCTGGTGCAGACAGATTTTAATTTAAACATGTGGAAGTTGGGATTGATCTTTAGGGTCTTGGGGAGCAGCTTGTAAGCCACCAGGTTTAGTTTCCTCAGGACTTTGAATGGTCCAATGAACTTGGGCGCCAACTTTCTAGACTCCGCTTGGAGAAGCAATCTTGAGTGGGCGGCCAGACCTGGTGCCCAGGCTGCAAAGCTGGTCCTTGCTTTCTCTTTTGGTTTGCTTTGGTTTCTGCCTTCCAGGTAGAGGAGAGCAAAATCTCTCTTGCCGTACTCCATTGTAGCATTGGATGAGATCTTCAGCTGCAGGGACCGCAACCTCAGCTTCCTGTTCCAGGAAAAGCAGCAGAGGACAACCAAACTGGCAGTAGGATGGTGACATGTGTGCAGAATGCCGTAAGGTGTTGTCTGTGACCTGTCCACGTCAAATGGTCTCACCACTCAAGTCTCTGAGACCAGGTATCTTGGTGTACCTTCTAAACCCTGGTTGGTCTGGTCCGCTCTGTCAGGCCGTTGGACTGAATGAAACGCAAAGCAAAGACTTGCTGTTGCTCCAATCAGCTTACAGAATGCCCTCCTGAAATATGACGTGAATTGTGGACCACAATCCGAGACAATGTCCACTGGGAATCCATGGATCCTGAAGACCTAGTCTAGGACAATCTTAGCCATCTCCAACACAGATGGTAGCTTCTCCGAGGCAATGAACTTGCAGGCTTTTGAAAACCGATCGACAATGTTCAAGCTGACAGTCTTCCCCTTGGATGGTGGAACACCCACGACAAAGTCCATGGAGCCACATGTCCATAGTCTGTCCAGAACAGGTAGGGGTTGGATGGGCCCTTGAGGTCAGGTATGGGGCTTCTTGTTCCGGTTGCACACCTTGCATGCCTGCCGAACCTCTCATCATTCGGGGCCATCAATACCTCCACTTGATAAACTTGATGCTCCTGGTAATCCCTGGGTGAGTGGCCATTCTCAATGAATGCCCCTTTTGGAGTACCAAGGACTGGAAGGAACTTGGGAAGGGCAGCCAGCCCGGAAGGAGTACCTGGGACCGGAAGGAACTTGGGAGGGGCAGCCAACCCGGAAGACCATTCCAAGGAATCTCCTCTTGTACTTGGACCTTGCAAACAAGAGTGTCGATTTGTTCTTTGGCCCTGGTTGATAGGTCAGGATGAAATTAAAGCAGTTAAAGAACAAAGACCACCAGGAATTCAGTCTCTAGGCCTCCTGAATACAAGCCAGGTTCTGGTGGAGAGTCCAAATGATAAAAGGCTTCTTGGCCCCCTCCAGTCAGTGACTCCATCCCTCCAAAGCTAACTTAAACATACGAAGCTCCCGGTTCCCGATGTCATAGTTTGTCTCTGCGGAGGATAGCCACCTGGAGAAGAATGCAGATGGGTGCAGTTTACCACCCGAAGGTGATCGTTGAGGCAAGATGGTACCCACTCCGATGTCTGAGCATCCACCTCCATGATGAAGGAAAGGTCTGGATTAGGAGACACCAAGATGGGAGCTGATGTGAACTGCTGTTTAAGCTCTGCAAGAGCAGCTTCTGTAGTCCAGACAAAAAGGCCTGTGGATTTCTTAGCTAGAGCTATCAGTAGAGCTGTCACCGAGCCGAAGTTCCTGGTGAACGTGTGGTAGAAGTTTACAAACCCCAGGAATCATTGGACTTGTTTGACACTGGGTGGTTGTGACCAATCTCTGACTGCCTGAGTCTTCATAGGGTCCATCTTGAGATTGCCGTTGGAGATGGTGAAACCCAAAAATGAAAAGGTCATCTCATGCAATTCAGACTTCTCCAACAACATAAATCCATGATCTAGAAGCCTCTTTAAAATGTCACTGACAGGAACGATGTGCTTCTCCATAGACTTCGAGAAGATTAGGATATCATCCAAACAGATGAGGGACACTTATGGAGAGTATCCCAGAGCACATCATTTATAAAGGCCTGAAAAACTGCTAGTGTGTTCACACGGCCAAAGGGCATAACCAAGTTCTTGTTGTGCCCCATCAGCATATTGAATGCAGTCTTCCCCTCACCACCTTCCTTCATACAGACCAGATTGTGCATACCCCATAGGTCTAGCTTAGTGAATATCCTTGCTCCTTGGAGAATCTCAAAGGCAGTATTCATGAATGGAAGGGGGGAATGATTCTTGACTGTTATGCAGTTTAATCCTCTAATCTAGTGGTCACCAACCTTTTTAAGCCCAAGATCCCCTACCCTGGCCTTAGCGAAAGGCAAGATCAACCTACTAAATCGTTTAGTCAGACGCATGTGCACCGCGCAGAAAAGACTGGAAGTAAAACCCCGCAAACTCGGAAACAACCTCTCTTTACAAACGGCTTTCCGTAGTGGGAGCATTGCTATATTACCATTATCTTAATTAGTATTACTTATTTTTATAATGCTCACATTACAACACCTTTAATTCTGTTTCATTATTTAATTTTATTTCAGCACAAAAAATAAATGAATAAAAATTGACTGTTGCACTCAGTGATGACTGGGGCTGAAGACTTTCTGCTAGTTTCCTGAAATTTGGCTCATAACTACAGACAGCCAGTCTGAGACAGTTTGTGAGGTGTCTGTCAGTAAGACAGCTCCTGTACTTAGATTTCATAATTTTCATCTGTTGCAGCACAGCACCCTAGCAAACCTCCTGACAGACTGAATATTTGAATTGACAGTTTCCTTTGTTAGACTGAATGTTGAATCTGTCACATTTTTCAGGTGCTTTGTATTGGTAAGCTGTTACTGAGAAACTAGTATAAGTTTCAGAAGTACGCAAGATAATGACACCACTGTTTTTTGTTTCCCAGTTATTTACATTTGGGGAATGTTGGAATTTAGAGGGGGAGAAGTGTTTCCTCTCCTTTCTGTAAGTGTATACCTCAGATATGTCCAAACATGGCCTCCTCTACTGCCATTGTGTGGGCACTTGGCCAAGTGGTTAAGGCATTGGACTAGCTACCTGAAGGGGTCGTGAGTTCGAGCCCCAGCCGAGGGAACATGTTGTGTCCTTGAGCAAGGCACTTAATCACACATTGCTCTGCGACAACACTGGTGCCAAGCTGTATGGGTCCTAATGCCCTTCCCTTGGACAACACTGGTGTCATGGAGAGGGGAGACTTGCAGCATGGGCAACTGCTGGTCTTCCATACAACCTTACCCAGGCCTGTGCCCTGGAGAGTGAAGACTTTCCAAATGCAGATCCATGGTCTCACAAGACTAACAGATGCCTTAGGTACCTCAGATAAATATTATGTGGAGATTTGTGACAAATATGATTATATGATATACATGTACAGTATCTGAAATACATCTTACAGAAATGTTTGTTTGATGATGAAATTCAATAAAAAAATAAATTACAAAATAAAGGGGGAAAGTGTTGTAATGTGAATATTATAAAGATAATACAAATTAGGATAATGGTAATATAGCAATACTCCCGCTACGTGACTACAGAAAGCTGTTTGTAAAGAGAGGTTGCTTCCGGGTTGCAGGGTTTTACTTCCGGTCTTTTCTACCGTGGTGCATGGCAGGGAAGTTACGCACATACACACTGGGCAGAAAGTACAGAACTAAAGCCCAACCCAGAAACAACCTCTTTACAAACAGCTTTTTAGCGAAAATATTGCTATATTACCATTATCCTAATTAGTATTACTTATTTTTTATAATGCTCACGTTATAACAGTATTTGTGTATTTATTTTTCATTTTTTTCAGGATCTACTGGGAAAGTCTCAAAGATCGACCGGTCGATCCCGATTGACCAGTTGGTGACCCCTACTATAATCAATGCATGGCTACAGGCTCCCGGCTCCCATCCTTCTTCGGTATGAAGAAGCCACCTGCACTAGCCGGTGAGGTGGAGGGTTGAATGAACCCCATAACAAGAGCTTCCTTTGTGTGTTCTTCCAATGTGCTTCTCTCTGGACCAGAGAGCACGTATAATCGACCACGTGGAGGACGTGCCAGGCAGAAGGTCTATAACAGTCGTAGGGCTGCTGTGGTGTAGGGGTCGAGGTCTTTCCCTTGCTGAAGGCCACTTACAGGAAAGAGCTTCAACCAGTCTGGGTGTTGCAAATTCTTCTGAACTGTCCTTCAAGGACGATTCCTGAGGCTTCTTAGGTGGCTGGGGTGGTTCAACCCACCCTCGAGACTTCTCCCTAGGTTCACTGGACTCCATAGTATCCTCTAGCGATGGCAAAGGAGTGTTACAGATGTCCCTTGAGCCCCTGAGAACAGGCTCCAACGGTAACACTCACAACACGCTGGAGGAATTCAGCAGATCGGGCAGCATCTGTGGAAACGATCAGTCGATGTTTCGGGCTGGAACCCTTCATCAGGACTGAAGAGGGGAAGGGGCAGGGGGGGCGAAGCAGGGAGGTGGTAGGCAGGAAAGGTGAAGAAGGAATAGGGGAAAACACAATGGGTAGTAGAAGGAGGCAGAACCATGAGGGCGGAGATAGGCAGCTGGAGGAGGGGGAAGAGTGAAATAGGGATAGAGGAAGGGAGGGGGAGGGAATTACCAGAAGCTGAAGGATTCTATGTTCATACCAAGGGGCTGGAGACAAGTATATGAGGTGTTGCTCCTCCAACCTGAGTTTAGCCTCATCATGGCAGTAGAGGCAGCCATGTATGGACATATCTGAATGGGAATAGGAAGCAGAGTTGAAGTGGATGGCTACCGGGAGATTCTGTTTGTTCTGGCGGATGGAGCAGAGGTGATCCTCCCTTTAATCAGGACCCGACAGCTGGATCCCTTTGGCTTCGGGTCGCCTCTCACTGAAGTCTGTCCCCTTGCTGGTTGTAGGTCTTCGGAGACTCTGGGGGTCAGAATACCACACCGCAAACAAACCCTCTTGTGATAACTGGACCAAGCAATGACTCTCCCCTCCCTGCATGGATGGGTTATACTGGGACAGCCAAGGATCAGGGGCATAAGTGACAAGTCAATACTGTAGAAACTGATGTCCCCCCCCCCCCCATCCCCAATCCTCATCAGCGAGACCACAGTCTGGATCTGCCCGGTGGGCAGCCTAGGACTGGATCAACTCTCGCAGCGGTATATCGAGCCGCTGGGCAGTTCCCAAATCCATAAACTTACCCTCTGTCTCGAGTCCACACAACAAAACCTCAATTTACCCCAGGTGAATTCCGCCTTCGGCACAAAACCAGAATCTGTGGGATTGGGATTAATGGCTGCCGTCCAGTCCTCCCGATATGGGACAGTTTCAGCAGTCCTTCAGGCGGCTGTAGCTTCAGACGTTTGGCCCGTAGGCGACCAGCTTCCCTGCAGTAATAGGGGCAGCTTTGATTCCGACGCTGGGATCTCCCATCAGCGGAGAACCTTGTGTAACTGACCTGCATGGGCTGGGCAGAGGGTTATGGTCTGAGATTTGGGGTCGAACCGCAATGGAGTGAGGCCAGGCTCTTCCTCCTTCTAATGTAGTCCCTCCAATGAAGATCTCCAAGACCCCTGTTGGCTCTCTCAAGGTGAGGGTATCCTTTAGTTCCTCCCGGAGACCGTGGCGGTACAGCGTGGCCAAGGCTTCCCCATCCCAACCACTCTCTTGCGCCGAAGTTCAGAAATCCATAGCGTAGGCGGCCGTTGGCCGATCTCCCTAACCCAGCTTCACCGGAACGTTCGGGGTTCTGTTTGCGCCGCTAGGACGTCAAAATACCTTTTCTCGTAGTGGCCATAAATTCCTCCGAATCACGCAAATCTCCAACTTTCATTCCCAATCGCCGTGGCTCGGGTGAGGACTCTCCCGGTCAAGAGAGAGATTGTAAAGTCCACTTTCCCACTCTCCAAAGGGAACCGGGGTGGCTGGAGTTCAAATACCTATGAGGAAGCCGCGGCAAGAACGCGGGTCTCTGTCGAGCTTCTCCGGGGTCGTTGGATGTACCGGCTCAACAGAGCGACCGATAGCCTCACCCGAGCGACCCTGGTATCCTCCTTGCAATAGTTGGTATACGGTGGCCTGGAGGTCGAGTATCTCCGCCGGGAAATCCTCTCCCAGTGGCTGGCCAGTTATACTGTGACGAGAGTCCTTGACAAGAATGGGGTTTGACCTAAATGCTGGAGTATCTGAGGCACAGTATCAAAGCAGATCGCAAACTGAACACAAAAAAAAACTAGAGGATATCACGAGCAGGGTCACAATTGAGCATCGAAACTCACTTCAGGTGCTCTTTAAGTAATCAATTCTTGGCGCCCTAAACATGATTGCCAATTAGCGGGACCGTATAGAAACCTTAGAGGGTCCACGCCAACTATCCAGTTGCTGGGCATGGGTGAGGGAGCACAAGTCTGGGTATTTTTAGCGTTTTTAAGAGGTACAGGGTTTTTTAATAGGACATGATGGATAAACAGGAATAGGGTACTAGGATGGTCAAAGATGGGAGGGTGGAGTGTGAGTGTGAGTGAGTGAGTGAGTGAGTGAGTGAGTGAGAGAGAGAGAGAAAAAAAAATGAATATTTAGAATATATGTCTAGTGCACATTCCGGAGCAGAGGGTGGTGGTAATGCACCATTAAGCTGGATGCCAACCGCTGTAAAACAAGATACAGACAGACAGCCAGCCAACTCTCCATATTCTGGAGAGTTAGAGCGTCCAAATTCCGGAAGCTGGCACCGTTGGGAGCGTTTCTTATCAATTGGTCAGCGCATCTCTATAGTAGCTCGAAGTTCAGTTAGCACATCCTCTGTAAGCAAGATTGTAGATCATTTGCGTATGTACATCATTCCTCCGGATGGTCTGGTTTCATCCCACAGTCTAAGGGTATATTGTTTAGTGGGATCACTGGTCATGTTAAACTGTCCAGTGATTAGGTGAGGATTAAATCGGTGACTTGTTGGGCGGCACAGCTTAGTGGGCGGAAACGCCTGCTCTGCTATTTATCTCTAAATAAATAAATAAATTTCCGGTGATGTAAAAAAGTCAGATAAATACAATACCCCAGATGCTGGAATGCTGAGGTACAACGCAGAGGAGAAATATAATACCACAGATATTAGAATGGTGAGGTTTAAAGCACAGGAGAGATACAATACTGCAGATGCCTGAAAGGTGAGGTACAATGTGCAGAGAATCAGAATCAGATTTAATATCACTGGCATATGTCATGAAATTTGTTAACTTTACAACGGCAGTACAATGAAATACATGATAAGTAAATATACGGGAAAAATCCTGAGTTACAGTAAGTATATATATGTACATAAACACAATACTGCTGATATTGGAATTGTGAGACACAAGGTACATGGGGAAATACAATGCTGCAGATGCTGGAATGGTGAGGAAAAAGGCAGAGGAGAATGACGATCCTGTAGATATGTTAGCCAAAATAGCTCATTACACACCCCTCCAACCAAAATAGTTATGTCCCCATGACTTTGAAATAATTTGTCATCCTGTCATTAATAACACGGTTTTCAAAGGAATTTCATGATGTCAGAACCTCCAATCCATTTGTAAAGGGTAGTGACATACCTCGCTAGGGGGGTAGCCGTAGCGCTCTGTTCCCCCAATGTTACATAGGCCAGCCTATGTGGGGGTCTCCTGATTCTTTGAGACCTCCTTACCCCATCATCTACTTCTTCAGATTCCGACACTCCGTGGGATATTTCTAGTCTACTTGGCAAGGCCTCCCCCGGTCTATCACTCGTGCCCTCCTGCAACTCAGTTCCCTCTGCCACTTGGCTCAGCTCCCCTTCATCCCCTTCATGGTCCTGCTGAAATCCAGTCTGTCCACAGATAGTCCCCCCGATTTCACATGACTCAGCGTGAGAAGGGTTGGGAATCTCTTCCTCAATCAGTGGGGAGTTAGCAAAAGGCAGCATATACCACACCCCCATTTCCTCATCCTGTGAGTCTGTATCCCTCTCAGGGGCAGGTCAGGTCTAATCTCTCCTGCTGTTAGTCCTCCAGTCACTCCATGTCACCGCAGAGTCCTCTTACCAGGTGTAGGCTCCAGGTCTGGCTCTGGGTCAACCTGCGCCTCTTGTCCCGGGGCAGAAAGCAGTTCCAATGGAGAATCCTGTCAGTCCCATTCCCATCCTCTGGTTTCACCCCGAAAACTGGTATGCCTGACTCTCCACTACATAGGGTGTAGCCGCCCAGCGGTCAGCCAACCTATGCTTCCCAGGTAGCCTCAAATTTCTTATGAGGACCTAGCATGAGTTGGGAGAACCTAACCTTTTGATCATACCTCCTCTTATTTTCTTGATTCTGCTTGGCAGCCGTGACCTCAGCTAATTCATAAGCCTTTCTCAGCTCCCTTCTCATATCAGACACATACTTCAGGTGAGTCTTTGGTGGTAGGTCTTCCTCGCCAGTCCCAAAACAGAGGTTGATGGGCAACCTCGCCTCGTGCCCAAACATCAGACAATATGGTGATAATACGGTAGCTTCGTTTTGTGTACAGTTGTGCAGTGGACCAGGTGAACAATACTTGTTCTGCTGAGCTCCAAGGTCCCGAGCATGTCTAGCTAGGTCTGATTGAACCCCTCAGGCTGGGGATCACCCTGCGAGTGATAAGGATTAGTCCTTGACTTCTCGACTCCAAACATACCCAGTAACTCAGCAGGTCGAGCAGCATCTGTGGAAACGATCAGTCAACGTTTCAGGCCAGAACCCTTCGCCCGACCCGTTGAGTTCCTCCAGCGTGTTGTGAGTGCTGCTTTGACCCCAGCATCTGCAGATTATTTTGTGTTTACGATACCCAGTAACTCATGTATGAGCCTACTCCCTGATCACTATGCATCTGCCTGGGGAGGTCATAGTCAATGAAATACCTCTCCCATAACACTGTGGCTACCATGGATGCCCTCTGATCCTTGGCAAGGAAAGCTTGCGCATATCTGGTGTAGTGATCCGTGATGACCAAAACATTCACCATGTTGCTGGCATCAGGCTCTATTGACAGGAAATTCATTCACACCAGGTCAAGGGGCCCTGCACTCTGCAAATGGGACAATAGAGCGGCCCTCGTAGGCAGCGTCTTCCTCTGAATGCATCGAATGCAGGGCCTGCATTACTCTTCAACCTCCGGCTTCATTGGGGGCCAGTAAAACTGATCTCCGAGCAATCCATAACCACATACCGTAATCATCTTACTGGACAATAGTTTAACACAAACTTAAACACACAACCCACTGGATCAATGCTCAGGGCAATCACACAGCATCCAACGAAATCGATCCCGGACGAGCCCTCACGATGAAACACTCCGGTTCCATTGGCTGCGTACGTCTAGGGAAGACAATCTCCAGCCCCGCCAAACAGGGGAAATTGAGGCGCGAGCCCATCCCGAAACCCGTTTGTGTGAATGCTGCGTGATTCTTTACCCGGTTACAGATCAGTACCACAAAATGGACAGTACACCACATACAATTAAATGATTTAACTTTATAATTCTTAATTTGACTAAAGGGTTAGTAAAGAAAAAACAAAAAAAAGAAAAGGGCCCATTTTAATGAAACAGTCTAATGTGCACAAGTTGGAGCTCACGGTTTCCCCTTCGCCAATCTTCCCTCGATCTCCCCGGGCTTCGTCGAATCACGGCCCCACTCTGGGTCGACTCCTATGACCTCTTCTCTCCGGCGTCTTCTCTCTTCTCCCTTAACAAAAGCCCCAAGACTAACCTTAGTGTTCCTCACCAAAGAAACCTCCCCTAAATCCGACCATCCTAATTGGATGGTACACAATTCTCCTATCTCTTATCTTCAACAATAACCCAAAGAAGCAGTGTACACTGAACAATACAGCATAACAGAGAAAAGAATGAACCATATGAACCAGGGCATTATGTTAGGTTTGGGTTAAATCAGTGGGGTGCTGGTCAGCACAGGTGGGCCTGTTTTGCGCTGTATCTCTCAATAAAATCAAATAAACAATATTCTGCAATGGTGAGGGATGATGGAGGGGAGAACTAAAATACTGCAGATACCGCAATAGTGAGGTACAAAGCATAACAGGAGCAAACTACTTTAGATAGTTGAATAGTGAGGTAAAAGGCAGAGGAGTATACAATACCACAGATACAGGAGCAGTGAGGTACAAAGCACAGGGAAAGCCAATACTGCAGATACTGGAATGGTGAGGTACAAGGCAGAGGAGAAATGCAATACCATAGACACTAGAATGGTGAAGTAGAACCCAGAGGAAAAGACAACTGCATATAGAAATATAAAAACCTACAGCACAATACAGGCCCTTCGGCCACAAAGCTGTGCCGAACATGTATTTACTTAGAAATTAGCTAAGGTTACCCATAGCCCTCTATTTTTCTGAGCTCCATGTACCTGTATAGGAGTCTCTTAAAAGACCTTATCGTATCCGTCTCCACCACCATCGCTGGCAGCTCATTCTTTGCACGCACCACTCTCTGCGTAAAGTCTTACCCCTGACTTCTATTTCCAAGCACCTTAAAACTATGCCCTCTGTTGCTAGCCATTTCAACCCTGGGAAAAAGCCTCTGACTATCCACACTATCAATGCCTGTCATCATCTTAAACGCCTCTATCAGATCACCTCTCATCCACCGCTGCTCCAAGGAGAAAAGGCCGAGTTCACTCAACCTATTCTCATAAGGCATGCTCCCCAATCCGGGGAATATCCTTGTAAATCTCCTCTGCACCCTTTCTATGGTTTCCATATCCTTCCTGTAGTGAGGCGACCAGAACTGAGCACAGTACTCCAAGTGGAGCCTGACCAGGGTCCTAAACAGCTGCAACATTACCTCTCGGTTCTTAAACTCAATCCCACGGTTGATGAAGGCCAATGCACCGTATGCCTTCTTAACCACAGAGTCAACCTGCGCAGCAGCTTTGAGTGTCCTATGGACTCAGACCCCAAGATCCCTCTGAACCTCCACACTGCCAAGAGTCTTACCATTAATACTACATTCTGCCATCATATTTGACCTACCAAAATGAACCACCTCACACTTATCTGGGTTGAACTCCATCTGCCTCTTCTCAACTCAGTTTTGCATCCTATCAATGTCCCATTGTAATCTCTGACAGCCCTTCACACTATCCACAACACCTCCAACCTTTGTGTCATCAGCAAATTTACAAACCCATCCAATTTCTCATCCAGGTCATTTATAAAAATCACAAAGAGTAGGGGTCCCAGAACAGATCCCTGAGGCACACCACTGGTCATCGACCTCCATGCAGAATATGACCCATCTACAACCACTCTTTGCCTTCTATGGGCAAGCCAGTTCTTGATCCACAAAGCAATGTCTCCTTGGATCCCATGCCTCCTTACTTTCTCAATAAGCCTTGCATGGGGTACTTTATCAAATGCCTTGCTGAAATCCATATACACTACATCTACTGCTCTACCTTAATCAATGTGTTTAGTCACATCCTCAAAAAATTAAATCGGGCTTGTAAGGCACGATCTGCCTTTGACAACCACACTGACTATTCCTAATCATATTATACCTCTCCAAACATTCATAAATCCTGCTTCTCAGGATCTTTTCCATCAACTTGCCAACCACAGAAATAAGACTCACTGGTCTATAATTTCCTGGGCTATCTCTACTTCCATTCTTGAATAAGGGAACAACATCTGCAACCCCCCAATCCTCCAGAACCTCCCCCGTCCCCAGTGATGATGCAAAAATCATTGCCAGAGGCTCAGCAATCTCCTCCCTTGCCTCCCACAGTAGCCTGGGGTACATCTCACCCGGTCCCGGTGACTTATCCAACTTGATGCTTTCCAAAAGCTCCAGCACAACCTCTTTCTTAATGTCTAGATGTGCAAGCTTTTCAATCTGCTGTAAGTCATCCCTACAATCGCTAAGATCCTTTTCCGTAGTGAATGTTGAAGCAATGTATTCATTAAGTATCTCTGCTATCTCCTCTGGTTCCACACACACTTTTCCACTGTCACACTTGATTGGTCCTATTCTCTCACATCTTATCCTCTTGCTTTTCACATACTTGTAGAATGCCTTACACTGCAAATACTGGAATGTTGAGGTACAAGGCACAGGGAAATACAATACCACAGATGCTGAAATGGTGAAGTACAACACAGAGGAGAACCACAATACTGTAGATACGTTAGCTGAAATAGCTCAGTTGGGTGTTGGACCTCTGAGTTCAATTACGATATCCTCTGTCAACAAGTTTGAACGTCATTCACGTATGTGCATGAATTTCCTATGGATGGTCCAGTTTCATCCCACAATCCAGAGACATACAGGTTAGGTGGTTAATTGGTCATTTTACAGAATGTTATTTATTTTATTTTATTTAGAGCTGTAATGAAGTTGTAGCTCTAAATGAAATAAATAAAATAAAATAAATTTATCTACAGTAACCAAATACTGCAGCTATAGGAACAGTGAGGTGCAAAGCACTGGGAAAGACAATATTGCAGATGCTGGAATGCTGAGGTACAAGACAGAGGAGAAACTGCAGCTACGTCAACTGAAATAGCTCATTTGGGAGAGCATTAGTCTGAAGATCTAAAGGTCCCTGGTTCAATTCTAGGTTTCAGTATTGGCACTGTATCAGCATATCTGTTACTGTAATTTTATTTATTATATTTTATTTAGAGCTACAACTATTACAGCTCTAAATAAAATTCTGCAATGATGAGGGACAAAGTAAAGGAGAAGCAAAATACTGCAGATACGGGAGTAGTGAGATATGAATCACAAGAGAAATACAATACTGCAGATACTGAACTTTTGAGATCCAAGACAGAGAAATACAATACCCCAGATACTGGAATGGTGAGGCACCAAGAGAATTACGATACTGCAGATTCTGGAATGGTGAGGTACAAGACAGAGGTGAGCCACACTACTGTAGATACATCAGCCGAAATAGCTCAGTTGGGAGAGCGTTAGACTGAAGATCTAAAGGTCCCTGGTTCAATCCTGGGTTTTGGCACTGGGACTTATTTATTGGGCACCGCGATAGCTCGTGGCGTCAGAGTTTGGAGTTCAATTCCAACATCCTCTGTAAGTAAGTTTCTATGTCCTTCCCCATGAGCACATGGGTTAACTCCCCACAATCCAAAGACCTACTGGTTAGTAGGGTAATTGTTTTGGGTTAAATCAGTGGGTGCTGGGCAGCATGGCTTGATGGGCCAGAAGGGCCTGTTCCAGCTGTATCTCTAAATAAAATAAAATGACAGAAATTCTGGAATGGTGCAGCACAAGGTAGAGGAGAATTACAAACAAAGATCTGCAGATGCTGGAAATCCAAGCAACGCACACAAAATACTGGAGCAACTCAGCAAGCCAGGCAGCACCTATGGTAAAAATGTACAGTCGACGTTTCGGGCCAAAACCCTTCGGCAGGACTGGAGAAAAAAAGCCGAGGAGTAGATTTAAAAGTTTGGGGGGGGAGAGAAGAGAGAGAAGCACCAGGTGACAGGTGAAACTGGGAGGGGTTGGGATGAAGTAGAGAGTTGGGAAGCTGAGTGGTGAGATGAGGGAAAAGGGGATGGGAAATGGAGAAGGGAGGGCAGGTGTCTGGGGGGCATTACTGGAAATTTGAGAAATCAATGTTCATGCCATCAGGTTGGAGGCTACTCAGACGGAATATGAGGTGTTGTTCCTCCAACCTAACTGTGGCCTCAGATACAGGAATGGTGAGGTACAAAGCACAGAGGAGAACCACAATACTGCAGATGCTGGGACAGTGAGGTATAAGGCAGAGGAGAACCACAATACTGCAGATATGTCAGCTGAAATAGCTCAGTTGGGAGAGCATTAGACTGAAGGTCTTGGGTTCAATCCAGGGTTCTGGCACTAGACATTTATTGGGCACAACATCAGCATATCAGTTAGCACAACTCTTACAGCTCAGGGTGTTGGATCTCTGAGTTCAATTATGACGTAAGCAAATTTGTACGTCATTTCCAAACATGCATGGGCTTACTCTGGATAGTCTGGTTTTATCTCTCAGCCCAAAGTCGTACTGGTTAGTCGGTTCACTGATCATTTTACACTATCCCATGATTAGCTGAGGATTAAGTCGGTGTGTGGCTGGGTGACGCAGCTTGGTGGGCTGGTAGGTCCCACTGAGCGATGTGTCTCAAAATAAAATAAATAAGTAAAATTCTGGAATGGTGCAAGGTAAAGGACAACCGCAGTATCACAGATACAGGAATATACACAATACTTCAGAGGGTGTAATGTGAGGTAGATAGCACAGGGAAATACAATATTGCAGATGCTGGAATGCTGAGGTAGAAAGCACAGGGAAATACAATACTGCAGATGCTGGAATTCTGAGGTAGAAAGCACAGGGAAATACAATACTGCAGGTGCTGGAATGCTGAGGTACAACAAAGAGGAGAAATATAATACCACAGATATTGGAATGGTGAGGTTTAAAGCACAGGAGAAACACAATACATGTACTGCAGTTGCCTGAAAGGTGAGGTACGATGCGCAGAGAATCAGAATCAGATTTAATATCACGGGCGTATGTCATAAAATTTGTTACCTTTGCAGTGGCAGTACAATGAAATACATGATAAGTAAATATAGAGAAAAAACTGAATTACATTAAGCATATAGGTACATAGGTAAAATACTGCTGATACTGGAATGGTGAGACATAAGGCACAGGGAAATACAATACTGCAGATACAGCAATGGTGAGACACAAGACACAAAGAAATACAATACTGCAGATGCTGGAATGATGAGGAAGAAGGCAGAGGAGGAGTACAATCCTACAGATATGTCAGCTGAAATAGCTCAGCTGGGAGAGCATTAGACTGAAGAGCTAAAGGTTCCTGGTTCAGTCTTGGGTTTCAGCATTGGTATTTATTTAATGCATATTGGTTTGCACAACTCTATTACAGCTCGGGTGTCAAGCTCTGTTCAATTATGACATCCACTGTAAACAAGTTTATGCGTCATGTCTGTATGTGCATAGATGGTCCGGTTTCATCCCACAACCCAAAGATGTACTTCTTAGTTCATTGGTCATTTTACACTATCCCATGATTAAGTGAGGATTCAATTGGTGGGTTGCTGGGCAGTGCAGTTTGGTGGGCTGGAAGGTCCTGTTGCACGATGTACCTCAAAATAAAATAAATGAGTAAAATTCTAGAACAGTGCAAGGTAAAGAAGAACCACAATATCGCAGATACAGGAATATACACAATACTTCAGAGGGTGTAATGGTGAGGCACAAAGCACAGGGAAATACAATACTGCAGATGCTGGAATGGTGAGGTACAAATCACAGGGAAATACAATACTGCCAATGCTGGAATGGTGAGGTACAAAACACAGGGAAATACAATACTGCAGATGCTGGAATGGTAAGGTACAAAACACAGGGAAATACAATACTGCAGATGCTGGAATGGTGAGGTACAAGACAGGAGAACCACAGTATTGTAGCTCAATCAAAATAGCTCAGTTTGGAGAGTGTTAGATTGAAGATCTAAAGGTCCCTGGTTCAATCCTGGGATATTGTGGTTCTCTTCTTCCTCATACATCTCCCTTTTTATATCTACAATATTGTACCTTTCCTGTGCCCTGTAGTTCAACATTGCTGTATCTGTGGTATTATATTTTCCTGTGCTAGTACCTCACCATTGCTGTATCTGCGGTATTATATTTTTCCTGTGCTTAGTACCTCACCATTGCTGTATCTGCAGTATTGTAGTTCTCCTCTGCCTTGTTCCTCACCGTTCCAGCATCTGCAGTATTTTACTTACAGAAGACACCCATTTGGACTCCAAACTCAGATGGCCCGAGCTGTAATAGGGTCACATTAACTCGTCTTCCTAACGAGAAGATTGCAAACTATGCGAATTGGAAATAACATCTCCATCTCACTGACAATTAAAACTGGCGCGCCACAGGGATGTGTGCTTAGCCCACTGTTCTACTCTCTCTAGACCCATGACTGTGTGGCTAGGCAAAGCTCAAACAGCGTATATAAATTTGCTGATGATACAACCATTGTTGACAGAATTTCAGATGGTGACAAGAGGGTATACAGGAGTGAGATGTACCAGTTAGTTGAATGATGTCTCAGCAACACCCTTACATTCAATGTCTGAAAGACCAAAGAGCTGACTGTGGACCTCAGGAAGGGTAAGATGAGGGAACACATACCAATCCTTGTAGTGGGATCAGAAGTGGAGAGAGTGAGCAATTTCAAGTTCCTGGGTGTCAAGATCTCAGAGGACCTAACCTGTATGCAACATATTGCTGCAGCTATAAAGAAGGCAAGATGGCAGCTACATTTCATTAGGATTTTGGGGAGATTTAGTTTGTCAAATGAAACATTTGAAAACTTATACAAATGTACCATGGAGTGCATTCTGACTGGCTGCATCACTGTCTGGTATGGGGGGGTGGGGCTACTTCACAAGATCTGAACAAGCTGCAGAAACTTGTAAAATTAGTCAGCTGTATCAAGGGTACCAGCCTATGTAGTATCCAAGACATCTTCAAGGAGTGGTGCCTTAGTCAGGTTAAGGATCCCCACCACCCAGGACATGCCCTCTTAATACTGTTACCATCGGGGAGGTACCAAAGCCTAAAGACACACTCAGCGATTCAGGAACAGCTTTTTCCCTACTGCCATCCGATTTCTAAAAGGACATTGAACCCATGAACACTACCTCTCTACTTTTTTTATTTCTGTTATTTTGCACTACTTAACTTTAACCTTACTAATTAATAGAAATATATATACTTAATGTAAGCTTTTTTCTCTATATTTATTTATCATGTATTTCATTGTACTGCTGCCATAATGTTAACAATTTCATGACAAATGCTGGTGATATTAAATCTGATTCTAACGGCTATGTGCAATAATTAAGTACCAGTGATGAAACCCGGTATTAAGACCATAATAGGAGCAGAATTAGGACATCTGGCCCATCGAGTCTTCTCCGCCATTCAATCGTGGCTGATCCTTTTTTTGTCCTCCTCAACCCTATTTCCAAACCTTCTCCCCATAACTTTTGATGCCATGTCCAATCAAGAACTTATCAATTTCTGCCTTAAATATACTTAATGACCTGGCCTCCACAGCTGCATGCAGCAACAAATTCCACAAACCTACCACCCTCTGGCTAAAGAAATTTATCCGCATCTCTGTTTTGAATGGACACCCCTCTATCCTGAGGCTGTGCCCTCTAGTCCTAGACTTCCCCACCATGGGAAACATCCTTTCCACATCTACTCTGTCTAGACCTTTTACCATTCGAAAGGTTTCAATGAGATCCCCCTCATCCTTTTAAATTACAGACCCAGAGCCATCAAACGTTCCTCCTATGATAACCCTTTCTTTCCTGGAATCATCCTTGTGAACCTCCTCTGGACCCTTTCCAACGCCAGCACATCTCTTCTAAGATGAGAAGCCCAGAAACTGTTCACAACACTCAAGGTGAGGCCTCACCAGTGCCTTATAAAGCCTCAGCATCACGTTGAATCAGGGACCTTCAGAATGGGGATGGGAAGTGGAATTAAAATGGGTGGCCACTGGGAGATCCTGCTTTTTCTGGCAGACAGAGTGTAGGTGCTCAGCAAAGTGGTCTCCCAATCAAAGGAGTCTGTTGGGGTCATATATTGTGTCCAGTGCTCCCCATGTGGCCTCCTGTTTATCAGTGAGACCGGAAGTAGATTGGGAGACCGCTTCACCAAGCATCTACGCTCCGTCCACCAAAAAAAGTGGGATCTCCCAGTAGCCACCTGTTTTAATTCCACTTCCCTTTCCTATTCCAATGTGTCTATACATTGCCTCCACCACTATCGTGGTGAGGCCACACTCAGGTTAGAGGAACAACACCCTATATTCTGTCTGGGTAGCCTCCAACCTGATGGCATGAACATCAGTTTCTCAAACTTCCGGTAACGCCCCCCCCCTTCACCATTCCCCATCCCCTTATTTCCTCTCTTACCTTATCTCCTTGCCCACCCATTGCCTCCCTCTGAAGCTCCTCCCCCTTTTCTTTCTTTCCTGGCCTGCTGTCCTCTCCTATCAGACTCCCCCTTCTCCAGCCCTGTATCTCTTTCACCAATCAACCCCAGCTCTTTACTTCATCCCTCCCCCTTCAGGTTTCACCTATCACCTTGTGTTTCTCTCTCCCCTCCCCTCATCTTTTAAATCTACTCCTCAGCTTTTTTTCTCCAGTCCTGCCGAAGGTCTCAGCCCGAAATGTCGACTCTTTTCCTAGATTCTGCCTGACCTGCTGAGTTCCTCCTGCATTTTGTGTTGTGTTATACTGTATTTCCGTGTTCTGTACCTCACCATTCCAGAAGCTGCAGTATTGTATTTCCCTATGCTTTGTATCTCACCATTCCAGCAGTTGCAGTACTTTATTTCCCTGTGCTTTAGCTCATCATTCCAGCAGCTGTAGTATTGTATTTCCCTGTGCTTTAGCTCATCATTCCAGCAGCTGCAGTATTGTATTTCCCTGTGCTTTGTATCTCACCATTCCAGTATCTACAGTCTTGGCCACCCCGATAGTGGAGCGGTTATTGTGACATTATTACAACTCACAGCTTCAGAGTTTGGAGTTCAATTCCAACAACCTGTGTAAGCAAGTATGTACACCATTCCCATATGTGCATGGGTTTCCTCTAAGTGCTCTGGTTTCCTCCCACCGTCCTAAAACATAGTAGGTTAATTGATCACTGTAAATTGTCTCTTGATTGGGTTCGGGTTCAATCGGTGGGTTTATGGGAGACGCGGATTGATGGGCCAGAAGGGCCTGTTCTGTGCTGTAGCTCTAAATAAATAAAGTAAATAAAATGCTGGAACTGTGAGGTACAAGGCAGAGGAGTATACAATATAACAGTGAGGTACAAAGCAAAACAATACTGCAGGTACAGCGATGGTGAGGTACAAGGCACAGAGAAATACAATGCTGCAGATGCTGGAATGGTGAGGTACAAGGCACAGAGAAATACAATACTGAAGATACAGCAACGGTGAGGTACAAGGCACAGAGAAATACAATTCTGCAGCTGCTGGAATGGTGAGGTACTGTACTAAGCACAGGGGAAATACAATACTGCAGCTGCTGGAACGGTGAGGTGCAAGGCACAGAGAAATACGATACTGCAGATGCTGGAATGGTGAGGTACAAGGCACAGAGAAATACAATACTGCAGATACAGCAACAGTGAGGTACAAGACAGAGGAGAACTATAATCCAACAGCTGTGTCAGCCGAAATAGCTCAGTTGGGAGAGCGTTAGACTGAAGATCTAAAGGTCCCTGGTTCAATCCCGGGTTTCGGGACTTATTTATTGGGTCCCACTTTAGTGTGACTCTGTTACAGCCTGTGTTATTGGAGTTTGGAGTTCAATTGCAATGTCCTGTGTGAGTGAGTTTGTAATTCCTTCCACTGTGCACATGGGTTTCCTCCGGCTGTTCTGGTTTCCTGCCATGGTCCAAAGACGTACAATGAGTAGGTGAATTGGTATTTTAAATCGTCGCAAGATTAGGGTGTGGTTAAATCAGAGGTTCCAGGTCAGAACAGCTTGGTGGGCCAGATGTTCCTGTTCTTTGCTGTATCTCTCAATGAACTAAAATAAATAATATTTATTATCAGGTTACTGGCACCTTAAAACCAGTGGCTTCAGACAGATGGGACTTGTCAGCCGTGGTTGGCAGCTCATCTAGGAGAAAGACAACTCTGACCTCAAACCTGCACTACTTTGTGGCTACACCGACTCATGGGGAAGGCTTGAAGAGTAAACTTTCTTACTTACTGCCCTTTGTGCTTTTGGTGCTTAGGGCAGCAATGAAGGTCCCCCATCTCTGTCTGTACTGTCCCTCACAGATGTAGAAGGATTCTTCATTGCTGTTTATTAACAATTTCTTTTGACCAGTCAGGGTTGTTAGCTCAGAGCTGAACCCCCGATCCTGGTGGACTGGTGGACCACTCAGTCTGGCCTCTACACTTTGACCTGTTTGGCATGGGTGACCCTTCCAAGGGCCAAAGCATAAAGCCCTGACTCCAGCCAACGTAGCTCTCTGGGTCATTGAGGCATGCAAGCCCCCAAACCCAATGACAAGGCTGTGGTTCTCCTAGAGGTTGAGGGTAAACCCACAGGAAAACTCTGAAGCTGGAGTCCCTAAGGCAGTCCAAACGTTGAGTTCAATGCTGACTGGCAACCCCTGGGACACCACTCTATATTGGTCTCTGCTGTTCCTGTGGGTTCATCAGATCTGTGAAGAGGGGAGGCTGCTAATTGGTGTCCATTTTGTACTGTCCTGTCTTGTGTATCACATAGACAGCCAGGACACAACATCCACCATTGACCTTAACAAAGGCCCATCAATGGGTCAGTTCTACTGAGCTCCACATTCACTCTCACCCTGTTCCCTACCCTTTCCGTGACAGATTAATCCAGAGTACCTCCTTTAAATCCCTGCTACTTCTTACTCGTCAGATACTTATCCAGCTCTCTTCTGAATACTACAATTGAATCTGCCTCCATTGAAACCATTGCTCCATCTCCCAACAGGTTAACTTGCAGGTTGAGTCAGTGGCAAGGAAGGCAAATGAAACACTGGCATTCATTTCAAGAGGACCAGAATATAAAAGCAGGGATGTAATACTGAGGCTTTATAAGACATTAGTCAGACTGCACTCAAGTATTGTGAGCGGTTTTGGGCGCCCCACACAGACTTCCAATCTGCGCCTTGTAAGGCATGAAAATGCCCGACGCAGGCCTCTCATGGTCTGAGTCGATGTTCCCCTTTTGGCCCCTTACTTAACAAAAGATCTGCTGGCTTTGGAGAGGAGGCTCACGAGAAAGGTTCCAGAAAAGAAAGGGTTAATGTACGAGGAGCATTTGATGGCTCTGGGCTTGTACTCGCTGAAGTTAGAAGAATGGGGGTGGGGGGGAATCTCATTGAAACGTATTGAATATTTGAAGCCTAGATAGAGTGGCAGTGGGGAGGATATTTCCTATAGTGGGTGAGTGTAGGACCAGAGGGCACAGCCTCAGAATAGAGGGACGTCCATTTAGAACAGTGGTGAGGAAGAATTTCTTCCTCTTCCACAGAGGGCGGTGAATCTGTGAAATTCACTGCCACAGATGGCTGTGGAGGCCAAGTCATTGGGTATATTTAGAGCTCAGGTTGATAGGTACTTGATGTGTCAAGGTGTCAAAGGGTATGGGAGGAAGACAGGAGAATGGCCATTTGTGTCTGCTCTGCCTCTCTACCCCATTCTCCTGCCTTCTCCATGCTTCCATCAAGGCCTCTTCCTGCACTTGTTTCCGTTCTTCTTACAATGTCTGAGCCTGTTGCTGCATTACAACCTATTTCTCACCAGCAGCTATTGAACTTTCCCAATCCACTTGGGAACTTTTTTCCTTCTTTTGAACATTACCAGTCTGCCAAATTAGTTCAAGATTGTTTAATGTCATTTCCTGTACACAAGTGTGAAGGAGAACAAAATAATTGTTTCTCTGGATCTGATGCAGCACAAAAAAAACCAGTAAGATAAAGAACACAACAATAATAATAATAAAAAACACAATAAATATAAATATATAGGATAGAAATAGAAATATACATAGATTGATTGCACGTCCATAAAGTGACACTGGGCACAGGAGTGTCTGTACATAAGGTGACTTTACAGGAAATGGTAAAATTGTGGTGGTTGGGGGTGTGAAGGGGTGGGTTAGTGGGTGGAGGTGTCGATCAGCCTTACTGCTTGGGGAAAGGAACTGTTTTTGAGTCTGGTGGTCCTGGTGTGGATGGAATGTAGCCTCCTCCCTGACGGGAGTGGGACAAACAGTCTGTGAGCAGGGTGGGTGGGATCCTTCATGATGTTACTGGTCATTTCCCACCACCTTTCTGTATAGTATTTGTGTGTGTGTGTGTGTGTGTGTGTGTGTGTGTGTGTGTGTGTGCTCTTTATTTTATTTTATTTTTTGAGAGCTAAGACTTGCAGCACCAGGTTCAGGAACAGTTGCTACCCCTCAACCATCAGGCTCTCGATCAAAGGGGATAACTTCACTCAATTTCACTTGCCCCATCATTGAAATACTCCCACAACCAATGGGCTCAATTTCAGGGGCTCTTCGACTCAGGTTTTTGATATTTATTGCTTATTTATTTATTATTATTATTATTTCTTTTTCTGTATTGTCTTCTACACTCTGGTTGAATGCCCTAGTTGTGTGGTCTTTAATTGATTCTGTTATAGTTATTATTCCATAGATTTGCTGAGTATGCCCACAGGAAAATGAATCTCAGGGTTGTATATGGTGATGTATCCGTACTTTGATAATAGATTTATTTTAAACTTTGGAGAATGGAGAACCAGCACGCTAGCCTCCATCGGTCAGGAAATGGAGAATACCGTGTAATTCAGTGCATTCCCAAAGACCTTATAGGGGCACCATGGAAATGTGTTATCTAAATGTCTCATGGTTTGGTACAGCAACCGCTGTGCCCAAAGAAACAGCAAAAAGTTGTGGACACACCTTAGCACATCACGGAAGTCAGCCTCCCCTCCAGAGACTCCACACTTCTTGCTGCCTCAGTAAAGGGAGGGAACGTCCCTCCCTCCCCTCAGTAAAGCAGCCAGTATAATCAAAAATTTCATGCTCCCTGGACATTCTATCTCTGCCCCTCTCCCATCGGGCAGAAGATACCACAGCCTGAAAGCACGTGCCACCTGGCTCAAAGGCAGCTTCTCTCCCTCTGTTATCAGACTCTCGAATGAACCTCACATATTCTCCGTTTCCCATTATACCTTGTCATGACCTTTTGCACTGTATTTGTCTGTGTGCGTTGCACTTTCTTCTGCACTGCTCCACAATATTCTGCATTCTGTTTTTTTTCAGACTTCTCAAATCTAAATCAGAATCAAGTTTAATATCACTGGCATATGTCGTGTGTCCTGATGGAGGGTTTCAGCCCGAAACATCAGCTGTTTATTCAGCTCCATAGATGCTGCCTGACCTGCTGAGTTCCTGCTGAGTTTGTGTGTGTTACCCCGGATTTCCAGCATCTGCAGAATCTCCCGTGTTGTAAAATTCGTTGCTATGCAGCAGCAGTGCATGGCAACGTGTAATAATAAAACAACCTATAAATTACAATAAGAAATAAATTAAAATAATTTAATTAAATCATTAGTGCAAAGAGAGAGCAGAAAGAAGTGAGGCATCTCCTTTTGAAGATTTTTAAGGGTGAGAGGTGAAATATTTAATCCGAGGAAGAACTTCTTCACTCAGAGGGTGATGAGTGTGTGGAACGAGTTGCCAGTGCCAGTGGTGCATGCGAGCTCGATTTCAATGTCTAAGAGATGTTTTTATAGGTACATGCAGGGGGTATGGAGGGCTACGGTCAATGGGAGTAGACAGTTTAAATGGTTCAGCACAGACTAGATGGGCCAAAAAGCCTGTTTCTGTGCTGTACTTTTATATGGTTCGATTTCAACTTTAATTTCCTGCTGGAAGGAGGGGACCTGTGTAGTATTTCTGGATGAATTGAAGCCTGTCAGGAACTAATTGACCACGGTAAATGACTACAGAATCAGAATCAGACCGAGTTTGTAAATCTGGTGGGAGCAAAGGATGTTGAGAATGGTGAGGGTGGAGCGCCGTGGGGGGGACGTGGGACAGGTGGCAGAGGAGTGCCGGGGCAGGGGGGTAGCCCTGGTGCAGACTCACCCAGCCCTCAGACACCTGGTAAGGTCACTTGATTCCAAACAATTGGTTTATTGATCATTACAGAATGTCTCTCTGGTGCTTCCCACTCCCTCCCCTCTCCCTTCCCCTTTCTCCAACCATATTTCCCCTCTCCCTGCTCCCTCCCACTCTCAGTCCACAATAAAGACTCATATCAGAATCCGGTTTATCATCACTCACATATGCCATGAAATTCGTTATTTTTGTGGCCGCAGTACAGTGCAATACATAAAATTACTACAGGACTGTGCAAAAGTCTTAGGCACCCTAGTGGGTAAGACTTTTGCACGGGACTGTGTGTACAAGTACTGATTAGTCGTGATAAGCTTAAGTAGTAAAATAAGCAGTGCAAAAAGAGAAGTTAAGGAAAAGTAGAAAAGAGAGCAAAAGAATAGTGAGGTGGTGCCCATGGGTTCACTCCCCATTCAGAAATCCAATGACAGAGGGGAAGAAGTCTGCATGCACTCAGCCTATCCATACAAGGGTATAATGATGAGGCTTTTTAAGGCATTGGTCAGAGTGCACTTGGAGTGCTGTGAGCAGTTCTGGGCCCTTTATCTAAAAAAGGATGTGCTGGCATTGGAGAGGGTCCCGGTGAGGTTCACAAAAATGATCCCAAGAATGAAAGTGTTAACATATTAGGAGTGTTTGATGGCTCTTGTCCATGTGTGTGCAGTTTTGGGCTCCTTATTTTAGAAAGGATATACTGACATTGGAGAGGGTTCAGAGAAGATTCACGAGAATGATTCCAGGAATGAAAGGCTTACCGTATGAGGAAGGTCTGGCAACTCTTGGGCTGTATTCCCTGGAGTTCAGGAGAATGAGGGAAATATTCCAACTGTTAAAAGGCCTGAACAGATTAGATTTGGCTAAGTAAACGGTAGGGCAAGTGGGCATGACTTCAGGATTGAAGGACGTCTATTTAGAACAGAGATGCAGATAAATTACTTTAGTCAGAGGGTGGTAAATCTGTGGAATTTGTTGCCACGAGCGGCTGTGGAGACCAAGTCATTGGGTGCATTTAAAACAGAGATAGATTAGCCAGGGCATCAAAGGGTATGGGCAGAAGGTAGGGGAGTGAGGATGACTGGAAGAATTGGATCAGCCCATGATTGAATGGCAGAGCAGACTCGATGGGCTGAATGGCCTACTTCTGCTCCTATACCTTATGGTCTTAACACACCGGGGTTTACAAGAATGAGGGGAGATCTCATTGAAACCTATCGAATATTGAAAGGCCAACATTGAGTAGATATGGAGAGGATGTTTCCTACAGTGGAAGAGTCTACAACTGGAGGGCACAGCTTCAGAATACAAAGATGCTGCTTTAGAACAGAGGTAAGGAGAAATTACTATAGCTAGAGTGTAGGTGCCAAGGGACTTGGGAGTCATCGTGCAGGATTCCCTCAAGGTTACCGTGCAGGTGGCAAGGAAGGAAAATGCAGTGTTACCATTCACTTCAAGAGGAGGAAAATATAAAAGCAAGGATGTGACATCGAGGCTGTACCAGGCATTGGTCAGACCGCCCCTTATCTAAGAAAGGATGTGCTGGCATTGGACAGGGTTCACAAGAATGATCCCAGAAATGAAAGGGTTAATATATGAGAAGTGTTTGATGGCTCTGGGAATTACAGTTAAAGGAATCCGATTCCGAGAATCGAAGATCAGCTTTGTTAGCCCTCTATGTATTAGGAATTTGTTCTGGTGCGTTGGTCAGGTGCGACATGCAACAACAATCAACATTCAACAACTATAAAGAATTATGTAAAAGGTTAAGGTACAGATATGGAATAAAATGTGCATAAATATACAAGTACCTGTACGTAATCTGATTAACCTTTCTAGTGAGCCCCCCACTCCCCAGCCTCCTCTAACAATTACCTCAGCCACTGCACTTTAAACCGCTGTTTATAAACGCTGTTTACATTGTAAACACATGCTGGTATTTATGTATTTGTGCACATTTGTTGCACGTTGTGCCCATCAAGATTTTTCCTCTCAGGTTAGTGAGACTGTAGAGGTTATAGGTTAAGGGTAAAAGGTGAAATTCCAGATGATGGGTCTTGGCCTGAAATGTCGATTCTTTATAGAAACATAGAAAATAGGTGCAGGAGTAGGCCATTCGGCCCTTCGAGCCTGCACCGCCATTTATTATGATCATGGCTGATCACCCAACTCAGAACCCTGCCCCAGCCTTCCCTCCATACCCCCTGATCCCCGTAGCCACAAGGGCCATATCTAACTCCATCTTAAATATAGCCAATGAACTGGCCTCAACTGTTTCCTGTGGCAGAGAATTCCACAGATTCACCACTGTCTGTGTGAAGAAGTTTTTCCTAATCTCGGTCCTAAAAGGCTTCCCCTTTATCCTCAAGCTGTGACCCCTCGTTCTGGACTTCCCCAACATCAGGAACAATCTTCCTGCATCTAGCCTGTCCAATCCCTTTAGGATTTTATACGTTTCAATCAGATCCCCCCTCAATCTTCTAAATTCCAACGAGTACAAGCCCAGTTCATCCAGTCTTTCTTCATATGAAAGTCCTGCCATCCCAGGAATCAATCAGGTGAACCTTCTTTGTACTCCCTCTATGGCAAGGATGTCTTTCCTCAGATTAGGGGACCAAAACTGCACACAGTACTCCAGGTGTGGTCTCACCAAGGCCTTGTACAACTGCAGTAGTACCTCCCTGCTCCTGTACTCGAATCCTCTCGCTATAAATGCCAGCATGCCATTTGCCTTTTTCACCACCTGCTGTACCTGCATGCCCACTTTCAATGACTGGTGTATAATGACACCCAGGTCTCGTTGCACCTCCCTTTTTCCTAATCGGCCACCATTCAGATAATAATCTGTTTTCCTGTTTTTGCCACCAAGGTGGATAACTTCACATTTATCCACATTAAATTGCATCTGCCATGAATTTGTCCACTCACCCAACCTATCCAAGTCACTCTGCATCCTCTTAGCATCCTCCTCACAGCTAACACTGCCACCCACCTTTGTGTCATCCGCAAACTTGGAGATGCTGCATTTAATTCCCTCATCCAAGTCATTAATATATATTGTAAACAACTGGGGTCCCAGCACTGGGCCTTGCGGTACCCCACTAGTCACTGCCTGCCATTCTGAAAAGGTCCCGTTTATTCCCACTCTTTGCTTCCTGTCTGCCAACCAATTCTCGATCCACATCAATACCTTACCCCCAATACCGTGTGCTTTAAGTTTGCACACTAATCTCCTGTGTGGGACCTTGTCAAAAGCCTTCTGAAAATCCAAATATACCACATCCACTGGCTCTCCCCTATCCACTCTACTAGTTACATCCTCAAAAAATTCTATGAGATTCGTCAGACATGGTTTTCCTTTCATAAATCCATGTTGACTTTGTCCGATGATTTCACCGCTTTCCAAATGTGCTGTTATCACATCTTTGATAACTGACTCCAGCAGTTTCCCCACCACCGACGTTAGGCTTACTGGTCTATAATTCCCCGGTTTCTCTCTCCCTCCTTTTTTAAAAAGTGGGGTTACATTAGCCACCCTCCAATCCTCAGGAACTAGTCCAGAATCTAAAGAGTTTTGAAAAATTATCACTAATGCATCCACTATTTCTTGGGCTACTTCCTTAAGCACTCTGGGATGCAGACCATCTGGCCCTGGGGATTTATCTGCCTTCAATCCCTTCAATTTACCTAACACCACTTCCCTACTAACATGTATTTCGCTCAGTTCCTCCATCTCACTGGACCCTCTGTCCCCTACTATTTCTGGAAGATTATTTATGTCCTCCTTAGTGAAGACAGAACCAAAGTAATTATTCAATTGGTCTGCCATGTCCTTGCTCCCCATAATCAATTCACCTGTTTCTGTCTGTAGGGGACCTACATTTGTCTTTACCAGTCCTTTCCTTTTTACATATCTATAAAAGCTTTTACAGTCAGTTTTTATGTTCCCTGCTAGTTTTCTCTCATAATCTTTTTTCCCCTTCCTAATTAAGCCCTTTGTCCTCCTCTGCTGAAGTCTGAATTTCTCCCAGTCCTCAGGTGAGCCACTTTTTCTGGCTAATTTGTATGCTTCTTCTTTGGAATTGATACTATCCCTAATTTCTTTTGTCAGCCACGGGTGCACTACCTTCCTTGATTTATTCTTTTGCCAAACTGGGATGAACAATTGTTGTAGTTCATCCATGCAATCCTTAAATGCTTGCCATTGCATATCCACCGTCAATCCTTTAAGTGTCATTTGCCAGTCTATCTTAGCTAATTCACGTCTCATACCTTCAAAGTTACCCCTCTTTAAGTTCAGAACCTTTGTTTCTGAATTAACTATGTCACTCTCCATCTTAATGAAGAATTCCACCAGATTATGGTCACTCTTACCCAAGGGGCCTCTCATGACAAGATTGCTAATTAACCCTTCCTCATTGCTCAAAACCCAGTCCAGAATAGCCTGCTCTCTAGTTGGTTCCTCGACATGTTGGTTCAAAAAACCATCCCGCATACATTCCAAGAAATCCTCTTCCTCAGCACCTCTCCATGGATGCTGCCTGACCTGCTGAGTTCCTCCAGCATTTCAGAACATAAGACACAGGAGCAGAATCAGACCATTCGGCCCATCCCATCGAGTCTGCTCCGCCATTCCATCAGGCTGATTTATTATCCCTCTCAACCCCATTCTCTTGCCTTCTCCCAGAAACCTTTGATGCCTTGACTAATCAAGAACCTATCAAACACCTCTTTAAGTATTCCCTATGGCTCGGCCTCCACGGCCGTCTGTGGCAATGAATTCCACAGACTCACCACTCTCTGGCTACAGGCGTTTCTCCTCATCTCCCTTCTAACTGGACGTTCCTCTGCTCCGAGTCTGTGCCCTCTGGTCCTGGGACTCCACCACCTGAGGAAATATCTTCTCCATATTCACTCCATCTAGGCCTTTCAATGTTTGATAGGTTTCATGGAGATTCTGAATACTGTACATTGTGTGTGATGGAAGAAGAGCCTGTGGGGGGAACGCCTTCACTCAGAGGGAGGTGTGAGTGCGGAACGGGCTGCCAGTGGGAGTGGCGGATGTGGGTTCAATTGTCCGGGGGCGATATTTTCACAGAGAGTGGTGGGTGTGTGGAACATGCTGCCAGGGAGTGGTGGTAGAGACAGGTACATTAGACATTTAAGAGACTCGTCGATAAGCACATGGATGATAGAAAAAGGCTGATTATGTAGGAGGGGAGAGTTAGATTGATCTTGGAGTAGGTTAAAGGTTTGGCAGAACATTGTGGGCCGACAGGCCTGTCCTGTGCTGTAATTTTCTTTTATGTTGCATGTAATATTTAAGAGAAGTTTGGATGGTGTATGTTAAAGGACTGGAGAGCTATGGTGTGAGTTCAGAAAATTCAAAAGTTCATTTATTATCAAAGTATACAACTCTGAAATTCTTCTTCTCCAGGTAGCCATGAAACCAAGAAAGAAAAGAAAAGCAGCACGATCATCAGTCCCCAAATCCCTCCTCCCCACACAAAAAACAGAACAGCAACATCGACACCCCCCCAAAATCCCACTCCCTGCATAAAATAATGAACAAAAATGGCACACGCACATTGATCCTCCCAACACCCTCCTCCCCGCACAAAAAAACCCAAGAAAGATTGGGCAAGAAACAAAGAGTATGAAAAAAAGCTATACGACTGAAAATCTACAGTCCAAGTCCACATCCAAAACACAGAAAACCTGAGCAGAGTGGCAGACCGCTCCGTAGCAGAGCAATCAAAAGACAGGCAGCTGGCACTCACCCTCGTGTTTCCGTCCCCCTCGTCACTTTAATCGGCAAACACTGGAAGCTTTTATTGGCAAAATGGAGTCGAACATCAGCTCGCGCGCCGTCCCGTAGCCTTCTGACCGTGAGTGGTATTGCAACAGCAATTTTGCACTCAACGTCAGTAAGACCATTCAAGCAGCAGCAGGCGCGAAGCTATTTCCCACTTAGTCGCATTGACCTGAACTCACCTTGACCTTCACCTGGACTTCTGGTCAATATGGCATCTGGGTACAACAGCAAAAGGAGGTCCAGGGAACACACATCAGTCCTCCTAGAGGGATCAGAGGTGGAAAGAGTGAGCAATTTCAGGTTCTTGGGTGTCAACATCCCTGGAGATCTATCCTAGACCAATTACACTGCTGTAAGTACAAAGGCACAGCAGTGGCTATATTTCATTAGGAGTTTCAGGAGAATTGGCATGTCACCAAAGACTTGCAAATTGTTAGATGTACCGTGGAAAGTATTCTCACGGGCTCTGTCACTGTCTGGTATGGGGGGGACCACTGCACAGGGTCAGAAAGTCGCAAACTCAGCCAGCTCCATCGTGGGCACCAGCCTCCCCAGCATCGAGGGCATCTTCAAAAGGAGATACCTCAAAAAAGGTGTCATTCATCATGAGGGACCCCCATCACCCAGATCATGCCCTCTTCTCATTACTGCCATCAGGGAGGAGGTACAGGAGCCTGAAGACACACACTCAACATTTCGGAATAGCTTCTTCTCTGCCATCAT
The DNA here is from genome assembly GCF_030028105.1 of Mobula birostris. Classification (NCBI taxonomy): domain Eukaryota; kingdom Metazoa; phylum Chordata; class Chondrichthyes; order Myliobatiformes; family Myliobatidae; genus Mobula; species Mobula birostris. The sequence goes on from NC_092391.1 coordinate 53,750,989, forward strand.
CAGATTTCTGAATGGACATAGAACCCATGTACACTAAATAAATATTTTTTGCACTACTTATTTAATTTTATGTTTATACATATTTCTTATGGCAATTTATAGTTTTAAAATGATTATGTATCAATGATTTCTGTGAGATCGCGGTGCGTTCCAATGCAGTCGCTTCTATGGGGTCAACCAAAGGTGTTATTGTCTTTTTAAACATTTTTTTATGATTGGAAGACCTTCCTGGACATTAAGAACTTGAAAGCACTGCAGGTCTGCCCCATCAGCGGGTCGCTTGTTAGTGGAGAAACAGAAGGAGCTGGACTCGGAGCGCACCGTGGTGCCGTCTGCATCAGAGAGGCATCGGAGGAGTTGGCACCTGAAGGCAGTGCGCAGTCTGACAGCGATGGGCTCAGTTGCTTTTCTGGGGATCGAAAGACCCTGTAGGACATCGTTAATGTGGAATGCTGCAAGCTGATCCACTGGTTTATTGCCCAACGGTGGGGCCAGATGGTGGGGGGGGGGGGCTGCGTGACCTCAGCCTTAGTGATGACTAGGCCTCAAGCTGAGGTGTCGCCTGTTTACACGAGACCTGTCAAGAGCTGGGGCCCCCCCACCGAAGGTGGTGTGGTGTAGCATCCATTGATTGCTCCGCAGGACACAACCTGTATCATGTTCAACTCAGGGACGAGGAATATTTTCTGTCTGTATGACTGCTACCTTAAATGTTCCACATGTGCCTTGTGCTGTGTTTTGCACCTTGGCTCCAGAGTATTGCTGTTTCATTTGGCTGTATTCATATACAGTTGAATGACAAATTAAGTTTAAACATAAACTGCTGAGGCAGACAACGTATTTCAGGATGTACAGTATGCCAGTGATATTAAACCTTATTCTGATGAACTAAAGGGCCTGTTACAGTGCTGTATGACTCTGAACATGCACCATTGCTGTGCAGCAAGACACAGAGCAGTGATGCATGGCTTATGTGGTTGCACATCTGCCTACTGCACGATGTGCGGGTCCCGAGTCTCCCAAGCACCGACAATGCCGCCCAGCGACCAGTGCGCATGCTCAATCCCGCTCTGCCACCACCCCCCCCGCCCAGCCCGCACTCCCTGCCTAGTGCGCATGCTTGATCGCTCTCCCTTCCCTGCCGCACTCCCTGATGCGCGCATGTGCTCTCCTCTCCGCAGCGTCCGCCACGGAGGTGCGCATGCTCAGTCCTTACACTTACAGTCCCCTCCCCTTTCACTCCTGACAGCGGTGCGCATGCTCAGCCCCTCCACTTACATTCCCCCCCACATCCTCTGTAGCCTGAGGTGCGCATGCTCTCTGCTCGCGCGCCGCCGCGCCCTCCCACCTGCCCCAATAGTGCGCATGCTCGCTCCCGCCCCCGCGCGGTCGTGAGCGCGCCGGCCTGGGGAGTCACGTGGCGCAGGCGGCAAAAGGCTATTAGACGGTCGGGCGTCCATTTTGAGGGAGAGACTCTTCTGGAAGGTGGGCGCATGTGGTGGTTCCGTGTGTGATCCGGGTGGTGAGAGGCTTCAGGAACGTCGCCATCCCACCCCTCATTCCTTTTCAGGGATACCCTGCCGGTTTCGGACCCCGACACCCGCCGCCTCGGCTCGCTCTCGGCCTCGCCGCCGCCGTCGTTTCCCGCCGACCAGGGCCCAGCGCGCCTTATCAGGCCTCGGCGGCCCCGCCCGACCGCGAGCCTCTTTCATTCCCTCTCTTCCCGCTGCGGTAAATCTCCTCGGCTCCCTCCCTCCGGCTCCTCAAGGCCATCCCCGGAATCACATAGACAAAGGAGGGAAGTGGAGGCTCCGCGGCCTACATACACACCGGCGGCGGGTTTCCCGCGCAGCTTCGGCGCCTCCGCCCCTATCCCTCCTTCCCTATCCCTCCTTCCCTTTCTTGGTGCGCGGTGTGCGTGCGTGTGGGGGGTGGGGTGGAGAGGGCTCGGAGTCGGTGTGAAGGTTCAGGCCGGCGGCGAATCTTTGTTACCGGGGTTTGGGGGGAGAGGGAAGCGCGGGTTGCGCTCCCATATCGGCCGCTGCCTCACCGTCTCTGCTCTCTTTCTCGCTCTCCCTCCGGCAGCTACGAACCATGGGCGAACAGGGAGAACCTCAAGTTCAGTTCAAGGTAAGGGACGTTTTCCCCCTCCGGCTCTCCAAATCAGGCCTCTGGTACCCCACATGTCCCCACATCCTGTCCCGGCACCCGGCGATCTCCTCACGTCCGGGCATCATCCTGTCCCCGGCCGCCAGTGCCCGATAACCGAATTATATTAATACATAATAGTTAAATTAGTGCAATGATAAAAATATTGAGGTATTATACGTGAGTTTACGTTATTGACTTGATATTTTATGTGTTCTATGGGATGTATCAGAATCAGGTTTGATATCACCGGCTGTGAAGTTTGTTAACTTTGTGGCAGCAGTACACTATAATATATATATATAATAGTACAAAAATAAAAACGGTGGTAGTACATAATTATTGAGCTAATGGGTTCACATTGAGGTAATATTTTGTGTTTGAGATATATCATTCAGTTTTATAATCACTGGCATTTGTTATGAAAATTGTTATGCAGCAGTACATAATAACTAAATTAGTTTATGTAATTAAATAGTGCAAAAAGAGCCAAAAATAGTAGTGTTTCGTGGGTTCAATGTCCATTCAGAGGATGGCAGAGGGAAAGAAGCTGTTCCTGAGTTGTTGAATGTGTGCCTTCATCCTCATGGCACCAATGAGAAGAGGGCGTGGAATGTCCTGGGTATTTTTAATTATGGATGTTGTCCAATGTCTCTAAGAGCATTTTCTGTAGATCTTTTATTTAAATCAATAATCACCTTAACAGTATCCATAATCTATCAGATAAATACTATATCTTATTATTGGATTGAAAAAAGGTTAAAATATGTGGGGATAAGTTGGATTTTAATGAAGCATTTTGTTCAGTCATAGTCAGAATAAAAATTTAATATTACTGGCATATGGCCTGAAATTTGTTTTCTCAGCAGTACATGGTGCAAAATATTACTATGCATTACAATAAGTGTATGTAAAATAGTGCACAAGTAGGAAAACTGAGGTAGTGTTTATTAAATAGTTAAATTAGTACAGAAACAGGAAAGGAAAAAATTGTGTTCATGGGTTCAATGTCCATTCAGAAATGGATGGCAGAGGGGGAGGTGTTCCTGAATTGTTGAATGTGTGCTGTACCACCTCCCTGAATGCAGCAATGACAAGAGGGTGGGGGAAGTCAGGGCCGACGAGTAGTATCTTGTTCATAGTCTGTGCTGTGACTACGTGCTTATAGATACATCCCTGGTAATGTCAGCTGCTGGGTGACTGAGCCCCTCGGTGTTTTTCAGATTCTGTAATTTATAAATTCTTTGGCTTCTGATCTTATTGAGAGAAATTGAGCTGTGGCATGAGTGTGTGTGCAGTGTTTGATCAGTTCCTCCCTCCCCCCTCCACCAAGCTCACACCATCTGAAAGTTGCTGAAGATTGGGTCAGTAGTTAAATTAACTAGTCAAGTAGAATACACTAACCAGGTTGGTGTGACATTTTTAAAACTTTGCAGTAAACTATATATGACAATCAAGAAGTGAGCTAATGGAGAAATTGAATAGAATGACCTTCCAGAAACAGTAATGAGATAGTTCTTTTGACAATTATGAATATATTTGACTCTAGATTTGGCCTCATTTATTCCAGAATGATGTCTGTCGTGTTAATTAGGAAGAGGAACACTTCCTGGTTAACAAGTGTAGTCAGAGCAGATTTGCTCTGTAGATTGAGACTGGTCTGTTCTTTTAATATTATTTAATTCTGTTTCACTAAAAAAACTGAATTCTGTCACTTTCCTCCAGCTTGTACTTGTCGGAGATGGTGGCACTGGTAAAACAACTTTTGTGAAGCGCCATTTGACTGGTGAATTTGAAAAGAAGTATGTAGGTATGTATATTGACAATACTGTTCAATTTTTTTATACCCAAGCTAATTCACAGCTAGTCTGGCAGACCTGTGTCCATTTCCATGCCTTTAACCCTTTCTCAGGGCATGCAAGTTTTTCGCTTGTAATTAAGTTTTTTCCCTTAAAACTGATTCACTGCCCTTCTGGGGAGCACTCTACATCAGTTTCCTGCAGTTTTTAATGTCCTAAATTCTGTCCTTTTGACTGACTGGAACAAGTGACGACCATTTACTCACTTGGTCCTGCTGAGCTCTTCAGTGATTTGAACATGTGGCCATGTTACTGCTGCTCTGACAATCACATACGTTTCTCAAAAGCTGCTCTTGGTACCATTCTGATAAATTTAATGCCTTCACATTGGTAGTGTGCCGATGTGATTTGCTTTACAGATCACTCGAGTGCTGTACAGTTCTTCTCAGTCCCTGGATAATTCTTTTTGGCAGTATTCTCAATTGATTACTTCAAAGAGTTAAACAGATGTATTATTTGGTTTGTGCTGCTTTTTACTCTGAATAATAGCAGATTTCATCAACATTGTCGCTATACCAATCTATGCTGTCCAGAAACTGGAAGTCATTCTAGCTGTTTAATGCACTTTACATAAAAACAAGAGGGTATATAATAGAGCAAAAATTAGTGGGAAGTTAGAGGATTAGGAAGCTTTTAAAATCGAACAGAAGGAAACTAAAAACCCCATAACGAGAGAACAGATGAAATATGAAGGTATGTTAGCCAATAATATCAGAGATTGTTTTTTAGATTATAAAAAGTAAAAGATGAGAGTGGATACTTGACCACTGGAAACTGATGCTGGAGCGGTAGTAATGACAGACTGAAGTATTTTCTGTCAGTCTGCTGGAAGATGAGCAGAATGTCAGAAATGTGAGTATCAGGGCAAAAGTGAGTCTAGTTGCTATTACTAAGGAGAAGGTGCTTGGTAAGATGAAAGGTAGATAAGTCACCTGGATCAGATGGACTAACTTGTGAGTTCTGAAAGGTAGTGACCATTAGTAAGGATCTGTCAACAATCACTAGTTTCTGGAATGATACCTGAGGACTGGAAAGTTGCGGATATCACTCCAGCTCACAAGAAGGGAATGAGGCAGAAGAATGAAAATTATAGGTCAGTTAGCCTGACTTCACTGGTTGGAAAGATGGTAGAGTCCATTTATCAAGGATGGGGTTTGGGGTACTTGGAAGCATATGATAAATAGGCAAAGTAAGCATAGTTTAATTAAGAGAAAATTTTGCCTGATGAATCGGTTGGCATTTTGAGGAAAAACAAGACAGGCTAGACAAAAAAGAGCCAGTGGATTTTCAGAAGGCTTTTGACAAGATGCTGCTCACGACTCTTTAACAAGGTGAGAGCCAATGGTATTACAAGATAGGTAAATAGTATGGATGGAAGATTCACTGCCTGGCAGGAGGCAGAGTGGGAATAAAGCGTGCCTCTTCTGGTTGGCTGCTGGTGACTAGTGTTGCACAAGGGTTCGCGCACTTATTTTGGTCCCCTTTTTTATAAAAAAAAAAAAAGCTGCTATTGGAGAAGGTTCAGGGGAGGTTTTTGAGTGATCCCAAGAATGAAAAGGTTAAAATGTAAGGACTGTTTGGCTCTGGACCTGTACTTGCTGCCGTTTAGAAGAACGATGGGGGGGGGGGGGGGGGTTCCTTATTGAAAACCTACATATTGAAAGGTGCTCGATAGAATGGATATTTCCTATACTGGGGAATCTAGGACTAGAGGGCACAGCCTCAGAATAGAGAGAAATCTATTTGGAATGGTTATGAGAATTTCTTTCGTGCGACTGGAGGCTGGGTAATGGGGGTATTTAAAGTGGAGATTGATAGGTTCTTGATTAGTCAGGGCATCAAAAGTTAAGAGGACAATAAGGTTGAAAGGGGTAAGAAATTAGCCATGATGAAATGGCAGAGCCAACTTGATAGGCTGAATGGCCTCATTCTGCCTCTGTCTTGTTTTATGCATTGAATTCTCTGCAAAGTCAAGCCAAGAATTGTCAGTTGAAAGCCCAGATGCTCATCACATAATTGTAGGAGTGTGATGTTTATCTCCTTGTGATTTTGGAGTAATATTGTGCTTTTTGCTTTGCAGCAACTTTGGGAGTTGAAGTTCACCCATTAATATTCCATACCAACAGAGGAGCTATCAGATTCAATGTGTGGGATACTGCTGGTCAAGAGAAATTTGGCGGTCTCCGGGATGGTTATTATATTCAAGGTAAGAGTTCACATGATGCAACTCCTGACAGCCATAGTTTTGAGTATAACGCAAACAACAGGAATTCTGCAGATGCTGGAAATTCAAGCAACACACATCAAAGTTGCTGGTGAACGCAGCAGGCCAGGCAGCATCTGTAGGAAGAGGTGCAGTCGACGTTTCAGGCCGAGACCCTTCATCAGGACTAACGTTAGTCCTGATGAAGGGTCTCGGCCTGAAACGTCGATTGCACCTCTTCCTACAGATGCTGCCTGGCCTGCTGCGTTCACCACCAACTTTGATGTGTGTTGCCATAGTTTTGAGTATCTTAGGTTCTTACTCCCTGTTTCTTTTAACAGCTCAGTGTGCCATTATCATGTTTGATGTAACCTCACGGGTGACATACAAGAATGTGCCTAACTGGCATCGAGATCTGGTGCGTGTGTGTGAAAACATCCCCATCGTGCTGTGTGGCAATAAAGTTGACATTAAAGACAGAAAAGTGAAGGCAAAGTCTATTGTCTTCCACAGAAAGAAGAACCTCCAGGTATACTATCCTCATGATTTTTACTCTCGTTGGAGTTTTGTTGTCTGTGTATTACTGGATGTTTTAATGTTCCAACATCTATTCATCAGACATCTTTAAATTTTGAGTGGGCACTTTGATTTGGAAAAGATTTGATTCTAAAACTTTTCACTTGAACAATGTTTTTGCCATGTCTCCAGATAGGCTATAACATTTTATTGATATACAGCATGGAGCAGGCCCTTTGAACCATGCTGCCCACAACTCACCTAATAAATCCTAGCCTAATCACAGGACAGTAAGTGGTCTGTGGAAGGAAACCCATGTGGTCACGGGAAGAATGTACAAACTCCTTACAGGCAGCAGCGGGGCATGATCCCTGGTAGCTGTTGTGCTAACCACTACGCTGGCCATTAGAACATGGCTGTTGAGACTAAATTTTGGAAAAGCTGCTGTTTTGTGGATCTATTGAGGAATGATTGTGGGTTCATAAAGATGAAGTTGGTAAATTTTAAAATTGATTGTTTCTAGTTTGCTTTTACAGGCGTAATAGGGGAGAAAATTGGTTGTGATATACTCAAGGTTCGGTTGCAGTCAGGTGCAAGCTTGGGGGTGGAGGGTTGGGTAGGAGTACATAGAACATAGAATAGTACAGCACAGTACAGGCCCTTCGGTCACAATGTTGTGCCGACCCTCAAACCCTGCCTCCCATATAAGCCCCCACCTTAAATATAGAAGATACAAGCTGAGTCATAGATAGGTACAGTTCAGAAACAGATCCTCAGCCCATGCCGGACATTTGAACTGCCTACTCCCATCGACCTGCATCTTGACCATAGTCCTCCCATCCATGTACTTAGTCAAGGTTCTCTTAAAAGTTGAAATCGAGCTTGCATGCACCACTTGTGCTAGCAGCTTGTTCCACACTCTCACCACCCTCTGAGTGAAAAAGTTTCCCTTAATGTTCCCATTGGCCCTTTGTTTTGAAAGTTGGATATTGACATTTGTCATCTTGCTCTAATTTGTTTTGCAAATTGACATCAATTTGGGGGAAACATTTCAAAGTTAAAAGCTTATGTTCTGAGGCTTTTCAGTGCAGAGCATTTGCTTGGCAAACCTATGGTTGTGGCTTTACTCAGAAGTATAGCATATGTGGTTGGATGGCCTACAACTTGGAAGGTTGGTCTGCAGTTACTTAGAATTGACCACTGATTTGAATTTTGTCTGACCAGAAACAAACCACTGCTGTTATTGAATGCTGTTGGGAGTTAGTAGGTTCTTGTGGGATTCAGAAGGGTTATTGTCATAGTTTTTGGTATTATCCAGTTTGGGCATCAAGACTAAAAGTTCCAGGAAACTGAGAAATAGTTGGAATTTGTTGTCAGGTGGGAGCTAGGGAGATGATTTTGTGGAAAAATTGGGGGTAGACTTTTCAAATGTGATTGTGTATCAGTTTTTAGTTGATCTGTTTATAATTTGGGTTAATGTTACTGTTGCTCATTGGTTAAGTTTATCAGAAGGGAATGGTGCATTGCAGTTGGAGGCTGTTCATCCCATTTTGAAGGTGGGGAGCTCTGCTCTCTGCACACTGATATTTGCTTGCTTCCCTGCAGTACTATGACATTTCTGCCAAAAGTAACTACAACTTTGAGAAGCCGTTCCTGTGGCTTGCCAGGAAGCTCATTGGAGATCCCAACTTGGAGTTTGTTGCTATGCCAGCCTTGGCACCACCAGAGGTTCAGATGGACCCGGCACTAGCTGCACAATATGAAGAGGATCTCAAGGTACAGTATCTCTATCCTGAACAACTTTAATGTTTGTGGCTTACAGTACATCTGGCCTTTAAATGCCTGCAGGAAAACAATCCTGAAGTAGTATATGGTAACATCTGAACCCTTTGATAATACTTTTACCTTGAGTTTGTCAATGAGCTGAGATAGAACCTCAGTGCACCACTATGAAATGCCTTGCAGCGCATATCATGGTGTACACCTTGGCATATTAGCTTAATTGCTGTAAGGCATTTCATAGTGGTGCAGAAATTATCCCTAACACTTAAAATATTAGCCAAAAATATTTGTGGTTTGAAAGTAGAATCTGTTTATTGGTTTCTCAATAAAATGTTGAAGCACTTGGATAATCTTGATTGATGATCTTGGATTGATATTCTGGAGTAAAATGCCAATTTGATAGTCTCTGAATTTCTTGATGTTTGTCTCAGGATTTACTGATTCAGGTTGATCATAATCAGTATAAACTTACAAAAATAAACTGCAGAAGTACTGTGATTTGTAACGTTTTGAAATCTACAAAATCTTGAAACAAAAAATCTACATCCAATTTACAGTGTACTTGGATGTTTAAAAAATTGGATGTGATTAATGGCTGGCTGAATTCCTTTTGGAATAGGGCTACTTGGGGTTTTCTTTCCTATGTCTGAATGCAACCAGTGTCTAGTGAAATGCATTCTTCTACAATGTCTGCTTTTGTTTTTCATGCACCAGATTGCTCAAGACACTGCGTTACCAGATGAGGATGATGACCTGTGAATTGGTGGCTGGGGTCAAACACAGCAGCCTAGTTTTATAGGCAGCTGTCCTGTGATGCGGTGTTTGCCAGTTAATTAGAACAGCTTAAGTGCTTATAATCTTTAGGAGGCTAAAGGAGTTGAAATTGGAAGAGAATGCTGTGCGGTATGACCATATTCTTCACAATTAGATCTGTGTACTTGATACTAAAACTGTTGATAAACTGCAACATTTGAGTGTATGCATAATTTAATTTATGATACTGGTAAAATCACGATACATCGTTACAAGTTGTATGTTAATGTCATTCCTACTTTTGTTAACCTTTTTTGTTTAGATCATACAGTTGTGATCTTAATAAAGTTGTATTCCAAATGACTCCATGAATTGTGGCATTAAAGTGCTCGGCATTACTTCCAATGTTCCGTGTTTTTAACCTGTATTTAATCTACCAACCTTAGTGGTGCTTGCAAGGTTACTTTTCTAGTAGTGAAAGGAATTCACATGGAGGGTAACCCTTGTCACTAGTGGCTATAGTAACCAACCAATCCAGTACACACTGACTTAAGCTGTTGAGGTTTTAGGTTTTCCAGCAATTTCTCAAGTAATAATTCCTCACTGCAGTTTTGAAATGGTCGATGCTGAAAAATATACAGCCAATAGCAATTGCTGGAGTTTTGTTTATTTTAGAAATACAGTGCAGAATAGGCCCTTCCAGATGTTTAAGCTCTGTTGCAAGCACCCCACCATTGTAACCCTATTACTCCTTTGCCCAACTCATCTGTGTTGCTCAAAGGGCTAGTCTCATCAGTTCATCAGTCTAAGCCTTTCCTGTACAGTCAGCCCTCTCCGTGGATTCAACCAATCGCGGATTAGGATTGGGGAAAAAAAACCCGGAGGTTCTCTCTCCAGCACTCGTCGTTTGAGTATTGTTTGCCTCGCGTCTCATTCGGTCGCTACTTGTGTTATGTGCAACCTTTGTTTCTGTGGAAAAAATGGCTCCTAAAAAGCAATTAAGTGGTCAAAGCAATTCCTCAAAGGCTAAGAGGGAGAGTAAAGTACTGTGATCTAGAGATGATTAAAGTATTACTCGTTTGAGCATTGTTCGTCTTGCATCCTGTTCGCTACTTGTGAGTGGGGGGGGGAGTTTAAGGCTGGTATGGGACGACTGGCTAGCTATGTAGAGCGCTACAGCCTCAAACTTAAAGATCATGAGAGAATTTGCATCAGCTGATGTTGAGGCAGCATCAGCGTTCCCAGAAGAGCTACGATGGCTGCGTCTGTACTGAGCATGTACAGACTTTTTTCTTCATTCCCTAAACAATACAGTGTAACAACTATTTACATCGCATTTACATTGTATTGGGTATTATAAGTAATCTACAGATGATTTAAAGTATATGAGCGTAGGTTATTATGCAAATACGCCATTTTATATATGGGACTTGAGCATCTGTGGAATTTGGTATCCATGGGGGTTCCTGGAACCAAATCCCCACTATGGAGGGCCAACTGTACCTGCTTTTCAATGTTTAGATATACAGCACAAAATATACTGGACCACCCAACAACCTACCAATTTAACTAGTCTAAATGGGACAATTTACAATAATCAGTGTACCTAATAACCTGTAGGTCTTTGGACTATGGGAGGAAATGAACACACAAAGGAAACTGACGTATTTCAGAATTGTGTTTAATATGATGGGCATATGTCTTGAAATTTGTGGGGTAGCAGTATTTTGCAATAAATAATTCATTTTTTCTAATAATATATTAAACAGTTAAATAGGTAGTGAGGTAGTGTTCATTGTCCATTCAGAAATGGGAGTGGGGAAAAAGCTGTTCATTGTGTTCAGTCTCCTGTACCTCCTTCCTGATAATAGTAATGAGAACATGGTGATGGTGTACTTGATGGATGCTGAGGCATCGCTCCTTGTCTTGGATACTGTGGAAACAATATATACTGTGACATACCAGACTCCCAAGAAATAGCTACTGTGCCTTAGTAGCTGCATTGTTAGGTTGGGCCCAGGATAGATTCTTAGATATTGACCATTGGCAGAACATAGGGATGACTTAGAGGTGATGCCAGAATTGAACTCTGAACTCTGCCACCCTAAGCTGTCATAGTATCACATTAATGGCTACACTCCATGATACTCCATAGGTGAAGGGGTCAGAATCTGAATTTCAGAAATGGATCTTCAGGCAGGGGTCATATGGGTTTGATAATGTTTATTTTGGAGGGAATTGGAAGTACAGTGGTTGGCTTCTTTATAGCTGGGAGGGTAATTAGTGCTGCTGCTGCAAAGACAAATTTCATGACACATGCTGGTCGTATTAAACCTGATTCTGAAACGTGTGCTGTTTCCTCCTATAGTCAGGAGTTGAATACCAAAAAAGTAACCAGGATATGGGATACAATGGAGATAGATAAGGCAATAGGATAGTGGTAGGGGATTTCAATATGCCGATGAGGGAAAATCATGTTGGAGCTGGATCCCAAGAATAAATTTGTAGACTATCTACAAGATAGGTTTTTAGAGCAGCCTGTGGATGAGCACACTAGGGAACAGCTGTTCTGAATTGGGTGTTCTGTATTGAATCAGATTTGATTAAGGGAGCCTTTGATAGTATTCATCCTGCAGTTAAGGAGAAGATCTAATCAGGTGTATCAGTATTACAGTGGAGTAAAAGGAGAGAGGAGCTGGCCAAAGTTGATTTGGAAGGGGACACTAGCAAAGATGATGGCAGAACAGAAATGGCTGGAGTTTCTGGGAGAAATTCAGAAGGTTGGAGGATAGATAAATCCCCAAAAAAGTAGTTTTCTAAGAGCAGGATGATAGCCGTGGCTGATGAGGGAAGTCAAAGACAGCATAAGAGCAAAAGAGAGGGCATATAATGTAGCAAAAAAACAGGGAAGTTAGAGGATTGGCAGTTTTTTAAAAACCAACGGAAGGCAACTAAAGCCATAAGGAGAGAGAAGGACAATAATATCAGAGGATACCAAAGGTATTCTGAAATGTATTAATAGTAAAAGGCAAGGGTGGATATCAAACTGCTGGAAAATGATGGTGGAGAGGTAGTTAACTCGGATAATGAAATGGTTGTGTGTCGGTATTCATTATAGAAGTTATCAGCAGTATGCCAGAAATTAGTGCTGGGGCAGAAAGTGAGTGCTTTTGCTATTTATTACTAAAGAGAAGGCACTTGGGTTTGGATTGGGAGAATGGGCAAAGGAGTACCAGATAGAATATAATGTATGGGTTGTCTACATTGTAGAAAGAATCAAAGTGTAGTATTTGGTGTCAATGTAGCATAGAACAGTATTGCACAGAAACAGCCCCGTTGGCCCATAATAATGTGCTGAACCAATTAAATTACTAATCAATGGTTCAAAGGTTTATGTACTATTAAAGCATGTATGCATATACAACTCTGAAATTTGTCTTCTCCAGATAGCCACAAAACAAATCATGAAAGTTCTGAGAGGAGCATCAAACCCACCTCACCCCCTTCACACAAAAGAACAGCATCCTGATCAACAGCCCCCCCAAAACCCCCTCCTATGGCATAAGATGGAACAGGAACATCAACCCCCAAATAACCCCTCCCCCACACAAATACTAACAGAACATCAACCCCCAAACACCATCCTCTCGTACAACAAAACAGAAAAGGAATGAGCAATTAAAAAAAAGTACAGAATATAATACATGATATCATTCTCTGATATTCATTGAAAGAGACACCACATGAGTGTAGAGGCCTGCCACAGTGATCCACACAGCGATAGGCCGCTCATAGAAACCTCCAGCAGCAATCAAAAAGAAGATAGTTGGCGCTGAAGTTGTGCTTGCTATCCACATTCTTCTTGATGTTTCACTTCTTTGACGCTTTAACTGGTGAAATGGAGTATTGGCCTGTGCTCACTTCCCGGAATCTTGGAGACAGCAAAGAGCTGGATACTTAAACATCTCCAAAGTGTAAATCGCAGGCTCTTAGAGTCCCATTAACACATTTAAAGTGGAAAAACAGACATAAGAGAAGTTCGATGGCTCCATTTAATATCAGAGAATGTATACAGTATACAACCTGAAATTCTTACTCTTCACAGACATCCGTGAAAACAGAAGAGTACCACAAAGAATGGATGATAGTAAATATTAGAGCCCTAAAGTCCACTCTCTGTCCTCCCATGCACAAGCAGCAGCAAAGCATCAACCCTCCCCTGCCCCACCTCCACTTATTCCAGCAGAAAGCACAAGGACCCACAACCAAGCAAGCAAGCAATTGCAAAGCAACCAAAGAGAAACCATGATCTGCAGTCCAACAAAAACTAATTGTTCACCTGACAATTCAGCATGCCATAGGCTCTCTCTCCCTAATAAAGGAGGCAGGGAGGTGTCACCACAGCGAAAGGGGAGACCAATGAAAACAAATAACCTGCTGTTTTACGATGCATCACCTTTATTCCAAGCTCTCTGACTTGAGAGTCAGCAGCAAACTTTCCCTCACCATTGAGAGAGGAAGAGAGAGAGTGATTCCCTGATCTGTTGTGATGTTAACTTTCTCCCGTGACACCTCGGTCAGCGACACCGGCGTGGAATGCACAGGGCTGTAGAACCTTGCCCTGCACATCTTCCACGATGCATCCTTATTATATTGAAAAATGGCCGGTCAGTGAGCTGTGGGAATAGGAAGCACCGCTGTAAAGAACTGCAGTTTGAGTGCACCTGTAGATCACGGACTCTGACAGAACTACATCCACCTTGAAAAGGAAAACAAATGACATTAAAAGAAAGAAAGAAAGCTGTTTCGCAAATGAGCTCGAAGAAATCTGTCAGATAGCTAACTAAACTAATCTACACACTTCCATATCCTTCCATTTCCCTCACATTCATGTGCCTATCTACATATCTGTTGTTAATGTATCTACCTCTACCACCACAAGTTTACTAACCCTAACTGGTACATCTTTGGAATGTACCGTGGAGAGCATTCTAACTGTCTGCATTACCTTCTCCTTTGGGGTGGGGGGATGCTACTGCCCAGAATTGGAAAAAGTTGTAAACTCAGCCAGCTCCATCATGGGCACCAGGGAGTGATGCTTTAAAAGAAATGGCACCCATCATTAAGGACCCCCATCACTCTGGACCATCATTGTTGCCATCAGGGAGGAGATATAGGAGCCTGAAGACACACACTCAATGATTCAGAAACAGCTTTTTCCTCTCTGCCATCCGATTTCTGAATGGACATTGAACCCATGAATACTACCTCACATCATTTTTTCTCCTTTTGCACTATTTATTTAATTTAACTTTTTAAATATATAAATATATATACTGTAATGTAGTTTTTTATTACATTGTACTGCTGTTGCATAACAACAAATTTCATGGACATTTGCCAGTGATATTAAATCTGATTCTGATTCCGAAGCTGGAACACCCGGATGAAAAGCACGCAGTACACGGGGAGAATGTACAAACTCCTTATAGACAGTGGCGGGATTTGGATGCTGATCGCTGGTGCTGATCCAGTGCGCTGGATTGGGGTGTTGTGTAAAATTAGACTACCATCAGGCAGGGGTACAGGAGCCTTAGATGCCACATCACCAAAGTTCAAAGTAAATTTATTATCGAAGTACATATATGTCACCATGTACAAACGTGAGATTCATTTTCTTGTGGCCATTCATGGTAAATGCAGAGAAATACAATAGAATTGATGAAAGACCACACCTAACAAAACCGGACAACCAATGTGCAAAATGCGGCAACTTATGCAAATACAAAACCAATAAATAAATAAACGAATAAATAAATAACACTGAGAACATGAGATGAAGAGTCCTTGAAAATGAATTCATCGGTTTTGTAATCTGTTCAGAGTTGTGGTGAGTGAAGTTATCCACACTAGCTCAGAATGAGTCTGTAGGTTGTAGAATCAGTTCAGTGTTGAGGTGAGTGAAGATATCCACGCCGATTAGGAGTCTGATGGTTGAGGGGTAATAATTGTTCCCGAACCTCATGGTATGAGTTCTGAGGGTCTTGTACCGCCAGGAAGGTGGCAGCAGTGAGAAGAGAGCATGTCCTGGGTGGTGGGGGTCCTTGGTGATGGATCACAAGACAAGACTAGACAAAGGAGCAGAAGTAGGCCATTCGGCCCATCGAGTCTGCTCTGCCACTCCACCATGAGCTAAACTATTCTCCCATCTGCCGGCTTTTTCCCCATATCCCTTCATACCCTGACTAATTAGGGTGGTGCAAATTGGATGCTGCTTTTCATGTAGAAGTTCTCAATGGTGGGAAGGTCTTTTCCTGTGATGGACTGGGCCGTATCCACTACTTTTGTAGGATTTTCCATTCAAGGGTGGTGGTGTTTCCGTAACAGGCTGTGATTCTGCCAGTCAATATACTCCCCACCATACATCACTCCTGCAACAAGAGGGAGATCCACAGCTCGCTGTTTCAATGTTACAGTGTTCTTTCTCTGAGCCCCCGACTCAACGACCAGCAGACTATCACTCACTATCAAAAGAGAGAAAGAGGATTGCTTGAGTGCAGGGGCCTTCTTCCGACAGCAGCGCACACCGCTCGCTGTCTCAATGTTTCTTCCAGTCTTCGGCGATGCTTCTGTCAGCGACATTTGTGAGGAACCGGGTTGTCCACGGGGCAGCACCCGGAAGGCGCATATCTTCCGGGCTGTAGCTAGAGATATCGTATGGCCAGGACAACCGGTGAGTCCCAGAATGAGAACTCACCATCCATGAGAACTACAGCTTGAGCTGCAGCTGTAGATCAGGGACTCCGATAAGAACCCAGCCACCTTGAAAAGAAAATACATGAGAAAAGAAGAATAAGCTGTTGCATGGTTAATGTGCGTGGAGCGTTTGATGGCTTTGGGCCTGTACGCACCTGAGTTTAGAAGAATGAGGGAGAGATCTCATTGAAATCTCTTGAATATTGATAGGCCTTGATAGAGTGGATATGGAGAGGATATTTCCTACAGTGGAGGAGTCTAAAACCAGAGGACACAGCCTCAGAATAGAGGGACATCCATTTAGAAAAGAGTTGAGGTGAAACTTCTTTAGCCGGAGGGTGGTGAATCTGTGGAATTCATTTCCACAGATGGAATCAAGTTAATAGGTATATTTAGATTAGTAAGTTATGGGGAGAGGGCTGAAGAATGGTGTCGAAGAGGGATAAAATCAGCCACGATGGAATGGTGGAGCAGAATTGATGGGCTGAATGGTCTAACTCTGCTCCAGAGTTTGGTCTTACCAGACACTTGATTCAAGCCCTCAGTGAATTCTATCAATTCAAGTCAAGTTTATAGTCATTTAACAATATACACGTATACTGGCAAACAAGACAACATTTCTCTGGGTCAGGGAATAAAGCACAGTGGTACACAGAACACATATATAACACACAATAACTTAGGAAAGTAAAAATTAGATCTACAAATGAATTGCACGTAGATAAAGTAAAGGGCATAAATTAAATATTGTAAGGTATGGAACAGATTAACCAGTGACACTTTGAATGCAATACAGCAGGGAGTTCAGGAGCTCAATGACCCAAGGGAAGAAACTGATTCCCATCTTGGCCGTTCTTGCGCATTACAGGCCCTTGGGCCCACAATGCTGTGCGAACCATGTAACTCACTCTAGAAGCTGCCGAGAATTACTCTACTGCATGGCCCTCTAGTTTTTATCCAGGACTCGCAAGGGTGACAATAGTGAAAACTGGGAGGGAGCTATTGGCATAATGAAGGGAGCCAGGACCAAGACCAAAATTTACGAAGGACAGTCAGGTATGGAGGACCTTCATTGCTGCCCTAATCACTAGCGGCATAACGGCTAGTAGGTATGTATGTGGAAGCATATAGTGAAACGTGTCATTTGCTTTAGCAATCAACACAACCTAACGATGTTACTTTCTCGTGACAGTGCTCCATGTAAATACGCTCAATGGTGGCGAGGGCTTTACCTATGATGGACTGGGCTGTGTCCACCATTTTGTATAGACTTTTCCATTCCTGGGCATTAGTCTTTTCGTACCAGGCTGTGACACAGCCAGTCAGGACGCTCCTAACTATACAAGTTCTGAAATAACGTGCGGAATCTGCGCAAACTTCGAAGAAAGTAGAGCGGTGTATGTCTGCTCCCTTTGTAGATGTTTAGAGAATCCTTACATGAAAAAAAAAGTCAGACTACCAGAGGGACTCGGGGGTAGGAGGAGTCAGGCACTGAGCTCAGAAAATCACTCTCCCTCCTGTCGCACAGGCCATGGAGATGGTGATGGAAAGTAGACAGGTTTGTGTGTCTGGTCTCTGATCAGCTTGATGGCGGTGGAAGCATTGTCAGTAATGGGTCTTCCTTGCTCTTGGTGACTGGCCGCTGCCTCGCTTCAGTTCTGCCACCTTGATTTGCCTCCGAGTCCAAAGGGAAGTTACAGACTTCAGTGAATTCTATCAATTCAAGTCAAGTTTATAGTCATTTAACAATATACACGTATACTGGCAAACAAGACAACATTTCTCTGGGCCAGGGAATAAAGCACAGTGGTACACAGAACACATATATAACACGCAATAACTTAGGAAAGTAAAAATTAGATCTACAAATGAATTGCACGTAGATAAAGTAAAGGGCATAAATTAAATATTGTAAGGTATATTGTCTCGCGTTGATCGTTTACCAGAAAAAGAGTGACAAGTTGTTTTCCTTGTTTTATCGGCCACCGCACATAAGTCACTGAGGTTCCCCAGTGCCAACTTAAACCAGAAGATATAAGTTTTTTTGGGTACCTGCACATGTGGGTGTATCGGAATGAAAGGGCAGATGTTACAGCAAAATAGGCACTTACTATGTCAGAGGTACAGTAGATATTACAGTCAATATAGGAAAGTATGAAGCCAAATCTTATATTAGGTTGGCTGGATTTGGGAAATGGCTGAAATTGTGGGAGAGGAGTGGGACAGGGAGGCTGTATTACAATATGTTTCCATCAGTTCATGGGAGGCACCCTTTAGGAAGGAATAGGAGAGAAGATGTGTGGTTGGCGAGACTGAGGTTTGGACATAGGGGTTTGCATTCCACTTTGGCACTCGTTGGTAAGAGTGGGAATGAGTGGTGTGATTTTCATAAGGTCCCAGAGACAGTGGAACATGTGATCATGGTGTACCACAGATATTCTTTGGACGTAGAGGCAATTATTGGGTAGATCTGGGGTGCTGAGGTTGCAGAATATTCCGGCACTTGAGGTGGGGATAGTTAAGTCATGTAGGGCCCTGGTGAACTTTTTAGTTTAAAACAGGCTTGGAAGGGAAGATCTGATCCCTGTCACACTCCATTACAGAAGGTGGTGCTATAACACCTTCCTGACAGGCGTGAGCTGGCGTTAGCGCTAAAGGAGAAAGAAGAAGGTGGAAGAAAGGGGAAGAGTAGGGGTAGGTGAGGAGAAGAGGTAAGAGGCCAGAGTGGGGAATTGGAGAAGAGGGAAGAAGGAGGGTGAAAAGTTGCTAGAAGTTGGAGAAATCAATATTCATGCCATCAGGTTGGAAGCTACCCAGACAGAGTATGAGGTGCTGCTCCTTCAACCTGAGGGTGGACTCATCGTAGCAGAGGAGGAGGCCGTGGACCGACATGTCGGAAGGGGAATGGCGATAGGAATTAAACTGATGGAAGAATTGGGAAGGGTCTGGTCAGGCACTGAGCACAGCAAGCCTCTCTCCCTCCTGTGGCACAGGTCACTACAATGCTGTTGCAAGGGTTCTCACCCTGGGATCTTCAGACCCCTTGCTTAATGGTATTGGCCCATGGCATAAAATAAGGGTTGGGAACAGCTGTGATGTTGGGAAATAGATGGGGTTTGTGTCTGTGGATTGATGGGGGGTGGTGGCTGGTGACTGCGATGCCCGCGATGGACAGCAGATGGTGGCATTGCACAAGGAACCACCACCTGCTCCTTAGCTCCGCTCTCCGTGCACCTCCGATCCGTCTCAGAATTATTTTTCACTTTGCTCTTCCTTATATTTTACTGGTGAGCTTCTCTCACTTGCAGTTTTTTTCCCCTAGCTTTTCCTGTTTCTTTTCATGGCTTTTCTAGTCCATGTTGAAATATTATTCTGTTTAGTCGCATTGTCCTGCAATTTTTTTCCCTGCATTTCCGCACACTGTCACCAATATGCATTGAAGTAAAGGCTACCAGTTATGTAGCTCTGTCCTGTGTCCCAGTGGTCGTCCGTCATGACCGACGGTGACAGGAGACCTGTGTGAGAGAGTTTTTAAAGTTGCACTCTCTCTGCTCTATATTTGATATTTCAGTAATATTCGAGCAATCTTCGACCTCGGATGTCGAGGAGAGGGGAGGGGTTTGGTGTGTTTTTCCTTGAGTGGGTTCCATGGTTTCCATGTTTCATGGCTATCTGGAGAAGATGGATATCAGGGTTGTATACTCCATACATACTTTAGTAATAAATATACCTTGAATCTTTGAATCCTAAATGAGATTATAGATTAGCTTTATTGTCACATGTACAGTACAGTGCAAAAGTCTAAGGTACACACACAAACATATACATACATACATATATATATATAAAATACATATACATATATATATCAAATTAGAGTGTCGAAGACCTTTGCACAGTACTGAAGGAATTTTATGTATTGCATTGTACTGCTGTCGCAAAAAAACCCACAAATTTCATGGCGTATTTGAGTGATGATAAAGCTGATTCTGGTACGGGTCTCTGTTGTGGACTGAGAGTGGGAAGGGGGCAGGGAAAGGGGAATCATGGTTGGGAAAAGGGGAAGGGAGAGGAGAGGGAGTGGGAAACACCAGAGAGACATTCTGTAATGATCAATAAACCAACTGCTTGGTGTCTCAGGGCTGGGTGTGTCTGTGTGTTGGCACCCGCATCCCCCTCACCCTGTCTCTGCCACCTGTCCCACGCCCCTCCCACGGAGCTCCACCCTCGCCATTCCCACATCCCACGGAGCTCCACCCTTGCCATTCCCATGTCCCACGGAGCCTCATCCTCGCCATTGCCACATCCCACGGAGCCTTATCCTCGCCATTCCCACATCCCACGGAGCTCCACCCTCGCCATTCCCACGTCCCACGGAGCCTCATCCTCGCCATTCCCACGTCCCACGGAGCCTTATCCTCGCCATTCCCACGTCCCACGGAGCTCCACCCTCGCCATTCCCACGTCCCACGGGGCTCCACCCTCGCCATTCCCACATCCCACGGAGCCTCATCCTCGCCATTCCCACATCCCACGGAGCCTTATCCTCGCCATTCCCACATACCACGGAGCTCCACCCTCGCCATTCCCACATCCCACGGAGCCTTATCCTCGCCATTCCCACATACCACGGAGCTCCACCCTCGCCATTCCCACGTCCCACGGAGCCTTGTCCTCGCCATTCCCACGTCCCATGGGGCTCCACCCTCGCCATTCCCACGTCCCACAGAGCTCCACCCTCGCCATTCCCACGTCCCACGGGGCTCCACCCTCACCATTCCCACATCCCACGGAACTCCACCCTCGCCATTCCCACGTCCCACGGGGCTCCACCCTCACCATTCCCACGTCCCACGGAGCCTCATCCTCGCCATTCCCACATCCAACGGAGCCTTATGCTTGCCATTCCCACGTCCCACGGGGCTTCACCCTCACCATTCCCAACATCCTTTGTTTCTGCCAGATTTACAAACTGTTTTTGCTCTACATTGACAAATACAGTGCTGTGCAAAAGCCTTAGTCACCCGAGCTATAATATATGTGCCCAAGACTTTCAACAGTACAGTACATTGAAATATGCAGTAAAATGCATCATTTGCGTCAATGGCCAACACAGCCCAAGGGGGTGCTGAGCAGCCTGCAAATTTCACCAATATAAAACTCACCAACTCTTATCCGTACGTCTTTGGACTTAGGGAGCTTCCGGAGGAAACCCACACCATCACGGGAGAATGTACAAACTCCTTACAGACAGTATTGGGGATTGAACCCTGATGTTGGCCAATACGATATTGTGCTGTGCCGTCAAACAGTATGTCAGGCTTCTGAGCTGTTCCATATGTCCCCAGAGAGGTAGGAACGAGGCTCAGGGAAAACAATTACAAATGTTTTGGCAGGAGGATTGGATTACAAATGGAGAGAGAAATTTTCAAATCAATAAGTTGTTAGGTTCCTGAATGGGCCATTATATTCTGGAATGGGCTGTTATATTCTGGATTGAGCTATTATTGAATTGAATTGAATTGAATGATCTTTATTGTCATTATACTTAGGTACAATGAAACTCCGTTTGGCTTCCTCTCAGGCAATTAAATAAAGTGGTAGATAAAAACAAGACAGTAATAGAAAAACAGTATTAAATAGATAAGTGGCAGGAAATAAGTTGCAGCAGTACCAGAATATCACAGTAATGCACAAAGTGCCATTACTGCAAGTATTTGAGTACTTAATATTCAGAATGAACCATTATATTCTAGTACAGCTGTTATGTTCTGGATTGAGCTGTTATATTCTGGTACAGGCTGTTGTATTCCAGAGCAGACTGTTATATTCCAGAATGGACCGTAATATTCTGGTCTGGGCTGTAATATTCCAAAAAGGTCTTAATATTCTGGAACAGGTTGTTATATTCCAGAACAGGCTGTTATTCTGGAACAGACAGTTATATTCTGTCACATGCATTCTCAGAGGCTGGATTCAGGAGTAACTTTCAACAAGAAATTGGTAAGCGGTTGGAATAGATGTTTGTTTAGGAGTGGAGTGATTGGGTCATACCTGGCCCAACTCCAAATATCTCATTAGCTAGTCAATCAACGAAGGGACTGAAGTGAGTAATGAGTTTGTTTTCCTTCTTATTCAAAGATGTAGCTCTCTCAATCTCTGAATCTCTGCCGGTCTTTGAACGGGAGAGAGACTTTGGTGGGAGAAGGCTAGGACTTTATTCCTTACAACACAGAAGATTGAGAGGAGATTTGATAGAGGTGTACAGAATTATGAGGGGTATAGATATGGTAATTGTAAGCAGGCTTTTTCCACTGAGGTTGGGTGGGACTACAACCAGAGGTCATGTGTTAAAGGTGAAAGGTGAAAAGTTAAAAGGAGCATGAGGGGAAACTTCTTCATCCAGAGGGTGGTGGGAGTGTGGAACGAGCTGCCAGCACAAGTGGTGCACACAAGCTCGATTTCGACGTTTAAGAGAAGTTTTGGTTGGGTACATGGATGGCAGGGGTATGGAGGGTTATGGCCCTGGTGCAGGTCAATGGGAGTAAGCAGTTTAAATGGTTTGGCGTGGACTAGATGGGCCGATGGGCCTATTTATGTCCTGTACTTTTCTATGACTATAACTCTACATTTCTATCTTGAGTAATTTTTATGTTCCTTCTGTGCTGCATAACTGTAGACTGCCTGTCCGTGCTCTTCAGGTGAGATGCCTCCATCTGAGATTCAGCGGTACGCAGTGTCTTCGGCGGAGGGGAAAACAGCTTTGTGGTTACTGCACTGACACAGCTCTCCTTCGCCGTTGCTGGCTGGGTCTTGTTTACTGCATTCCTGGATGTGTATTGGACCCAAATGCTGCATGGCTTCGATAATATTAGAAAATAGAACACATTTCTGATTCGCATTCAGACTTACCACGCGTACATTGGAACGCGCGGTGAAACGCGTCATTTGCATTAACAAGCAACACAACCCAAGGTTGTGCTGGGGGCAGCCCGCAAGTGTCGCCACACATTCCGGCTGAACGTGGTATTCCCACGATACTCAGCAGAAAAGCACAGAACACAAGACAAATCTCAGAGTTGCATACCGCATGCATAGTTTGATCATCAGAACCAGAATCAGGTTTAATAGAAACATAGAAACATAGAAAATAGGTGCAGGAGTAGGCCATTCGGCCCTTCGAGCCTGCACCGCCACTTATTATGATCATGGCTGATCATCCAACTCAGAACCCCGCCCCAGCCTTCCCTCCATACCCCCTGATCCCCGTAGCCACAAGGGCCATATCTAACTCCCTCTTAAATATAGCCAATGAACTGGCCTCAACTGCTTCCTGTGGCAGAGAATTCCACAGATTCACCACTCTCTGAGTGAAGAAGTTTTTCCTAATCTCGGTCCTAAAAGGCTTCCCCTTTATCCTCAAACTGTGACCCCTTGGTCTGGACTTCCCCAACATCGGGAACAATCTTCCTGCATCTAGCCTGTCCAATCCCTTTAGGATTTTATACGTTTCAATCAGATCCCCCCTCAATCTTCTAAATTCCAATGAGTACAAGCCCAGTTCATCCAGTCTTTCTTCATATGAAAGTCCTGCCATCCCAGGAATCAATCTGGTGAACCTTCTTTGTACTCCCTCTATGGCAAGATGTCTTTCCTCAGATTAGGGGACCAAAACTGCACACAATACTCCAGGTGTGGTCTCACCAAGGCCTTGTACAACTGCAGTAGTACCTCCCTGCTCCTGTACTCAAATCTTCTCGCTATAAATGCCAGCATACCATTTGCCTTTTTCACCGCCTGCTGTACCTGCATGCCCACTTTCAACGACTGGTGTATAATGACACCCAGGTCTCGTTGCACCTCCCCTTTTCCTAATCGGCCACCATTCAGATAATAATCTGTTTTCCTATTTTTGCTACCAAAGTGGATAACTTCACATTTATCCACATTAAATTGCATCTGCCATGAATTTGCCCACTCACCCAACCTATCCAAGTCACTCTGCATCCTCTTAGCATCCTCCTCACAGCTAACACTGCCACCCAGCTTCGTGTCATCCACAAACTTGGAGATGTTGCATTTAATTCCCTCATCCAAGTCATTAATATATATTGTAAACAACTGGGGTCCCAGCACTGAGCCTTGTGGTACCCCACTAGTCACCGCCTGCCATTCTGAAAAGGTCCTGCTTATTCCCACTTTTTGCTTCCTGTCTGCTAACCAATTCTCCATCCACATCAATACCTTACCCCCAATACCATGTGCTTTAAGTTTGCACACTAACCTCCTGTGTGGGACCTTGTCAAAAGCCTTTTGAAAATCCAAATATACCACATCCACTGGTTCTCCCCTATCCACTCTACTAGTTACATCCTCAAAAAATTCAATGAGATTCGTCAGACATGATTTTCCCTTCACAAATCCATGTTGACTTTGTCCGATGATTTCACCGCTTTCCAAATGTGCTGTTATCACATCTTTGATAACTGACTCCAGCAGTTTCCCCACCACTGACGTTAGGCTAACCGGTCTATAATTCCCCGGTTTCTCTCTCCCTCCTTTTTTAAAAAGTGGGGTTACATTAGCCACCCTCCAATCCTCAGGAACTAGTCCAGAATCTAATGAGTTTTGAAAAAACGAGTTTAGTGTCACTGGCATTGAACATAGAACAGTACAGAACAGGAACAGGCCATTCAGCCCACAATGTTGTGCTGAGCCCGCAAAAAAGCAAATCAAAATCATCCAAACACTAATCCCTCCTATCTACACCATGTCCATATCTCTCCATCTTCCTCACATCCACGTGTCTATCCAAACGTCTCTTAAAAATCTCTAATGTACTTGTCTCTACCACCATACCAGGCAGAAGATTCCAGACATCCTCCAGTCTCTGAGTAAAAAATTTACCCCTCACATCCCCTTTGAACCGACTCCTTCTCACATTCAATGCATGCCCTCGGGTATTAGACATTTCACCCCTGGGAAACAGATACTCTCTGTCCCCCGGACCTATCCCTTTCATAATTTTATAAACCTCTATCAGATGTCCCCTCAGTCTCCGACGCTCCAGAGAAACAACCCAAGTTTGTTATGAATTTTGTTAACTTTGCAGCAGTAGTACAATGCAATACATGATAATAATGAGACAAACTGAATTACAGTAAGTATATATAAATTAAATAGTTATTAAATAGGTAGTGCAAAGAAAAGTAGAAATTAAAAAAAGTAGTGAGGCAGTGTACATGGGTTCAATGTCCATTCAGAAATCAGATGGCAGAGGGGAAGAAGCTGTTCTTTCAGGCTCCTGTATCTCCTTCCTGATGGTAGCAGTAGAAGAGGGCATGTCCTGGGTGACAAGGTCCTTAACGATAGACGCTGCCTTTTTGAGGCATCACTCCTTGAAGATGTCCCGGATACTATGGAGGCTAGTGCCCATGATGGGGCCGACTGATTTTACAAGTTGCTGCAACTTACGTTGAACCTGCAGCAAGCACTGCCCCCCGGCCCCCCGCAACGTACCAGACAGTGATGCATCCAGTCAGAATGCTCTCCATAATATATCTGTAGAAATTAGTGAGTGTTTTTGGTGACAGACTAAATCTCCTCAAACTCCTAATGAAATATAGTGACAATAAATGAACTTTAGGCTTTGAACAAGGCCCTCCTTCTCCCACCAAACCCACTCACACTGATAGCTCATTTAACTCCAAGACAGGCCTGTGGGCCTCCAGTCTCTAGGCCTTTGGCCAATGGACTTCAACATCCACACTTCTGATTGACCTTTGGCCTCTGACCTTTGGTATCGACGCCCAGATGAACTCTACGTGCACTGACTGACCGCCCCTTTGTCCCTCCTGAGCGTATGGCCTTTGAGCCCAGAGTAGAGACATTGGCTGCAAATGTTCTTCATCACCCGTCCATGCCACAGGCCCTCAAACACGGAGTGAAGGCTTGGACTTCTAATATCCTTCATCATCCTTTCACACCACTGGACTTCAAACGCTTGGCACAGAGTAGAACCCTGACCTCTAACCTGTCCACATCCCTGTCCCCAAATCCTAATCTGACCTCTGACCTATATCACTGTCCCTAAATCCTAATCACTGACCTATATCACTGTCCCTAAATCCTCCCCTGATCTCTAACTCCCCTCCCTGTCCCCACAACATCTCTACAAGAGAATGGTACAAGGTCATCAGTCCAATATGTTGTCAGGCTTGGGTTGTCTTCCCTGGAGTGCTGGAGGCTGAGGGGAGAACTGATAGAGGTTTATAAGATCATGACAGGCACAGACAGAGTAGGCAGACAATATCTTTGTGGCTAGGCACAGCTAAAATACCATCTATAAATCTGATGATGATAAACCATTGCTGGCAGAATCTCAGATGGTGACAAGAGGGCGTACAGGAGCGAGATATACCAGCTAGTTGAGTGGTGTCACAGCAACAACCTGGCACTCAACGTCAATAAGACCAAAGAGCTGATTGTGGACTTCAGGGAGGGTAAGATGAGGAAACCTAAACCAATCCTCATAGAGGGATCAGAAGTGGAGAGAGTGAGCAATTTCAAGTTGCTGAGTGTCAAGATCTCCGAGGACCTAACCTGGTCGCAACATATTGACTCAAAGATTTAAAGCGCATTTATTTTCAAAGAATGTATAAATTATACACCTGAGATTTGTCTGCTCTGCTTGCTTCAGCTATAAAGGAGGCAAGACAGCGGCTATATTTCATTTGGAGTTTGAATAGCTTTGATCTGTCACCTAAAACACTTGAAAACTTCTACAAATGTACCATGGAGAGCATCCTAACTGGCTGCATCACTGTCTGGTATGGGGGGGGGGGGTGGGGGCTACTGCACAGGATCAAAGCAAACTTCAGAGAGTGTAAACTCAGTCAGATCCATCATGGGCAGCAGCCTCTGTAGTATCCAGGACATCTTAAAGGTGCCATGCCTCAGAAAAGTGGCATCCATCATTAAGGACCCCCATCACTCAGGACCTGCCCTCTTCTCCTCATTACCATCAGGGAGGAGATACAGGAGCCTGAAGACACACACTCAGCGATTCAGGAGCAGCTTCTTCCCCTCTGCCATCTGATTTCTGAATGGACATTGAACGCATGAACACTACCTCAATACTTTTTTATTTCTTTTTTTGCACCATTTAATTTAACTGTTTTATCTATATATATAGTTAGCAATTTTCACGCCATGTACTGTACCGGTAATGTTAAACCCAATTCTGATACTGAGTCTTTCCCCAGGGTTGAAATGTCTAACACCAGAGGGCATGTATGTAAGGTGAGACGGGGTAAGTTCAAAGGAGATGTGAGGGTCAGTTTTTCACACAAGTGCTTGGAATGCGCTGCCTGAGGTGGTGGTAGAGGTAGAAATATTAGAGACTTTTAAGAGACACTTAGATAGGCACGTGAATGTGAGGAAGATGGAAGGATGTGGGCATTGTGTAGGCAGAAGGGATTAGTTTAGTTGGCCATTTGATAATAAATTCAATTGGTTCAGCACAATGTTGTGGGCCGAAGGGCCTTTTCCTGTGTTGTATTGTTCTGTTCTATTTTAACCTACTCCAAGATCAATGTAACCCTTCCCTCCCACATAGCCCTCCAGTTTCCTATCATCCATGTGCCTGTCTGAGTCTCTTAAACGTCCCTGAAGTATCTCCCTCCATCACCGCCCTTCACAGTTCATTCCACACACCACTCAAAGATTCAAAGTACTGTATGTGTTACAGAATACAATGCGGAGATTCGCCTCCCGCAGGCAGCCACGGAACAAAGAAACACCATGGAACCCGTTCAAGAAAACGTCAGACACACAATGTGCAACAAAGAGAGCACATTGAGCAAACGGCCAAAAGGGAGCGAACAACACATAGAACATCAAACGTCAAACCAGGAGTCCGGTGGTATCCAGTTCAGTTTATTTTAGCGCCGTGCTGTTAGCCCACTGCAGGCCACAAGGACGATCTTCGCCAAAGTGTCCCGGTCCACATCGATCGCCCCGATCAAACCGCTCAGAAACAGCAAACGAGAAGAGTAACCAGAATCCAGGAACACGTGCGACATGAACCTCAGAGTACCCCAAAACGAGTCCACAGCCTCGCTGATCAATTCTTTCAATGTGGATCCCAAGACTCCTGCACTTTCCTCCGACAGTAGCTAGCGAGAGAGAGAGAGGAACACTGTTCAAGCGCAGGCAGACGGCACTGAACACCCGCCCGTCCTCTTCTGTCATCCTCACCAATTTCAACTTTGCTCGGGATCTCAGTCGGAGAGAAGCAATGGAGTCAATCATGGGCTCGTACCCTCGACACTCCGAGCGGAGAAAAGCAATGGCGTACTCTCAGCACCTCAATGGGAGAGAAGACACACTACAACAAAAAGTGAAAAAGGTAAACAGAACTCGGATCCACGGCACCCACTAATTCATCATGTGCCAGTGTCCAACTGGCTGAGATCGAGGAAAAGCTTTGGTCCAGTGGAGGAACTACTGCACGGATCATCCCCCCAAACACACAGGATTGACCTCTGACAACAAACAGAAGCCAGAACCCCACCAAACAACACAGTGCAAGACCCCACAGAAATGTTGCCAGACGGGGCACTGCTTGACAGACGGAAGTGGTGCACTCTCAACAGAGCGAGAGCGGGCGTTTGTAGGACGGGAGACAATATGGTGAAGTGGGGTTTAAAGACCAGCGAATCCTGTGAGTGTGGCGAAAGGCTGCAGAACGTTGGACACGTTCTGCGCAACTGCCCACTCTCACCTGGTTTAGCTGACACTGACCTCCTCAACATCAACCAAACAACACTAGAGTGGCTGGCTGTCTGGTGTGACAAGCTATGACGATGAATGAGAGGGAAGTAATGGAGTCCATAATGGGCTCACACCCTTGGCACCTCAATCCGAAAGGAGCAAAGGAGTCGATCATAGGCTCACACCCTCGACGCCTCATTGGAGAGAAGCAATGGAGTTGATCACGGACTAGTGCCTCATCTCCAGGCTATCCGGCTTTTATTTAAATTGCTCTAAAGTAATATTGTAGTCAGGGCACAGAGCTCTGAGCTGTTCGTCTTCAAGCTTTTCAGTTTAGTGCCAAGGCCAGTGAATTGTCACACTGGGATTAAATAGATAAAGATTTCAAAGTTTCCAAGTCAAGTTTATAGTCAGCTGCCAAATATATATACACACAGGTGCAATGAAAAACTTACCGGCAGCAACATCAAGTTCGTTTAATCTCTGAGTGCCACGGCTTGTAGATTGCTGGTTCAGCAGTTCCTCAGCATGTGCTGGTGCGGCCACAGGCGAACGCAAACGCAGCCCATCTCATCTTCCACCGAGCGAACAGTAGTGACAGGCGGGTACAGCCTCCAACCTGGAACAGACTGCAGCTCTCTCCCACACAGTGTGCACACGGGCTCCACTATGTCTGCAGCACGCTCTCCCAGTGGATCTCCGCGCTGGCCGCAGCCTCAGCCTGCTGGGCCCTGGGGATGAAAGAAAGAGGCCGAGCCTCCCGTACATGTTATTCTTATACCCCTGGGGTGGCTGAAAACGAACACTGGTGCCGTGGTACATAAGGCAACCGATGGGAAAGTGCTGCTGCATCCTTCAAATCGATGACCGGCACGGTAGGAGAGGCTTTCGACTGACAGGTAAGCTAACCGTCCACATGACAGCGGCCCCAGGGCATGAGGGCCGGGTCCGCGCAACAACCAAGGCCACACAGCTCCCCCACCGCCGGTTACCCCAATGACCCAGTGAACCAGATCAGCAGTGTTCTACATCACAGGCACGCAGCATCAGCTAAGCAGCATTCACAAGAAAAACAGAAATTAAACACATTTTTTACAAGAGAAAAACACTAAAATCAAAGACCACTTCAGTATAAAGTGATCAAAGTGTCACTGTTACTAAGATTTACGTAGTGAATAAAGTTTTCCTTGTAGTGAATGGCTGAAGGCTGCTATGTTCCCTCTAAACTGTGCGCGTGTGCGCGAGCATACACGTTTTTCAACCAGCGCACAAAGGAAATTAATGTGCGCACCAGAGGTTAGTTACCTAAAATAATGTAATAATTAATAATTATACTTATTGAAAATAATCTTTTATCTAAATGTTTCTGTTAACTAGTTAGTCGGTTTTTCAAATACCACAATGCACGTCACTAATTTACGTCACCTCACCTTTCCTGTTCTGGGATCTGGGAGACAACTTTTCGTGGAGTGACAAAGTTAAAGTTTTGCTAAGCCAACAATTTGAAGAAAACGTCGGAGTAGATACAAGTTCGCTGTTGACTTTTATAAATAGTCTTTCTGTTCATTTAGAAGAAAGTTTTCCTGAAGATGAGGTACAAGAATGGTCAGCTTTTGATTTCTCCACAATTGCAGATTGTGACTTGACATTTGGCGATGAACAAGTTAATGCCTTATGTCTAAAACATCATGATTTTCTAGCTGAAAATACTGTAATAGTTAGACAGTTTAATGATTTCAAATTTTCCGTGCAAGAAAAAATTAAATCCAAACTGATTTCAAACCTTGCTCAAATGGTGGCATTTGTACTTCAAAATGAACAGTTTTGCGACCTTGCACAGTTGATGGACATTGGGGGAAATTTTCTTGCGTCTAGTGCGGACTGTGAGCGAGGTTTTAGCCTAATGAATCAACTCAAAAACAAGCTGGGAAACCGTTTATTTGTCATTTGGATATGTTAATGAGAATCAAAAGCTATCAATTGGATGGAAGTTCTGTTAGTCTAGATAGAGTTTACAAAAAATGGGTAAATGCCAAAGACGGGAGAGAAAAAATAACTGAGTGACTTAAATAGGTATGTTATTTTGTTGTTATTCTGTGCAGTTTTGTGTCAAATATTTTGTAAACCTACATAAACTGTGCCATGTGTGCATTCAGTGCACACATAGTTTTGTCACAGGAAAAAATTTGCACAACATAAGATTTTTGCGCACACTGACTACTAAAAATTAGAGGGAACATTGGTGAAGGGAAGTAGCTATTCCAAAACCTGGTGATGATGTTATGTGAAATGTGAAAGACTGGTAGAGATTTCAGTATCTAAACTGGTTGGTCTGATTTCAGTAGCCTAATTTGAGACCACGAGACATAGGAGCAGAATAAAGCCATTCGGCCCATCAAGTCTGCTCTGCCACTGCATCATAGCTGTTCCATTTTCCCTCTCAGCATCAATCTCCTGCTTCTCACTATATCCCTGCATGCCCTGACCAATCAAGAATGTGTCAACTTCTGCTTTAAATATACCCAGTGACTTGGCCTCTATGGCCACCTTAAGCATTAAACTCCACAGGTGCATCACTCTCTGGCTAAAGAAATTCATCCTCACCTCTGTTCTGGATGGATGTGTCCTCTGGTCTTAGACTCCCCCACCATAGCAAGCATCCTCTTCACATCCGCTTTAATTGGCGAACAACGGAAGCTTTAATCGCAAAATGGAGTTGAATATTGGCTCGCGCGCCGTCCTGCAGACTGCTCACCACAAGGTTCACTCACCGTAAGGCTGCCTCTGCCTCCTGGAAGCCCCTCAGAGACTGCAGAGCGCTGGAATGCCCAAACGATCTCCAAACAGCAAATCACAGGCTCCAGCTGCTCCAGAATCACATCCAAGATGGAAAGCAAATGTGAAAGACAAAAGAAGTGAAATATATGGCTTCATGATATATCCAGAAGATGTTGACCAAAAGATGTTGTATGGAGGTGCCATCTTGGCTGGACGATTCTCTTGCTGTGATCTTTCCCGTAATACCATGGGCTCGTAGCTTGTTAAGCAGCTCAAGTGTGGAACCTTTTCAATGGCCTTCTGGAAATACAAGTACATAACATCAACCAATTCTCCTTTGTCTATCCTGCTTGATATTTCTTCAAAGAATTCCAAAGATTTGTCAGGCAAGATTTTACCTTGAGGAAACCATGCTGACTACGGTCTATTTTATCATGTGGCTTCAAGTACCCTGAGACCTCATCCTTAATAATCGACTCCAACATCTTCCCAGCCACTGAGGTCAGACTAAGTGGCCTATAATCTTCATTTCTTCTGTCTTCCTCCCTTCTTGAAGAGTGGAGTGACATTTGCAATCTTCCAGTCTTCCACAAGAATCTAGTGATTCTTGAAAGATTATTACTAATGCTTCCACGACCTCTTCAGCCACCCTGGGGTGTACACTATCTCGGTCCAGGTGATTTATCTACCTTCAGACCTTTCAGTTTCCCAAACACCTTGGCGAGTGGTGTAGGGTGAGGGGAGGGGGGATAGGGCTGAGGATGGGGCAGTTGGTTCACAAGCAGAGAGTGTCAGGAAGGACAGACCAATGATAGGACAAAATTGCAGTCTGTGGGGAAAGTTGCAGTGTAAAAGGAGGAAAAAATTGAAAAGAGTGATGGATACAGGACTGAAGTTGTTATATTTGTATGCACGCAGTATACGGAGTAAGGTAGATGGAGTGGGAGGAGCTAACGATGGCACGCGAGGTCTATGACAAAATGTGCTGTTGATTGCGGTATGTACTTTTCAATCGAATCTGTGGAATTCTCTGCCACAGGAAACAGTTGAGGCCAGTTCATTGGCTATGTTTAAGAGGGAGTTAGATATGGCCCTTGTGGCTACGGGGGTCAGGGGGTGTGGAGGGAAGGCTGGGGTGGGGTTCTGAGTTGGATGATCAGCCATGATCATAATAAATGGTGGTGCAGGCTCGAAGGGCCGAATGGCCTACTCCTGCACCTATTTTCTATGTTTCTATGTTTCTATAAAAGAATTCCTCAAAGTGTGGTTTTCTCTGAACAATTCTACAATGAACCGAGTAGACCTCAATTCTATCTATGAGCCGATTCGAGGCTAAATCCCAGACCCCAGCACACGAAGTTTGCCACACAGTCAAACGGTGACGAGATTTCCTCCCCATTTCACAACTGGGTTTCCAAAATGACGACCAATCAGCTGCTTAGTACGTCTATAAAGGCCAAGCAATCGGAGGACTCACCACAATCAACAGCGCACTGACGATATCTCCTTGCATGGAGAAGAAATGTTTGCAAGAAAATTGCCAAGATCGGAGGACAACTGAGGTAACGACATTCCAGTGATAACTATTACACATACAGTAATGTGCAAAGGTCTCAGGCACCCTATGACCAAGACTTTTGCACGGTACTGTATGAAATAACCAGATTCAAGTGGTATGACACCTGCTGCAGAAAATCTTAGAATCTTCTAGAAAAAAAGAGAATATGATAATTACTAGAACAGTCACATGTACATATGTACCGTAGGTGGGAAGTATGGTGGTAGGGTAGTGATTAGGGTAATGCTTTACAGTGCCAGTGTCCCAGGTTCTTTTCCCGCCACTGTCTGTAAGGGGTTTGTACGTTCTCCCTGTGACCATGTGGGTTTCCTCCGGGTGCTCTGGTTTCCTCCCACAGTCCAAAAACATAAGGGTTAGGGTTAGGAAATTGTGGGCATGGCATGCTGGTATCGGAAACATGGCGACACTCGCAGGCCGCCCCCCCAGCCCAGCACACTCTCGGACCACGCTGATCATTGACACAGACAATGCGTTTCACTGTACGTTTCAATGTCCAGGTGAGAACTGGAGATCATCGAAATCAAAGTAAACATACGAACGTTAAACTGCAAGAAAAATAATGACGCTACACCGACTCCAGCACTGTTGTCGGATTCAGAGCAGACCCTGATCTTAACCCCTGGTGTCCGGGCGATGGGTCAGGCTCAGAGTGGGTCAGGTGGCCCTGATGGTCCGAGGGAATGCTTCCCCACCATCCTTCCTCATCCTCCGGAAACATTATCCGTGAGGGAAACCCTCCACCTTCCCTGGAAACTCCGGACATCCCTCCAAAATATTAATGCATATTTTGAATGTGAATTCAAGAAAGATTCAAGTTCAGGCTCTGGGCTGCAGGTAATGGAAACTGTGAGCAGCGTAATTGAAAGCTGACTGCATGTTAAACCATTTAACTGATGGGGATGGGCCAACTGGCACAGGGCGGTGCTCAGCTGTTGTACAAGAACATAAACTGAGTTACATATCTGTAAGTTCTGGCCCCTTGACAATCATGTTAGAGGAGGGACACTTCAGCATGGCCAACTCACACCCCTCACTCCCCTCCATCACTACCGACCCACAATCACCTCCCTACCCTCACTATCCTACCTCCCCTCCCTTCCCTAAGATACAGGAGCAGAATTAGGCCATTCGGCCCACCGAGTCAGCTCTGTCGTTTCAACATGGCTGATCCATTTTCCCTCTCAGCCCCAATCTCCTGCCTTCTCCCCGTATCCCTTCATGCCCTGACTAAACCTCCGCTTTAAATGTACCCAATGACTTGGCCTCCACAGCCACCTGTGGCAATGAATTCCACAAATTCACACACTCTCTGCCTAAAGAAATGTCTCCTCGTCTCTGCTGCAAATGGACGTCCCTCTATTCTGAGGCTGGGCCCTCCGTTCTTAGACTCCCTCACCAGAGGAAACGTCCTTTGTACATCCACTCCACTGAGGCCTTTCGACGTCCCATAGGTTTCAATAAGAATCCCCTCTCATTCTTCTGAATTCCAGTGAGTGGAGTCCCAGAGCCATCAAACACTCTTCATACGTTAAGCCTTTCAAGCCTGGAATCATTTTTGTGAACGTCCTTTGAACCCTCCACAAAATCAGCACACCATTTCTTAAATGAGGGGCCCAGAACTGCTCTCAGTACTCCAAGTGGGGCCTCACCAGGGCTTTATAAAGCCTCAGCATTACATCCTTGCTTTTATATTCTAATCCTCCGGAAATGAATGCTAACATTGCATTCGCCTTCCTCACCACAGACTCAACTTACAAATTAACCCTTACAGAATCCTGCTTGAGGACTCCTAAGTCTAGGTGACCTATCTACCTTCAGTCCTTTCAGCTTCTCAGTAATAACAATTGCATTCACCTCTGTCCGCTGATACTCTTGAACTTCCAGCATACTGCTAGTAGCTTCCACCATGAAGTCTGATGCAAAGTACTTATTCTGTTCATCCACCATTTCCTTGTCCCCTATTACTACCTCTCCAGCATCGTTTTCCAGCGGTCTGACATCCACTCTCGCCTCTCATTTATTCTTTATATATTCACAAAAAACTTTTGATAATCCTCTTTGACATTATTGGCTAGTTTACCTTCATATTTCACATTTCCCACCCCCAAGGGTCTTTAGTTGCCTTCTGTTGGTTCTTAAATCTTTCCCAATCTTCTAACTTCCAACTAATTTTTTGCTCTATTATATGTCCTCTCTTTGGT
The DNA here is from genome assembly GCF_030028105.1 of Mobula birostris. NCBI lineage: Eukaryota > Metazoa > Chordata > Chondrichthyes > Myliobatiformes > Myliobatidae > Mobula > Mobula birostris. The sequence goes on from NC_092391.1 coordinate 53,786,338, forward strand.
TTTTATGTTGGCTTTGACTTCCCATGTCAGCCATGGTTGTGTCATCCTGCCTTTAAAATACTTCTTTTTTGGCACGTCTCTATCCTGCACCTTCCAAATTGCTCCCAGAAACTCTAGCCCTTGCTGCTCTACCATCACCCCTGCTGTTGTCCTCTTGTGATCAACTTTGACCAGCTCCTCTCATGCTTCTGTAAATCCCTTTACTCTACTGTAATATTAATACATCTGACTTGAGCTACTCCTCAAACTGCAGGGTGAATCCGATCATAATATGATCACTGTCTCCTTAGGGTTCCTTTACCTTCAACTCCTTAATCAAATCCGGTTCATCACACAACACCCAATCCAGAATAGCTGAACACCTAGTGGGCTAAACCACAAGCTGCTCCAAAAAGCCATCTCAGGCATTCTACAACTTCTCTCTTTTAGGATCAGCGCCACCTGATTTTCTCTATCTAGCTGCACATATTGAAATCCCCATGAGTGTTGCAACACTGCCCTTTTGGCAAACCGGTTGTATCTCCCATTGTAATTTGTAGCCAACACCCTGGCTACTGTTTGGAGCTCTGTACATAACTCCCATCAGGGTCTCTTTACCCTTGCAGTCTCTTAACTCGACCCACAATGACTCTACATCTTACGATTCAGTGTCACCTCTTTCTAAGGATTTCATTATTTTACCAACAGAGCCACTCACCCCTCTGCCTGTCTGTTTTATCTTTCATTACAATATGTACCCTTGGATGTTAAACTCCCAACTGTAATCTTCTTTCAGCCACGACTCATACCTCTGTCTGTCTCTCTCCCTCCCCTCCCTCCCTCTCTGTCTCTCTCTCTCTCTCTCTCTCTGTCTATATGACGATGGTGACCACCAGGTTTTATGGCCCACATTCTGCCCGGGTCCTGTTTCGAGGAATAACCCGATGGTTTGAAAAGGCAGGGTGTCGGGACTGGAGGCGAGGGTCGGGGTCGTTCTGCTTAGCCCTTCATTTTTCTTTCAGCCATGAGCTTACCACTGTCACTTCCCGCCTCTGACGCACCACCACTGTCATCACCCCCACCCCCAAACATCCATCCATCACCCTAAAATGATGATCCCCCACCTGATATTAGCCATTTCTGCCCTGGGAAAAAGTCTCTCTGGCTGTCAATGCCTCTTATCATTCTGTACACCTCTATCAAGTCACCTTTCCTCCTCCTTCACTCCAGAGAGAAAAGCCCTAGCTCACTCACCCACTCCTCATAAAACATGCTCTCTAATCCAGGCAACACCCTTGTAAAACTCCTTTGCCCCTCTCTAAGGCTTCCACATCCTTCCTACAATGAGGTGACCAGAACTGAACACGATATCACAAGCATGGTCTACACAGGACTCCAAGTGTAACCTAGCAGGGGTATCTCTGCACTGGGCACAAGGGGCCACAGGGCAGGCGGTTGGCACAGCAGATTGGGGCAAATGATCAGGATAGATGATCAGGCCAGCTGATTGGGATAGGTGATTGGATCAGGTAATTGGCACAGATGATTGGGACAGGTGAACAGGGCAGGTGATTGGGTCAGGTAATTGAGCGATGTTTGGTGTAGGTAACTGGGACAGTTGATTGGGGCAGGTGATGGAGACGTGATTGGAGCAGATGATTGTAACGTGATTGGAACATGTGATTGGAGCAGGTGATTGGGACATGTGATTGGGACATGTGATTAGGACATGTGATTAGGGCAGGTGATTGGGGCAGGTGACTGGGGAAGGTGATTGGGGCAGGTGATTGGGGCAGGTGATTGGGGCAGGTGATTGTGGAAGGTGATTGGGGCAGGTGATTGGGGCAGGTGATTGGGGCAGGTGATTGGGGCAGGTGGTTGGGGCAGGTGGTTGGGGCAGGTGATTGGGGAAGGTGATTGGAGCAGGTGATTGGGGAAGGTGATTGGAGCAGGTGATTAGAGTAGGTGATTGGGACAGGTGATTAGGGCAGATGATTGATGAAAGTGATTGACAGAGATGATTTGGACAGGAGGGAGATGATGTGGGCTGGGGTGGGAGGTTATTGAAATGGGGGAGAATCTGGAGCTCAGCCCCAGGAAGTGAGGAGTGAGACTGAGACCAGGAGTAGACTTAGTGGGATTCAGGCTGTGGAGTGGTGTCAAAGCGTAGAAAACCAAAGTCTGACTACAACTACAACCTGACTTCCTGACTCTTGTATTCCACAGCCCCACATTCTGAAGGCAGGGCTTGGAGGGAGGATTCCAGGGTTTGCTGTTGGTCAACAGGAAGCAAGGCCACTGAAGCTAGTGGATCGCTTCCTCTGTGATTCCCTCACCCATTCGTCCTTCCCCACTAATCTTCCTCCTGGCGCACACCTGCAAGTGGCCAGAGTGCTACACCTGCCCATTCACCTCCTCCCTCACCTCCAATCCAGGGCCACACCTGCCCATTCACCTCCTCCCTCACCTCCAATCCAGGGCCACACCTGCCCATTCACCTCCTCCCTCACCTCCAATCCAGGGCCACACCTGCCCATTCACCTCCTCCCTCACCTCCAATCCAGGGCCACACCTGCTCATTCACCTCCTCCCTCACCTCCAATCCAGGGCCACACCTGCTCATTCACCTCCTCCCTCACCTCCATTCAGGGCCACACCTGCCCATTCACCTCCTCCCTCACCTCCAATCCAGGGCCACACCTGCCCATTCACCTCCTCCCTCACCTCCAATCCAGGGCCACACCTGCCCATTCACCTCCTCCCTCACCTCCAATCCAGGGCCACACCTGCCCATTCACCTCCTCCCTCACCTCCATTCAGGGCCACATCTGCCCATTCACCTCCTCCCTCACCTCCAATCCAGGGCCACACCTGCCCATTCACCTCCTCCCTCACCTCCAATCCAGGGCCACACCTGCCCATTCACCTCCTCCCTCACCTCCAATCCAGGGCCACACCTGCCCATTCACCTCCTCCCTCACCTCCATTCAGGGCCACATCTGCCCATTCACCTCCTCCCTCACCTCCAATCCAGGGCCACACCTGCCCATTCACCTCCTCCCTCACCTCCAATCCAGGGCCACACCTGCCCATTCATCTCCTCCCTCACCTCCAATCCAGGGCCACACCTGCCCATTCACCTCCTCCCTCACCTCCAATCCAGGGCCACACCTGCCCATTCACCTCCTCCCTCACCTCCAATCCAGGGCCACAAACAATTCATCTGCTGGGGTTATCTATTGTGTCCAGTCCTCCCAGCCTCCCTGACATTGGTGAAACCTGTTGTAAGTTGGGGTCCGGTTTTGTCGAGCACCTCTGCTCCACCTGCCTGAAGGGGAACTTCCCAGTGGTGAAGCATTTTAATTCCGATTCCCATTCCCCTTCTGGCCTGTCGGTCCGTGGTTCCCCCATGCCAAGATGATACCAGCCTCAGGGTGGAGGAGCAGCATCTTATATTGCATCTGGGTAGTCTCCAACTTGATGCCATGAATATTGATATGTCCTAGTAAAAATGTATTTCCCTCCCCCTCCCCTCTTCTTCTATTCCTCACTGTTTTTTAAGTCTTCTCACCTGCCTGTCACCTATCCCTGGGCCCCGTCCTCCTTCCCTTTCTCCTGTGGTCCACTCTCCTCTCCTGTCAGCTTCCTTCCTCTCCGGCCATTTACCTTTCCCATCCACCTGGCTTCACCTAACACCTTCCAGCCATTCTCCTTCCCCTCACCCCACCTTTTAATTCTGCCATCTTCCCCTTTCCTTACTAGTCTTGAAGAAGTGTCTCAAACTGAGATGTCACTGCCATAGATGCTGCCTGACCTGCTGAGTTCCTCCAGCATTTTGTGTGTGTTGCATTGACTGCGGATATTCAGACGCTGGAATGGTGGGACTACACAGAGATCCCTGGGGGACTTTGGGAGTTTCAGAGTCTGAGATCACTCACAGGTCTGACCACCACACTGACACTTCTAAAGAAAATCCAATTTCTTGTGGTGATGAATGTGGTGTTTGACTGTTCCATCGGAGTGATTACTGGAAGAATTTTCAGAAAGCTGAAGTGTAAAGCTACTTGGGAGTCCCCGTGCAGGATTCCCTGAAGATTAATTTGCAGGTTGATCTGGTGATGAGGAAGGCAAACGTAATGTTAGCATTCATTTCGAGAGGACTAGAATATAAAAACAACAGTGTAATGCTGAGGCTTTATAAAGCACTGGCGAGGCTTCACTTGGAGTGTTGTGAGCAGTTTTGGGCCCCTTATCTGAGCAAAAGTGTTCTGTCATTGGAGAGGGTCCAGATTCATAAGAACGATCCCAGGAATGGAAAAGTTAATATATGAGGAATGTTTGATGGATCTGGGCCTGTACTTGCTGGAGTTTAGAAGAATGAGGAGGGGATCTCACTGAAACCTATTCAATATTGAGAGGCTTTGATAGTGTAGATGTAGAGAGGGAGTTTCCTATGGTGGGGGGAGTCTAGGACCAGAGGACACAGCCTCAGTATAGAGGGGTGCCCTTCTAGAACAGAGATGAGGAGGAACTTCTTCAGCCACAGGATGGTGTATCTGTGGAATTGGTTGCCACGGACAGCCGTGGAGGCCGGGTCATTGAGTATATTTAAAGTGGAGGTTGATGGGTTCTTGGAGTCAAAGGTTGATGGGTTCAGGGAGTCAAAGGTTACAGGGAGAAGGCAGGAGAATGGGGTTGAGAGGGATAGTAAATCAGCCATGATGGAATGGCCCGGCAGACTCGATGGCCCGAATGGCCCAGTTCTGCACCTATCTCTCATGGTCTGATTACGCAACTGTTGTACAGCGAGTACATAATGCACTTGTAAATCCATGACTAAAGGAAAATAAAAGGGAGATGGATATATAACCATATAACAATTACAACACGGAAACAGGCCATCTTGGCCCTTCTAGTCCATGCCGAACACTTACTCTCACCTAGTCCCACCAACCTGCACTCAGCCCATAACCCTCCATTCATTTCCTATCCATATAGTTGTCCAATTTAACTTTAAATGACAACATTGAACCTGCCTCAACCACTTCTACTGGAAGCTCATTTCACACAGCCACCACTCTCTGAGTAAAGAAGTTCCCCCTCATGTTACCCCTAAACTTTTGCCCTTTAACTCTCAACTCATGTCCTCTTGTTTGAATCTCCCCCACTCTCAATGGAAAAAGCCTAACCACGTCAACTTTACCTGTCTCCCTCATAATTTTAAATACCTCTATCAAGTCCCCCCTCAACCTTCTACACTCCAAAGGATAAAGACCCAACTTGTTCAACCTTTCTCTGTAACTCAGGTGATGAAACCCAGGTAACATTCTAGTAAATCTTCTCTGTACTCTCTCTATTTTGTTGACATCTTTCCTATCAGTGGTAAGTTTCTTTGCACAATAGAGTGGTGGGTGTGTGGAATACACTCCCAGGGCTGGTGGTAGAGCACATACATGGGAGACATTTAGGAGCCCATGGATGGTAGAGAAGTGGAGGGCTATGTAGCAGGGAAGGATTACATTGACTGTGGAGTAGATTAAAAGATCAGTACATCGTAAGCCGAAGGGCCTGTACTGTGCTGCAGTGTATTTTTATTGAGATACAGCACTCAACAGGCCCTTCGGGCCCTCCGAGCCGTGTTGCCCGGCAATCCCCCGATTTAATCCCAGCCTAATCACAGGACAATTTACAACAACCAATTCACCTACCGACTGGTACATCTTTGGACTGTGGGAGGAAACTGGAGCACCCGGAGGAAACACAGCCACAGGGAGAGAACATACAGACTCCTGACAGACGGAGGCGGGAATTGAACCGGCGTTGCTGGTACTGCAGAGCGTTGTGCTAACCACTACACTACCGTGCCCTACTGCGACTCCTGATGTGAGGGCTCAGAATTTCCCGTCATGACCTCAGCAGGTCTCTGCAGATGCTGCGCACGCTCCTGAGCATTTCCAGCTGATCAGACCAGCCGGCTGGAAGGAGAGGAGCGTGTGCCGAAAGACCGAACGTGCTGGTGGTAAATGGAGACAACAGGACATTCAGAGATTATATCAGGTCTCCAGAGCCACATTCACAGCCACACTGAAAGACACAAAGTTGGCTAATCACGTCCACATTTCCAAATGTATAAAACATACAACAGACGTTAATATTTACAAAGTTCAGCAGGGTAGAAAGAGCCAGTGAGATCACAGCCCTCCCAAGAGTGAGCAGACAACTAGTCTGTGTATCGTTCAATAAATGATTCATGAAAACTTAATTTTTTTCAATCAACAATCAACCCACTAATTCTTCCAGCATTTTGTGTGTGTTGCATTAAATGCAGATATTCAAATGCTGGAATGGTGGGACTACACAGAGATCCCTGGGGGACTTTGGGAATTTCAGAGTCTGAGATCACCCACAAATCTGACCACCACACTGACACTTCTAAAGAAAACCTAATTTCTTGCGGTGATGAAGATGATGTTTGACTGTTCCATCAGAAGAAATTTCAGAAATCCGAGGCCTGAAGAGACTTGGGAGTCCCTGTGCAGGATTTCCTAAAGGTTAACTTTCAGGCTGAGTCAGTGGTGAAGAAGACAAATGTAAAGTTAGCATTTATTTTGAGAAGACTGGAACATAATAGTAGGGAAACAGCTGAAAAAATATTTGCAGATAATGGAGGGCCTCTTCGCTTCCACAGCACCTAGACTGTCCAAACCCCTCCTCCCTACTCCCCCCTCCCCCCCTCCCTGTAACCCACCCAGTACAATCTCACTCTGTGGTTCAAATGGTTCAATTTAATACCAGAGAAAGCACACAGTAAACAACCTGAAATTCTTATTCTTCACAGGCATCCACAAAACAGAAAAAAAACCCAGGGAATGAATGATAGAAACATCAGAAACTAAAAGCCCCCCTCCCATGCAAAAACAACAGGAAAACTATCGGCCTTCTCCCCTCCCCCCACTTGCACCAGCAAGGCGGTGAAACCACTCCCCCCACCATGCAAGAAATAGTAAAGCCCCCAACAAGCCCACGATCAAAAAGCTACAGTACATCCCAACGCTGAGACAGGCTCTCTCTCACTAGCGAGGGGGACAGAGGTCACTCCTGCAACAAACGAGAGCAGGAAGCACCAGCTCACGGTTTCAATGTTACAATCTTCGACGTCGTTTGTCCGAGCCTCTGGACTCCAGGACTGACGGACTCTCACTTACCATCAAGAGAGAGAGAACGAGAGAGGGGATCGCTTAAGTGCAGGGGCTTTCCTCCAGCAGCTGGGCAAACCGCCTGCTGTCACGATACTTCTTTCAGGCTTCCGCCACGCATCAGTCAGTGACATCAATGAAGAACCAGCTTGACCATGGGTCTGCACCCGGGGGTGCACGTGGAGATACGGGAAAGTGAGGTTGCACTGCCAGGCTGAGAATCAAACTGTCCATGGAGAACCAGACCCTGAGCTGCAGCTGTAGATCACGGACTCCGACAGGACCCCAGCCTCCTTGAAAAGAAAAGGGGGACTTGAGAAAAGAAGATGAAGTTGTTTCCTGGATGAACGAGAAGAAGCCAGCTGGTTCTGCAAAAAACCTCTGGCACCAACTTCTCTCGCTCCTCCCCTCTCATCACCCACTCCCCCATACCTGATCCACTCCAATCTCACTCCCCGTACCCCATCCAGTCCAATCTCACTCCCTGATACCCCAACCAGTCCAATCTCACTCCCCTGTACCCCACCCAGTCCAATCTCACTCCCCCTGTACCCCATCCAGTCCAATCTCACTCCCCGGTACCCCAACCAGTCCAATCTCACTCCCCCTGTACCCCACCCAGTCCAATCTCACTCCCCCTGTACCCCACCCAGTCCAATCTCACTCCCCATACCCCATCCAGTCCAATTTCACTCCCCCGTACCCCACCCAGTCCAATCTCACTCCCCCTGTACCCCACCCAGTCCAATCTCACTCCCCGTACCCCATCCAGTCCAATCTCACTCCCCCGTACCCCAACCAGTCCAATCTCACTCCCCCTGTACCCCAACCAGTCCAATCTCAATCCGCTGTACCCCATCCAGTCCAATCTCACTCCCCGTACCCCATCCAGTCCAATCTCACTCCCCCGTACCCCATCCAGTCCAATCTCACTCTCCCTGTACCCCACACAGTCCAATCTCACTCCCCCCTACCCCACCCAGTCCAATCTTACTCTCCCTGGACCACACACAGTACAATCTCACTCCCCGGTACCCCACCCAGTCCAATCTCACTCCCCTGTTCTCCACCCAGTCCAATCACACTGCCCCTGTACCCCACCTAGTCCAATCTCACTCCCTCTGTACCTCACCCAGTCCAATCTCACTTCCCATACCCCACCCAGTCCAATCTCACTCCCACTGTACCCCATCCAGTCCAATCTCACTCCCCCTGTACCCCACCCAGTCCAATCTCACTCCCGGATACCCCACCCAGTCCAATCTCACTCCCCTGTACCCCACCCAGTCCAATCTCACTCCCTGTACCCCACCCCATCCAATCTCACTCCACCGTATGCAACCCAGTCCAATCTCACACCCCCGTACCCCACTGAGTACAACCTCACTTCCCGTACCCTACCCAGTCCAAATTCACTCCCCCTATACCCCACCCAGTCCAATATCACTCCCGTGTACCACACTCAGTCCAATCTCACTCCCCATACCCTGCCCAGTCCAATCTCACTCGCCCTGTACCCCACCCAGTCCAATCTCACTCCCCCTGTACCCCACCCAGTCCAATCTCACTCCCCCTGTACCCCACCCAGTCCAATCTCACTCCCCCTGTACCCCACCCAGTCCAATCTCACTCCCCCTGTACCCCAACCAGTCCAATCTCAATCCGCTGTACCCCACCCAGTCCAATATCACTCCCCCTGTACCACACTCAGTCCAATCTCACTCCCCATACCCTGCCCAGTCCAATCACACTCCCCTTGTACCCCACCCAGTCCAATCTCACTCGCCCTGTACCCCACCCAGTCCAATCCCACTCGCCGTGTACCCCATCCAGTCCAATCTCACTCCCCCTGTACCCCAACCAGTCCAATCTCAATCCGCTGTACCCCACCCAGTCCAATATCACTCCCGTGTACCACACTCAGTCCAATCTCACTCCCGTGTACCACACTCAGTCCAATCTCACTCCCCATACCCTGCCCAGTCCAATCACACTCCCCTTGTACCCCACCCAGTCCAATCCCACTCGCCGTGTACCCCATCCAGTCCAATCTCACTCCCCCTGTACCCCACCCAGTCCAATCTCACTCCCCCTGTACCCCACCCAGTCCAATCTCACTCCCTGTACCCCATCCAGTCCAATCTCACTCCCCCATACCCCACCCAGTCCAATCTCACTCCCTGTACCCCACCCAGTCCAATCTCACTGGCCCTGTACCCCACCCAGTCCATTCTCACTCCCTGTACCCCACCCAGTCCAATCTCACTCCCCCATACCCCACCCAGTCCAATCTCACTCTCCCTGTCCCGACCCAGTCCAATCTCACTCCCCTGCACCCCACCTAGTCCAATCTCACTCCCTCTGTACCTCACCCAGTCAAATCTCACTTCCCATAACCCACCCGGTCCAATCTTACTCCCTGTACCCCACACAGTCCAATCTCACTCTCCCTGTACCCCACCCAGTCCAATCTCACTCCCTGTACCCGACCCAGTCCAATCTCACCCCTGTACCCCACCCAGTCCAATCTCACTCGCCCTGTACCCCACCCAGTCCAATCTCACTCCCCCTGTACCCCACCCTGTCGAATCTCACTCCCTGTAACCCACCCAGTCCAATCTCACTCGCCCCGTAACCCACCCAGTCCAATCTCAATCCCCTGTGCCCCACCCAGTCCAATCTCACTGGCCCTGTACCCCACCCAGTCGAATCTTACTGCCCTGTGCCCCACCCAGTCCAATCTCACTCCTGCTGTACCCCACCCAGTCCAATCTCACTCCCACTGTACACCACCCAGTCCAATCTCACTCCCGCTGTACCCCACCCAGTCCAATCTCACTCCTCTGTACCCCACCTAGTCCAATCTCACTCCTCTGTACCCCACCCAGTCCAATCTCACTCCTCTGTACCCCACCTAGTCCAATCTCACTCCTCTGTACCTCACCCAGTCCAATCTCACATCCCCTGTAACCCACCCAGTCCAATCTCACTCCCTGTACCCCATCCAGTCCAATCTCACTCCTCTGCACCCCACCTAGTCCAATCTCACTCCCTCTGTACCTCACCCAGTCCAATCTCACATCCCCTGTAACCCACCCAGTCCAATCTCACTCCCTGTACCCCATCCAGTCCAATCTCACTCGCCCCGTAACCCACCCAGTCCAATCTCACTGGCCCTGTACCCCACCCAGTCGAATCTTACTGCCCTGTGCCCCACCCAGTCCAATCTCACTCCTGCTGTACCCCACCCAGTCCAATCTCACTCCCACTGTACACCACCCAGTCCAATCTCACTCCCGCTGTACCCCACCCAGTCCAATCTCACTCCCACTGTACACCACCCAGTCCAATCTCACTCCTCTGTACCCCACCCAGTCCAATCTCACTCCTCTGTACCCCACCCAGTCCAATCTCACTCCTCTGTACCCCACCTAGTCCAATCTCACTCCCTCTGTACCTCACCCAGTCCAATCTCACATCCCCTGTAACCCACCCAGTCCAATCTCACTCCCTGTGCCCCACCCAGTCCAATCTCACTCCTGCTGTACCCCACCCAGTCCAATCTCACTCCCACTGTACACCACCCAGTCCAATCTCACTCCCGCTGTACCCCACCCAGTCCAATCTCACTCCTCTGTACCCCACCTAGTCCAATCTCACTCCTCTGTACCCCACCCAGTCCAATCTCACTCCTCTGTACCCCACCCAGTCCAATCTCACTCCTCTGTACCCCACCTAGTCCAATCTCACTCCCTCTGTACCTCACCCAGTCCAATCTCACTGCCCCTGTACACCACTCAGTCCAATCTCACTCCCGCTGTACCCCACCTAGTCCAATCTCACTCCTCCTGTACCCCACCCAGTCGAATCCCACTCCTCCTGTACCCCACCTCATCCAATCTGAATCCCCTGTGCCCCACCCAGTCGAATCCCACTCCCTGTACCCCACCTAGTCCAATCTCACTCCCTCTGTACCTCACCCAGTCCAATCTCACATCCCCTGTAACCCACCCAGTCCAATCTCACTCCCTGTACCCCATCCAGTCCAATCTCACTCGCCCCGTAACCCACCCAGTCCAATCTCACTGGCCCTGTACCCCACCCAGTCGAATCTTACTGCCCTGTGCCCCACCCAGTCCAATCTCACTCCTGCTGTACCCCACCCAGTCCAATCTCACTCCCACTGTACACCACCCAGTCCAATCTCACTCCCGCTGTACCCCACCCAGTCCAATCTCACTCCTCTGTACCCCACCTAGTCCAATCTCACTCCTCTGTACCCCACCCAGTCCAATCTCACTCCTCTGTACCCCACCTAGTCCAATCTCACTCCTCTGTACCCCACCCAGTCCAATCTCACTCCTCTGTACCCCACCCAGTCCAATCTCACTCCTCTGTACCCCACCTAGTCCAATCTCACTCCCTCTGTACCTCACCCAGTCCAATCTCACTGCCCCTGTAACCCACCCAGTCCAATCTCACTCCCTGTACCCCATCCAGTCCAATCTCACTTGCCCTGTACCCCACCCAGTCCAATCTCACTCCCCGATACCCCACCCAGTCCAATCTCACTCCCACTGTACCCCATCCAGTCCAATCTCACTCCCCCTGTACCTCACCCAGTCCAATCTCACTCCATGATACCCCACCCAGTCCAATCTCACTCCCCTGTACCCCACCCAGTCCAATCTCACTCCCCGTACCCCACCCCATCCAATCTCACTCCACCGTATGCAACCCAGTCCAATCTCACACCCTCGTACCCCACTGAGTACAACCTCACTTCCCGTACCCTACCCAGTCCAAATTCACTCCCCCTGTACCCCACCCAGTCCAATCTCACTCCCGTGTATCACACTCAGTCCAATTTCACTCCCCATACCCTGCCCAGTCCAATCTCACTCGCCCTGTACCCCACCCAGTCCAATCCCACTCGCCGTGTACCCCACCCAGTCCAATCTCACTCCCCCTGTACCCCACCCAGTCCAATCTCACTCCCCCTGTACCCCAACCAGTCCAATCTCAATCCGCTGTACCCCACCCAGTCCAATATCACTCCCCCTGTACCACACTCAGTCCAATCTCACTCCCGTGTACCACACTCAGTCCAATCTCACTCCCCATACCCTGCCCAGTCCAATCTCACTCGCCCTGTACCCCACCCAGTCCAATCCCACTCGCCGTGTACCCCATCCAGTCCAATCTCACTCCCCCTGTACCCCACCCAGTCCAATCTCACTCCCTGCACCCCACCTAGTCCAATCTCACTCCCTCTGTACCTCACCCAGTCCAATCTCACTTTCCATAACCCACCCGGTCCAATCTCACTCCCTGTACCCCACCCAGTCCAATCTCACTCCCCCTGTACCCCACCCAGTCTAATCTCACTCCCTGTACCAGACCCAGTCCAATCTCAACCCCTGTACCCCACCCAGTCCAATCTCACTCGCCCTGTACCCCACCTAGTCCAATCTCACTCCTCCTGTACCCCACCCAGTCGAATCCCACTCCTCCTGTACCCCACCTCGTCCAATCTGAATCCCCTGTGCCCCACCCAGTCGAATTCCACTCCCTGTACCCCACCCAGTCCAATCTCACTCCCGCTGTACCGCACCCAGTCCTATCTCACTCCCGCTGTACCCCACCCAGTCCAATCTCACTCCCTGTACCCCACCCAGTCCAATCTCACTCGCCCTGTACCCCACCTAGTCCAATCTCACTCCCCCTGTACCCCACCCTTCGAATCTCACTCCCTGTACCCCACCCAGTCCAATCTCACTGCCCCTGTACACCACTCAGTCCAATCTCACTCCCGCTGTACCCCACCTAGTCCAATCTCACTCCTCCTGTACCCCACCCAGTCGAATCCCACTCCTCCTGTACCCCACCTCATCCAATCTGAATCCCCTGTGTCCCACCCAGTCGAATCCCACTCCCTGTACCCCACCCAGTCCAATCTCACTCCCGCTGTTCCGTACCCAGTCCTATCTCACTCCCGCTGTACCCCACCCAGTCCAATCTCACTCCCTGTACCCCACCCAGTCCAATCTCACTCGCCCTGTACCCCACCTAGTCCAATCTCACTCCCCCTGTACCCCACCCTTCGAATCTCACTCCCTGTACCCCACCCAGTCCAATCTCACTGCCCCTGTACACCACTCAGTCCAATCTCACTCCCGCTGTACCCCACCTAGTCCAATCTCACTCCTCCTGTACCCCACCCAGTCGAATCCCACTCCTCCTGTACCCCACCTCATCCAATCTGAATCCCCTGTGCCCCACCCAGTCGAATCCCACTCCCTGTACCCCACCTAGTCCAATCTCACTCCCTCTGTACCTCACCCAGTCCAATCTCACATCCCCTGTAACCCACCCAGTCCAATCTCACTCCCTGTACCCCATCCAGTCCAATCTCACTTGCCCTGTACCCCACCCAGTCCAATCTCACTCCCTGTACCCCACCCAGTCCAATCTCACTCGCCCTGTACCCCACCTAGTCCAATCTCACTCCCCCTGTACCCCACCCTTCGAATCTCACTCCCTGTACCCCACCCAGTCCAATCTCACTGCCCCTGTACACCACTCAGTCCAATCTCACTCCCGCTGTACCCCACCTAGTCCAATCTCACTCCTCCTGTACCCCACCCAGTCGAATCCCACTCCTCCTGTACCCCACCTCATCCAATCTGAATCCCCTGTGCCCCACCCAGTCGAATCCCACTCCCTGTACCCCACCTAGTCCAATCTCACTCCCTCTGTACCTCACCCAGTCCAATCTCACATCCCCTGTAACCCACCCAGTCCAATCTCACTCCCTGTACCCCATCCAGTCCAATCTCACTCGCCCCGTAACCCACCCAGTCCAATCTCACTGGCCCTGTACCCCACCCAGTCGAATCTTACTGCCCTGTGCCCCACCCAGTCCAATCTCACTCCTGCTGTACCCCACCCAGTCCAATCTCACTCCCACTGTACACCACCCAGTCCAATCTCACTCCCGCTGTACCCCACCCAGTCCAATCTCACTCCTCTGTACCCCACCTAGTCCAATCTCACTCCTCTGTACCCCACCCAGTCCAATCTCACTCCTCTGTACCCCACCTAGTCCAATCTCACTCCCTCTGTACCTCACCCAGTCCAATCTCACATCCCCTGTAACCCACCCAGTCCAATCTCACTCCCTGTACCCCATCCAGTCCAATCTCACTTGCCCTGTACCCCACCCAGTCCAATCTCACTCCCCGATACCCCACCCAGTCCAATCTCACTCCCACTGTACCCCATCCAGTCCAATCTCACTCCCCCTGTACCTCACCCAGTCCAATCTCACTCCCTGATACCCCACCCAGTCCAATCTCACTCCCCTGTACCCCACCCAGTCCAATCTCACTCCCCGTACCCCACCCCATCCAATCTCACTCCACCGTATGCAACCCAGTCCAATCTCACACCCTCGTACCCCACTGAGTACAACCTCACTTCCCGTACCCTACCCAGTCCAAATTCACTCCCCCTGTACCCCACCCAGTCCAATCTCACTCCCGTGTATCACACTCAGTCCAATCTCACTCCCCATACCCTGCCCAGTCCAATCTCACTCGCCCTGTACCCCACCCAGTCCAATCCCACTCGCCGTGTACCCCACCCAGTCCAATCTCACTCCCCCTGTACCCCACCCAGTCCAATCTCACTCCCCCTGTACCCCACCCAGTCCAATCTCACTCCCCCTGTACCCCAACCAGTCCAATCTCAATCCGCTGTACCCCACCCAGTCCAATCTCACTCCCCTGTACCACACTCAGTCCAATCTCACTCCCCCTGTACCCCATCCAGTCCAATCTCACTCCCCCTGTACCCCACCCAGTCCAATCTCACTCCCCCTGTACCCCAACCAGTCCAATCTCAATCCGCTGTACCCCACCCAGTCCAATCTCACTCCCCCTGTACCACACTCAGTCCAATCTCACTCCCGTGTACCACACTCAGTCCAATCTCACTCCCCATACCCTGCCCAGTCCAATCTCACTCGCCCTGTACCCCACCCAGTCCAATCCCACTCGCCGTGTACCCCATCCAGTCCAATCTCACTCCCCCTGTACCCCACCCAGTCCAATCTCACTCCCTGCACCCCACCTAGTCCAATCTCACTCCCTCTGTACCTCACCCAGTCCAATCTCACTTTCCATAACCCACCCGGTCCAATCTCACTCCCTGTACCCCACACAGTCCAATCTCACTCCCCCTGTACCCCACCCAGTCTAATCTCACTCCCTGTACCAGACCCAGTCCAATCTCAACCCCTGTACCCCACCCAGTCCAATCTCACTCGCCCTGTACCCCACCTAGTCCAATCTCACTCCTCCTGTACCCCACCCAGTCGAATCCCACTCCTCCTGTACCCCACCTCGTCCAATCTGAATCCCCTGTGCCCCACCCAGTCGAATCCCACTCCCTGTACCCCACCCAGTCCAATCTCACTCCCGCTGTACCGCACCCAGTCCTATCTCACTCCCGCTGTACCCCACCCAGTCCAATCTCACTCCCTGTACCCCACCCAGTCCAATCTCACTCGCCCTGTACCCCACCTAGTCCAATCTCACTCCCCCTGTACCCCACCCTTCGAATCTCACTCCCTGTACCCCACCCAGTCCAATCTCACTGCCCCTGTACACCACTCAGTCCAATCTCACTCCCGCTGTACCCCACCTAGTCCAATCTCACTCCTCCTGTACCCCACCCAGTCGAATCCCACTCCTCCTGTACCCCACCTCATCCAATCTGAATCCCCTGTGCCCCACCCAGTCGAATCCCACTCCCTGTACCCCACCTAGTCCAATCTCACTCCCTCTGTACCTCACCCAGTCCAATCTCACATCCCCTGTAACCCACCCAGTCCAATCTCACTCCCTGTACCCCATCCAGTCCAATCTCACTCGCCCCGTAACCCACCCAGTCCAATCTCACTGGCCCTGTACCCCACCCAGTCGAATCTTACTGCCCTGTGCCCCACCCAGTCCAATCTCACTCCTGCTGTACCCCACCCAGTCCAATCTCACTCCCACTGTACACCACCCAGTCCAATCTCACTCCCGCTGTACCCCACCCAGTCCAATCTCACTCCCACTGTACACCACCCAGTCCAATCTCACTCCTCTGTACCCCACCCAGTCCAATCTCACTCCTCTGTACCCCACCCAGTCCAATCTCACTCCTCTGTACCCCACCTAGTCCAATCTCACTCCCTCTGTACCTCACCCAGTCCAATCTCACTGCCCCTGTACACCACTCAGTCCAATCTCACTCCCGCTGTACCCCACCTAGTCCAATCTCACTCCTCCTGTACCCCACCCAGTCGAATCCCACTCCTCCTGTACCCCACCTCATCCAATCTGAATCCCCTGTGCCCCACCCAGTCGAATCCCACTCCCTGTACCCCACCTAGTCCAATCTCACTCCCTCTGTACCTCACCCAGTCCAATCTCACATCCCCTGTAACCCACCCAGTCCAATCTCACTCCCTGTACCCCATCCAGTCCAATCTCACTCGCCCTGTACCCCACCCAGTCCAATCTCACTCCTCCTGTACCCCACCCAGTCGAATCCCACTCCTCCTGTACCCCACCTCATCCAATCTGAATCCCCTGTGTCCCACCCAGTCGAATCCCACTCCCTGTACCCCACCCAGTCCAATCTCACTCCCTCTGTACCCCACCTAGTCCAATCTCACTCCCTCTGTACCTCACCCAGTCCAATCTCACATCCCCTGTAACCCACCCAGTCGAATCCCACTCCCTGTACCCCATCCAGTCCAATCTCACTCGCCCTGTACCCCACCCAGTCCAATCTCACTCCCCCTGTACCCCACCCTTCGAATCTCACTCCCTGTACCCCACCCAGTCCAATCTCACTGCCCCTGTACACCACTCAGTCCAATCTCACTCCCGCTGTACCCCACCTAGTCCAATCTCACTCCTCCTGTACCCCACCCAGTCCAATCTCACTCCTGCTGTACCCCACCTAGTCCAATCTCACTCCTCCTGTACCCCACCCAGTCCAATCTCACTCCTGCTGTACCCCACCCAGTCCAATCTCACTCCCACTGTACCCCACCCAGTCCAATCTCACTCGCCCTGTGCCCCACCCAGTCCAATCTCACACCCCTGTGCCCCACCCAGTCCAATCTCACACCCCTGTGCCCCACTCAGTCCAATCTCACTCCCTGTACTCCACCCAGTCCAATCTCACTCCTGCTGTACCCCACCCAGTCCAATCTCACTCCCACTGTACCCCACCCAGTCCAATCTCACTCGCCCTGTACCCCACCCAGTCCAATCTCACTCCCGCCGCAGCCCACCCAGTCCAATCCCACTCCCTGTACCCCACCCAGTCCAATCCCACTCCCCTGTGCCCCACCCAGTCCAATCTCACTCCCCTTGTGCCCCACCCAGTCCAATCTCACTCGCCCTGTGCCCCACTCAGTCGAATCCCACTCCCTGTACCCCATCCAGTCCAATCTCACACCCCTGTGCCCCACTCAGTCAAATCCCACTCCCTGTACTCCACCCAGTCCAATCTCACTTCCCCTGTACACCACGCGGTCTAATCTCACTCCCCCTGTACCCCACCTAGTCCAATCTCACTCCCCCTGTTCCCCACCCAGTCCAATCTCACTCCCCTGTACCCCACCCAGTCCAATTTCACTCGCGCTGTACCCCACCCAGTCGAATCTCACTCCCCCTTTATGTAACCCTGTGCTTTTGGAGAACGGTGTACAGCCCCACTGTAGGAAGGATGTTGAGCTTTTGGAGAGGCTGTAGAGAGTTTCACCAGGATCCTGCCTGGTTCAGAGGGCGTGTGTAACGAGAGGTTGGATAAACTTGGTTTGTTTTCTCCTGAGCGGCAGAACTTGAAGAGAGCCCCAATCGAGGTTTATAAGATTATGGGAGGCATAGACATGGTCCCCCAAGAGGATGACAGACTTGCTGGCGTTTTGGAGGCTTCCATGCTTCAATGACCTGGAGAGCCGTGTTGTTTGGAGTCAGGGCTTTTTGCTTTGACTCTTGGTAGGGTCAGCATTGCTAAACAGGTCAAAGTGCAGAGGCCAAGCTAAGAGTGGTCCACTGGTCCTCCAGGTTCGTGGGTTCAGCTCAGGGTTAGCAAAATTATTACAGAAACAGCAACGAAGAAACTTTCTACATCTGAGTGTGGCGGTTTTCCTGAGTCTCCAACGGGGCTTGCATGACCGACGGTAGTGAAAACCGAGAGGAAGCTGCTGACACGATGCAGGAAGTCTTGAACACCGCCAGAGATGGAGGCCCTTCATTATTGCCCTAAACGCCAGCCCAGCAGTGTAACGGGCAGGAAGCAAGTCAGTAACTGCAGAGGGTGGAGAGCCAGAATCTCTTTTCCCAGGGTAGAAGTCGGAATCAGGTTTATTGTCTCTGACGTATAATATGTGTTGGGACATTTATTGATATGTCGTAGCAGTACAGTGCAATACATATTTAAAAACACTATACCTTATAATAAGAAATATATTCAAAATTATGTAAGTAGTGCAAAAAGGAGGAATAATAGAGGTATTCTTCATGGGTTCGATGTCCATTCAGAAATCGGACAGCAGAGGGGAAGCAGCTGTTCCTGAATCGCTGAGTGTGTGTCTTCAGACTCCTGTACCTCCTCCCTGACGGTAGCGATGAGAAGAGGGCACGTCCTGGGTGGTGAGGCTCCTGCATGATGGATGTCGCCTATTTGAGGCATTGCCTTTTGGAGATGTTCTCTGTGCTGGAGAGGCTGGTGGCCACGATGGAGCCGGCTGAGTTTACAACTCTCTGAAGCTTCTTTCGATCCAGTGCAGTGGCCCCTCTATGCCATGTTCTCCGCGGTACATGTGCAGAAACATGTACGACTGGGGTTGCAAATCACAGACATAAAAGACTCTGCAGATGCTGCAGATCCGGAGCAAAACACACAATATGCTGGAGGAACTCTGCAGGTCAGGCAGCGTCTATGCAACTGAACAAACAGCTAACATTTCGGGCCGAGACCCTACTTCAGACTGGTCCTGTTGGCGGGCCCCGGCCCGAAACGTCGACTGTTTATTTCTCTCCATAGACGCTGCCTGACCCACTGAGTTGCTCCAGCATTTTGTGTGTGTTATGTTAGGAGCTCCTGTTCACACAGTGTATGATGTACGGGCGACTGACGACAGTGGCAAGACAAGGGATTCTCTGTACTGTATATTATTCAATCTCACGCTGTTATAGTGTTAGAGTTCCAGAGGTTCTGATCAAGCTGCATCCTCTGTCTTTTCTGCTCATGACCACGTGGGTTTCCTCCAAAGACATACGGGTTAGGGTCAGTCAGTTGTGAATCTGCTACGCTGTTGTGAGAAGCACGGTGAGACGCCTGGGCTGACCCCAGCACAACCCAGGACTGTGTCGGCCTTCAAGGCCGCGGGCCAAACGGGCTCTGCTGTACTGTGCTTGCGGAAAAGGTTTGGTGCAGAGAGAGGTCGGAGTGAAGAACGGATCTGCATCGGAGAGTCTGCCAGGCAGAGCGGCTGGTGCGAGGACGAGTTAGCGCTGCGCACGGTCAGCGAAACGCTTCACAACGCCAGGGTGGGAGATGGTTGAGATGAGTTCACTTGGGCTTTGTAAGCATTTAGTTAGCAGGTGCACGTTCCCTGTTATGGGCGTGCGCACGAGGGTGCTGGTTGGGAGGGATGTAAGGAATTGGTACGTTCCTTCCCGTGTCCGCGTGGGATTTCTTCGGGTGCACCGGTTTCCTCCCACAGTACCGGTCAGCGTTAGTGAGTGTGGGCACGCTACGTTGGCATGGAAACACGGCTACACTTGTGGTCTGCCCCCAGCACATCCTCGGAATGTGTTGTTTCTGACACAAACAGCACATATGTTTTGATAGACCTGTGGCAAATAAAATTAATCTTTATATAAAAATCATTGTGCAGTGGGAGAGTTTAGTGTCAGGATACGCTAAAGAATCACAGACTGGACAGGACACGGTTGGAGTATCACAGACTGGCCAGGGATGGCTGGAGAATCACAGCCAGACCGGACAGGGGACGGTTGGAGAATCATAGACTGGACAGGACACTGCTGGAGAATCACAGACTGGACAGGACACGGTTGGAGAATCATAGACTGTACTGGACACGGCTGGAGAATCACAGACTGGACAGGGATGGCTGTTGAATCACAGACTGGGCAGGATACGGCTGGAGAATCACAGACTGCACAGGGATGGCGGCAGAATCACAGACTGGACGAGACATGGCTGGTTTGTGATAGACTGGACTGGGGACAGCTGGTGTATCACAGACAGGACAGGACACGGCCGGAGAATCACAGACAGGATAGGTCACAGCTGGAGATTCGCAGCGAGGACAGGGGACGGCTGCAGAATCACAGACTGGACAGGACACGGCTGGAGTATCACAGACTGGACAGGAAACAGCTGGACAATCACAGACTGGACAGAACATGGCTGCAGTATCACAGACTGAACAGGATACAGCTGGAGAATCAGAGGCTGGACAAGGGACAGTGGGAGAATCACAGACTGGAAAGGACATGGCTGGAGTATCACAGACTGGACAGGATACAGCTGGAGAATCACAGACCGGACAGGGGACGGCTGAAGTATCAGAGACTGGACACGAGACGGCTGCAGAATCACAGACTGGAGAGGACATGCCTGGGGTATCACAGACCGGACAGGAAATGGCTGGAGAATCACAGACCGGACAGGGGACGGTTGGAGAATCAGAGTGGACAGGACACGGCTGCAGAATGACAGACTGGACAGGACACAGAGGGTGAATCACAGACTGGAGAGGGGACGGTTGGAGAATCACAGACTGGACACTGGACAGCTGGAGAATCACAGACTGGACAGTACACGGCTGGAGAATCACAGACTGGACACTGGACAGCGGGTGAATCACAGACTGGTCAGGACACGGCTAGTATACCACAGACGGTCAGGGGACAGCTGGAGTATCACAGACTGGACAGGACATGGCAGGAGAATCACAGACAGGACAGGACACAGCTGGAGTATCACAGACTGGACAGGAAACGGCTGGAGAATCACAGACTGGACACTGGACGGCAGGTGAATCACAGACTGGACAGGACACGGCTAGTATACCACAGACGGTCAGGGGACAGCTGGAGAATCACAGACTGGACAGGACACGGCAGGAGAATCACAGACCGGACAGGAAACGGCTGGAGAATCACAGACTGGATAGGTAAAGGTTGAAGAATCACAGACTGGACAGGATACGGCTGGAGAATGACAGACTGGACAGGGGACGGTTGGAGAATCATAGACTGGACACGACACTGTTGGAGAATCACAGACTGGACACTGGACGGCAGGTGAATCACAGACTGGACAGGACACGGCTAGTACACCACAGACGGTCAGGGGACAGCTGGAGTATCACAGACTGGACAGGACACGGCAGGAGAATCACAGACAGAACAGGACACAGCTGGAGTATCACAGACCGGACAGGAAACGGCTGGAGAATCACAGACTGGACAGGACACGGCTGGAGAATCAGAGACTGGACAAGGATGGCTGGAGAATCACAGACTGGACAGGACATGGCTGGAGAATCAGAGACTGGACAAGGATGGCTGGAGAATCACAGACTGGACAGGACACGGCTGGTGTATCACAGACTGGACAGGACACGGCTGGAGTATCACAGACTGAACAAGACATGGCTGGAGAATCATAGACCGGCAGAACAGGGCTGGAGAAACACAAACCGGACAGGACGAGGCTGGAGAATTACAGACTGGACAGAACGAGACTGGAGAATCACAGACTGGACAGGACACGGCCTGAGAACCATAGACCGGACAGGACACGGCTGGAGAATCACAGACTGTAGAGGACACGGCTGGAAAATCACAGACTGGAGAAGAATGGCTGGAGAATCACAGACCGGACAGGGGACGGTTGGAGTATCACAGACTGGATAGGGATGGCTGGAGAATCACAGACAAAGCAGGACACGGCTGGAGTATCATAGACTGGACATGACTCGGCTGCATAATCACAGACTGGAGAGGACATGAATGGAGTATCACAGACCGGACAGGAGACGGCTGGAGAATCACAGACTGGACAGGACACGGCTGGAGAATCACAGACGGGACAGGACACGGTTGTAGAATCACAGACTGGACAGAACACGGCTGGAGAATCACCGACTGGACAGGGATGGCTGGTGTATCACAGACTGAACAAGACACGGCCTGAGAACCACAGACCGGAGAGGACACGGCTGGAGAATCACAGACCGGAGAGTATACAGCTGGAGAATCACAGTCTGTAGAGGACACGGCTGGAAAATCACAGACTGGACAAGAACGGCTGGAGAATCACAGATCGGACAGGGGACGGTTGGAGTATCACAGACTGGACAGGGAAGGCTGGAGAATCAGAGACAAAGCAGGACACGGCTGGAATATCAGAGACTGGACACGACTTGGCTGCAGAATCACATACTGGAGAGGACATGTCTCGAGTATCACAGACTGGACAGGACACGGCTGGAGAATCACAGACAGGACAGGGGACGGTTAGAAAAACACAGAGTTGACAGGACACGGCTGCAGAATGACAGACTGGACAGGACATGGCTGGAAAATCACACACTGGACAGGACACGGCTAGAAAATCACAGACCGGACAGGAAACGGCTTGCGAATCACCGACCGGACAGTAGACGATTGGAGAATTAAAGACTGGGCAGGACACCGCTTGAGAATCTCAGACAGGACAGGATACGGCTGGAGAATCAGAGACTGGACAGGGGACGGTTGGAGAATCAGAGGCTGGACAGGACACGGCTAGAGAATCACAGACTGAACAGGGCACGGCTGGAGAATTACAGACTGGACAGGCGATTCCTCGAGTATAAGAGACTGCACAGGAAACGGCTGCAGAATCACAGACTGGACAGGATACAGCTGGAGAATCACAGACTGCACAGGGACGGCTGCAGAATCGCAGACTGGACAGGACACGGCTGGAGTATCACAGACTGGACAGGATACAGCTGGAGAATCACAAGCTGGACAGGGGAAACCGGGAAAATCGCAGACTGGACAGGACACGGCTGGAGAATCACAGACCTGAGAGGATACGGCTGGAGAATCACAGACTGGAGAGGACACGCCTGGAGAATCACAGACTGGACAGGACACGGCCTGAGAACCACAGACCGGACAGGGGACGGTTGGAGTATCAGAGACTGGACAGGGAAGGCTGGAGAATCACAGACAAAGCAGGAGATGGTTGGAGTATCAGAGACTGGACACGACTTGGCTGCAGAATCACATACTGGAGAGGACATGCCTCAAGTATCACAGACCGGACAGGACACGGCTGGAGAATCACAGACCGGACAGGGGACGGTTGGAAAATCACAGAGTTGACAGGACACGGCTGCAGAATGACAGACTGGACAGGACACGACTGGAAAATCACACACTGGACAGGACACGGCTGGAAAATCACAGACCGGACAGGAAACGGCTTGCGAATCACCGACCGGACAGTAGACGATTGGAGAATCAAAGACTGGGCAGGACACCGCTTGAGAATCTCAGACAGGACAGGATAAGGCTGGAGAATCAGAGACTGGACAGGGGACGGGTGGTGAATCATAGCCTGGACAGGGACAGCTGCAAAATTACAGACAGGACAGGACACGGCTGGAGAATCACAGACTGGACAGGACAGGGCTGGAGAATTACAGACTGGACAGGCGACTTCTTGAGTATAAGAGACTGCACAGGACACGGCTGCAGAATCACAGACTGGACAGGATACAGCTGGAGAATCACAGACTGCACAGGGATGGCTGGAGAATCAAAGACTTGAGAGGATACGGCTGGAGAATGATAGACTGAACAGGCGACTGCTGAGGTATCACAGACTGGGAAGGACACGGCTGGAGAATCAGAGACTGGACAGGACACGGCTGGAGTATCACAGACTGGACAGGATCCAGCTGGAGAATCACAGGCTGGACAGGGGAAACCGGGAAAATCGCAGACTGGACAGGACACGGCTGGAGAATCACAGACTGGAGAGGTCACGGCTGGAGTATCACAGACTGGACAGGATACGGCTGGAGAATCACAGGCTGGAGAGGGGAAAGCGGGAAAATCGCTGACTGGACAGGATACGGCTGGAGAATCACAGACTGGACAGGAACGGCTGGAGAATCACAGACCGGACAGGGGACGGTTGGGGTATCACACACTGGACAGGGATGGCTGGAGAATCACAGACAAAGCAGGACGCGGCTGGAGTAACACAGACCGGACAGGAAACGGCTGGAGAATTACAGACTGGATAGGTAACGGTTGAAGAATCACAGACTGGACAGGATACGGCTGGGGAATTACAGACTGTACATGAACCGGCTGGAAATTCACAGACTGGACAAGGATTGCTGGAGAATCACAGACTGTACAGGGGACGGTTGGAGAATCACAGACCGGACAGGACACGGCTGGAGAATGACAGATTGGACAGGGGACGGTTGGAGAATCATAGACTGGACAGGATGCTGTTGGAGAATCACAGACTGGACAGGACACGGCTGGAGAATCACAGACTGGACAGGACACGGCTGGAGAATTACAGACTGGACACTGGATGGCAGGTGAATCACAGACTGGACAGGACACGGCTAGTATACCACAGACGGTCAGGGGACATCTGGAGTATCACAGACTGGACAGGACAAGGCTGGAGAATCAGAGACTGGACAGGAGACGGCTGGAGAATCACAGACGGGACAGGACACGGTTGTAGAATCACAGACTGGACAGAACACGGCTGGAGAATCACAGACTGGACAGGGATAGCTGGAGAATCACAGACTGGACAGGACACGGCAGGTGAATCACAGACTGGACAGGACACGGCAGGTGAATCACAGACTGGACAGGACACGGCTAGTATACCACAGATGGTTAGGGGACAGCTGGAGTATCACAGACTGGACAGGATACGGCAGGAGAATCACAGACAGGACAGGACACGGCTGGAGAATCACAGACTGGACAGGACACGGCTGGAGAATCACAGACTGGACAGAACACGGCTGGAGAATCACAGACTGGACAGGGATTGCTGGAGAATCACAGACTGGACAGGACACGGCAGGTGAATCACAGACTGGACAGGACACGGCAGGTGAATCACAGACAGGACAGGACACAGCTGGAGTATCAGAGACCGGACAGGAAACGGCTGGAGATTCACAGACTGGATAGGTAACGGTTGTAGAATCACAGACTGGACAGGACACGGCTGGAGAATAACGGACTGGACAGGACACGGCTGGAGAATCACAGACGGGACAGGACACGGTTGTAGAATCACAGACTGTTCAAGGATGGCTGGAGAATCACAGACTGGACAAGACAGAGCTGGTGTATCATAGACTGGACAGGACACGGCTGCAGTATCACAGACTGAACAAGACACGGCTGGAGAATCATAGACCGGCAGGATAGGGCTGGAGAAACACAAACCGGACAGGATGAGGCTGGAGAATCACAGACTGGACAGGACGAGACTGGAGAATCACAGACTGGACAGGACACGGCCTGAGAACCACAGACCGGACAGGACACGGCTGGAGAATCACAGACCGGAGAGTATACAGCTGGAGAATCACAGACTGTAGAGGACACGGCTGGAGAATCACAGACTAGACAGCAACGGCTGGAGAATCACAGACTAGACAGGAACGGCTGGAGAATCACAGACCGGGCAGGGGACGGTTGGAGTATCACAGACTGGACAGGGAAGGCTGGAGAATCACAGACAAAGCAGGACACGGCTGGAGAATCAGAGACTGGACACGACTCGGCTGCAGAATCACAGACTGGAGTTGACATGTCTCGAGTATCACAGACCGGACAGGACACGGCTGGAGAATCACAGACCGGAGAGGATACGGCTGGAGAATCACAGACTGGACAGGAACTGCTGGAGAATCACAGACCGGACAGGGGACGGTTGAAGTATCAGAGACTGGACACGAGACGGCTGCAGAATCACAGACTGGAGAGGACATGCCTGGGGTATCACAGACCGGACAGGAAATGGCTGGAGAATCACAGACCGGACAGGGGACGGTTGGAGAATCAGAGTGGACAGGACACGGCTGCAGAATGACAGACTGGACAGGACACAGCGGGTGAATCACAGACTGGAGAGGGGACGGCTGGAGAATCACAGACTGTAAAGGGATGGTTGGAAAATCACAGACTGGACCGGACATGGCTGGTGTATCACAGTCTGGACGGGGACAGCTGGAGTATCAGAGACTGGACAGGAAAGGGCTGGAGAATCACATACTGGAGAGGACATGTCTCGAGTATCACAGACCGGACTGGACATGGCTGGAGAATCACAGACCGGACAGGGGACGGTTGGAAAATCAAAGAGTTGACAGGACACGGCTGCAGAATGACAGACTGGACAGGACACTGCTGGAAAATCACACACTGGACAGGACACGGCTAGAAAATCACAGACCGGACAGGAAACGGCTTGCGAATCACCGACCGGACAGTAGAAGATTGGAGAATCAAAGACTGGGCAGGACACCGCTTGAGAATCTCAGACAGGACAGGATACGGCTGGAGAATCAGAGACTGGACAGGGGACGGTTGGTGAATCATAGCCTGGACAGGGACGGCTGCAAAATCACAGACAGGACAGGAAACGGCTGGAGAATCACAGACTGGACAGGGGACGGTTGGAGAATCAGATGCTGGACAGGACATGGCTGGAGAATCACAGACTGGACAGGGCAAGGCTGGAGAATTACAGACTGGACAGGTGACTTCTCGAGTATAAGAGACAGCACAGGACACGGCTGCAGAATCACAGACTGGACAGGATACAGCTGGAGAATCACAGACTGCACAGGGACGGCTGCAGAATCACAGACTGGACAGGACACGGCTGGAGTATCACAGACTGGACAGGATACAGCTGGAGAATCACAAGCTGGACAGAGGAAACCGGGAAAATCGCAGACTGGACAGGACACGGCTGGAGAATCACAGACCTGAGAGGATACGGCTGGAGAATCACAGACTGGAGAGGACACACCTGGAGAATCACAGACTGGATAGAAGTGGCTGGAGAATCACAGACCGGACCGGGGACGGTTGGAGTATCACAGACTGGACAGGGATGGCTGGAGAATCACAGACAAAGCAGGACGCGGCTGGAGTATCATAGACTGGACACGACTTGGCTGCATAATCACGGACTGGAGAGGACATGTCTGGAGCATCACAGACCAGACAGGAGACGGCTGGAGAATCACAGACTGGACAGGACACGGCTGGAGAATCACAGTCTGGACAGTGGACGGCAGGTGAATCACAGACTGGACAGGACACGGCTAGTATACCACAGACGGTCAGGGGACAGCTGGAGTATCACAGACTGGACAGGACACGGCAGGAGAATCACAGACAGGACAAGACACAGCTGGAGTACCACAGACCGGACAGGAAACGGCTGGAGAATCACAGACTGGATAGGTAATAGTTGAAGAATCACAGACTGGACAGGACACGGCTGGAGAATAACACACTGGACAGGACACGGCTGGAGAATCACAGACGGGACAGGACGGGTTGTAGAATCACAGACTGGACAGAACACGGCTGGAGAATCACAGACTGGACAGGACACGGCTGGTGTATCACAGACTGGACAGGTCACGGCTGGAGTATCACAGACTGAAGAAGACACAGCTGGAGAATCATAGACCGGCAGGACAGGGCTGGAGAAACACAAACCGGACAGGATGAGGCTGGAGAATTACAGACTGGACAGAACGAGACTGGAGAATCACAGACTGGACAGGACACGGCCTGAGAACCACAGACCGGACAGGACACGGCTGGAGAATCACAGACCGGAGAGTATACGGCTGGAGACTCACAGACTGTAGAGGACACGGCTGGAAAATCACAGACTGGAGAAGAACGGCTGGCGAATCACAGACCGGACAGGGGACGGTTGGAGTATCACAGACTGGACAGGGATGGCTGGAGAATCACAGACAAAGCAGGAGACGGTTGGAGTATCATAGACTGGACATGACTAGGCTGCATAATCACAGACTGGAGAGGACATGTCTGGAGTATTACAGACCGGACAGGAGACGGCTGGAGAATCACAGACTGGACAGGACACGGCTGGAGAATCACAGACCGGACAGGGGACGGTTGGAAAATCACAGAGTTGACAGGACACGGCTGCAGAATGACAGACTGGACAGGACACGACTGGAAAATCACACACTGGACAGGACACGGCTGGAAAATCACAGACCGGACAGGAAACGGCTTGCGAATCACCGACCGGACAGTAGACGATTGGAGAATCAAAGACTGGGCAGGACACCGCTTGAGAATCTCAGACAGGACAGGATAAGGCTGGAGAATCAGAGACTGGACAGGGGACGGGTGGTGAATCATAGCCTGGACAGGGACAGCTGCAAAATTACAGACAGGACAGGACACGGCTGGAGAATCACAGACTGGACAGGACAGGGCTGGAGAATTACAGACTGGACAGGCGACTTCTTGAGTATAAGAGACTGCACAGGACACGGCTGCAGAATCACAGACTGGACAGGATACAGCTGGAGAATCACAGACTGCACAGGGATGGCTGGAGAATCAAAGACTTGAGAGGATACGGCTGGAGAATGATAGACTGAACAGGCGACTGCTGAGGTATCACAGACTGGGAAGGACACGGCTGGAGAATCAGAGACTGGACAGGACACGGCTGGAGTATCACAGACT
The DNA here is from genome assembly GCF_030028105.1 of Mobula birostris. Lineage (NCBI taxonomy): Eukaryota > Metazoa > Chordata > Chondrichthyes > Myliobatiformes > Myliobatidae > Mobula > Mobula birostris. Next base: position 53,815,421 of record NC_092391.1, read on the forward strand.
GGACAGGATCCAGCTGGAGAATCACAGGCTGGACAGGGGAAACCGGGAAAATCGCAGACTGGACAGGACACGGCTGGAGAATCACAGACTGGAGAGGTCACGGCTGGAGTATCACAGACTGGACAGGATACGGCTGGAGAATCACAGGCTGGAGAGGGGAAAGCGGGAAAATCGCTGACTGGACAGGATACGGCTGGAGAATCACAGACTGGACAGGAACGGCTGGAGAATCACAGACCGGACAGGGGACGGTTGGGGTATCACACACTGGACAGGGATGGCTGGAGAATCACAGACAAAGCAGGACGCGGCTGGAGTAACACAGACCGGACAGGAAACGGCTGGAGAATTACAGACTGGATAGGTAACGGTTGAAGAATCACAGACTGGACAGGATACGGCTGGGGAATTACAGACTGTACATGAACCGGCTGGAAATTCACAGACTGGACAAGGATTGCTGGAGAATCACAGACTGTACAGGGGACGGTTGGAGAATCACAGACCGGACAGGACACGGCTGGAGAATGACAGACTGGACGGGGGACGGTTGGAGAATCATAGACTGGACAGGACACTGTTGGAGAATCACAGACTGGACAGGACACGGCTGGAGAATCACAGACTGGACAGGACACGGCTGGAGAATTACAGACTGGACACTGGATGGCAGGTGAATCACAGACTGGACAGGACACGGCTAGTATACCACAGACGGTCAGGGGACATCTGGAGTATCACAGACTGGACAGGACAAGGCTGGAGAATCAGAGACTGGACAGGAGACGGCTGGAGAATCACAGACGGGACAGGACACGGTTGTAGAATCACAGACTGGACAGAACACGGCTGGAGAATCACAGACTGGACAGGGATAGCTGGAGAATCACAGACTGGACAGGACACGGCAGGTGAATCACAGACTGGACAGGACACGGCAGGTGAATCACAGACTGGACAGGACACGGCTAGTATACCACAGATGGTTAGGGGACAGCTGGAGTATCACAGACTGGACAGGATACGGCAGGAGAATCACAGACAGGACAGGACACGGCTGGAGAATCACAGACTGGACAGGACACGGCTGGAGAATCACAGACTGGACAGAACACGGCTGGAGAATCACAGACTGGACAGGGATTGCTGGAGAATCACAGACTGGACAGGACACGGCAGGTGAATCACAGACTGGACAGGACACGGCAGGTGAATCACAGACAGGACAGGACACAGCTGGAGTATCAGAGACCGGACAGGAAACGGCTGGAGATTCACAGACTGGATAGGTAACGGTTGTAGAATCACAGACTGGACAGGACACGGCTGGAGAATAACGGACTGGACAGGACACGGCTGGAGAATCACAGACGGGACAGGACACGGTTGTAGAATCACAGACTGTTCAAGGATGGCTGGAGAATCACAGACTGGACAAGACAGAGCTGGTGTATCATAGACTGGACAGGACACGGCTGCAGTATCACAGACTGAACAAGACACGGCTGGAGAATCATAGACCGGCAGGATAGGGCTGGAGAAACACAAACCGGACAGGATGAGGCTGGAGAATCACAGACTGGACAGGACGAGACTGGAGAATCACAGACTGGACAGGACACGGCCTGAGAACCACAGACCGGACAGGACACGGCTGGAGAATCACAGACCGGAGAGTATACAGCTGGAGAATCACAGACTGTAGAGGACACGGCTGGAGAATCACAGACTAGACAGCAACGGCTGGAGAATCACAGACTAGACAGGAACGGCTGGAGAATCACAGACCGGGCAGGGGACGGTTGGAGTATCACAGACTGGACAGGGAAGGCTGGAGAATCACAGACAAAGCAGGACACGGCTGGAGAATCAGAGACTGGACACGACTCGGCTGCAGAATCACAGACTGGAGTTGACATGTCTCGAGTATCACAGACCGGACAGGACACGGCTGGAGAATCACAGACCGGAGAGGATACGGCTGGAGAATCACAGACTGGACAGGAACTGCTGGAGAATCACAGACCGGACAGGGGACGGTTGAAGTATCAGAGACTGGACACGAGACGGCTGCAGAATCACAGACTGGAGAGGACATGCCTGGGGTATCACAGACCGGACAGGAAATGGCTGGAGAATCACAGACCGGACAGGGGACGGTTGGAGAATCAGAGTGGACAGGACACGGCTGCAGAATGACAGACTGGACAGGACACAGCGGGTGAATCACAGACTGGAGAGGGGACGGCTGGAGAATCACAGACTGTAAAGGGATGGTTGGAAAATCACAGACTGGACCGGACATGGCTGGTGTATCACAGTCTGGACGGGGACAGCTGGAGTATCAGAGACTGGACAGGAAAGGGCTGGAGAATCACATACTGGAGAGGACATGTCTCGAGTATCACAGACCGGACTGGACATGGCTGGAGAATCACAGACCGGACAGGGGACGGTTGGAAAATCAAAGAGTTGACAGGACACGGCTGCAGAATGACAGACTGGACAGGACACTGCTGGAAAATCACACACTGGACAGGACACGGCTAGAAAATCACAGACCGGACAGGAAACGGCTTGCGAATCACCGACCGGACAGTAGAAGATTGGAGAATCAAAGACTGGGCAGGACACCGCTTGAGAATCTCAGACAGGACAGGATACGGCTGGAGAATCAGAGACTGGACAGGGGACGGTTGGTGAATCATAGCCTGGACAGGGACGGCTGCAAAATCACAGACAGGACAGGAAACGGCTGGAGAATCACAGACTGGACAGGGGACGGTTGGAGAATCAGATGCTGGACAGGACATGGCTGGAGAATCACAGACTGGACAGGGCAAGGCTGGAGAATTACAGACTGGACAGGTGACTTCTCGAGTATAAGAGACAGCACAGGACACGGCTGCAGAATCACAGACTGGACAGGATACAGCTGGAGAATCACAGACTGCACAGGGACGGCTGCAGAATCACAGACTGGACAGGACACGGCTGGAGTATCACAGACTGGACAGGATACAGCTGGAGAATCACAAGCTGGACAGAGGAAACCGGGAAAATCGCAGACTGGACAGGACACGGCTGGAGAATCACAGACCTGAGAGGATACGGCTGGAGAATCACAGACTGGAGAGGACACACCTGGAGAATCACAGACTGGATAGAAGTGGCTGGAGAATCACAGACCGGACCGGGGACGGTTGGAGTATCACAGACTGGACAGGGATGGCTGGAGAATCACAGACAAAGCAGGACGCGGCTGGAGTATCATAGACTGGACACGACTTGGCTGCATAATCACGGACTGGAGAGGACATGTCTGGAGCATCACAGACCAGACAGGAGACGGCTGGAGAATCACAGACTGGACAGGACACGGCTGGAGAATCACAGTCTGGACAGTGGACGGCAGGTGAATCACAGACTGGACAGGACACGGCTAGTATACCACAGACGGTCAGGGGACAGCTGGAGTATCACAGACTGGACAGGACACGGCAGGAGAATCACAGACAGGACAAGACACAGCTGGAGTACCACAGACCGGACAGGAAACGGCTGGAGAATCACAGACTGGATAGGTAATAGTTGAAGAATCACAGACTGGACAGGACACGGCTGGAGAATAACACACTGGACAGGACACGGCTGGAGAATCACAGACGGGACAGGACGGGTTGTAGAATCACAGACTGGACAGAACACGGCTGGAGAATCACAGACTGGACAGGACACGGCTGGTGTATCACAGACTGGACAGGTCACGGCTGGAGTATCACAGACTGAAGAAGACACAGCTGGAGAATCATAGACCGGCAGGACAGGGCTGGAGAAACACAAACCGGACAGGATGAGGCTGGAGAATTACAGACTGGACAGAACGAGACTGGAGAATCACAGACTGGACAGGACACGGCCTGAGAACCACAGACCGGACAGGACACGGCTGGAGAATCACAGACCGGAGAGTATACGGCTGGAGACTCACAGACTGTAGAGGACACGGCTGGAAAATCACAGACTGGAGAAGAACGGCTGGCGAATCACAGACCGGACAGGGGACGGTTGGAGTATCACAGACTGGACAGGGATGGCTGGAGAATCACAGACAAAGCAGGAGACGGTTGGAGTATCATAGACTGGACATGACTAGGCTGCATAATCACAGACTGGAGAGGACATGTCTGGAGTATTACAGACCGGACAGGAGACGGCTGGAGAATCACAGACTGGACAGGACACGGCTGGAGAATCACAGACGGACAGGACACGGTTGTAGAATCACTGACTGGACAGAACACGGCTGGAGATCACAGACTGGACAGGGATGACTGGTGTATCACAGACTGGATAGGACACGGCTGGAGTATCATAGACCGGCAGGACAGGGCTATAAAAACACAAACCGGATAGGACGAGACTGGAGAATCACAGACTGGACAGGACACGGCTGGAGAATCACAGACTGGACACTGGACGGCAGGTGAATCACAGACTGGACAGGACACGGCTAGTATACCACAGACGGTCAGGGGACAGCTGGAGTATCACAGACTGGACAGGACACGGCAGGAGAATCACAGACAGGACAAGACACAGCTGGAGTATCACTGACCGGACAGGAAACGGCTGGAGAATCACAGACTGGATAGGTAATAGTTGAAGAATCACAGACTGGACAGGACACGGCTGGAGAATAACAGACTGGACAGGACACGGCTGGAGAATCACAGATGGGACAGGACGGGTTGTAGAATCACAGACTGGACAGAACACGGCTGGAAAATCACAGACTGGACAGGGATGGCTGGAGAATCACGGACTGGACAGGACACGGCTGGTGTATCACAGACTGGACAGGACACGGCTGGAGTATCACAGACTGAACTTGACACGGCTGGAGAATCATAGACCGGCAGGTCAGGGCTATAAAAACACAAACCGGACAGGACGAGACTGGAGAGTCACAGACTGGAGAGGACACGGCCTGAGAACCACAGACCGGACAGGACACAGCTGGAGAATCACAGACCGGAGAGTATACGGCTGGAGACTCACAGACTGTAGAGGACACGGCTGGAAAATCACAGACTGGAGAAGAACGGCTGGCGAATTACAGACCGGACAGGGGACGGTTGGAGTGTCACAGACTGGACAGGGATGGCTGGAGAATCACAGACAAAGCAGGGCACGGCTGGAGTATCATAGACTGGACATGACTAGGCTGCATAATCACAGACTGGAGAGGACATTTCTGGAGTATTACAGACCGGACAGGAGACGGCTGGAGAATCACAGACTGGACAGGGCACGGCTGGAGAATCACAGACGGGACAGGACACGGTTGTAGAATCACTGACTGGACAGAACACGGCTGGAGATCACAGACTGGACAGGGATGACTGGTTTATCACAGACTGGATAGGACACGGCTGGTGTATCACAGACTGAACTAGACACGGCTGGAGAATCATAGACCGGCAGGTCAGGGCTATAAAAACACAAACCGGACAGGACGAGACTGGAGAATCACAGACTGGAAAGGACACGGCCTGAGAACCACAGACCGGACAGGACACGGCTGGCGAATTACAGACCGGAGAGTATACGGCTGGAGAATCACAGACTGTAGAGGACACGGCTGGAAAATCACAGACTGGACAAGAACGGTTGGAGAATCACAGACCGGACAGGGGACAGTTGGAGTATCAGAGACTGGACAGGGAAGGCTGGAGAATCACAGACAAATAGGAGACGGCTGGAGTATCAGAGACTGGACACGACTTGGCTGCAGAATCACATACTGGAGAGGACATGTCTCGAGTATCACAGACCGGACAGGACACGGCTGGAGAATAACAGACCGGAAAGGGGACGGTTGGAAAAACACAGAGTTGACAGGACACGGCTGCAGAATGACAGACTGGACAGGACACTACTGGAAAATCACACACTGGACAGGACACGGCTAGAAAATCACAGACCGGACAGGAAACGGCTTGCGAATCACCGACCGGACAGTAGACGATTGGAGAATCAAAGACTGGGCAGGACACCGCCTGAGAATCTCAGACAGGACAGGATATGGCTGGAGAATCAGAGACTGGACAGGGGACGGGTGGTGAATCATAGCCTGGACAGGGACGGCTGCAAAATTACAGACAGGACAGGACACGGCTGGAGAATCACAGACGGGACAGGGGACGGCTGGAGTATCACAGACCGGACAGGAAACGGCTGGAGAATCACAGACTGGATAGGTAACGGTTGAAGAATCACAGACTGGACAGGATACGGCTGGAGAATTACAGACTGTACATGAAACGGCTGGAGATTCACAGACTGGACAGGGATTGCTGTAGAATCACAGACTGGACAGGGGACAGTTGGAGAATCACAGACTGGACAGGACAGGGCTGGAAAATGACGGACTGGACAGGGGATGGTTGGAGAATCATAGACTGGACAGAACACTGTTGGAGAATCACAGACCGGACAGGACACGGCTGGAGAATCACAGACTGGATACTGGACGGCAGGTGAATCACAGACTGGACAGGACACGGCTAGTATACCACAGATGGTCAGGGGACAGCTGGAGTATCACAGACTGGACAGGACATGGCTGGAGAATCACAGACTGGACACTGGACGGAAGGTGAATCACAGACTGGACAGGATACGGCTGGGGAATTACAGACTGTACATGAACCGGCTGGAAATTCACAGACTGGACAAGGATTGCTGGAGAATCACAGACTGTACAGGGGACGGTTGGAGAATCACAGACCGGACAGGACACGGCTGGAGAATGACAGACTGGACAGGGGACGGTTGGAGAATCATATACTGGACAGGACACTGTTGGAGAATCACAGACTGGACAGGACACGGCTGGAGAATCACAGACTGGACAGGACACGGCTGGAGAATTACAGACTGGACACTGGACGACAGGTGAATCACAGACTGGACAGGACACGGCTAGTATAGCACAGACGGTCAGGGGACATCTGAGTATCACAGACTGGACAGGACACGGCTGGAGAATCACAGACTGGACAGGACACGGCTGGAGAATCACAGACGGGACAGGACACGGTTGTAGAATCACAGACTGGACAGGACACGGCAGGTGAATCACAGACTGGACAGGACACGGCAGGTGAATCACAGACTGGACAGGACACGGCTAGTATACCACAGACGGTTAGGGGACAGCTGGAGTATCACAGACTGGACAGGATACGGCAGGAGAATCACAGACAGGACAGGACACGGCTGGAGAATCACAGACTGGACAGGAAACGGCTGGAGAATCACAGACGGGACAGGGCACGGTTGTAGAATCACAGACTGAACAAGACACGGCTGGAGAATCATAGATCGGCAGAACAGGGCTGGAGAAACACAAACCGGACAGGACGAGGCTGGAGAATTACAGACTGGACAGAACGAGACTGGAGAATCACAGACTGGACAGGAGACGGCCTGAGAACCACAGACCGGACAGGACACGGCTGGAGAATCACAGACCGGCAGGACAGGGCTGGAGAAACACAAACCGGACAGGACGAGAGTGGTGAATCACACACTGGAGAGGACACGGCCTGAGAACCACAAACCGGACAGGACACGGCTGGAGAATCACAGACTGGAGAGTATACGGCTGGAGACTCACAGACTGTAGAGGACACGGCTGGAAAATCACAGACTGGAGAAGAATGGCTGGCGAATCACAGACCGGACAGGGGACGGTTGGAGTATCACAGACTGGACAGGCATGGCTGGAGAATCACAGACAAAGCAGGAGACGGCTGGAGTATCATAGACTGGACATGACTAGGCTGCATAATCACAGACTGGAGAGGACATGTCTGGAGTATTACAGACCCGACAGGAGACGGCTGGAGAATCACAGACTGGACAGGACACGGCTGGAGAATCACAGACGGACAGGAGACAGTTGTAGAATCACTGACTGGACAGAACACGGCTGGAGATCACAGACTGGACAGGGATGACTGGTGTATCACAGACTGGATAGGACACGGCTGGAGTATCATAGACCGGCAGGACAGGGCGAAAAAACACAAACCGGATAGGACGAGACTGGAGAATCACAGACTGGACAGGACACGGCTGGAGAATCACAGACTGGACACTGGACGGCAGGTGAATCACAGACTGGACAGGACACGGCTAGTATACCACAGACAGTCAGGGGACAGCTGGAGTATCACAGACTGGACAGGACACGGCAGGAGAATCACAGACAGGACAAGACACAGCTGGAGTATCACAGACCGGACAGGAAACGGCTGGAGAATCACAGACTGGATAGGTAATAGTTGAAGAATCACAGACTGGACAGGACACGGCTGGAGAATAACAGACTGGACAGGACACGGCTGGAGAATCACAGACGGGACAGGACGGGTTGTAGAATCACAGACTGGACAGAACACGGCTGGAGAATTACAGACTGGACAGGGACGGCTGGAGAATCACGGACTGGACAGGACACGGCTGGTGTATCACAGACTGGACAGGACACGGCTGGAGTATCACAGACTGAAGAAGACACAGCTGGAGAATCATAGACCGGCAGGACAGGGATGGAGAAACACAAACCGGACAGGACGAGACTGGTGAATCACAGACTGGAGAGGACACGGCCTGAGAACCACAGACCGGACAGGACACGGCTGGAGAATCACAGACCGGAGAGTATACGGCTGGAGACTCACAGACTGTAGAGGACACGGCTGGAAAATCACAGACTGGAGAAGAACGGCTGGCAAATCACAGACCGGACAGGGGACGGTTGGAGTATCACAGACTGGACAGGGATGGCTGGAGAATCACAGACAAAGCAGGAGACGGCTGGAGTATCATAGACTGGACATGACTAGGCTGCATAATCACAGACTGGAGAGGACATGTCTGGAGTATTACATACCCGACATGAGACGGCTGGAGAATCACAGACTGGACAGGACACGGCTGGAGAATCACAGACGGACAGGAGACAGTTGTAGAATCACTGATTGGACAGAACACGGCTAGAGATCACAGACTGGACAGGGATGACTGGTGTATCACAGACTGGATAGGACACAGCTGGAGTATCATAGATAGGCAGGACAGGGCTATAAAAAAACAAACCGGATAGGACGAGACTGGAGAATCACAGACTGGACAGGACACGGCTGGAGAATCACAGACTGGACACTGGACGGCAGGTGAATCACAGACTGGACAGGACACGGCCAGTATACCACAGACGGTCAGGGGACAGCTGGAGTATCACAGACTGGACAGGACACGGCAGGAGAATCACAGACAGGACAAGACACAGCTGGAGTATCACTGACCGGACAGGAAACGGCTGGAGAATCACAGACTGGATAGGTAATAGTTGAAGAATCACAGACTGGACAGGACACGGCTGGAGAATAACACACTGGACAGGACACGGCTGGAGAATCACAGACGGGACAGGACGGGTTGTAGAATCACAGACTGGACAGAACACGGCTGGAGAATCACAGACTGGACAGGGATGGCTGGAGAATCACAGACAGGACAGCACACGGCTGGTGTATCACAGACTGGACAGGACATGGCTGGAGTATCACAGACTGAAGAAGACACAGCTGGAGAATCATAGACCGGCAGGACAGGGCTGGAGAAACACAAACCGGACAGGATGAGGCTGGAGAATTACAGACTGGACAGAACGAGACAGGAGAATCACAGACAGGATAGGACACGGCCTGAGAACCACAGACCGGACAGGACACGGCTGGAGAATCACAGACCGGAGAGTATACGGCTGGAGACTCACAGACTGTAGAGGACACGGCTGAAAAATCACAGACTGGAGAAGAACGGCTGGCGAATCACAGACCGGACAGGGGACGGTTGGAGTATCACAGACTGGACAGGGATGGCTGGAGAATCACAGACAAAGCAGGAGACGGCTGGAGTATCATAGACTGGACATGACTAGACTGCATAATCACAGACTGGAGAGGACATGTCTGGAGTATTACAGACCCGACAGGAGACGGCTGGAGAATCACAGACTGGACAGGACACGGCTGGAGAATCACAGACGGACAGGAGACAGTTGTAGAATCACTGACTGGACAGAACACGGCTGGAGATCACAGACTGGACAGGGATGACTGGTGTATCACAGACTGGATAGGACACGGCTGGAGTATCATAGACCGGCAGGACAGGGCTATAAAAACACAAACCGGATAGGACGAGACTGGAGAATCACAGACTGGACAGGACACGGCTGGAGAATCACAGACTGGACACTGGACGGCAGGTGAATCACAGACTGGACAGGACACGGCTAGTATACCACAGACGGTCAGGGGACAGCTGGAGTATCACAGACTGGACAGGACACGGCAGGAGAATCACAGACAGGACAAGACACAGCTGGAGTACCACAGACGGGACAGGAAGCGGCTGGAGAATCACAGACTGGATAGGTAATAGTTGAAGAATCACAGACTGGACAGGACACGGCTGGAGAATAGCACACTGGACAGGACACGGCTGGAGAATCACAGACAGGACAGGACGGGTTGTAGAATCACAGACTGGACAGAACACGGCTGGAGAATCACAGACTGGACAGGGATGGCTGGAGAATCACAGACTGGACAGGACACGGCTGGTGTATCACAGACTGGACAGGACACGGCTGGAGTATCACAGACTGAAGAAGACACAGCTGGAGAATCATAGACCGGCAGGACAGGGATGGAGAAACACAAACCGGACAGGACGAGACTGGTGAATCACAGACTGGAGAGGACACGGCCTGAGAACCACAGACCAGACAGGACACGGCTGGAGAATCACAGACCGGAGAGTATACGGCTGGAGACTCACAGACTGTAGAGGACACGGCTGGAAAATCACAGACTGGAGAAGAACGGCTGGCAAATCACAGACCGGACAGGGGACGGTTGGAGTATCACAGACTGGACAGGGATGGCTGGAGAATCACAGACAAAGCAGGAGACGGCTGGAGTATCATAGACTGGACATGACTAGGCTGCATAATCACAGACTGGAGAGAACATGTCTGGAGTATTACATACCCGACATGAGACGGCTGGAGAATCACCGACTGGACAGGACACGGCTGGAGAATCACAGACGGACAGGAGACAGTTGTAGAATCACTGACTGGACAGAACACGGCTGGAGATCACAGACTGGACAGGGATGACTGGTGTATCACAGACTGGATAGGACACGGCTGGAGTATCATAGACCGGCAGGACAGGGCTATAAAAACACAAACCGGATAGGACGAGACTGGAGAATCACAGACTGGACAGGACACGGCTGGAGAATCACAGACTGGACACTGGACGGCAGGTGAATCACAGACTTTACAGGACACGGCTAGTATACCACAGACGGTCAGGGGACAGCTGGAGTATCACAGACTGGACAGGACACGGCAGGAGAATCACAGACAGGACAAGACACAGCTGGAGTACCACAGACCGGACAGGAAACGGCTGGAGAATCACAGACTGGATAGGTAATAGTTGAAGAATCACAGACTGGACAGGACACGGCTGGAGAATAGCACACTAGACAGGACACGGCTGGAGAATCACAGACGGGACAGGACGGGTTGTAGAATCACAGACTGGACAGAACACGGCTGGAGAATCACAGACTGGACAGGGATGGCTGGAGAATCACAGACTGGACAGGACATGGCTGGTGTATCACAGACTGGACAGGACACGGCTGGAGTATCACAGACTGAAGAAGACACAGCTGGAGAATCATAGACCGGCAGGACAGGGATGGAGAAACACAAACCGGACAGGACGAGACTGGTGAATCACAGACTGGAGAGGACACGGCCTGAGAACCACAGACCGGACAGGACACGGCTGGAGAATCACAGACCGGAGAGTATACGGCTGGAGACTCACAGACTGTAGAGGACACGGCTGGAAAATCACAGACTGGAGAAGAACGGCTGGCAAATCACAGACCGGACAGGGGACGGTTGGAGTATCACAGACTGGACAGGGATGGCTGGAGAATCACAGACAAAGCAGGAGACGGCTGGAGTATCATAGACTGGACATGACTAGGCTGCATAATCACAGACTGGAGAGGACATGTCTGGAGTATTACATACCCGACATGAGACGGCTGGAGAATCACAGACTGGACAGGACACGGCTGGAGAATCACAGACGGACAGGAGACAGTTGTAGAATCACTGATTGGACAGAACACGGCTGGAGATCACAGACTGGACAGGGATGACTGGTGTATCACAGACTGGATAGGACACGGCTGGAGTATCATAGATAGGCAGGACAGGGCTATAAAAAAACAAACCGGATAGGACGAGACTGGAGAATCACAGACTGGACAGGACACGGCTGGAGAATCACAGACTGGACACTGGACGGCAGGTGAATCACAGACTGGACAGGACACGGCTAGTATACCACAGACGGTCAGGGGACAGCTGGAGTATCACAGACTGGACAGGACACGGCAGGAGAATCACAGACAGGACAAGACACAGCTGGAGTATCACTGACCGGACAGGAAACGGCTGGAGAATCACAGACTGGATAGGTAATAGTTGAAGAATCACAGACTGGACAGGACACGGCTGGAGAATAACACACTGGACAGGACACGGCTGGAGAATCACAGACGGGACAGGACGGGTTGTAGAATCACAGACTGGACAGAACACGGCTGGAGAATCACAGACTGGACAGGGATGGCTGGAGAATCACAGACTGGACAGAACACGGCTGGTGTATCACAGACTGGACAGGACACGGCTGGAGTATCACAGACTGAAGAAGACACAGCTGGAGAATCATAGACCGGCAGGACAGGGCTGGAGAAACACAAACCGGACAGGATGAGGCTGGAGAATTACAGACCGGAGAGTATACGGCTGGAGACTCACAGACTGTAGAGGACACGGCTGGAAAATCACAGACTGGAGAAGAACGGCTGGCAAATCACAGACCGGACAGGGGACGGTTGGAGTATCACAGACTGGACAGGGATGGCTGGAGAATCACAGACAAAGCAGGAGACGGCTGGAGTATCATAGACTGGACATGACTAGGCTGCATAATCACAGACTGGAGAGGACATGTCTGGAGTATTACATACCCGACATGAGACGGCTGGAGAATCACAGACTGGACCGGACACGGCTGGAGAATCACAGACGGACAGGAGACAGTTGTAGAATCACTGACTGGACAGAACACGGCTGGAGATCACAGACTGGACAGGGATGACTGGTGTATCACAGACTGGATAGGTCACGGCTGGAGTATCATAGACCGGCAGGACAGGGCTATAAAAACACAAACCGGATAGGACGAGATTGGAGAATCACAGACTGGACAGGACACGGCTGGAGAATCACAGACTGGACACTGGACGGCAGGTGAATCACAGACTGGACAGGACACGGCTAGTATACCACAGACGGTCAGGGGACAGCTGGAGTATCACAGACTGGACAGGACATGGCAGGAGAATCACAGACAGGACAAGACACAGCTGGAGTACCACAGACGGGACAGGAAGCGGCTGGAGAATCACAGACTGGATAGGTAATAGTTGAAGAATCACAGACTGGACAGGACACGGCTGGAGAATAGCACACTGGACAGGACACGGCTGGAGAATCACAGACGGGACAGGACGGGTTGTAGAATCACAGACTGGACAGAACACGGCTGGAGAATCACAGACTGGACAGGGATGGCTGGAGAATCACAGACTGGACAGGACACGGCTGGTGTATCACAGACTGGACAGGACACGGCTGGAGTATCACAGACTGAAGAAGACACAGCTGGAGAATCATAGACCGGCAGGACAGGGATGGAGAAACACAAACCGGACAGGACGAGACTGGTGAATCACAGACTGGAGAGGACACGGCCTGAGAACCACAGACCAGACAGGACACGGCTGGAGAATCACAGACCGGAGAGTATACGGCTGGAGACTCACAGACTGTAGAGGACACGGCTGGAAAATCACAGACTGGAGAAGAACGGCTGGCAAATCACAGACCGGACAGGGGACGGTTGGAGTATCACAGACTGGACAGGGATGGCTGGAGAATCACAGACAAAGCAGGAGACGGCTGGAGTATCATAGACTGGACATGACTAGGCTGCATAATCACAGACTGGAGAGAACATGTCTGGAGTATTACATACCCGACATGAGACGGCTGGAGAATCACCGACTGGACAGGACACGGCTGGAGAATCACAGACGGACAGGAGACAGTTGTAGAATCACTGACTGGACAGAACACGGCTGGAGATCACAGACTGGACAGGGATGACTGGTGTATCACAGACTGGATAGGACACGGCTGGAGTATCATAGACCGGCAGGACAGGGCTATAAAAACACAAACCGGATAGGACGAGACTGGAGAATCACAGACTGGACAGGACACGGCTGGAGAATCACAGACTGGACACTGGACGGCAGGTGAATCACAGACTGGACAGGACACGGCTAGTATACCACAGACGGTCAGGGGACAGCTGGAGTATCACAGACTGGACAGGACACGGCAGGAGAATCACAGACAGGACAAGACACAGCTGGAGTACCACAGACCGGACAGGAAACGGCTGGAGAATCACAGACTGGATAGGTAATAGTTGAAGAATCACAGACTGGACAGGACACGGCTGGAGAATAGCACACTAGACAGGACACGGCTGGAGAATCACAGACGGGACAGGACGGGTTGTAGAATCACAGACTGGACAGAACACGGCTGGAGAATCACAGACTGGACAGGGATGGCTGGAGAATCACAGACTGGACAGGACATGGCTGGTGTATCACAGACTGGACAGGACACGGCTGGAGTATCACAGACTGAAGAAGACACAGCTGGAGAATCATAGACCGGCAGGACAGGGATGGAGAAACACAAACCGGACAGGACGAGACTGGTGAATCACAGACTGGAGAGGACACGGCCTGAGAACCACAGACCGGACAGGACACGGCTGGAGAATCACAGACCGGAGAGTATACGGCTGGAGACTCACAGACTGTAGAGGACACGGCTGGAAAATCACAGACTGGAGAAGAACGGCTGGCAAATCACAGACCGGACAGGGGACGGTTGGAGTATCACAGACTGGACAGGGATGGCTGGAGAATCACAGACAAAGCAGGAGACGGCTGGAGTATCATAGACTGGACATGACTAGGCTGCATAATCACAGACTGGAGAGGACATGTCTGGAGTATTACATACCCGACATGAGACGGCTGGAGAATCACAGACTGGACAGGACACGGCTGGAGAATCACAGACGGACAGGAGACAGTTGTAGAATCACTGATTGGACAGAACACGGCTGGAGATCACAGACTGGACAGGGATGACTGGTGTATCACAGACTGGATAGGACACGGCTGGAGTATCATAGATAGGCAGGACAGGGCTATAAAAAAACAAACCGGATAGGACGAGACTGGAGAATCACAGACAGGACAAGACACAGCTGGAGTATCACTGACCGGACAGGAAACGGCTGGAGAATCACAGACTGGATAGGTAATAGTTGAAGAATCACAGACTGGACAGGACACGGCTGGAGAATAACACACTGGACAGGACACGGCTGGAGAATCACAGACGGGACAGGACGGGTTGTAGAATCACAGACTGGACAGAACACGGCTGGAGAATCACAGACTGGACAGGGATGGCTGGAGAATCACAGACTGGACAGAACACGGCTGGTGTATCACAGACTGGACAGGACACGGCTGGAGTATCACAGACTGAAGAAGACACAGCTGGAGAATCATAGACCGGCAGGACAGGGCTGGAGAAACACAAACCGGACAGGATGAGGCTGGAGAATTACAGACCGGAGAGTATACGGCTGGAGACTCACAGACTGTAGAGGACACGGCTGGAAAATCACAGACTGGAGAAGAACGGCTGGCAAATCACAGACCGGACAGGGGACGGTTGGAGTATCACAGACTGGACAGGGATGGCTGGAGAATCACAGACAAAGCAGGAGACGGCTGGAGTATCATAGACTGGACATGACTAGGCTGCATAATCACAGACTGGAGAGGACATGTCTGGAGTATTACATACCCGACATGAGACGGCTGGAGAATCACAGACTGGACCGGACACGGCTGGAGAATCACAGACGGACAGGAGACAGTTGTAGAATCACTGACTGGACAGAACACGGCTGGAGATCACAGACTGGACAGGGATGACTGGTGTATCACAGACTGGATAGGACACGGCTGGAGTATCATAGACCGGCAGGACAGGGCTATAAAAACACAAACCGGATAGGACGAGATTGGAGAATCACAGACTGGACAGGACACGGCTGGAGAATCACAGACTGGACACTGGACGGCAGGTGAATCACAGACTGGACAGGACACGGCTAGTATACCACAGACGGTCAGGGGACAGCTGGAGTATCACAGACTGGACAGGACACGGCAGGAGAATCACAGACAGGACAAGACACAGCTGGAGTACCACAGACCGGACAGGAAACGGCTGGAGAATCACAGACTGGATAGGTAATAGTTGAAGAATCACAGACTGGACAGGACACGGCTGGATAATAGCACACTGGACAGGACACGGCTGGAGAATCACAGACGGGACAGGACGGGTTGTAGAATCACAGACTGGACAGAACACGGCTGGAGAATCACAGACTGGACAGGGATGGCTGGAGAATCACAGACTGGACAGGACACGGCTGGTGTATCACAGACTGGACAGGACACGGCTGGAGTATCACAGACTGAAGAAGACACAGCTGGAGAATCATAGACCGGCAGGACAGGGATGGAGAAACACAAACCGGACAGGACGAGACTGGTGAATCACAGACTGGAGAGGACACGGCCTGAGAACCACAGACCAGACAGGACACGGCTGGAGAATCACAGACCGGAGAGTATACGGCTGGAGACTCACAGACTGTAGAGGACACGGCTGGAAAATCACAGACTGGAGAAGAACGGCTGGCGAATCACAGACCGGACAGGGGACGGTTGGAGTATCACAGACTGGACAGGGATGGCTGGAGAATCACAGACAAAGCAGGAGACGGCTGGAGTATCATAGACTGGACATGACTAGGCTGCATAATCACAGACTGGAGAGGACATGTCTGGAGTATTACATACCCGACATGAGACGGCTGGAGAATCACAGACTGGACAGGACACGGCTGGAGAATCACAGACGGACAGGAGACAGTTGTAGAATCACTGATTGGACAGAACACGGCTGGAGATCACAGACTGGACAGGGATGACTGGTGTATCACAGACTGGATAGGACACGGCTGGAGTATCATTGACAGGCAGGACAGGGCTATAAAAAAACAAACCGGATAGGACGAGACTGGAGAATCACAGACTGGACAGGACACGGCTGGAGAATCACAGACTGGACACTGGACGGCAGGTGAATCACAGACTGGACAGGACACGGCTAGTATACCACAGACGGTCAGGGGACAGCTGGAGTATCACAGACTGGACAGGACACGGCAGGAGAATCACAGACAGGACAAGACACAGCTGGAGTATCACTGACCGGACAGGAAACGGCTGGAGAATCACAGACTGGATAGGTAATAGTTGAAGAATCACAGACTGGACAGGACACGGCTGGAGAATAACACACTGGACAGGACACGGCTGGAGAATCACAGACGGGACAGGACGGGTTGTAGAATCACAGACTGGACAGAACACGACTGGAGAATCACAGACTGGACAGGGATGGCTGGAGAATCACAGACTGGACAGAACACGGCTGGTGTATCACAGACTGGACAGGACACGGCTGGAGTATCACAGACTGGAGAAGACACAGCTGGAGAATCATAGACTGGCAGGACAGGGCTGGAGAAACACAAACCGGAGAGGATGAGGCTGGAGAATTACAGACTGGACAGAACGAGACAGGAGAATCACAGACTGGATAGGACACGGCCTGAGAACCACAGACCGGACAGGACACGGCTGGAGAATCACAGACCGGAGAGTATACGGCTGGAGACTCACAGACTGTAGAGGACACGGCTGAAAAATCACAGACTGGAGAAGAACGGCTGGCGAATCACAGACCGGACAGGGGACGGTTGGATTATCACAGACTGGACAGGGATGGCTGGAGAATCACAGACAAAGTAGGAGACGGCTGGAGTATCATAGACTGGACATGACTAGACTGCATAATCACAGACTGGAGAGGACATGTCTGGAGTATTACAGACCCGACAGGAGATGGCTGGAGAATCACAGACTGGACAGGACACGGCTGGAGAATCACAGACGGACAGGAGACAGTTGTAGAATCACTGACTGGACAGAACACGGCTGGAGATCACAGACTGGACAGGGATGACTGGTGTATCACAGACTGGATAGGACACGGCTGGAGTATCATAGACCGGCAGGACAGGGCTATAAAAACACAAACCGGATAGGACGAGACTGGAGAATCACAGACTGGACAGGACACGGCTGGAGAATCACAGACTGGACACTGGACGGCAGGTGAATCACAGACTGGACAGGACACGGCTAGTATACCACAGACGGTCAGGGGACAGCTGGAGTATCACAGACTGGACAGGACACGGCAGGAGAATCACAGACAGGACAAGACACAGCTGGAGTACCACAGACCGGACAGGAAACGGCTGGAGAATCACAGACTGGATAGGTAATAGTTGAAGAATCACAGACTGGACAGGACACGGCTGGAGAATAGCACACTGGACAGGACACGGCTGGAGAATCACAGACGGGACAGGACGGGTTGTAGAATCACAGACTGGTCAGAACACGGCTGGAGAATCACAGACTGGACAGGGATGGCTGGAGAATCACGGACTGGACAGAACACGGCTGGAAAATCACAGACTGGACAGGGATGGCTGGAGAATCACGGACTGGACAGGACACGGCTGGTGTATCACAGACTGGACAGGACACGGCTGGAGTATCACAGACTGAAGAAGACACAGCTGGAGAATCATAGACCGGCAGGACAGGGATGGAGAAACACAAACCGGACAGGACGAGACTGGTGAATCACAGACTGGAGAGGACACGGCCTGAGAACCACAGACCGGACAGGACACAGCTGGAGAATCACAGACCGGAGAGTATACGGCTGGAGACTCACAGACTGTAGAGGACACGGCTGGAAAATCACAGACTGGAGAAGAACGGCTGGCGAATTACAGACCGGACAGGGGACGGTTGGAGTATCACAGACTGGACAGGGATGGCTGGAGAATCATAGACAAAGCAGGGCACGGCTGGAGTATCATAGACTGGACATGACTAGGCTGCATAATCACGGACTGGAGAGGACATTTCTGGAGTATTACAGACCGGACAGGAGACGGCTGGAGAATCACAGACTGGACAGGGCACGGCAGGAGAATCACAGACGGGACAGGACACGGTTGTAGAATCACTGACTGGACAGAACACGGCTGGAGATCACAGACTGGACAGGGATGACTGGTTTATCACAGACTGGATAGGACACGGCTGGAGTATGAGAGACTGAACTTGACACGGCTGGAGAATCATAGACCGGCAGGTCAGGGCTATAAAAACACAAACCGGACAGGACGAGACTGGAGAATCACAGACTGGAAAGGACACGGCCTGAGAACCACAGACCGGACAGGACACGGCTGGCGAATTACAGACTGGAGAGTATACGGCTGGAGACTCACAGACTGTAGAGGACACGGCTGGAAAATCACAGACTGGAGAAGAACGGCTGGCGAATCACAGACCGGACAGGGGACGGTTGGAGTATCACAGACTGGACAGGGATGGCTGGAGAATCACAGACAAAGCAGGACACGGCTGGAGTATCATAGACTGGACATGACTCGGCTGCATAATCACAGACGGGAGGGGACATTTCTGGAGTATTACAGACCGGACAGGAGAAGGCTGGAGAATCACAGACTGGACAGGGCACGGCTGGAGAATCACAGACGGGACAGGACACGGTTGTAGAATCACTGACTGGACAGAACACGGCTGGAGATCACAGACTGGACAGGGATGACTGGTGTATCACAGACTGGATAGGACACGGCTGGAGTATCACAGACTGAACTAGACACGGCTGGAGAATCATAGACCGGCAGGTCAGGGCTATAAAAACACAAACCGGACAGGACGAGACTGGAGAATCACAGACTGGAAAGGACACGGCCTGAGAACCACAGACCGGACAGGACACGGCTGGCGAATTACAGACTGGAGAGTATACGGCTGGAGACTCACAGACTGTAGAGGACACGGCTGGAAAATCACAGACTGGAGAAGAACGGCTGGCGAATCACAGACCGGACAGGGGACGGTTGGAGTATCACAGACTGGACAGGGATGGCTGGAGAATCACAGACAAAGCAGGACACGGCTGGAGTATCATAGACTGGACATGACTCGGCTGCATAATCACAGACTGGAGGGGACATGTCTGGAGTATTACAGACCGGACAGGAGACGGCTGGAGAATCACAGACTGGACAGGACACGGCTGGAGAATCACAGACGGGACAGGACACGGCTGGAGAATCACAGACTGGACAGAACACGGCTGGAGAATCACAGGCTGGACAGGGATGGCTGGTGTATCACAGACTGGACAGGACACGGCTGGAGCATCACAGACTGAACAAGACACGGCTGGAGAATCATAGACCGGCAGGACAGGGCTATAAAAACACAAACCGGACAGGACGAGACTGGAGAATCACAGACTGGAAAGGACACGGCCTGAGAACCACAGACCGGACAGGACACGGCTGGAGAATTACAGACCGGAGAGTATACGGCTGGAGAATCACAGACTGTAGAGGACACGGCTGGAAAATCACAGACTGGACAAGAACGGTTGGAGAATCACAGACCGGACAGGGGACTGTTGGAGTATCAGAGACTGGACAGGGAAGGCTGGAGAATCACAGACAAATAGGAGACGGCTGGAGTATCAGAGACTGGACATGACTTGGCTGCAGAATCACATACTGGAGAGGACATGTCTCGAGTATCACAGACCGGACAGGACACGGCTGGAGAATCACAGACCGGAAAGGGGACGGTTGGAAAAACACAGAGTTGACAGGACACGGCTGCAGAATGACAGACTGGACAGGACACGACTTGAAAATCACACACTGGACAGGACACGGCTAGAAAATCACAGACCGGACAGGAAACGGCTTGCGAATCACAGACGGGACAGGGGACGGCTGGAGTATCACAGACCGGACAGGAAACGGCTGGAGAATCACAGACTGGATAGGGAACGGTTGAAGAATCACAGACTGGACAGGATACGGCTGGAGAATTACAGACTGTACATGAAACGGCTGGAGATTCACAGACTGGACAGGGATTGCTGTAGAATCACAGACTGGACAGGGGACAGTTGGAGAATCACAGACTGGACAGGACAGGGCTGGAAAATGACGGATTGGACAGGGGATGGTTGGAGAATCATAGACTGGACAGAACACTGTTGGAGAATCACAGACTGGACAGGACACGGCTGGAGAATCACAGACTGGATACTGGACGGCAGGTGAATCACAGACTGGACAGGACACGGCTAGTATACCACAGATGGTCAGGGGACAGCTGGAGTATCACAGACTGGACAGGACATGGCTGGAGAATCACAGACTGGACACTGGACGGCAGGTGAATCACAGACTGGACAGGATACGGCTGGGGAATTACAGACTGTACATGAACCGGCTGGAAATTCACAGACTGGACAAGGATTGCTGGAGAATCACAGACTGTACAGGGGACGGTTGGAGAATCACAGACCGGACAGGACACGGCTGGAGAATGACAGACTGGACAGGGGACGGTTGGAGAATCATAGACTGGACAGGACACTGTTGGAGAATCACAGACTGGACAGGACACGGCTGGAGAATCACAGACTGGACAGGACACGGCTGGAGAATTACAGACTGGACACTGGACGGCAGGTGAATCACAGACTGGACAGGACACGGCTAGTATAGCACAGACAGTCAGGGGACATCTGAGTATCACAGACTGGACAGGACACGGCTGGAGAATCACAGACTGGACAGGACACGGCTGGAGAATCACAGACAGGACAGGACACAGCTGGAGTATCAGAGACCGGACAGGAAACGGCTGGAGAATCACAGACTGGACACTGGACAGCAGGTGAATCACAGACTGGACAGTACACGGCTGGAGAATCACAGACTGGACACTGGACAGCAGGTGAATCACAGACTGGTCAGGACACGGCTAGTATACCACAGACGGTCAGGGGACAGCTGGAGTATCACAGACTGTACAGGACACGGCAGGAGAATCACAGACAGGACAGGACACAGCTGGAGTATCACAGACCAGACAGGAAACGGCTGGAGAATCACAGACTGGACACTGGACGGCAGGTGAATCAGAGACTGGACAGGACACAGCTAGTATACCACAGACGGTCAGGGGACAGCTGGAGTATCACAGACTGTACAGGACACGGCAGGAGAATCACAGACAGGACAAGACACAGCTGGAGTATCACAGACCGGACAGGAAACGGCTGGAGAATCACAGACTGGACACTGGACGGCAGGTGAATCACAGACTGGACAGGACACGGCTAGTGTACCACAGACTGTCAGGGGACAGCTGGAGTATCACAGACTGGACAGGACACGGCAGGAGAATCACAGACAGGACAGGACACAGCTGGAGTATCACAGACCGGACAGGAAACGGCTGGAGAATAACAGACTGGACAGGACACGGCTGGAGCATCACAGACTGGACAGGACACGGCTGGTGTATCAGAGACTGGACAGGACACGGCTGGAGTATCACAGACTGAACAAGACACGGCTGGAGAATCATAGATCGGCAGAACAGGGCTGGAGAAACACAAACCGGACAGGACGAGGCTGGAGAATTACAGACTGGACAGAACGAGACTGGAGAATCACAGACTGGACAGGACACGGCCTGAGAACCACAGACCAGACAGGACACGGCTGGAGAATCACAGACCGGCAGGACAGGGCTGGAGAAACACAAACCGGACAGGACGAGAGTGGTGAATCACACACTGGAGAGGACACGGCCTGAGAACCACAGACCGGACAGGACACGGCTGGAGAATCACAGACCGGAGAGTATACGGCTGGAGAATCACAGATTGTAGAGGACACGGCTGGAAAATCACAGACTGGACAGGACACGGCTGGAGAATAACAGACTGGACAGGACACGGCTGGAGAATCACAGACGGGACAGGACGGGTTGTAGAATCACAGACTGGACAGAACACGGCTGGAGAATTACAGACTGGACAGGGACGGCTGGAGAATCACGGACTGGACAGGACACGGCTGGTGTATCACAGACTGGACAGGACACGGCTGGAGTATCACAGACTGAAGAAGACACAGCTGGAGAATCATAGACCGGCAGGACAGGGATGGAGAAACACAAACCGGACAGGACGAGACTGGTGAATCACAGACTGGAGAGGACACGGCCTGAGAACCACAGACCGGACAGGACACGGCTGGAGAATCACAGACCGGAGAGTATACGGCTGGAGACTCACAGACTGTAGAGGACACGGCTGGAAAATCACAGACTGGAGAAGAACGGCTGGCAAATCACAGACCGGACAGGGGACGGTTGGAGTATCACAGACTGGACAGGGATGGCTGGAGAATCACAGACAAAGCAGGAGACGGCTGGAGTATCATAGACTGGACATGACTAGGCTGCATAATCACAGACTGGAGAGGACATGTCTGGAGTATTACATACCCGACATGAGACGGCTGGAGAATCACAGACTGGACAGGACACGGCTGGAGAATCACAGACGGACAGGAGACAGTTGTAGAATCACTGATTGGACAGAACACGGCTGGAGATCACAGACTGGACAGGGATGACTGGTGTATCACAGACTGGATAGGACACGGCTGGAGTATCATAGACCGGCAGGACAGGGCTATAAAAACACAAACCGGATAGGACGAGACTGGAGAATCACAGACTGGACAGGACACGGCTGGAGAATCACAGACTGGACACTGGACGGCAGGTGAATCACAGACTTTACAGGACACGGCTAGTATACCACAGACGGTCAGGGGACAGCTGGAGTATCACAGACTGGACAGGACACGGCAGGAGAATCACAGACAGGACAAGACACAGCTGGAGTATCACTGACCGGACAGGAAACGGCTGGAGAATCACAGACTGGATAGGTAATAGTTGAAGAATCACAGACTGGACAGGACACGGCTGGAGAATAACACACTGGACAGGACACGGCTGGAGAATCACAGACGGGACAGGACGGGTTGTAGAATCACAGACTGGACAGAACACGACTGGAGAATCACAGACTGGACAGGGATGGCTGGAGAATCACAGACAGGACAGAACACGGCTGGTGTATCACAGACTGAAGAAGACACAGCTGGAGAATCATAGACCGGCAGGACAGGGCTGGAGAAACACAAACCGGACAGGATGAGGCTGGAGAATTACAGACTGGACAGAACGAGACAGGAGAATCACAGACTGGACAGGACACGGCCTGAGAACCACAGACCGGACAGGACACGGCTGGAGAATCACAGACCGGAGAGTATACGGCTGGAGACTCACAGACTGTAGAGGACACGGCTGAAAAATCACAGACTGGAGAAGAACGGCTGGCGAATCACAGACCGGACAGGGGACGGTTGGAGTATCACAGACTGGACAGGGATGGCTGGAGAATCACAGACAAAGCAGGAGACGGCTGGAGTATCATAGACTGGACATGACTAGACTGCATAATCACAGACTGGAGAGGACATGTCTGGAGTATTACAGACCCGACAGGAGACGGCTGGAGAATCACAGACTGGACAGGGATGACTGGTGTATCACAGACTGGATAGGACACGGCTGGAGTATCATAGACCGGCAGGACAAGGCTATAAAAACACAAACCGGATAGGACGAGACTGGAGAATCACAGACTGGACAGGACACGGCTGGTGAATCACAGATTGGACACTGGACGGCAGGTGAATCACAGACTGGACAGGACACGGCTAGTAAACCACAGACGGTCAGGGGACAGCTGGAGTATCACAGACTGGACAGGACACGGCAGGAGAATCACAGACAGGACAAGACACAGCTGGAGTATCACTGACCGGACAGGAAACGGCTGGAGAATCACAGACTGGATAGGTAATATTTGAAGAATCACAGACTGGACAGGACACGGCTGGAGAATAACACACTGGACAGGACACGGCTGGAGAATCACAGACGGGACAGGACGGGTTGTAGAATCACAGACTGGACAGAACACGGCTGGAGAATCACAGACTGGACAGGGATGGCTGGAGAATCACAGACTGGACAGGACACGGCTGGTGTATCACAGACTGGACAGGACACGGCTGGAGTATCACAGACTGAAGAAGACACAGCTGGAGAATCATAGACCGGCAGGATAGGGCTGGAGAAACACAAACCGGACAGGATGAGGCTGGAGAATTACAGACTGGACAGAACGAGACAGGAGAATCACAGACTGGACAGGACACGGCCTGAGAACCACAGACCGGACAGGACATGGCTGGAGAATCACAGACCGGAGAGTATACGGCTGGAGACTCACAGACTGTAGAGGACACGGCTGGAAAATCACAGACTGGAGAAGAACGGCTGGCGAATCACAGACCGGACAGGGGACGGTTGGAGTATCACAGACTGTACAGGGATGGCTGGAGAATCAGAGACAAAGCAGGAGACGGCTGGAGTATCATAGACTGGACATGACTAGGCTGCATAATCACAGACTGGAGAGGACATGTCTGGAGTATTACAGACCTGACAGGAGACGGCTGGAGAATCACAGACTGGACAGGACACGGCTGGAGAATCACGGACGGACAGGAGACGGTTGTAGAATCACTGACTGGACAGAACACGGCTGGAGATCACAGACTGGACAGGGATGACTGGTGTATCACAGACTGGATAGGACACGGCTGGAGTATCATAGACCGGCAGGACAGGGCTATAAAAACACAAACCGGATAGGACGAGACTGGAGAATCACAGACTGGACAGGACACGGCTGGAGAATCACAGACTGGACACTGGACGGCAGGTGAATCACAGACTGGACAGGACACGGCTAGTATACCACAGAAGGTCAGGGGACAGCTGGAGTATCACAGACTGGACAGGACACGGCAGGAGAATCACAGACAGGACAAGACACAGCTGGAGTATCACAGACCGGACTGGAAACGGCTGGAGAATTACAGACTGGATAGGTAATAGTTGAAGAATCAGAGACTGGACAGGACTCGGCTGGAGAATAACACACTGGACAGGACACGGCTGGAGAATCACAGACTGGACAGGACACGGCTGGAGAATTACAGACTGGACACTGGACGGCAGGTGAATCACAGACTGGACAGGACACGGCTAGTATAGCACAGACGGTCAGGGGACTTCTGAGTATCACAGACTGGACAGGACACGGCTGGAGAATCACAGACTGGACAGGACACGGCTGGAGAATCATAGACAGGACAGGACACAGCTGGAGTATCAGAGACCGGACAGGAAACGGCTGGAGAATCACAGACTGGACACTGGACAGCAGGTGAATCACAGACTGGACAGTACACGGCTGGAGAATCACAGACTGGACACTGGACAGCAGGTGAATCACAGACTGGTCAGGACACGGCTAGTATACCACAGACGGTCAGGGGACAGCTGGAGTATCACAGACTGTACAGGACACGGCAGGAGAATCACAGACAGGACAGGACACAGCTGGAGTATCACAGACCAGACAGGAAACGGCTGGAGAATCACAGACTGGACACTGGACGGCAGGTGAATCAGAGACTGGACAGGACACAGCTAGTATACCACAGACGGTCAGGGGACAGCTGGAGTATCACAGACTGTACAGGACACGGCAGGAGAATCACAGACAGGACAAGACACAGCTGGAGTATCACAGACCGGACAGGAAACGGCTGGAGAATCACAGACTGGACACTGGACGGCAGGTGAATCACAGACTGGACAGGACACGGCTAGTGTACCACAGACTGTCAGGGGACAGCTGGAGTATCACAGACTGGACAGGACACGGCAGGAGAATCACAGACAGGACAGGACACAGCTGGAGTATCACAGACCGGACAGGAAACGGCTGGAGAATAACAGACTGGACAGGACACGGCTGGAGCATCACAGACTGGACAGGACACGGCTGGTGTATCAGAGACTGGACAGGACACGGCTGGAGTATCACAGACTGAACAAGACACGGCTGGAGAATCATAGATCGGCAGAACAGGGCTGGAGAAACACAAACCGGACAGGACGAGGCTGGAGAATTACAGACTGGACAGAACGAGACAGGAGAATCACAGACTGGACAGGACACGGCCTGAGAACCACAGACCAGACAGGACACGGCTGGAGAATCACAGACCGCCAGGACAGGGCTGGAGAAACACAAACCGGACAGGACGAGAGTGGTGAATCACACACTGGAGAGGACACGGCCTGAGAACCACAGACCGGACAGGACACGGCTGGAGAATCACAGACCGGAGAGTATACGGCTGGAGAATCACAGATTGTAGAGGACACGGCTGGAAAATCACAGACTGGACAGGACACGGCTGGAGAATAACAGACTGGACAGGACACGGCTGGAGAATCACAGACGGGACAGGACGGGTTGTAGAATCACAGACTGGACAGAACACGGCTGGAGAATTACAGACTGGACAGGGACGGCTGGAGAATCACGGACTGGACAGGACACGGCTGGTGTATCACAGACTGGACAGGACACGGCTGGAGTATCACAGACTGAAGAAGACACAGCTGGAGAATCATAGACCGGCAGGACAGGGATGGAGAAACACAAACCGTAAAGGACGAGACTGGTGAATCACAGACTGGAGAGGACACGGCCTGAGAACCACAGACCGGACAGGACACGGCTGGAGAATCACAGACCGGAGAGTATACGGCTGGAGACTCACAGACTGTAGAGGACACGGCTGGAAAATCACAGACTGGAGAAGAACGGCTGGCAAATCACAGACCGGACAGGGGACGGTTGGAGTATCACAGACTGGACAGGGATGGCTGGAGAATCACAGACAAAGCAGGAGACGGCTGGAGTATCATAGACTGGACATGACTAGGCTGCATAATCACAGACTGGAGAGGACATGTCTGGAGTATTACATACCCGACATGAGACGGCTGGAGAATCACAGACTGGACAGGACACGGCTGGAGAATCACAGACGGACAGGAGACAGTTGTAGAATCACTGATTGGACAGAACACGGCTGGAGATCACAGACTGGACAGGGATGACTGGTGTATCACAGACTGGATAGGACACGGCTGGAGTATCATAGACCGGCAGGACAGGGCTATAAAAAAACAAACCGGATAGGACGAGACTGGAGAATCACAGACTGGACAGGACACGGCTGGAGAATCACAGACTGGACACTGGACGGCAGGTGAATCACAGACTGGACAGGACACGGCTAGTATACCACAGACGGTCAGGGGACAGCTGGAGTATCACAGACTGGACAGGACACGGCAGGAGAATCACAGACAGGACAAGACACAGCTGGAGTATCACTGACCGGACAGGAAACGGCTGGAGAATCACAGACTGGATAGGTAATAGTTGAAGAATCACAGACTGGACAGGACACGGCTGGAGAATAACACACTGGACAGGACACGGCTGGAGAATCACAGACGGGACAGGACGGGTTGTAGAATCACAGACTGGACAGAACACGACTGGAGAATCACAGACTGGACAGGGATGGCTGGAGAATCACAGACAGGACAGAACACGGCTGGTGTATCACAGACTGAAGAAGACACAGCTGGAGAATCATAGACCGGCAGGACAGGGCTGGAGAAACACAAACCGGACAGGATGAGGCTGGAGAATTACAGACTGGACAGAACGAGACAGGAGAATCACAGACTGGACAGGACACGGCCTGAGAACCACAGACCGGACAGGACACGGCTGGAGAATCACAGACCGGAGAGTATACGGCTGGAGACTCACAGACTGTAGAGGACACGGCTGAAAAATCACAGACTGGAGAAGAACGGCTGGCGAATCACAGACCGGACAGGGGACGGTTGGAGTATCACAGACTGGACAGGGATGGCTGGAGAATCACAGACAAAGCAGGAGACGGCTGGAGTATCATAGACTGGACATGACTAGACTGCATAATCACAGACTGGAGAGGACATGTCTGGAGTATTACAGACCCGACAGGAGACGGCTGGAGAATCACAGACTGGACAGGGATGACTGATGTATCACAGACTGGATAGGACACGGCTGGAGTATCATAGACCGGCAGGACAGGGCTATAAAAACACAAACCGGATAGGACGAGACTGGAGAATCACAGACTGGACAGGACACGGCTGGAGAATCACAGATTGGACACTGGACGGCAGGTGAATCACAGACTGGACAGGACACGGCTAGTAAACCACAGACGGTCAGGGGACAGCTGGAGTATCACAGACTGGACAGGACACGGCAGGAGAATCACAGACAGGACAAGACACAGCTGGAGTATCACTGACCGGACAGGAAACGGCTGGAGAATCACAGACTGGATAGGTAATATTTGAAGAATCACAGACTGGACAGGACACGGCTGGAGAATAACACACTGGACAGGACACGGCTGGAGAATCACAGACTGGACAGAACACGGCTGGAGAATCACAGACTGGACAGGGATGGCTGGAGAATCACAGACTGGACAGGGATGGCTGGAGAATCACAGACTGGACAGGACACGGCTGGTGTATCACAGACTGGACAGGACACGGCTGGAGTATCACAGACTGAAGAAGACACAGCTGGAGAATCATAGACCGGCAGGATAGGGCTGGAGAAACACAAACCGGACAGGATGAGGCTGGAGAATTACAGACTGGACAGAACGAGACAGGAGAATCACAGACTGGACAGGACACGGCCTGAGAACCACAGACCGGACAGGACATGGCTGGAGAATCACAGACCGGAGAGTATACGGCTGGAGACTCACAGACTGTAGAGGACACGGCTGGAAAATCACAGACTGGAGAAGAACGGCTGGCGAATCACAGACCGGACAGGGGACGGTTGGAGTATCACAGACTGTACAGGGATGGCTGGAGAATCACAGACAAAGCAGGAGACGGCTGGAGTATCATAGACTGGACATGACTAGGCTGCATAATCACAGACTGGAGAGGACATGTCTGGAGTATTACAGACCTGACAGGAGACGGCTGGAGAATCACAGACTGGACAGGACACGGCTGGAGAATCACGGACGGACAGGAGACGGTTGTAGAATCACTGACTGGACAGAACACGGCTGGAGATCACAGACTGGACAGGGATGACTGGTGTATCACAGACTGGATAGGACACGGCTGGAGTATCATAGACCGGCAGGACAGGGCTATAAAAACACAAACCGGATAGGACGAGACTGGAGAATCACAGACTGGACAGGACACGGCTGGAGAATCACAGACTGGACACTGGACGGCAGGTGAATCACAGACTGGACAGGACACGGCTAGTATACCACAGACGGTCAGGGGACAGCTGGAGTATCACAGACTGGACAGGACATGGCTGGAGAATCACAGACTGGACACTGGACGGCAGGTGAATCACAGACTGGACAGGATACGGCTGGGGAATTACAGACTGTACATGAACCGGCTGGAAATTCACAGACTGGACAAGGATTGCTGGAGAATCACAGACTGTACAGGGGACGGTTGGAGAATCACAGACCGGACAGGACACGGCTGGAGAATGACAGACTGGACAGGGGACGGTTGGAGAATCATAGACTGGACAGGACACTGTTGGAGAATCACAGACTGGACAGGACACGGCTGGAGAATCACAGACTGGACAGGACACGGCTGGAGAATTACAGACTGGACACTGGACGGCAGGTGAATCACAGACTGGACAGGACACGGCTAGTATAGCACAGACAGTCAGGGGACATCTGAGTATCACAGACTGGACAGGACACGGCTGGAGAATCACAGACTGGACAGGACACGGCTGGAGAATCACAGACAGGACAGGACACAGCTGGAGTATCAGAGACCGGACAGGAAACGGCTGGAGAATCACAGACTGGACACTGGACAGCAGGTGAATCACAGACTGGACAGTACACGGCTGGAGAATCACAGACTGGACACTGGACAGCAGGTGAATCACAGACTGGTCAGGACACGGCTAGTATACCACAGACGGTCAGGGGACAGCTGGAGTATCACAGACTGTACAGGACACGGCAGGAGAATCACAGACAGGACAGGACACAGCTGGAGTATCACAGACCAGACAGGAAACGGCTGGAGAATCACAGACTGGACACTGGACGGCAGGTGAATCAGAGACTGGACAGGACACAGCTAGTATACCACAGACGGTCAGGGGACAGCTGGAGTATCACAGACTGTACAGGACACGGCAGGAGAATCACAGACAGGACAAGACACAGCTGGAGTATCACAGACCGGACAGGAAACGGCTGGAGAATCACAGACTGGACACTGGACGGCAGGTGAATCACAGACTGGACAGGACACGGCTAGTGTACCACAGACTGTCAGGGGACAGCTGGAGTATCACAGACTGGACAGGACACGGCAGGAGAATCACAGACAGGACAGGACACAGCTGGAGTATCACAGACCGGACAGGAAACGGCTGGAGAATAACAGACTGGACAGGACACGGCTGGAGCATCACAGACTGGACAGGACACGGCTGGTGTATCAGAGACTGGACAGGACACGGCTGGAGTATCACAGACTGAACAAGACACGGCTGGAGAATCATAGATCGGCAGAACAGGGCTGGAGAAACACAAACCGGACAGGACGAGGCTGGAGAATTACAGACTGGACAGAACGAGACTGGAGAATCACAGACTGGACAGGACACGGCCTGAGAACCACAGACCAGACAGGACACGGCTGGAGAATCACAGACCGGCAGGACAGGGCTGGAGAAACACAAACCGGACAGGACGAGAGTGGTGAATCACACACTGGAGAGGACACGGCCTGAGAACCACAGACCGGACAGGACACGGCTGGAGAATCACAGACCGGAGAGTATACGGCTGGAGAATCACAGATTGTAGAGGACACGGCTGGAAAATCACAGACTGGACAGGACACGGCTGGAGAATAACAGACTGGACAGGACACGGCTGGAGAATCACAGACGGGACAGGACGGGTTGTAGAATCACAGACTGGACAGAACACGGCTGGAGAATTACAGACTGGACAGGGACGGCTGGAGAATCACGGACTGGACAGGACACGGCTGGTGTATCACAGACTGGACAGGACACGGCTGGAGTATCACAGACTGAAGAAGACACAGCTGGAGAATCATAGACCGGCAGGACAGGGATGGAGAAACACAAACCGGACAGGACGAGACTGGTGAATCACAGACTGGAGAGGACACGGCCTGAGAACCACAGACCGGACAGGACACGGCTGGAGAATCACAGACCGGAGAGTATACGGCTGGAGACTCACAGACTGTAGAGGACACGGCTGGAAAATCACAGACTGGAGAAGAACGGCTGGCAAATCACAGACCGGACAGGGGACGGTTGGAGTATCACAGACTGGACAGGGATGGCTGGAGAATCACAGACAAAGCAGGAGACGGCTGGAGTATCATAGACTGGACATGACTAGGCTGCATAATCACAGACTGGAGAGGACATGTCTGGAGTATTACATACCCGACATGAGACGGCTGGAGAATCACAGACTGGACAGGACACGGCTGGAGAATCACAGACGGACAGGAGACAGTTGTAGAATCACTGATTGGACAGAACACGGCTGGAGATCACAGACTGGACAGGGATGACTGGTGTATCACAGACTGGATAGGACACGGCTGGAGTATCATAGACCGGCAGGACAGGGCTATAAAAACACAAACCGGATAGGACGAGACTGGAGAATCACAGACTGGACAGGACACGGCTGGAGAATCACAGACTGGACACTGGACGGCAGGTGAATCACAGACTTTACAGGACACGGCTAGTATACCACAGACGGTCAGGGGACAGCTGGAGTATCACAGACTGGACAGGACACGGCAGGAGAATCACAGACAGGACAAGACACAGCTGGAGTATCACTGACCGGACAGGAAACGGCTGGAGAATCACAGACTGGATAGGTAATAGTTGAAGAATCACAGACTGGACAGGACACGGCTGGAGAATAACACACTGGACAGGACACGGCTGGAGAATCACAGACGGGACAGGACGGGTTGTAGAATCACAGACTGGACAGAACACGACTGGAGAATCACAGACTGGACAGGGATGGCTGGAGAATCACAGACAGGACAGAACACGGCTGGTGTATCACAGACTGAAGAAGACACAGCTGGAGAATCATAGACCGGCAGGACAGGGCTGGAGAAACACAAACCGGACAGGATGAGGCTGGAGAATTACAGACTGGACAGAACGAGACAGGAGAATCACAGACTGGACAGGACACGGCCTGAGAACCACAGACCGGACAGGACACGGCTGGAGAATCACAGACCGGAGAGTATACGGCTGGAGACTCACAGACTGTAGAGGACACGGCTGAAAAATCACAGACTGGAGAAGAACGGCTGGCGAATCACAGACCGGACAGGGGACGGTTGGAGTATCACAGACTGGACAGGGATGGCTGGAGAATCACAGACAAAGCAGGAGACGGCTGGAGTATCATAGACTGGACATGACTAGACTGCATAATCACAGACTGGAGAGGACATGTCTGGAGTATTACAGACCCGACAGGAGACGGCTGGAGAATCACAGACTGGACAGGGATGACTGGTGTATCACAGACTGGATAGGACACGGCTGGAGTATCATAGACCGGCAGGACAAGGCTATAAAAACACAAACCGGATAGGACGAGACTGGAGAATCACAGACTGGACAGGACACGGCTGGTGAATCACAGATTGGACACTGGACGGCAGGTGAATCACAGACTGGACAGGACACGGCTAGTAAACCACAGACGGTCAGGGGACAGCTGGAGTATCACAGACTGGACAGGACACGGCAGGAGAATCACAGACAGGACAAGACACAGCTGGAGTATCACTGACCGGACAGGAAACGGCTGGAGAATCACAGACTGGATAGGTAATATTTGAAGAATCACAGACTGGACAGGACACGGCTGGAGAATAACACACTGGACAGGACACGGCTGGAGAATCACAGACGGGACAGGACGGGTTGTAGAATCACAGACTGGACAGAACACGGCTGGAGAATCACAGACTGGACAGGGATGGCTGGAGAATCACAGACTGGACAGGACACGGCTGGTGTATCACAGACTGGACAGGACACGGCTGGAGTATCACAGACTGAAGAAGACACAGCTGGAGAATCATAGACCGGCAGGATAGGGCTGGAGAAACACAAACCGGACAGGATGAGGCTGGAGAATTACAGACTGGACAGAACGAGACAGGAGAATCACAGACTGGACAGGACACGGCCTGAGAACCACAGACCGGACAGGACATGGCTGGAGAATCACAGACCGGAGAGTATACGGCTGGAGACTCACAGACTGTAGAGGACACGGCTGGAAAATCACAGACTGGAGAAGAACGGCTGGCGAATCACAGACCGGACAGGGGACGGTTGGAGTATCACAGACTGTACAGGGATGGCTGGAGAATCAGAGACAAAGCAGGAGACGGCTGGAGTATCATAGACTGGACATGACTAGGCTGCATAATCACAGACTGGAGAGGACATGTCTGGAGTATTACAGACCTGACAGGAGACGGCTGGAGAATCACAGACTGGACAGGACACGGCTGGAGAATCACGGACGGACAGGAGACGGTTGTAGAATCACTGACTGGACAGAACACGGCTGGAGATCACAGACTGGACAGGGATGACTGGTGTATCACAGACTGGATAGGACACGGCTGGAGTATCATAGACCGGCAGGACAGGGCTATAAAAACACAAACCGGATAGGACGAGACTGGAGAATCACAGACTGGACAGGACACGGCTGGAGAATCACAGACTGGACACTGGACGGCAGGTGAATCACAGACTGGACAGGACACGGCTAGTATACCACAGAAGGTCAGGGGACAGCTGGAGTATCACAGACTGGACAGGACACGGCAGGAGAATCACAGACAGGACAAGACACAGCTGGAGTATCACAGACCGGACTGGAAACGGCTGGAGAATTACAGACTGGATAGGTAATAGTTGAAGAATCAGAGACTGGACAGGACTCGGCTGGAGAATAACACACTGGACAGGACACGGCTGGAGAATCACAGACTGGACAGGACACGGCTGGAGAATTACAGACTGGACACTGGACGGCAGGTGAATCACAGACTGGACAGGACACGGCTAGTATAGCACAGACGGTCAGGGGACTTCTGAGTATCACAGACTGGACAGGACACGGCTGGAGAATCACAGACTGGACAGGACACGGCTGGAGAATCATAGACAGGACAGGACACAGCTGGAGTATCAGAGACCGGACAGGAAACGGCTGGAGAATCACAGACTGGACACTGGACAGCAGGTGAATCACAGACTGGACAGTACACGGCTGGAGAATCACAGACTGGACACTGGACAGCAGGTGAATCACAGACTGGTCAGGACACGGCTAGTATACCACAGACGGTCAGGGGACAGCTGGAGTATCACAGACTGTACAGGACACGGCAGGAGAATCACAGACAGGACAGGACACAGCTGGAGTATCACAGACCAGACAGGAAACGGCTGGAGAATCACAGACTGGACACTGGACGGCAGGTGAATCAGAGACTGGACAGGACACAGCTAGTATACCACAGACGGTCAGGGGACAGCTGGAGTATCACAGACTGTACAGGACACGGCAGGAGAATCACAGACAGGACAAGACACAGCTGGAGTATCACAGACCGGACAGGAAACGGCTGGAGAATCACAGACTGGACACTGGACGGCAGGTGAATCACAGACTGGACAGGACACGGCTAGTGTACCACAGACTGTCAGGGGACAGCTGGAGTATCACAGACTGGACAGGACACGGCAGGAGAATCACAGACAGGACAGGACACAGCTGGAGTATCACAGACCGGACAGGAAACGGCTGGAGAATAACAGACTGGACAGGACACGGCTGGAGCATCACAGACTGGACAGGACACGGCTGGTGTATCAGAGACTGGACAGGACACGGCTGGAGTATCACAGACTGAACAAGACACGGCTGGAGAATCATAGATCGGCAGAACAGGGCTGGAGAAACACAAACCGGACAGGACGAGGCTGGAGAATTACAGACTGGACAGAACGAGACAGGAGAATCACAGACTGGACAGGACACGGCCTGAGAACCACAGACCAGACAGGACACGGCTGGAGAATCACAGACCGCCAGGACAGGGCTGGAGAAACACAAACCGGACAGGACGAGAGTGGTGAATCACACACTGGAGAGGACACGGCCTGAGAACCACAGACCGGACAGGACACGGCTGGAGAATCACAGACCGGAGAGTATACGGCTGGAGAATCACAGATTGTAGAGGACACGGCTGGAAAATCACAGACTGGACAGGACACGGCTGGAGAATAACAGACTGGACAGGACACGGCTGGAGAATCACAGACGGGACAGGACGGGTTGTAGAATCACAGACTGGACAGAACACGGCTGGAGAATTACAGACTGGACAGGGACGGCTGGAGAATCACGGACTGGACAGGACACGGCTGGTGTATCACAGACTGGACAGGACACGGCTGGAGTATCACAGACTGAAGAAGACACAGCTGGAGAATCATAGACCGGCAGGACAGGGATGGAGAAACACAAACCGTAAAGGACGAGACTGGTGAATCACAGACTGGAGAGGACACGGCCTGAGAACCACAGACCGGACAGGACACGGCTGGAGAATCACAGACCGGAGAGTATACGGCTGGAGACTCACAGACTGTAGAGGACACGGCTGGAAAATCACAGACTGGAGAAGAACGGCTGGCAAATCACAGACCGGACAGGGGACGGTTGGAGTATCACAGACTGGACAGGGATGGCTGGAGAATCACAGACAAAGCAGGAGACGGCTGGAGTATCATAGACTGGACATGACTAGGCTGCATAATCACAGACTGGAGAGGACATGTCTGGAGTATTACATACCCGACATGAGACGGCTGGAGAATCACAGACTGGACAGGACACGGCTGGAGAATCACAGACGGACAGGAGACAGTTGTAGAATCACTGATTGGACAGAACACGGCTGGAGATCACAGACTGGACAGGGATGACTGGTGTATCACAGACTGGATAGGACACGGCTGGAGTATCATAGACCGGCAGGACAGGGCTATAAAAAAACAAACCGGATAGGACGAGACTGGAGAATCACAGACTGGACAGGACACGGCTGGAGAATCACAGACTGGACACTGGACGGCAGGTGAATCACAGACTGGACAGGACACGGCTAGTATACCACAGACGGTCAGGGGACAGCTGGAGTATCACAGACTGGACAGGACACGGCAGGAGAATCACAGACAGGACAAGACACAGCTGGAGTATCACTGACCGGACAGGAAACGGCTGGAGAATCACAGACTGGATAGGTAATAGTTGAAGAATCACAGACTGGACAGGACACGGCTGGAGAATAACACACTGGACAGGACACGGCTGGAGAATCACAGACGGGACAGGACGGGTTGTAGAATCACAGACTGGACAGAACACGACTGGAGAATCACAGACTGGACAGGGATGGCTGGAGAATCACAGACAGGACAGAACACGGCTGGTGTATCACAGACTGAAGAAGACACAGCTGGAGAATCATAGACCGGCAGGACAGGGCTGGAGAAACACAAACCGGACAGGATGAGGCTGGAGAATTACAGACTGGACAGAACGAGACAGGAGAATCACAGACTGGACAGGACACGGCCTGAGAACCACAGACCGGACAGGACACGGCTGGAGAATCACAGACCGGAGAGTATACGGCTGGAGACTCACAGACTGTAGAGGACACGGCTGAAAAATCACAGACTGGAGAAGAACGGCTGGCGAATCACAGACCGGACAGGGGACGGTTGGAGTATCACAGACTGGACAGGGATGGCTGGAGAATCACAGACAAAGCAGGAGACGGCTGGAGTATCATAGACTGGACATGACTAGACTGCATAATCACAGACTGGAGAGGACATGTCTGGAGTATTACAGACCCGACAGGAGACGGCTGGAGAATCACAGACTGGACAGGGATGACTGATGTATCACAGACTGGATAGGACACGGCTGGAGTATCATAGACCGGCAGGACAGGGCTATAAAAACACAAACCGGATAGGACGAGACTGGAGAATCACAGACTGGACAGGACACGGCTGGAGAATCACAGATTGGACACTGGACGGCAGGTGAATCACAGACTGGACAGGACACGGCTAGTAAACCACAGACGGTCAGGGGACAGCTGGAGTATCACAGACTGGACAGGACACGGCAGGAGAATCACAGACAGGACAAGACACAGCTGGAGTATCACTGACCGGACAGGAAACGGCTGGAGAATCACAGACTGGATAGGTAATATTTGAAGAATCACAGACTGGACAGGACACGGCTGGAGAATAACACACTGGACAGGACACGGCTGGAGAATCACAGACTGGACAGAACACGGCTGGAGAATCACAGACTGGACAGGGATGGCTGGAGAATCACAGACTGGACAGGGATGGCTGGAGAATCACAGACTGGACAGGACACGGCTGGTGTATCACAGACTGGACAGGACACGGCTGGAGTATCACAGACTGAAGAAGACACAGCTGGAGAATCATAGACCGGCAGGATAGGGCTGGAGAAACACAAACCGGACAGGATGAGGCTGGAGAATTACAGACTGGACAGAACGAGACAGGAGAATCACAGACTGGACAGGACACGGCCTGAGAACCACAGACCGGACAGGACATGGCTGGAGAATCACAGACCGGAGAGTATACGGCTGGAGACTCACAGACTGTAGAGGACACGGCTGGAAAATCACAGACTGGAGAAGAACGGCTGGCGAATCACAGACCGGACAGGGGACGGTTGGAGTATCACAGACTGTACAGGGATGGCTGGAGAATCACAGACAAAGCAGGAGACGGCTGGAGTATCATAGACTGGACATGACTAGGCTGCATAATCACAGACTGGAGAGGACATGTCTGGAGTATTACAGACCTGACAGGAGACGGCTGGAGAATCACAGACTGGACAGGACACGGCTGGAGAATCACGGACGGACAGGAGACGGTTGTAGAATCACTGACTGGACAGAACACGGCTGGAGATCACAGACTGGACAGGGATGACTGGTGTATCACAGACTGGATAGGACACGGCTGGAGTATCATAGACCGGCAGGACAGGGCTATAAAAACACAAACCGGATAGGACGAGACTGGAGAATCACAGACTGGACAGGACACGGCTGGAGAATCACAGACTGGACACTGGACGGCAGGTGAATCACAGACTGGACAGGACACGGCTAGTATACCACAGACGGTCAGGGGACAGCTGGAGTATCACAGACTGGACAGGACACGGCAGGAGAATCACAGACAGGACAAGACACAGCTGGAGTATCACAGACCGGACTGGAAACGGCTGGAGAATTACAGACTGGATAGGTAATAGTTGAAGAATCAGAGACTGGACAGGACTCGGCTGGAGAATAACACACTGGACAGGACACGGCTGGAGAATCACAGACTGGACAGGACACGGCTGGAGAATTACAGACTGGACACTGGACGGCAGGTGAATCACAGACTGGACAGGACACGGCTAGTATAGCACAGACGGTCAGGGGACATCTGAGTATCACAGACTGGACAGGACACGGCTGGAGAATCACAGACTGGACAGGACACGGCTGGAGAATCACAGACAGGACAGGACACAGCTGGAGTATCAGAGACCGGACAGGAAACGGCTGGAGAATCACAGACTGGACACTGGACAGCAGGTGAATCACAGACTGGACAGTACACGGCTGGAGAATCACAGACTGGACACTGGACAGCAGGTGAATCACAGACTGGTCAGGACACGGCTAGTATACCACAGACGGTCAGGGGACAGCTGGAGTATCACAGACTGTACAGGACACGGCAGGAGAATCACAGACAGGACAGGACACAGCTGGAGTATCACAGACCAGACAGGAAACGGCTGGAGAATCACAGACTGGACACTGGACGGCAGGTGAATCAGAGACTGGACAGGACACAGCTAGTATACCACAGACGGTCAGGGGACAGCTGGAGTATCACAGACTGTACAGGACACGGCAGGAGAATCACAGACAGGACAAGACACAGCTGGAGTATCACAGACCGGACAGGAAACGGCTGGAGAATCACAGACTGGACACTGGACGGCAGGTGAATCACAGACTGGACAGGACACGGCTAGTGTACCACAGACTGTCAGGGGACAGCTGGAGTATCACAGACTGGACAGGACACGGCAGGAGAATCACAGACAGGACAGGACACAGCTGGAGTATCACAGACCGGACAGGAAACGGCTGGAGAATAACAGACTGGACAGGACACGGCTGGAGCATCACAGACTGGACAGGACACGGCTGGTGTATCAGAGACTGGACAGGACACGGCTGGAGTATCACAGACTGAACAAGACACGGCTGGAGAATCATAGATCGGCAGAACAGGGCTGGAGAAACACAAACCGGACAGGACGAGGCTGGAGAATTACAGACTGGACAGAACGAGACAGGAGAATCACAGACTGGACAGGACACGGCCTGAGAACCACAGACCAGACAGGACACGGCTGGAGAATCACAGACCGCCAGGACAGGGCTGGAGAAACACAAACCGGACAGGACGAGAGTGGTGAATCACACACTGGAGAGGACACGGCCTGAGAACCACAGACCGGACAGGACACGGCTGGAGAATCACAGACCGGAGAGTATACGGCTGGAGAATCACAGATTGTAGAGGACACGGCTGGAAAATCACAGACTGGACAGGACACGGCTGGAGAATAACAGACTGGACAGGACACGGCTGGAGAATCACAGACGGGACAGGACGGGTTGTAGAATCACAGACTGGACAGAACACGGCTGGAGAATTACAGACTGGACAGGGACGGCTGGAGAATCACGGACTGGACAGGACACGGCTGGTGTATCACAGACTGGACAGGACACGGCTGGAGTATCACAGACTGAAGAAGACACAGCTGGAGAATCATAGACCGGCAGGACAGGGATGGAGAAACACAAACCGGACAGGACGAGACTGGTGAATCACAGACTGGAGAGGACACGGCCTGAGAACCACAGACCGGACAGGACACGGCTGGAGAATCACAGACCGGAGAGTATACGGCTGG
Organism: Mobula birostris; assembly: GCF_030028105.1. Classification (NCBI taxonomy): domain Eukaryota; kingdom Metazoa; phylum Chordata; class Chondrichthyes; order Myliobatiformes; family Myliobatidae; genus Mobula; species Mobula birostris. The sequence continues at coordinate 53,857,285 of NC_092391.1, forward strand.
AGACTCACAGACTGTAGAGGACACGGCTGAAAAATCACAGACTGGAGAAGAACGGCTGGCAAATCACAGACCGGACAGGGGACGGTTGGAGTATCACAGACTGGACAGGGATGGCTGGAGAATCACAGACAAAGCAGGAGACGGCTGGAGTATCATAGACTGGACATGACTAGGCTGCATAATCACAGACTGGAGAGGACATGTCTGGAGTATTACATACCCGACATGAGACGGCTGGAGAATCACAGACTGGACAGGACACGGCTGGAGAATCACAGACGGACAGGAGACAGTTGTAGAATCACTGATTGGACAGAACACGGCTGGAGATCACAGACTGGACAGGAATGACTGGTGTATCACAGACTGGATAGGACACGGCTGGAGTATCATAGACCGGCAGGACAGGGCTATAAAAAAACAAACCGGATAGGACGAGACTGGAGAATCACAGACTGGACAGGACACGGCTGGAGAATCACAGACTGGACACTGGACGGCAGGTGAATCACAGACTGGACAGGACACGGCTAGTATACCACAGACGGTCGGGGACAGCTGGAGTATCACAGACTGGACAGGACACGGCAGGAGAATCACAGACAGGACAAGACACAGCTGGAGTATCACTGACCGGACAGGAAACGGCTGGAGAATCACAGACTGGATAGGTAATAGTTGAAGAATCACAGACTGGACAGGACACGGCTGGAGAATAACACACTGGACAGGACACGGCTGGAGAATCACAGACGGGACAGGACGGGTTGTAGAATCACAGACTGGACAGAACACGACTGGAGAATCACAGACTGGACAGGGATGGCTGGAGAATCACAGACAGGACAGAACACGGCTGGTGTATCACAGACTGGACAGGACACGGCTGGAGTATCACAGACTGAAGAAGACACAGCTGGAGAATCATAGACCGGCAGGACAGGGCTGGAGAAACACAAACCGGACAGGATGAGGCTGGAGAATTACAGACTGGACAGAACGAGACAGGAGAATCACAGACTGGACAGGACACGGCCTGAGAACCACAGACCGGACAGGACACGGCTGGAGAATCACAGACCGGAGAGTATACGGCTGGAGACTCACAGACTGTAGAGGACACGGCTGAAAAATCACAGACTGGAGAAGAACGGCTGGCGAATCACAGACCGGACAGGGGACGGTTGGAGTATCACAGACTGGACAGGGATGGCTGGAGAATCACAGACAAAGCAGGAGACGGCTGGAGTATCATAGACTGGACATGACTAGACTGCATAATCACAGACTGGAGAGGACATGTCTGGAGTATTACAGACCCGACAGGAGACGGCTGGAGAATCACAGACTGGACAGGACACGGCTGGAGAATCACGGACGGACAGGAGACGGTTGTAGAATCACTGACTGGACAGAACACGGCTGGAGATCACAGACTGGACAGGGATGACTGGTGTATCACAGACTGGATAGGACACGGCTGGAGTATCATAGACCGGCAGGACAGGGCTATAAAAACACAAACCGGATAGGACGAGACTGGAGAATCACAGACTGGACAGGACACGGCTGGAGAATCACAGACTGGACACTGGACGGCAGGTGAATCACAGACTGGACAGGACACGGCTAGTATACCACAGACGGTCAGGGGACAGCTGGAGTATCACAGACTGGACAGGACATGGCAGGAGAATCACAGACAGGACAAGACACAGCTGGAGTATCACAGACCGGACTGGAAACGGCTGGAGAATTACAGACTGGATAGGTAATAGTTGAAGAATCAGAGACTGGACAGGACTCGGCTGGAGAATAACACACTGGACAGGACACGGCTGGAGAATCACAGACTGGACAGGACACGGCTGGAGAATTACAGACTGGACACTGGACGGCAGGTGAATCACAGACTGGACAGGACACGGCTAGTATAGCACAGACAGTCAGGGGACATCTGAGTATCACAGACTGGACAGGACACGGCTGGAGAATCACAGACTGGACAGGACACGGCTGGAGAATCACAGACAGGACAGGACACAGCTGGAGTATCAGAGACCGGACAGGAAACGGCTGGAGAATCACAGACTGGACACTGGACAGCAGGTGAATCACAGACTGGACAGTACACGGCTGGAGAATCACAGACTGGACACTGGACAGCAGGTGAATCACAGACTGGTCAGGACACGGCTAGTATACCACAGACGGTCAGGGGACAGCTGGAGTATCACAGACTGTACAGGACACGGCAGGAGAATCACAGACAGGACAGGACACAGCTGGAGTATCACAGACCAGACAGGAAACGGCTGGAGAATCACAGACTGGACACTGGACGGCAGGTGAATCAGAGACTGGACAGGACACAGCTAGCATACCACAGACGGTCAGGGGACAGCTGGAGTATCACAGACTGTACAGGACACGGCAGGAGAATCACAGACAGGACAAGACACAGCTGGAGTATCACAGACCGGACAGGAAACGGCTGGAGAATCACAGACTGGACACTGGACGGCAGGTGAATCACAGACTGGACAGGACACGGCTAGTGTACCACAGACTGTCAGGGGACAGCTGGAGTATCACAGACTGGACAGGACACGGCAGGAGAATCACAGACAGGACAGGACACAGCTGGAGTATCACAGACCGGACAGGAAACGGCTGGAGAATAACAGACTGGACAGGACACGGCTGGAGCATCACAGACTGGACAGGACACGGCTGGTGTATCAGAGACTGGACAGGACACGGCTGGAGTATCACAGACTGAACAAGACACGGCTGGAGAATCATAGATCGGCAGAACAGGGCTGGAGAAACACAAACCGGACAGGACGAGGCTGGAGAATTACAGACTGGACAGAACGAGACAGGAGAATCACAGACTGGACAGGACACGGCCTGAGAACCACAGACCAGACAGGACACGGCTGGAGAATCACAGACCGCCAGGACAGGGCTGGAGAAACACAAACCGGACAGGACGAGAGTGGTGAATCACACACTGGAGAGGACACGGCCTGAGAACCACAGACCGGACAGGACACGGCTGGAGAATCACAGACCGGAGAGTATACGGCTGGAGAATCACAGATTGTAGAGGACACGGCTGGAAAATCACAGACTGGACAGGACACGGCTGGAGAATAACAGACTGGACAGGACACGGCTGGAGAATCACAGACGGGACAGGACGGGTTGTAGAATCACAGACTGGACAGAACACGGCTGGAGAATTACAGACTGGACAGGGACGGCTGGAGAATCACGGACTGGACAGGACACGGCTGGTGTATCACAGACTGGACAGGACACGGCTGGAGTATCACAGACTGAAGAAGACACAGCTGGAGAATCATAGACCGGCAGGACAGGGATGGAGAAACACAAACCGGACAGGACGAGACTGGTGAATCACAGACTGGAGAGGACACGGCCTGAGAACCACAGACCGGACAGGACACGGCTGGAGAATCACAGACCGGAGAGTATACGGCTGGAGACTCACAGACTGTAGAGGACACGGCTGGAAAATCACAGACTGGAGAAGAACGGCTGGCAAATCACAGACCGGACAGGGGACGGTTGGAGTATCACAGACTGGACAGGGATGGCTGGAGAATCACAGACAAAGCAGGAGACGGCTGGAGTATCATAGACTGGACATGACTAGGCTGCATAATCACAGACTGGAGAGGACATGTCTGGAGTATTACATACCCGACATGAGACGGCTGGAGAATCACAGACTGGACAGGACACGGCTGGAGAATCACAGACGGACAGGAGACAGTTGTAGAATCACTGATTGGACAGAACACGGCTGGAGATCACAGACTGGACAGGGATGACTGGTGTATCACAGACTGGATAGTACACGGCTGGAGTATCATAGACCGGCAGGACAGGGCTATAAAAAAACAAACCGGATAGGACGAGACTGGAGAATCACAGACTGGACAGGACACGGCTGGAGAATCACAGACTGGACACTGGACGGCAGGTGAATCACAGACTGGACAGGACACGGCTAGTATACCACAGACGGTCAGGGGACAGCTGGAGTATCACAGACTGGACAGGACACGGCAGGAGAATCACAGACAGGACAAGACACAGCTGGAGTATCACTGACCGGACAGGAAACGGCTGGAGAATCACAGACTGGATAGGTAATAGTTGAAGAATCACAGACTGGACAGGACACGGCTGGAGAATAACACACTGGACAGGACACGGCTGGAGAATCACAGACGGGACAGGACGGGTTGTAGAATCACAGACTGGACAGAACACGACTGGAGAATCACAGACTGGACAGGGATGGCTGGAGAATCACAGACAGGACAGAACACGGCTGGTGTATCACAGACTGGACAGGACACGGCTGGAGTATCACAGACTGAAGAAGACACAGCTGGAGAATCATAGACCGGCAGGACAGGGCTGGAGAAACACAAACCGGACAGGATGAGGCTGGAGAATTACAGACTGGACAGAACGAGACAGGAGAATCACAGACTGGACAGGACACGGCCTGAGAACCACAGACCGGACAGGACACGGCTGGAGAATCACAGACCGGAGAGTATACGGCTGGAGACTCACAGACTGTAGAGGACACGGCTGAAAAATCACAGACTGGAGAAGAACGGCTGGCGAATCACAGACCGGACAGGGGACGGTTGGAGTATCACAGACTGGACAGGGATGGCTGGAGAATCACAGACAAAGCAGGAGACGGCTGGAGTATCATAGACTGGACATGACTAGACTGCATAATCACAGACTGGAGAGGACATGTCTGGAGTATTACAGACCCGACAGGAGACGGCTGGAGAATCACAGACTGGACAGGGATGACTGGTGTATCACAGACTGGATAGGACACGGCTGGAGTATCATAGACCGGCAGGACAGGGCTATAAAAACACACACCGGATAGGACGAGACTGGAGAATCACAGACTGGACAGGACACGGCTGGAGAATCACAGATTGGACACTGGACGGCAGGTGAATCACAGACTGGACAGGACACGGCTAGTAAACCACAGACGGTCAGGGGACAGCTGGAGTATCACAGACTGGACAGGACACGGCAGGAGAATCACAGACAGGACAAGACACAGCTGGAGTATCACTGACCGGACAGGAAACGGCTGGAGAATCACAGACTGGATAGGTAATATTTGAAGAATCACAGACTGGACAGGACACGGCTGGAGAATAACACACTGGACAGGACACGGCTGGAGAATCACAGACGGGACAGGACGGGTTGTAGAATCACAGACTGGACAGAACACGGCTGGAGAATCACAGACTGGACAGGGATGGCTGGAGAATCACAGACTGGACAGGACACGGCTGGTGTATCACAGACTGGACAGGACACGGCTGGAGTATCACAAACTGAAGAAGACACAGCTGGAGAATCATAGACCGGCAGGATAGGGCTGGAGAAACACAAACCGGACAGGATGAGGCTGGAGAATTACAGACTGGACAGAACGAGACAGGAGAATCACAGACTGGACAGGACACGGCCTGAGAACCACAGACCGGACAGGACATGGCTGGAGAATCACAGACCGGAGAGTATACGGCTGGAGACTCACAGACTGTAGAGGACACGGCTGGAAAATCACAGACTGGAGAAGAACGGCTGGCGAATCACAGACCGGACAGGGGACGGTTGGAGTATCACAGACTGTACAGGGATGTCTGGAGAATCACAGACAAAGCAGGAGACGGCTGGAGTATCATAGACTGGACATGACTAGGCTGCATAATCACAGACTGGAGAGGACATGTCTGGAGTATTACAGACCTGACAGGAGACGGCTGGAGAATCAGAGACTGGACAGGACACGGCTGGAGAATCACAGACGGACAGGAGACAGTTGTAGAATCACTGACTGGACAGAACACGGCTGGAGATCACAGACTGGACAGGGATGACTGGTGTATCACAGACTGGATAGGACACGGCTGGAGTATCATAGACCGGCAGGACAGGGCTATAAAAACACAAACCGGATAGGACGAGACTGGAGAATCACAGACTGGACAGGACACGGCTGGAGAATCACAGACTGGACACTGGACGGCAGGTGAATCACAGACTGGACAGGACACGGCTAGTATACCACAGACGGTCAGGGGACAGCTGGAGTATCACAGACTGGACAGGACACGGCAGGAGAATCACAGACAGGACAAGACACAGCTGGAGTATCACAGACCGGACTGGAAACGGCTGGAGAATTACAGACTGGATAGGTAATAGTTGAAGAATCAGAGACTGGACAGGACTCGGCTGGAGAATAACACACTGGACAGGACACGGCTGGAGAATCACAGACGGGACAGGACGGGTTGTAGAATCACAGACTGGACAGAACACGGCTGGAGAATCACAGACTGGACAGGGACGGCTGGAGAATCACGGACTGGACAGGACACGGCTGGTGTATCACAGACTGGACAGGACACGGCTGGAGTATCACAGACTGAAGAAGACACAGCTGGAGAATCGTAGACCGGCAGGACAGGGATGGAGAAACACAAACCGGACAGGATGAGACTGGAGAATCACAGACTGGAAAGGACACGGCCTGAGAACCACAGACCGGACAGGACACGGCTGGCGAATTACAGACTGGAGAGTATATGGCTGGAGACTCACAGACTGTAGAGGACACGGCTGGAAAATCACAGACTGGAGAAGAACGGCTGGCGAATCACAGACCGGACAGGGGACGGTTGGAGTATCACAGACAGGACAGGGATGGCTGGAGGATCACAGACAAAGCAGGACACGGCTGGAGTATCATAGACTGGACATGACTAGGCTGCATTATCACAGACTGGTGAGGACATTTCTGGAGTATTACAGACTGGACAGGAGACGGCTGGAGAATCACAGACTGGACAGGGCACGGCTGGAGAATCACAGACGGGACAGGACACGGCTGGAGAATCACAGACGGGACAGGACACGGTTGTAGAATCACAGACTGGACAGAACACGGCTGGAGAATCACAGGTTGGACAGGGATGGCTGGTGTATCACAGACTGGACAGGACACGGCTGGAGCATCACAGACTGAACAAGACACGGCTGGAGAATCATAGACCGGCAGGACAGGGCTATAAAAACACAAACCGGACAGGACGAGACTGGAGAATCACAGACTGGAAAGGACACGGCCTGAGAACCACAGACCGGACAGGACACGGCTGGAGAATTACAGACCGGAGAGTATACGGCTGGAGAATCACAGACTGCAGAGGACACGGTTGGAAAATCACAGACTGGACAAGAACGGTTGGAGAATCACAGACCGGACAGGGGACAGTTGGATATCAGAGACTGGACAGGGAAGGCTGGAGAATCACAGACAAATAGGAGACGGCTGGAGTATCAGAGACTGGACACGACTTGGCTGCAGAATCACATACTGGAGAGGACATGTCTCGAGTATCACAGACCGGACAGGACACGGCTGGAGAATCACAGACCGGAAAGGGGACGGTTGGAAAAACACAGAGTTGACAGGACACGGCTGCAGAATGACAGACTGGACAGGACACGACTGGAAAATCACACACTGGGCAGGACACGGCTAGAAAATCACAGACCGGACAGGAAACGGCTTGCGAATCACCGACCGGACAGTAGACGATTGGAGAATCAAAGACTGGGCAGGACACCGCCTGAGAATCTCAGACAGGACAGGATATGGCTGGAGAATCAGAGACTGGACAGGGGACGGGTGGTGAATCATAGCCTGGACAGGGACGGCTGCAAAATTACAGACAGGACAGGACACGGCTGGAGAATCACATACGGGACAGGGGACGGCTGGAGTATCACAGACCGGACAGGAAACGGCTGGAGAATCACAGACTGGATAGGTAACGGTTGAAGAATCACAGACTGGACAGGATACGGCTGGAGAATTACAGACTGTACATGAAACGGCTGGAGATTCACAGACTGGACAGGGATTGCTGTAGAATCACAGACTGGACAGGATACGGCTGGGGAATTACAGACTGTACATGAACCGGCTGGAAATTCACAGACTGGACAAGGATTGCTGGAGAATCACAGACTGTACAGGGGACAGTTGGAGAATCACAGACCGGACAGGACACGGCTGGAGAATGACAGACTGGACAGGGGACGGTTGGAGAATCATAGACTGGTCAGGACACTGTTGGAGAATCACAGACTGGACAGGACACGGCTGGAGAATCACAGACTGGACAGGACACGGCTGGAGAATTACAGACTGGACACTGGACGGCAGGTGAATCACAGACTGGACAGGACACGGCTAGTATAGCACAGACGGTCAGGGGACATCTGAGTATCACAGACTGGACAGGAGACGGCAGGAGAATCACAGACAGGACAGGACACGGCTGGAGAATCACAGACTGGACAGAACACGGCTGGAGAATCACAGACTGGACAGGGATTGCTGGAGAATCACAGACTGGACAGGACACGGCAGGTGAATCACAGACTGGACAGGACATGGCAGGTGAATCACAGACAGGACAGGACACAGCTGGAGTATCAGAGACCGGACAGGAAACGGCTGGAGATTCACAGACTGCACAGGGATGGCTGGAGAATCAAAGACTTGAGAGGATACGGCTGGAGAATGATAGACTGAACAGGCGACTGCTGAGGTATCACAGACTGGAAAGGACACGGTTGGAGAATCAGAGACTGGACAGGACACGGCTGGTGTATCACAGACTGGACAGGGACGGCTGCAGAATCGCAGACTGTGACAGGACACAGCTGGAGTATCACAGACTGGACAGGATCCAGCTGGAGAATCACAGGCTGGACAGGGGAAACCGGGAAAATCGCAGACTGGACAGGACACGGCTGGAGAATCACAGACCTGAGAGGATACAGCTGGAGAATCACAGACTGGAGAGGACACGGCTGGAGTATCACAGACTGGACAGGATACGGCTGGAGAATCACAGGCTGGAGAGGTGAAAGCGAGTAAATCGCAGACTGGACAGGACACGGCTGGAGAATCACAGACCGGAGAGGATACGGGTGCAGAATCACAGACTGGAGAGGACACGGCTGGAGAATCACAGACTGGACAGGAACGGCTGTAGAATCACAGACTGGACAGGGGACGGTTGGGGTATCACACACTGGACAGGGATGGCTGGAGAATCACAGACAAAGCAGGACGCGGCTGGAGTAACACAGACCGGACAGGAAACGGCTGGAGAATTACAGACTGGATAGGTAACGGTTGAAGAATCACAGACTGGACAGGATACGGCTGGGGAATTACAGACTGTACATGAACCGGCTGGAAATTCACAGACTGGACAGGGATTGCTGGAGAATCACAGACTGGACAGGAGACTGTTGGAGAATCACAGACCGGACAGGACACGGCTGGAGAATGACAGACTGGACAGGGGACGGTTGGAGAATCATAGACTGGACAGGACACTGTTGGAGAATCACAGACTGGAGAGGACACGGCTGGAGTATCACAGACTGGACAGGATACGGCTGGAGAATCACAGGCTGGAGAGGTGAAAGCGAGTAAATCGCAGACTGGACAGGACACGGCTGGAGAATCACAGACCGGAGAGGATACGGGTGCAGAATCACAGACTGGAGAGGACACGGCTGGAGAATCACAGACTGGACAGGAACGGCTGTAGAATCACAGACTGGACAGGGGACGGTTGGGGTATCACACACTGGACAGGGATGGCTGGAGAATCACAGACAAAGCAGGACGCGGCTGGAGTAACACAGACCGGACAGGAAACGGCTGGAGAATTACAGACTGGATAGGTAACGGTTGAAGAATCACTGACTGGACAGGATACGGCTGGGGAATTACAGACTGTACATGAACCGGCTGGAAATTCACAGACTGGACAGGGATTGCTGGAGAATCACAGACTGGACAGGAGACGGTTGGAGAATCACAGACCGGACAGGACACGGCTGGAGAATGACAGACTGAACAGGGGACGGTTGGAGAATCATAGACTGGACAGGACACTGTTGGAGAATCACAGACTGGACAGGACACGGCTGGAGAATCACAGACTGGACAGGACACGGCTGGAGAATTACAGACTGGACACTGGACGGCAGGTGAATCACAGACTGGACAGGACACGGCTAGTATAGCACAGACGGTCAGGGGACATCTGGAGTATCACAGACTGGACAGGACACGGCTGGAGAATCACAGACTGGACAGGAGACGGCTGGAGAATCACAGACGGGACAGGACACGGTTGTAGAATCACAGACTGGACAGAACACGGCTGGAGAATCACAGACTGGACAGGGATAGCTGGAGAATCACAGACTGGACAGGACACGGCAGGTGAATCACAGACTGGACAGGACACGGCTAGTATACCACAGATGGTTAGGGGACAGCTGGAGGATCACAGACTGGACAGGATACGGCAGGAGAATCACAGACATGACAGGACACGGCTGGAGAATCACAGACTGGACAGGACACGGCTGGAGAATCACAGACGGGACAGGGCACGGTTGTAGAATCACAGACTGGACAGAACACGGCTGGAGAATCACAGACTGGACAGGGATTGCTGGAGAATCACAGACTGGACAGGACACGGCAGGTGAATCACAGACTGGACAGGACACGGCAGGTGAATCACAGACAGGACAGGACACAGCTGGAGTATCAGAGACCGGACAGGAAACGGCTGGAGATTCACAGACTGGATAGGTAACGGTTGTAGAATCACAGACTGGACAGGACACGGCAGGTGAATCACAGACTGGACAGGACACGGCTAGTATACCACAGATGGTTAGGGGACAGCTGGAGGATCACAGACTGGACAGGATACGGCAGGAGAATCACAGACATGACAGGACACGGCTGGAGAATCACAGACTGGACAGGACACGGCTGGAGAATCACAGACGGGACAGGGCACGGTTGTAGAATCACAGACTGGACAGAACACGGCTGGAGAATCACAGACTGGACAGGATACGGCAGGAGAATCACAGACATGACAGGACACGGCTGGAGAATCACAGACTGGACAGGACACGGCTGGAGAATCACAGACGGGACAGGGCACGGTTGTAGAATCACAGACTGGACAGAACACGGCTGGAGAATCACAGACTGGACAGGGATTGCTGGAGAATCACAGACTGGACAGGACACGGCAGGTGAATCACAGACTGGACAGGACACGGCAGGTGAATCACAGACAGGACAGGACACAGCTGGAGTATTAGAGACCGGACAGGAAACGGCTGGAGATTCACAGACTGGATAGGTAACGGTTGTAGAATCACAGACTGGACAGGACACGGCAGGTGAATCACAGACTGGACAGGATACGGCTAGTATACCACAGATGGTTAGGGGACAGCTGGAGGATCACAGACTGGACAGGATACGGCAGGAGAATAACAGACATGACAGGACACGGCTGGAGAATCACAGACTGGACAGGACACGGCTGGAGAATCACAGACGGGATAGGGCACGGTTGTAGAATCACAGACTGGACAGAACACGGCTGGAGAATCACAGACTGGACAGGGATTGCTGGAGAATCACAGACTGGACAGGACACGGCAGGTGAATCACAGACTGGACAGGACACGGCAGGTGAATCACAGACAGGACAGGACACAGCTGGAGTATCAGAGACCGGACAGGAAACGGCTGGAGATTCACAGACTGGATAGGTAACGGTTGTAGAATCACAGACTGGACAGGACACGGCTGGAGAATAACGGACTGGACAGGACACGGCTGGAGAATCACAGACGGGACAGGACACGGTTGTAGAATCATAGACTGGACAGAACACGGCTGGAGAATCACAGACTGTTCAAGGATGGCTGGAGAATCACAGACTGGACAAGACAGAGCTGGTGTATCATAGACTGGACAGGACACGGCTGCAGTATCACAGACTGAACAAGACACGGCTGGAGAATCATAGACCGGCAGGATAGGGCTGGAGAAACACAAACCGGACAGGATGAGGCTGGAGAATCACAGACTGGACAGGACGAGACTGGAGAATCACAGACTGGACAGGACGATACTGGAGAATCACAGACTGGACAGGACACGGCCTGAGAACCACAGACCGGACAGGACACGGCTAGAGAATCACAGACCGGAGAGTATACGGCTGGAGAGTCACAGACTGTAGAGGACACGGCTGGAGAATCACAGACTAGACAGGAACGGCTGGAGAATCACAGACTAGACAGGAACGGCTGGAGAATCACAGACCGGACAGGGGACGGTTGGAGTATCACAGACTGGACAGGGATGGCTGGAGAATCACAGACCGGACAGGGGACGGTTGGAGTATCACAGACTGGACAGGGATGGCTGGAGAATCACAGACAAAGCAGGACACGGCTGGAGTATCAGAGACTGGACACGACTCGGCTGCAGAATCACAGACTGGAGTTGACATGTCTCGAGTATCACAGACCGGACAGGACACGGCTGGAGAATCACAGACCGGAGAGGATACGGCTGGAGAATCACAGACTGGAAAGGAACTGCTGGAGAATCACAGACCGGACAGGGGACGGTTGAAGTATCAGAGACTGGACACGAGACGGCTGCAGAATCACAGACTGGAGAGGACATGCCTGGGGTATCACAGACCGGACAGGAAATGGCTGGAGAATCACAGACCGGACAGGGGACGGTTGGAGAATCAGAGTGGACAGGACACGGCTGCAGAATGACAGACTGGACAGGACACAGAGGGTGAATCACAGACTGGAGAGGGGACGGTTGGAGAATCACAGACTGGACACTGGACGGCTGGAGAATCACAGACTGGAAAGGGATGGTTGGAAAATCACAGACTGGACCGGACATGGCTGGTGTATCACAGTCTGGACGGGGACAGCTGGAGTATCAGAGACTGGACAGGAAAGGGCTGGAGAATCACAGACTGGACAGTACACGGCTGGAGAATCACAGACTGGACACTGGACAGCAGGTGAATCACAGACTGGTCAGGGCATGGCTAGTATACCACAGACGGTCAGGGGACAGCTGGAATATCACAGACTGGGCAGGACACGGCAGAAGAATCACAGACAGGACAGGACACAGCTGGAATATCACAGACCGACAGGAAATGGCTGGAGAATCACAGACTGGACACTGGACGGCAGTTGAATCACAGACTGGACAGGACACAGCTAGTATACCACAGACGGTCAGGGGACAGCTGGAGTATCACAGACTGGACAGGACACGGCAGGAGAATCACAGACAGGACAGGACACATCTGGAGTATCACAGACTGGACAGGAAACGGCTGGAGAATCACAGACTGGATAGGTAACGTTTGAAGAATCACAGACTGGACAGGACACGGCTAGTATACCACAGACGGTCAGGGGACAGCTGGAGTATCACAGACTGGACAGGAAACAGCTGGAGAATCACAGACTGGATAGGTAACGGTTGAAGAATCACAGACTGGACAGGACACGGCTGGAGAATAACAGACTGGACAGGACACGGCTGGAGAATCACAGACTGGACAGGGATGGCTGGAGAATCACAGACTGGACAGTGATGGCTGGAGAATCACAGACTGGACAGGACACGGCTGGTGTATCAGAAACTGGACAGGACACGGCTGGTGTATCACAGACTGAGCAAGACATGGCTGGAGAATCATAGACCGGCAGGACAGGGCTGGAGAAACACAAACCGGACAGGACGAGACTGGTGAATCACAGACTGGAGAGGACATGTCTCGAGTATCACAGATCGGACAGGACACGGCTGGAGAATCACAGACCGGACAGGGGACGGTTGGAAAATCACAGAGTTTACAGGACACGGCTGCAGTATGACAGACTGGAGAGGACACGCCTGGAGAATCACAGACTGGACAGAAGCGGCTGGAGAATCACAGACCGGACAGGGGACGGTTGGAGTATCACAGACTGGACAGGGATGGCTGGAGAATCACAGACAAAGCAGGATGCGGCTGGAGTATCATAGACTGGACACGACTGGGCTGCATAATCACGGACTGGAGAGGACATGTCTGGAGCATCACAGACCCGACAGGAGACGGCTGGAGAATCACAGACTGGACAGGACACGGCTGGAGAATCACAGACTGGACAGGACACGGCTAGAAAATCACAGACCGGACAGGAAACGGCTTGCGAATCACCGACCGGACAGTAGACGATTGGAGAATCAAAGACTGGGCAGGACACCGCCTGAGAATCTCAGACAGGACAGGATACGGCTGGAGATTCAGAGCCTGGACAGGGGACGGTTGGTGAATCACAGACTGGACAGGGATGGCTAGAGAATCTCAGACTGGACAGGACACGGCTGGTGTATCAGAGACTGGACAGGGTACGGCTGGAGTATCACAGACTGAACAAGACACGGCTGGAGAATTATAGATCGGCAGAACAGGGCTGGAGAAACACAAACAGGACAGGACGAGGCTGGAGAATTACAGACTGGACGGAAGAGACTGGAGAATCACAGACTGGACAGGACACGGCCCGAGAACCACAGACCGGACAGGACACGGCTGGAGAATCACAGACCGCAGAGTATACGGCTGGAGAATCACAGACTGTAGAGGACACGGCTGGAAAATCACAGACTGGAGAAGAACGGCTGGAGAATCACAGACCAGACAGGGGACGGTTGGAGTATCACAGACTGGATAGGGATGGCTGGAGAATCACAGACAAAGCAGGACACGGCTGGAGTATCATAGACTGGACATAACTCGGCTGCATAATCACAGACTGGAGAGGACATGTCTGGAGTATCACAAACCGGACAGGAGACGTCTGGAGAATCGCAGACTGGACAGGACACGGCAGGAGAATCACAGACGGGACAGGACACGGTTGTAGAATCACAGACTGGACAGAACACGGCTGGAGAATCACCGACTGGACAGGGATGGCTGGTGTATCACAGACTGAGCAAGACACGGCTGGAGAATCATAGACCGGCAGGACAGGGCTGGAGAAACACAAACCGGACAGGACGAGACTGGTGAATCACAGACTGGAGAGGACACGGCTGGAGAATCACAGACGGGACAGGACACGGTTGTAGAATCACTGACTGGACAGAACACGGCTGGAGGTCACAGACTGACAGGGATGACTGGTGTATCACAGACTGGATAGGACACGGCTGGAGTATCACAGACTGAACTAGACACGGCTGGAGAATCATAGACCGGCAGGACAGGGCTATAAAAACACAAACCGGACAGGACGAGACTGGAGAATCACAGACTGGAAAGGACACGGCCTGAGAACCACAGACCGGACAGGACACGGCTGGAGAATTACAGACCGGAGAGTATACGGCTGGAGAATCACAGACTGTAGAGGACACGGCTGGAAAATCACAGACTGGACAAGAACGGTTGGAGAATCACAGACCGGACAGGGGACAGTTGGAGTATCAGAGACTGGACAGGGAAGGCTGGAGAATCACAGACAAATAGGAGACGGCTGGAGTATCAGAGACTGGACACGACTTGGCTGCAGAATCACATACTGGAGAGGACATGTCTCGAGTATCACAGACCGGACAGGACACGGCTGGAGAATCACAGACCGGACAGGGGACGGTTGGAAAAACACAGAGTTGACAGGACACGGCTGCAGAATGACAGACTGGACAGGACACGACTGGAAAATCACACACTGGACAGGACACGGCTAGAAAATCACAGACCGGACAGGAAACGTCTTGCGAATCACCGACCGGACAATAGACGATTGGAGAATCAAAGACTGGGCAGGACACCGCCTGAGAATCTCAGACAGGACAGGATATGGCTGGAGAATCAGAGACTGGACAGGGGACGGGTGGTGAATCATAGCCTGGACAGGGACGGCTGCAAAATTACAGACAAGACAGGACACGGCTGGAGAATCACAGACTGGACAGGGGACGGCTGGAGAATCAGAGGCTGGACAGGAAACGGCTGGAGAATTACAGACTGGATAGGTAACGGTTGAAGAATCACAGACTGGACAGGATACGGCTGGGGAATTACAGTCTGTAGATGAACCGGCTGGAAATTCACAGACTGGACAAGGATTGCTGGGGAATCACAGACGGTACAGGGGACGGTTGGAGAATCACAGACCGGACAGGACACGGCTGGAGAATGACAGACTGGACAGGGGACGGTTGGAGAATCATAGACTGGACAGGACACTTTTGGAGAATCACAGACTGGACAGGATACGGCTGGAGAATCACAGACTGGACAGGACACGGCTGGAGAATTACAGACTGGACACTGGACGGCAGGTGAATCACAGACTGGACAGGACACGGCTAGTATAGCACAGACGGTCAGGGGACATCTGGAGTATCACAGACAGGACAGGACTTGGCTGGAGAATCACAGACTGGACAGGACACGGCTGGAGACTCACAGACGGGACAGGACACGGTTGTAGAATCACAGACTGGGCAGAACACAGCTGGAGAATCACAGACTGGACAGGGATTGCTGGAGAATCACAGACTGGACAGGACACGACAGGTGAATCACAGACTGGACAGGACACGGCAGGTGAATCACAGACTGGACAGGACACGGCTAGTGTACCACAGACGGTTAGGGGACAGCTGGAGTATCACAGACTGGACAGGATACCGCAGGGGAATCACAGACATGACAGGACATGGCTGGAGAATCACAGACTGGACAGGAAACGGCTGGAGAATCACAGACGGGACAGGACACGGTTGTAGAATCACAGACTGGGCAGAACACGGCTGGAGAATCACAGACTGGACAGGGATTGCTGGAGAATCACAGACTGGACAGGAGACGGCAGGTGAATCACAGACAGGACAGGACACAGCTGGAGTATCAGAGACCGGACAGGAAACGGCTGGAGATTCACAGACTGGATAGGTAACGGTTGAAGAATCACAGACTGGACAGGACACGGCTGGAGAATAACAGACTGGACAGAACACGGCTGGAGAATCACAGACTGTTCAGGGATGGCTGGAGAATCACAGACTGGACAAGACAGAGCTGGTGTATCATTGACTGGACAGGACACGGCTGCATTATCACAGACTGAACAAGACACGGCTGGAGAATCATAGACCGGCAGGATAGGGCTGGAGAAACACAAACCGGACAGGACGGGGCTGGAGAATCACAGACTGGATAGGTAACGGTTGAAGAATCACAGACTGGACAGGACACGGCTGGAGAATAACAGACTGGACAGGACACGGCTGGAGAATCACAGACGGGACAGGACACGGTTGTAGAATCATAGACTGGACAGAACACGGCTGGAGAATCACAGACTGGACAGGACACGGCTGGAGAATCACAGACGGGACAGGGCACGGTTGTAGAATCACAGACTGGACAGAACACGGCTGGAGAATCACAGACTGGACAGGGATTGCTGGAGAATCACAGACTGGACAGGACACGGCAGGTGAATCACAGACTGGACAGGACACGGCTAGTATACCACAGATGGTTAGGGGACAGCTGGAGGATCACAGACTGGACAGGATACGGCAGGAGAATCACAGACATGACAGGACACGGCTGGAGAATCACAGACTGGACAGGACACGGCTGGAGAATCACGGACGGGATAGGGCACGGTTGTAGAATCACAGACTGGACAGAACACGGCTGGAGAATCACAGACTGGACAGGGATTGCTGGAGAATCACAGACTGGACAGGACACGGCAGGTGAATCACAGACTGGACAGGACACGGCAGGTGAATCACAGACAGGACAGGACACAGCTGGAGTATCAGAGACCAGACAGGAAACGGCTGGAGATTCACAGACTAGATAGGTAACGGTTGTAGAATCACAGACTGGACAGGACACGGCTGGAGAATAACGGACTGGACAGGACACGGCTGGAGAATCACAGACGGGACAGGACACGGTTGTAGAATCATAGACTGGACAGAACACGGCTGGAGAATCACAGACTGTTCAAGGATGGCTGGAGAATCACAGACTGGACAAGACAGAGCTGGTGTATCATAGACTGGACAGGACACGGCTGCAGTATCACAGACTGAACAAGACACGGCTGGAGAATCATAGACCGGCAGGATAGGGCTGGAGAAACACAAACCGGACAGGATGAGGCTGGAGAATCACAGACTGGACAGGACGAGACTGGAGAATCACAGACTGGACAGGACGATACTGGAGAATCACAGACTGGACAGGACACGGCCTGAGAACCACAGACCGGACAGGACACGGCTGGAGAATCACAGATCGGAGAGTATACGGCTGGAGAATCACAGACTGTAGAGGACACGGCTGGAGAATCACAGACTAGACAGGAACGGCTGGAGAATCACAGACTAGACAGGAACGGCTGGAGAATCACAGACCGGACAGGGGACGGTTGGAGTATCACAGACTGGACAGGGATGGCTGGAGAATCACAGACAAAGCAGGACACGGCTGGAGTATCAGAGACTGGACACGACTCGGCTGCAGAATCACAGACTGGAGTTGACATGTCTCGAGTATCACAGACCGGACAGGACACGGCTGGAGAATCACAGACCGGAGAGGATACGGCTGGAGAATCACAGACTGGACAGGAACTGCTGGAGAATCACAGACCGGACAGGGGACGGTTGAAGTATCAGAGACTGGACACGAGACGGCTGCAGAATCACAGACTGGAGAGGACATGCCTGGGGTATCACAGACCGGACAGGAAATGGCTGGAGAATCACAGACCGGACAGGGGACGGTTGGAGAATCAGAGTGGACAGGACACGGCTGCAGAATGACAGACTGGACAGGACACAGAGGGTGAATCACAGACTGGAGAGGGGACGGTTGGAGAATCACAGACTGGACACTGGACGGCTGGAGAATCACAGACTGGAAAGGGATGGTTGGAAAATCACAGACTGGACCGGACATGGCTGGTGTATCACAGTCTGGACGGGGACAGCTGGAGTATCAGAGACTGGACAGGGAAGGGCTGGAGAATCACAGACTGGACAGTACACGGCTGGAGAATCACAGACTGGACACTGGACAGCAGGTGAATCACAGACTGGTCAGGACATGGCTAGTATACCACAGACGGTCAGGGGACAGCTGGAATATCACAGACTGGACAGGACACGGCAGAAGAATCACAGACAGGACAGGACACAGCTGGAATATCACAGACCGACAGGAAACGGCTGGAGAATCACAGACTGGACACTGGACGGCAGTTGAATCACAGACTGGACAGGACACAGCTAGTATACCACAGACGGTCAGGGGACAGCTGGAGTATCACAGACTGGACAGGAAACGGCTGGAGAATCACAGACTGGATAGGTAACGTTTGAAGAATCACAGACTGGACAGGACACGGCTAGTATACCACAGACGGTCAGGGGACAGCTGGAGTATCACAGACTGGACAGGAAACAGCTGGAGAATCACAGACTGGATAGGTAACGGTTGAAGAATCACAGACTGGACAGGACACGGCTGGAGAATAACAGACTGGACAGGACACGGCTGGAGAATCACAGACTGGACAGGGATGGCTGGAGAATCACAGACTGGACAGTGATGGCTGGAGAATCACAGACTGGACAGGACACGGCTGGTGTATCAGAAACTGGACAGGACACGGCTGGTGTATCACAGACTGAGCAAGACATGGCTGGAGAATCATAGACCGGCAGGACAGGGCTGGAGAAACACAAACCGGACAGGACGAGACTGGTGAATCACAGACTGGAGAGGACATGTCTCGAGTATCACAGATCGGACAGGACACGGCTGGAGAATCACAGACCGGACAGGGGACGGTTGGAAAATCACAGAGTTTACAGGACACGGCTGCAGTATGACAGACTGGAGAGGACACGCCTGGAGAATCACAGACTGGACAGAAGCGGCTGGAGAATCACAGACCGGACAGGGGACGGTTGGAGTATCACAGACTGGACAGGGATGGCTGGAGAATCACAGACAAAGCAGGATGCGGCTGGAGTATCATAGACTGGACACGACTGGGCTGCATAATCACGGACTGGAGAGGACATGTCTGGAGCATCACAGACCCGACAGGAGACGGCTGGAGAATCATAGACTGGACAGGACACGGCTGGAGAATCACAGACTGGACAGGACACGGCTAGAAAATCACAGACCGGACAGGAAACGGCTTGCGAATCACCGACCGGACAGTAGACGATTGGAGAATCAAAGACTGGGCAGGACACCGCCTGAGAATCTCAGACAGGACAGGATACGGCTGGAGATTCAGAGACTGGACAGGGGACGGTTGGTGAATCACAGACTGGACAGGGATGGCTAGAGAATCTCAGACTGGACAGGACACGGCTGGTGTATCAGAGACTGGACAGGGTACGGCTGGAGTATCACAGACTGAACAAGACACGGCTGGAGAATTATAGATCGGCAGAACAGGGCTGGAGAAACACAAACAGGACAGGACGAGGCTGGAGAATTACAGACTGGACGGAAGAGACTGGAGAATCACAGACTGGACAGGACACGGCCCGAGAACCACAGACCGGACAGGACACGGCTGGAGAATCACAGACCGCAGAGTATACGGCTGGAGAATCACAGACTGTAGAGGACACGGCTGGAAAATCACAGACTGGAGAAGAACGGCTGGAGAATCACAGACCAGACAGGGGACGGTTGGAGTATCACAGACTGGATAGGGATGGCTGGAGAATCACAGACAAAGCAGGACACGGCTGGAGTATCATAGACTGGACATAACTCGGCTGCATAATCACAGACTGGAGAGGACATGTCTGGAGTATCACAAACCGGACAGGAGACGTCTGGAGAATCGCAGACTGGGCAGGACACGGCAGGAGAATCACAGACGGGACAGGACACGGTTGTAGAATCACAGACTGGACAGAACACGGCTGGAGAATCACCGACTGGACAGGGATGGCTGGTGTATCACAGACTGAGCAAGACACGGCTGGAGAATCATAGACCGGCAGGACAGGGCTGGAGAAACACAAACCGGACAGGACGAGACTGGTGAATCACAGACTGGAGAGGACACGGCTGGAGAATCACAGACGGGACAGGACACGGTTGTAGAATCACTGACTGGACAGAACACGGCTGGAGGTCACAGACTGACAGGGATGACTGGTGTATCACAGACTGGATAGGACACGGCTGGAGTATCACAGACTGAACTAGACACGGCTGGAGAATCATAGACCGGCAGGACAGGGCTATAAAAACACAAACCGGACAGGACGAGACTGGAGAATCACAGACTGGAAAGGACACGGCCTGAGAACCACAGACCGGACAGGACACGGCTGGAGAATTACAGACCGGAGAGTATACGGCTGGAGAATCACAGACTGTAGAGGACACGGCTGGAAAATCACAGACTGGACAAGAACGGTTGGAGAATCACAGACCGGACAGGGGACAGTTGGAGTATCAGAGACTGGACAGGGAAGGCTGGAGAATCACAGACAAATAGGAGACGGCTGGAGTATCAGAGACTGGACACGACTTGGCTGCAGAATCACATACTGGAGAGGACATGTCTCGAGTATCACAGACCGGACAGGACACGGCTGGAGAATCACAGACCGGACAGGGGACGGTTGGAAAAACACAGAGTTGACAGGACACGGCTGCAGAATGACAGACTGGACAGGACACGACTGGAAAATCACACACTGGACAGGACACGGCTAGAAAATCACAGACCGGACAGGAAACGTCTTGCGAATCACCGACCGGACAATAGACGATTGGAGAATCAAAGACTGGGCAGGACACCGCCTGAGAATCTCAGACAGGACAGGATATGGCTGGAGAATCAGAGACTGGACAGGGGACGGGTGGTGAATCATAGCCTGGACAGGGACGGCTGCAAAATTACAGACAAGACAGGACACGGCTGGAGAATCACAGACTGGACAGGGGACGGCTGGAGAATCACAGACTGGACAGGGGACGGCTGGAGAATTACAGACTGGATAGGTAACGGTTGAAGAATCACAGACTGGACAGGATACGGCTGGGGAATTACAGTCTGTAGATGAACCGGCTGGAAATTCACAGACTGGACAAGGATTGCTGGGGAATCACAGACTGTACAGGGGACGGTTGGAGAATCACAGACCGGACAGGACACGGCTGGAGAATGACAGACTGGACAGGGGACGGTTGGAGAATCATAGACTGGACAGGACACTTTTGGAGAATCACAGACTGGACAGGATACGGCTGGAGAATCACAGACTGGACAGGACACGGCTGGAGAATTACAGACTGGACACTGGACGGCAGGTGAATCACAGACTGGACAGGACACGGCTAGCATAGCACAGACGGTCAGGGGACATCTGGAGTATCACAGACAGGACAGGACTTGGCTGGAGAATCACAGACTGGACAGGACACGGCTGGAGACTCACAGACGGGACAGGACACGGTTGTAGAATCACAGACTGGGCAGAACACGGCTGGAGAATCACAGACTGGACAGGGATTGCTGGAGAATCACAGACTGGACAGGACACGGCAGGTGAATCACAGACTGGACAGGACACGGCTAGTGTACCACAGACGGTTAGGGGACAGCTGGAGTATCACAGACTGGACAGGATACCGCAGGGGAATCACAGACATGACAGGACATGGCTGGAGAATCACAGACTGGACAGGAAACGGCTGGAGACTCACAGACGGGACAGGACACGGTTGTAGAATCACAGACTGGGCAGAACACGGCTGGAGAATCACAGACTGGACAGGGATTGCTGGAGAATCACAGACTGGACAGGACACGGCAGGTGAATCACAGACTGGACAGGACACGGCTAGTGTACCACAGACGGTTAGGGGACAGCTGGAGTATCACAGACTGGACAGGATACCGCAGGGGAATCACAGACATGACAGGACATGGCTGGAGAATCACAGACTGGACAGGAAACGGCTGGAGAATCACAGACGGGACAGGACACGGTTGTAGAATCACAGACTGGGCAGAACACGGCTGGAGAATCACAGACTGGACAGGGATTGCTGGAGAATCACAGACTGGACAGGAGACGGCAGGTGAATCACAGACAGGACAGGACACAGCTGGAGTATCAGAGACCGGACAGGAAACGGCTGGAGATTCACAGACTGGATAGGTAACGGTTGAAGAATCACAGACTGGACAGGACACGGCTGGAGAATAACAGACTGGACAGAACACGGCTGGAGAATCACAGACTGTTCAGGGATGGCTGGAGAATCACAGACTGGACAAGACAGAGCTGGTGTATCATTGACTGGACAGGACACGGCTGCATTATCACAGACTGAACAAGACACGGCTGGAGAATCATAGACCGGCAGGATAGGGCTGGAGAAACACAAACCGGACAGGACGGGGCTGGAGAATCACAGACTGGATAGGACGAGACTGGAGAATCATAGACTGGACAGGACACGGCCTGAGAACCACAGACCGGACAGGACACGGCTGGAGAATCACAGACCGGAGAGTATACGGCTGGAGAATCACAGACTAGACAGCAACGGCTGGAGAACCACAGACTAGACAGGAACGGCTTGAGAATCACAGACCGGACAGGGGACGGTTGGAGTATCACAGACTGGACAGGGATGGCTGGAGAATCACAGACAAAGCAGGACACGGCTGGAGTATCAGAGACTGGACACGACTCGGCTGCAGAATCACAGACTGGAGTTGACATGTCTCGAGTATCACAGACCGGACAGGACACGGCTGGAGAATCACAGACCGGAGAGGACACGGCTGGAGAATCACAGACTGGACAGGAACTGCTGGAGAATAACAGACCGGACAGGGGACGGTTGAAGTATCAGAGACTGGACACGAGATGGCTGCAGAATCACAGACTGCAGAGAACATGCCTGGGGTATCACAGACCGGACAGGAAATGGCTGGAGAATCACAGACCAGACAGGGGACGGTTGGAGAATCACAGACTGGACAGGGATGGCTGGAGAATCACAGACTGGACAGGACACGGCTGGTGTATCAGAGACTGGACAGGACATGGCTGGAGTATCACAGACTGAACAAGACACGGCTGGAGAATCATAGATCGGCAGAACAGGGCTGGAGAAACACAAACCGGACAGGACGAGGCTGGAGAATTACAGACTGGACAGGACACGGCCTGAGAACCACAGACCGGACAGGACATGGCTGGAGAATCACAGACCAGAGAGTATACGGCTGGAGAATCACAGACTGTAGAGGACACGGCTGGAAAATCACAGACTGGAGAAGAATGGCTGGAGAATCACAGGTCGGACAGGGGACGGTTGGAGTATCACAGACTGGGTAGGGATGGCTGGAGAATCACAGGCAAAGCAGGACACGGCTGGAGTATCATAGACTGGACATAACTCGGCTGCATAATCACAGACTGGAGAGGACATGTCTGGAGTATCACAGACCGGACAGGAGACGTCTGGAGAATCACAGACTGGACAGGACACGGCAGGAGAATCACCGACTGGACAGGGATGGCTGGTGTATCACAGACTGAGCAAGACACGGCTGGAGAATCATAGACCGGCAGGACAGGGCTGGAGAAACACAAACCGGACAGGACGAGACTGGTGAATCACAGACTGGAGAGGACACGGCCTGAGAACCACAGACCGGACAGGACACGGCTGGAGAATCACAGACCGGAGAGTATACGGCTGGAGAATCACAGACTGGACAAGAACGGCTGGAGAATCACAGACCGGGCAGGGGACGGTTGGAGTATCACAGTCTGGACAGGGAAGGCTGGAGAATCAGAGACAAAGCAGGACACGGTTGGAGAATCAGAGACTGGACACGACTTGGCTGCAGAATCACATACTGGAGAGGACATGTCTCGAGTATCACAGATCGGACAGGACACGGCTGGAGAATCACAGACCGGACAGGGGACGGTTGGAAAATCACAGAGTTGACAGGACATGGCTGCAGAATGACAGACTGGAGAGGACACGCCTGGAGAATCACAGACTGGACAGGGGACGGTTGGAGTATCACAGACTGGACAGGGATGGCTGGAGAATCACAGACAAAGCAGGACGCGGCTGGAGTATCATAGACTGGACACGACTTGGCTGCATAATCACGGACTGCAGAGGACATGTCTGGAGCATCACAGACCAGACAGGAGACGGCTGGAGAATCACAGACTGGACAGGACACGCCTGGAGAATCACAGACTGGACAGAAGCGGCTGGAGAATCACAGACCGGACAGGGGACGGTTGGAGTATCACAGACTGGACAGGGATGGCTGGAGAATCACAGACAAAGCAGGACGCGGCTGGAGTATCATAGACTGGACACGACTTGGCTGCATAATCACGGACTGGAGAGGACATGTCTGGAGCATCACAGACCCGACAGGAGACGGCTGGAGAATCACAGACTGGACAGGACACGGCTGGAGAATCACAGACGGGACAGGACACGGTTGTAGAATCACAGACTGGACAGAACACGGCTGGAGAATCACAGACTGTAGAGGACACGGCTGGAAAATCACAGACTGGACAAGAACGGTTGGAGAATCACAGACCGGACAGGGGACAGTTGGAGTATCAGAGACTGGACAGGGAAGGCTGGAGAATCACAGACAAAGCAGGAGACGGCTGGAGTATCAGAGACTGGACACGACTTGGCTGCAGAATCACATACTGGAGAGGACATGTCTCGAGTATCACAGATCGGACAGGACACGGCTGGAGAATCACAGACCGGACAGGAGACGGTTGGAAAATCACAGAGTTGACAGGACACGGCTGCAGAATGACAGACTGGAGAGGACACGCCTGGAGAATCACAGACTGGAGAGAAGCGGCTGGAGAATCACAGACCGGACAGGGGACGGTTGGAGTATCACAGATTGGACAGGGATGGCTGGAGAATCACAGACAAAGTAGGACGCGGCTGGAGTATCATAGACTGGACACGAATTGGCTGCATAATCACGGACTGGAGAGGACACGCCTGGAGAATCACAGACTGGACAGAAGCGGCTGGAGAATCAGAGACTGGACAGGGGACGGGTGGTGAACCATAGCCTGGACAGGGACGGCTGCAAAATTACAGAGAGTACAGGACACGGTTGGAGAATAACAGACGGGACAGGGGACGGCTGGAGAATAACAGACGGGACAGGGGACGGCTGGAGAATCAGAGGCTGGACAGGACACTGCTGGAGAATCACAGACTGGACAGGGCAAGGCTGGAGAATTACAGACTGGACAGGCGACTTCTCGAGTATAAGAGTCTGCACAGGACACGGCTGCAGAATCACAGACTGGACAGGATACAGCTGGAGAATCACAGACTGCACAGGGGACGGTTGGAGGATCACAGACCGGACAGGACACGGCTGGAGAATGACAGACTGGACATGGGAAGGTTGGAGAATCATAGACTGGACAGGACACTGTTGGATAATCACAGACTGGACAGGACACGGTTGGAGAATCACAGACTGGACACTGGACGGCAGGTGAATCACAGACTGTACAGGACACGGCTAGTACACCACAGACGGTCAGGGGACAGCTGGAGTATCACAGACTGGACAGGACACGGCAGGAGAATCACAGACAGAACAGGACACAGCTGGAGTATCACTGACCAGACAGGAAACGGCTGGAGAATCACAGACTGGACAGGTAACGGTTGAAGAATCACAGACTGGACAGGACACGGCTGGAGAATAACAGACTGGACAGGACACGGCTGGAGAATCACAGACTGGACAGTGATGGCTAGAGAATCTCAGGCTGGACAGGACACGGCTGGTGTATCAGAGACTGGACAGGATACGGCTGGAGTATCACAGACTGAACAAGACACGGCTGGAGAATCATAGATCGGCAGAACAGGGCTGGAGAAACACAAACCGGACAGGATGAGGCTGGAGAATTACAGACTGGACAGAACGAGACTGGAGAATCACAGACTGGACAGGACACGGCCTGAGAACCACAGACCGGACAGGACACGGCTGGAGAATCACAGACCGCAGAGTATACGGCTGGAGAATCACAGACCGCAGAGTATACGGCTGGAGAATCACAGACTGTAGAGGACACGGCTGGAAAATCACAGACTGGAGAAGAACGGCTGGAGAATCACAGACCAGACAGGGGACGGTTGGAGTATCACAGACTGGATAGGGATGGCTGGAGAATCACAGACAAAGCAGGACACGGCTGGAGTATCATAGACTGGACATAACTTGGCTGCATAATCACAGACCGGAGAGGACATGTCTGGAGTATCAGAGACCGGACAGGAGACGTCTGGAGAATCACAGACTGGACAGGACACGGCAGGAGAATCACAGACGGGACAGGACACGGTTGTAGAATCACAGACTGGACAGAACACGGCTGGAGAATCACCGACTGGACAGGGATGGCTGGTGTATCACAGACTGAGCAAGACACGGCTGGAGAATCATAGACCGGCAGGACAGTGCTGGAGAAACACAAACCGGACAGGACGAGACTGGTGAATCACAGACTGGAGAGGACACGGCCTGAGAACCACAGACCGGACAGGACACGGCTGGAGAATCACAGACCAGAGAGTATACGGCTGGAGAATCACAGACTGTAGAGGACACGGCTGGAAAATCACAGACTGGACAAGAACGGCTGGAGAATCACAGACCGGGCAGGTGACGGTTGGAGTATCACAGACTGGACAGGGAAGGCTGGAGAATCAGAGACTGGACACGACTTGGCTGCAGAATTACATACTGGAGAGGACATGTCTCGAATATCACAGATCGGACAGGACACGGCTGGAGAATCACAGACCGGACAGGGGACGGTTGGAAAATCACAGAGTTGACAGAACACGGCTGCAGAAAGACAGACTGGACAGGACACTGCTGGAAAATCACACACTGGACAGGACACGGCTAGAAAATCACAGACCGGACAGGAAACGGCTTGCGAATCACCGACCGGACAGTAGACGATTGGAGAATCAAAGACTGGGCAGGACACCGCCTGAGAATCTCAGACAGGACAGGATACGGCTGGAGATTCAGAGACTGGACAGGGGACGGTTGGTGAATCATAGCCTGGACAGGGACGGCTGCAAAATCACAGACAGGACAGGAAATGGCTGGAGAATCACAGACTGGACAGGGGACGGTTGGAGAATCAGAGGCTGGACAGGACACGGCTGGAGAATCACAGACTGGACAGGGCAAGGCTGGAGAATTACAGACTGGACAGGTGACTTCTCGAGTATAAGAGACTGCACAGGACACGGCTGCAGAATCGCAGACTGGACAGGACACGGCTGGAGTATCACAGACTGGACAGGATACAGCTGGAGAAACACAAGCTGGACAGGGGAAACCGGGAAAATCGCAGACTGGACAGGACATGGCTGGAGAATCACAGACCAGAGAGGATACGGCTGGAGAATCACAGACTGGAGAGGACACGCCTGGAGAATCACAGACTGGACAGGACACGGCTGGAGAATCACAGACTGGACACTGGATGGCATGTGAATCACAGACTGGACAGGACACGGCTGGTATAGCACAGACGGTCAGGGGACAGCTGGAGTATCACAGACTGGACAGGACACGGCAGGAGAATCACAGACAGGACAGGACACAGCTGGAGTATCACAGACCGGACAGGAAACGGCTGGAGAATCACAGACTGGATAGGTAACAGTTGAAGACTCGCAGACTGGACAGAACACGGCTGGAGAATAACAGACTGCACAGGAAACGGCTGGAGAATCACAGACTGGACAGGCGACTGCTGAGCAATCACAGACTGGGAAGGACACGGCTGCAGAATCACAGACTGGACAGGATACAGCTGGAGAATCACAGACTGCACAGGGACGGCTGCAGAATCGCAGACTGGACAGGACACGGCTGGAGTATCACAGACTGGACAGGATACAGCTGGAGAATCACAAGCTGGACAGAGGAAACCGGGAAAATCGCAGACTGGACAGGGCACGGCTGGAGAATCACAGACCTGAGAGGATACGGCTGGAGAATCACAGACTGGGGAGGACACGCCTGGAGAATCACAGAGTGGACAGAAGCGGCTGGAGAATCACAGACCGGACAGGGGACGGTTGGAGTATCACAGACTGGACAGGGATGGCTGGAGAATCACAGACAAAGCAGGACGCGGCTGGAGTATCATAGACTGGACACGACTTGGCTGCATAATCACGGACTGGAGAGGACATGTCTGGAGCATCACAGACCAGACAGGAGACGGCTGGAGAATCACAGACTGGACAGGACACGCCTGGAGAATCACAGACTGGACAGAAGCGGCTGGAGAATCACAGACCGGACAGGGGACGGTTGGAGTATCACAGACTGGACAGGGATGGCTGGAGAATCACAGACAAAGCAGGACGCGGCTGGAGTATCATAGACTGGACACGACTTGGCTGCATATTCACGGACTGGAAAGGACATGTCTGGAGCTTCACAGACCCGACAGGAGACGGCTGGAAATCACAGACTGGACAGGACACGGCTGGAGAATCACAGACTGGACAGGACACGGCTAGTATACCACAGACGGTTAGGGGACAGCTGGAGTATCACAGACTGGACAGGACACGGCAGGAGAATCACAGACAGGACAGGACACAGCTGGAGTATCACAGAATGGACAGGAAACCGCTGGAGAATCACAGACTGGATAGGTAATAGTTGAAGAATCACAGACTGGACAGGACACGGCTGGAGAATAACAGACTGGACAGGACACGGCTGGAGAATCACAGACGGGACAGGACGGGTTGTAGAATCACAGACTGGACAGGACACGGCTGGAGAATCACAGACTGGACAGGGATGGCTGGTGTATCACAGACAGGACAGAACACGGCTGGAGCATCACAGACTGAACAAGACACGGCTGGAGAATCATAGACCGGCAGGACAGGGCTATAAAAACACAAACCGGACAGGACGAGACTGGAGAATCACAGACTGGAAAGGACACGGCCTGAGAACCACAGACCGGACAGGACACGGCTGGAGAATTACAGACCGGAGAGTATACGGCTGGAGAATCACAGACTGTAGAGGACACGGCTGGAAAATCACAGACTGGACAAGAACGGTTGGAGAATCACAGACCGGACAGGGGACAGTTGGAGTATCAGAGACTGGACAGGGAAGGCTGGAGAATCACAGACAAAGCAGGAGACGGCTGGAGTATCAGAGACTGGACATGACTTGGCTGCAGAATCACATACTGGAGAGGACATGTCTCGAGTATCACAGACTGGACAGGACACGGCTGGAGAATCACAGACCGGACAGAGGGGGTTGGAAAATCACAGAGTTGACAGGACACGGCTGCAGAATGTCAGACAGGACAGGATACGGCTGGAGAATCAGAGACTGGACAGGGGACGGGTGGTGAATCATAGCCTGGACAGGGACGGCTGCAAAATTACAGACAGTACAGGACACGGATGGAGAATAACAGACGGGACAGGGGACGGCTGGAGAATAACAGACGGGACAGGGGACGGCTGGAGAATCAGAGGCTGGACAGGACACGGCTGGAGAATCACAGACTGGACAGGGCAAGGCTGGAGAATTACAGACTGGACAGGCGACTTCTCGAGTACAAGAGTCTGCACAGGACACGGCTGCAGAATCACAGACTGGACAGGATACAGCTGGAGAATCACAGACTGCACAGGGGACGGTTGGAGGATCACAGCCCGGACAGGACACGGCTGGAGAATGACAGACTGGACATGGGAAGGTTGGAGAGTCATAGACTGGACAGGACACTGTTGGAAAATCACAGACTGGACAAGAACGGTTGGAGAATCACAGACCGGACAGGGGACAGTTGGAGTATCAGAGACTGGACAGGGAAGGCTGGAGAATCACAGACAAAGCAGGAGACAGCTGGAGTATCAGAGACTGGACACGACTTGGCTGCAGAATCACATACTGGAGAGGACATGTCTCGAGTATCACAGACCGGACATGACATGGCTGGAGAATCACAGTCCGGACAGGGGACGGTTGGAAAATCACAGAGTTGACAGGACACGGCTGCAGAATGACAGACTGGACAGGACACGACTGGAAAATCACACACTGGACAGGACACGGCTAGAAAATCACAGACCGGACAGGAAACGGCTTGCGAATCACCGAGCGGACAGTAGACGATTGGAGAATCAAAGACTGGGCAGGACACCGCCTGAGAATCTCAGACAGGACATGGATACGGCTGGAGAATCAGAGACTGGACAGGGGACGGGTGGTGAATCATAGCCTGGACAGGGACGGCTGCAAAATTACAGACAGGACAGGACACGGCTGGAGAATCACAGACGGGACAGGGGACGGCTGGAGAATCAGAGGCTGGACAGGACACGGCTGGAGAATCACAGACTGGACAGGGCAAGGCTGGAGAATTACAGACTGGACAGGCGACTTCTCGAGTATAAGAGTCTGCACAGGACACGGCTGCAGAATCACAGACTGGACAGGATACAGCTGGAGAATCACAGACTGCACAGGGGACGTTTGGAGGATCACAGACCGGACAGGACACGGCTGGAGAATGACAGACTGGACATGGGAAGGTTGGAGAATCATAGACTGGACAGGACACTGTTGGATAATCACAGACTTGACAGGACACGGCTGGAGAATCACAGACTGGACACTGGACGGCAGGTGAATCACAGACTGGACAGGACACGGCAGGAGAATCACAGCCAGAACAGGACACAGCTGGAGTATCACTGACCAGACAGGAAACGGCTGGAGAATCACAGACTGGATAGGTAACGGTTGAAGAATCACAGACTGGACAGGACACGGCTGGAGAATAACAGGCTGGACAGGACATGGCTGGAGAATCACAGACGGGACAGGACACGGCTGGTGTATCAGAGACTGGACAGGACATGGCTGGAGTATCACAGACTGAACAAGACACGGCTGGAGAATCATAGATCGGCAGAACAGGGCTGCAGAAACACAAACCAGACAGGACGAGTCTGGAGAACTACAGACTGGACATAACGAGACTGGAGAATCACAGACTGGACAGGACACGGCCTGAGAACCACAGACCGGACAGGACACGGCTGGAGAATCACAGACCGGAGAGTATACGGCTGGAGAATCACAGACTGTAGAGGACATGGCTGGAAAATCACAGACTGGAGAAGAACGGCTGGAGAATCACAGACCGGACAGGGGACGGTTGGAGTATCACAGACTGGATAGGGATGGCTGGAGAATCACAGACAAAGCAGGACACGGCTGGAGTATCATAGACTGGACATGACTCGACTGCATAATCACAGACTGGACAGGACATGTCTGGAGTATTACAGACCGGACAGGAGACGGCTGGAGAATCACAGACTGGACAGGACACGGCTGGAGAATCACAGACGGGACAGGACACGGTTGTAGAATCACTGACTGGACAGAACACGGCTGGAGATCACAGACTGGACAGGGATGACTGGTGTATCACCGACTGGACAGGACACGGCTGGAGCATCACAGACTGAAGAAGACACGGCTGGAGAATCATAGACCGGCAGGACAGGGCTAGAAAAGCACAAACCGGACAGGACGAGACTGGAGAATCACAGACTGGAAAGGACACGGCCTGAGAACCCAAGACCGGACAGGACACGGCTGGAGAATTACAGACCGGAGAGTATACGGCTGGAGAATCACAGACTGTAGAGGACACGGCTGGAAAATCACAGACTGGACAAGAACGGTTGGAGAATCACAGACCGGACAGGGGACGGGTGGTGAATCATAGCCTGGACAGGGACGGCTGCAAAATTACAGACAGGACAGGACACGGCTGGAGAATCACAGACGGGACAGGGGACGGCTGGAGAATCAGAGACTGGACAGGACACGGCTGGAGAATCACAGACTGGACAGGGCAAGGCTGGAGAATTACAGACTGGACAGGCGACTTCTCGAGTATAAGAGTCTGCACAGGACACGGCTGCAGAATCACAGACTGGACAGGATAGAGATGGAGAATCACAGACTGCACAGGGGACGTTTGGAGGATCACAGACCGGACAGGACACGGCTGGAGAATGACAGACTGGACATGGGAAGGTTGGAGAATCATAGACTGGACAGGACACTGTTGGATAATCACAGACTGGACAGGACACGGCTGGAGAATCACAGACTGGACACTGGGCGGCAGGTGAATCACAGACTGGACAGGACACGGCTAGTACACCACAGACGGTCAGGGGACAGCTGGAGTATCACAGACTGGACAGGACACGGCAGGAGAATCACAGACAGAACAGGACACAGCTGGAGTATCACTGACCAGACAGGAAACGGCTGGAGAATCACAGACTGGATAGGTAACAGTTGAAGAATCACAGACTGGACAGGACACGGCTGGAGAATCACAGACTGGACAGGGATGGCTGGAGAATCACAGAATGGACAGGACACGGCTGGTGTATCAGAGACTGGACAGGACATGGCTGGAGTATCACAGACTGAACAAGACACGGCTGGAGAATCATAGATCGGCAGAACAGGGCTGGAGAAACACAAACCGGACAGGATGAGGCTGGAGAATTACAGACTGGACAGAACGAGACTGGAGAATCACAGACTGGACAGGACACGGCCTGAGAACCACAGACCGGACAGGACACGGCTGGAGAATCACAGACCGCAGAGTATACGGCTGGAGAATCACAGACCGCAGAGTATACGGCTGGAGAATCACAGACTGTAGAGGACACGGCTGGAAAATCACAGACTGGACAAGAACGGCTGGAGAATCACAGACCGGCAGGTGACGGTTGGAGTATCACAGACTGGACAGGGAAGGCTGGAGAATCAGAGACTGGACACGACTTGGCTGCAGAATTACATACTGGAGAGGACATGTCTCGAATATCACAGATCGGACAGGACACGGCTGGAGAATCACAGACCGGACAGGGGACGGTTGGAAAATCACAGAGTTGACAGAACACGGCTGCAGAAAGACAGACTGGACAGGACACTGCTGGAAAATCACACACTGGACAGGACACGGCTAGAAAATCACAGACCGGACAGGAAACGGCTTGCGAATCACCGACCGGACAGTAGACGATTGGAGAATCAAAGACTGGCAGGACACCGCCTGAGAATCTCAGACAGGACAGGATACGGCTGGAGATTCAGAGACTGGACAGGGGACGGTTGGTGAATCATAGCCTGGACAGGGACGGCTGCAAAATCACAGACAGGACAGGAAATGGCTGGAGAATCACAGACTGGACAGGGGACGGTTGGAGAATCAGAGGCTGGACAGGACACGGCTGGAGAATCACAGACTGGACAGGGCAAGGCTGGAGAATTACAGACTGGACAGGTGACTTCTCGAGTATAAGAGACTGCACAGGACACGGCTGCAGAATCGCAGACTGGACAGGACACGGCTGGAGTATCACAGACTGGACAGATACAGCTGGAGAAACACAAGCTGGACAGGGGAAACCGGGAAAATCGCAGACTGGACAGGACACGGCTGGAGAATCACAGACCAGAGAGGATACGGCTGGAGAATCACAGACTGGAGAGGAC
The DNA here is from genome assembly GCF_030028105.1 of Mobula birostris. Taxonomy (NCBI): domain Eukaryota; kingdom Metazoa; phylum Chordata; class Chondrichthyes; order Myliobatiformes; family Myliobatidae; genus Mobula; species Mobula birostris. The sequence goes on from NC_092391.1 coordinate 53,892,109, forward strand.
ACGCCTGGAGAATCACAGACTGGACAGGACACGGCTGGAGAATCACAGACTGGACACTGGATGGCATGTGAATCACAGACTGGACAGGACACGGCTGGTATAGCACAGACGGTCAGGGGACAGCTGGAGTATCACAGACTGGACAGGACACGGCAGGAGAATCACAGACAGGACAG